>NW_027040495.1:322500-1522500 GCF_037179485.1 Ochlerotatus camptorhynchus | reverse complement strand
TAGTGTTAGAGTTACCTCTATGCTAATAAGGTGATTTTTGCAAATGTAATCGTACTTATTTAAAATAGTTCCAGTGTACCAAAATTGATGAAATTTTTTGGGTTTAGGTTCCACTTTTAATGCAGATTACGAATATGCATTTACCTCAATACCCTTAAAGAACCCAATTAACAAATGCAGTAAAAGCAGTATAATGTCAGTTCATGCTCCGTATTAATGATAATTTTGTCCTTTATGGCAAGTAATATTACACAATATTTTTGACACGATTAAAGTGCATCTACTTTTAAAGTGTTATCAACATTATTTTTTTGCTTTGCGTATCCGAGAAATTTCTCGATTTATTTTTGAGAGTAGCCAATACTTCATTGAGCAGCTAATTATTTTGCCCCTAGTGAAATGTATTCAAATACGCTCTGAATCGCGGTTGTTAATCGATAACCGTCAATAACGTCTGCAATGCAATTTCACCATTGCAGTTGTTAACATTGACGTCATCCACGAGACCAACTATTCGGCAAACGGCTTAAAGACAAGTCGTTCATGTCAAGCAAAGTAATCGGTAAAACACGAATCAACGCAACTCAGAACTTTTCCCATGTATTTAAAGGTCTACCAATATAAATTATCTCCACAATTGCTTTCTGACAGCTTATAGCTGCAAAATGATTAATGATCATGTGTATTAATGTGAAATTAATTAAATGCATTTCATAATAATTATCGGCGCTCTTGACTACGGTTAATTGATTCAATTATCGAGTTCACTGTTTCTCGTTCATGAAACGGTGAATCCTTTTGATTAATGAGCCATCCTTTGAGTTGATATTTTCTCCATTTCCCTAGTATGTATTGCAACCACTGGTCCACCCACCATCCGAAGAAAATTTAATTGATGTGCATGCCAACAGATTCAGCATCGCATACCAAAGCACCAGAAGTAGACGCTGATCGCTCTGGGTATCATCCACTTGTTTCGCTTGCGAGCCGGATGAGTAGAGGCAAGTTGTTTGAATTAATTGACAACGGAGCAGAAAATTCCAGAATTTCCATCATACCAGCGTTGATGCCGTTGGTGGTGTTGCTGGTATTCAACTATAGTGGTCAAAGCTGGAATTATAGCACAACCGACCAGGATAAAAGCATTGGGCCACCGCTGATTAATCAATTTGTCGCCGCTTATGTGCGGCTATTTACAGCCTGTTAAGAACTCAATCGACCGTTTAATTGCTATGTGTTAGATGTTTACACATGATGGCGTTCTTTGGTCCCGGGGTTCCAGTCCACCCGGGGCAGTTTCGGCTCTCGATCTCGGGTACAGGATTAGTCGGTCGCTTCATATGTTGGGGTCAACGGTTTGTGTTGCACTGCGACAAAGGCAATCATTCAGAATGAAAAAAAAATGTAGCAGTAGAACATACATCAGCAAAACGATTAATCGCTTCCTGAAAATTATCCGTCGTAAAATTGGCAAAGTGTGACACATACATACTCTCGCCTCGGTGAGTAATTTGATGCTATTTATTTCCTTTAATTCACACTATAGTATGCTGATGTCGGATTAGAGTTCCGAGACGCATCTGGAGCGTGATAATCTACGAGTCGCGCTAAATTTGGAGCACGCATGTGAACCAGGTTTGTTATACATCAGGGGTAATAAATTCTATAGTTTCATGCCCATGCTGTTCAGGAGTAAACATTCACATTCTACCATGGTAGAATAATATAGCTGAAACACCCACGAAACGAAATCTTCAATGCCCCACTAAACAAGTGAGACTAGTTTAAAATGTTCTATCGGATACATTTTTCCTTAACAAATATTTTTTGAGTATGATTTTCACTGAACAATTCTAAAAAAATAATTATCTAGTCCACGCAGCGGGGTGGCTTAATATGAAATAGCTCTATTTTGAGACTTATTGTTATTTTATTATATATATGCGATGAACCAGGTTTCTAATTGAGGGTCAAACTTATTTTTAAATGATGAATGTTTTGGCTAGGCTAAACGCCATTATACCGAATGGTATTAGGGAAACGTGAGGCAATACGCGCTCCCTAATGAAATGATTGATATTCACTATAAACATTCTATTACAGCGCATTCGTTAGTTTTAATAATCTACTTGATGCTATCGAAAACATCATGTGAAAATATGCATTCATCACCGTAAAAATGATTTTTCAAAAAATCTTCTCAAAATAGCGTTTTTCTTTTTCGCTTTGTAATATGCTCCGCCGCCTCGTAAGCGTTAGGGTACGGCCAGGGTAGACGCGACACGCGACGCGACTCACGCAAGGAATAATAATAAATAATAAGGCCGCGGCCAGGGTAGACGTGACACGCGACGCGACGCGATGCGACTCACGCAAGGAATAATAATTCGCGTCGCGAATCGCGTCTACTCTGGCCGCGGCCTAAGATTCTTTTGAATTGGTCGCGTCGCGTCGCGAATCACGTCTACCCTGGCCGTACCCATAGGCCGCGGCCAGGGTAAACGCGTTTCGCGATGCGACCAATTCAAAAGAATCTTATTATTTATTATTATTCCTTGCGTGAATCGCATCGCGTCGCGTGTCGCGTCTACCCTGGCCACGGCCTTATGCTTTTTGCAAGATGTTATTTAAGGGGGAAAATACAATTAGAATTTTTTTTTTTCGAAAAAAGTTTTGTTGGCTTAATTTACTCTATATGTATCTGGGAATGAGCCTTTAAAAGCATATACATGTCAAAGTTGAACTTTAAATGCTTCTACTGAAAAGTAGTGTTTTCAAAATCGCCGTGCAATGTACAGGTCAGAGTTTTCATTCAAATCGATTCCGGTTTTCTGTTTTATGTTCATAATTAAATTCTCCACAACATGAATAGAAAGATTTTTTGGATTTGTTTGTTATAACATTTTTTTTTCTATAAACAAAGTCGAAAAAAATAGAGTTTTTTAAATTTTTTTTTCCAACTTCAAATTTTTTGGGAAAAAAACATTATTTTTACATACGAATTAATTCATGTTGTGTGTCAAATTTAATGTCCTGTTTTTTTTTGTTTCAGACGTGATCATGGACGTAGGGACTGCACGGCGCGAAGTGCTGCTTTAAAAAATTGACTTCACATTATTTATAATAATTGGGCTAAATTGCAAAATTTAAAAAAATGTCACTGATAATTAATCTTCATTAAATCCTCAATAACATACATAAAGAATCGCTAACATTCATTTATTTCCCTACTCGCAATCCACTCTCAAAGATAGGCCTCATTTCAGGCCTTCTAATTGTACTTCCCCCCTTAAGTTGTATACATTTATGCGCTATCTGTACGTACACACAGAGATTATTTTACTGGGGTCAGTAATTTTTTACTGGGTTTTCAAACAGCTGAAAAAGTCAGTAAACTGAAAATAACGGTCACACGTAATGCAACGAACAATTTTAACATATTTTATTTTTATCATCAAATAAATGTAATAAGAACACAGTCTGTATAAATTTCAAGAAAAAATCACTTTTATACAATTTTTTACAATTTTTTTAAGTTTACTGACTTTTTCAGCTGTTCAAAAACCCAGTAAAAAATTACCGAACAGGGAGGCCGTGATTTTGTGTGTATGTTGCGGGAAGTTTACATTCATTTTATTTTTTCCTTGATTTGTATTCTGTCTATCTTGTTTCCGTACTGAGTACCAATGCTACGGACGCCTGCACAGTGGTTCCCTGCTAACCAAAACCTCAAAAATGAAAGTTGATATTTTTTTATTCAATATTTTTTTTATTATTTTTACATGTTAAGAGTATCTTAAATTGACTGATTTGAACAGCTTTGTTGATTACAGATCTTTTTATGGTTGTTTTAGGGTATCATTATCAGAAATTTTCAAAAACTTGACGTTTCGTTGTAACGTCTGTTGTTACTATTTTGCTTAAATAATGTGTATATCAACTTGGTTGCTTGAGAAGAAATGTTCCTCGGCTTATTTCACGTGAAATGGAAAGTAAAAAAAAAAAATGGTATCTGCATTGTTTTAAGTGACAGTTCATAATAAAAAAATTATGAAAACATACTTTTTTTCACATTTAGATTAAGTAAAACATGTGAAGGACACATCTGCCCTTGGTTGGTTGGTTGTCTTTATTAAGGAGATGGTCAGGCAGACGCTGGTTCATCTCAGCATCTGCCCTTTAGTAACCAAAAAAATATCTTAAAAAATTAACTTTCAGATAGGATTTAATGTGTTTTGCGATTATTTTTTTTATGTTGAAATTAGGATTAACAAGTGAAGTGTTCTTCGAAAAATATCCGTATCTAAGTTGTATAGTCTGCACACTGTATACTGTAGTAAGCGTTTTTTCCTAGATTTTTTTTTTCCGTCGATCTTGTTTTCCATGCTGAGCACCAATGCTAACAACGCCAGGCAGGCAGCTTCCACACCTGGACCCCACCTATTGACCCATCAACTCATAAACCGGGGACCAACGGCTTTACTCCGCTGGAGGAAGGCGTGATCAGAGATGCCATGCCTCAGAACATCCCGGCGGCGCTCGATGTCAATCATACAAGGTCTGGAACAACATGCAGCTTGCTGGTGTTAGAAGCAAAAATGTTGTAGACATTGCTGAGCAAGCGAATGCCGTTGTCACGGCAGCACAACATTCCATACTGCGAATAGCAGACGTGTCGTCACAGAAAACAGCTGTTTCGTGTAAAAAGATAAAAATTGCTATGAAATACGACCACCACTAGACATTTTCACATTTCACTAATACCAATAACCCTTTTGGGCCAGACCTTGTATAATTGACATCGGGCGGCGCCGACTGGGATTGAACCCAGGCCTGTTGGGGTGAGAGGTAATCACGCTTAACACTACACCACCGGTTCCGCTGCTGTAGCAATACACAATGCATTTTTCAAAGCACACCAACACACACACACGCGCACGCGTGCTCCATTTTTCTGTTTCTTCGTTATTGAGCTGTATTATACATCTTGCAACAAAAAACATGTGGCATGTACATGTGTACATGTGTGTATAGGGTATGACGCACCCACACTACACAACAATATTATTAGTATTCTGAAATATCATTTCGTGTCGCAAAATGGAAGGTAAATTCTTGTTTGTAACAATTTATTTCACATATTTTGATAAACATTCTTTTCAGTGGAGCAGCAGATCCAGAAAACAACACTGGTTTCGGTTCTACTACTAACTGGAAACTAACGATTTTAGTTTGGCTCACTACTTGACTAGCCTATTGGTTCCAAGCAAATCGATTACGGACGGGTACGGGTACGATTACGGGTACGATAACGGGTCCGTACCCCATTCTAGTTGAAATTCTGCTACAAAATGGTGAGTTGACAACCTGGAAGGAGCGGAATACCTAGCCCTGGTCCTCACAAGTTCCTACTTCACGCCTCCCCGAGTCATATGATAACAAAAGACTACCAGCTGAAACATGGACACAGCTGGGTGGCGTAGCCTGGGCAATGTTGCCAGTCCGGCAATAGCAAAGTGAAGAGGTGCGAGGTGCGAGATTCGAACCACTACCTAGTTGCAGTATGCATGCGCTCAAAACTCTCGACGGTGTATAACACCCGTCGAAGTCGAACGTCGTGACCCAACATTGAGCAACTACGGAACACCGGATTTGTCCAGGACTATGCGCAGCAACTGGAAGTTGCACTGCCCACGGAAGAGCTTCTCTTGAAGATGGCTGGAGGGACATCCGTTGCGCCATAGGTAGTACTGCTGCAGCGGCACTAGGTAATGCAATCCCGGACCGAAGAAATGACTGGTTTGACGGCGAATGCAAACTGTTAGTAGGGGAGAAGAATGCAGCACGGGCGAGAATGCTGCAACACCGCACGATATTGAATGTGGAGCGATACAGACAAGCGTGGAACAGTCAAAACTCGGTTTGCCGAAGGAAGAAGCGTCAGCAGGAAGACCAAGATAGCGAGGCGATGGACAATCTGTACCGTGTAAACGACACACGGAAGTTCTACGAGAAGCTAAATAGTTCGCGCAAAGGCTACGTGCCGAAAGCCGATATTTGCTAGGACTTGGACGGCAAGCTTCTCACGAACGAGTGTGAGGTGATAGAGAGATGGAAGCAGTACTATGACGAGCACCTCAACGGTGAAGCAGCAGAAAATGAAGGTGGCACGGCAACAGACCTTGGAGCACGCGCAGTAGACGACAGGCTACCGGCCCCTGATCTTCAAGAAATTGAGGAGAAGATCGGTCGGCTGAAGAACAACAAAGCAACTGACCAGACAACCAGAATGCACGTGTATTCAAAATTGGTTTCTTGATATACAAACATATATACAAACAAACAATTCGTATAGCATGCAAAAAAATGGCTTATACGTACAAAAGTGGAGGTCATATACGTGCATATATTAATTATTTTTTTTTATTTAACATCAAATACCATTTAATCTGTAATAACAAATTCATTTAAAATAGTCTTACGATGTAATCCGATTTAATTTGTGATACAGTACGACGGAAAAATGAGTCATTGCATGTTAGTCTGAAATTCGCATTCTATACGATTTAACTTAAACATAATGCGAGGTATGCCATTTTTATATGCAATTTTGACATAAACTGTAGCAATTAAAGATACTGTCTGTACATTGTTATACGACTTCTGGTTATCTGGGTGGTGTAGATCAACTACCAAGTGAGCTATTAAAATACGGTGGTGAAGCACTGGCTTAAGCGCTGCACTGGGTAATTGCCAGGATTTGGGAGGAGGAGATATTACCGGAGGAGTGGATGGAAGGTGTCGTATGCCCAATCTACAAAAAGAGCGACAAGTTGGATTGCTGCAACTACCGCGCGATCACACTGCTGAGCCGCCGCCTGTCACCATTTGCAAGAGAGTTCGCTTCGCCGATGACATTGACATCATGGCACGGAACTTTGAGACGATGGCGGATCCTTACACCAGACTGAAGGCTTAAGCTAGGCGGATTGGACTTGCCATCAACGCATCAAAGATAAAATACATTTAAGGAAGAGGTTCTAGGGAAGACAATGTTAGCCTCCCACCCCGAGTTCAGATTGACGGTGACGAAATCGAGGTGGTCGATGAGTTCGTGTATTTGGAATCACTGGTAACCGCCGAAAATGATACCAGCAGAGAAATTCAAAGACGCATTATGGCAGGGAATCGTGCCTACTTTGGACTCCGAAGGACGCTCCTGTCGAATAAAATTCGCCACCGCACGAAGTTGACTGTCTACAAGACGCTGATTAGACCGGTGGTCCTCTACGGCCATGAGAGCTGGACTATGGTCGTGGAGGACCAACGCGCCATTGGTGATTTCGAACGGAAGGTGTTGCGTACCATCTACGATGGAGTGCAGATGGATGACGGAACATGGAGGAGGCGACCCAAGTAACAAAAAGTTCTGATAAAAGGCTATTTGTGGCTTATGCAGCTTGGTCTATAGAATTCTAAGCAGCCTCATTTTTAATTTCCGGTAGAAAAATCATTCTAAGTAGCTTCTAACGGAATTTGAACGGAACTTTTAGAAAAAAAGTTAAAAAAGCTCCCTTGTCCCTCTAAGGTCTAATCGAACGTTTTGTACATTCGACCTTTTTATCCTTCGACCTTTTGTCATAGATTCTGTTTTACTAGTAATTTACAAAAAGGTCACGTTTATGTTGTTGGAGTATAGGATCGCTAATTGAATGAATGAATGAAACTTAATAAAATTTCTGGTTACGACTCTCAGGAAGTGAAATTAATAGATTTTATGTGTCAAATACATACCATACAACTTCCTCTTGCATATTACTAAAACAAATATGATCATAATAAATTATAATATAGATGTTTTGATAATTTCATAAACCCGATGATCATTTTTTTCCATCTGAGATGAGTATTGGCAACCAAAGTTTCAACCTGAAGAAAATAATATGAGATCAATATGTTAATCACACAATGCAAATTTTATCTCAACTATCATAATCTACAAAAGGACAGGCTATGTCCTAAGAAGCTCGCAACATAATAAACAAATTAAAGATAAGTCTAACATGCTTGCACAGTGCTCCCGTGATAGCTCGCGAAAACCATCGACAATATACTCTCTGTTTACTTCACTCATGTATGCTATGCTCCAACAACATAACCGTACACGGCATAACTGACGACGGTGTAGGATCCGATCCCTCATGGTGTTCAGGTTACTCTCTCCATCTCGCGAGAGCATGGAGTCAAAAGAGAACCCCTATGCTCGGGCAGGAGACTGTTCCCGTGTAGCCATGAGGTGAGAAGTGAGCTTTGGAGATGCAGAACCTTCGGGTCAACGTGATTTCTATGCTGCAGCGATTCAAAGGCTCGATTCATTGTTCATCGGTGCGGGGTGGCGTACGGTTGTGTCTTTTTATTAGCGATCTTTGCTTGCCGTGTGTGTTCTATGTAGAGGTACGTGTTCTGGCGAATGCAGTGTGTGATTTTGTTTTTGCTCTTGTCGGGTAAAACTTTCCAACTTCATCCGGTCTATACGCACTTGTTGAGGAACTTCCGAATGGTGCGAGTTTTCAGAAGTTCATAATTCTCTTGGGAGGAAGTTTTTTTTTTCTATCTCCTTCGAAGGCGAGACTTTCGACACGCGCAAAAGTTCATCGTTTCTCAGTGTTGCAAGCCTGTGGGGGTGCTTAGGACTAAGAATTCAATAGAATCCCTCGCTGAAGTGGAAAACAGAGAAGAGTAGAGGATATTTTTTCCTTTAGCAAGGATTAAATCACGACACATCCCCGAAAGCTTTTTCGTTGGTGGTGGATTTTCAGGATAAATCATTTTTTCTTCCATTCGCGGAACCATAACGTGCTACAGTTCCATTATTTTTTTTGTGAATGGTGAAAAGGTGTGCAACCAACAAGTGTAAAACAGGAGAAATAAGCAAAGCCGGAAAATTAAAACACACGGTGTGTTAAAAACGGTGAAAAGTGTACTTTCCTTGCCCGGTCTCATCGTATATTCGGTCCTGGCTGTCTACACTGAAGAGCGTGTGGATAAAACATAGTGAATAACCGAGTTTTATTACCATGTTATTTGCACTTGGAGAAAATACAAACAAATAATATTTTGAATACTTCACGCCGTGCTGCCACACTTGGAGAAAGGGCCGCCACCGTACTGCAGTAGGAGATTGGCCTCGTTTCACTTTTTCCGGTATGTGTCAACAGTGAGAAGAGCTATCTTCTAAGCTTACATCAATGGTTGGGTTTTATGGAATGGGTGGTCGCCTTGGGGATTAGCTTAGAAGGAAAGAAAGAAAGAGGCAAGATTACTCGTTTACAGGTGAAATACATTTGCATAATGCATCGAGCACGTACTATTGACAAAATGATTTCTGATGCTATGGAGCGGTAGATGATGAGTTCGAGCGTTACATGCTTTACACTTGGTTGGTTAGATGAGTGCAAACATGCGTTAAAATCTTGAGCTGTTTGCCGTGAGAAATACGTGCATATGAATTTGCTTGCAATTGTTTGCGATAAAATCGATGATCGCAACAGTGCAGGATTTATCCTTGGCACGTACTGGGAGTTTGATTTGTGATGAAGATGGCGAGACAGCTGTGCACTACTTAGGATGAAGCATTAGGGAGCTGCCTTCCTGGCACGTCGGTAGCATTGGTGCTCAGCACGGAAAACACGACCGACGGAAAAAACAAACCAAAGGAAAAAAAAAATATGCCTTTATTTCCAAAAATAAAAAAGTTAATTTTTTAATCTAAATGTGTAGATCACCCTAATGCTTACAACCACCAAAAGAAATTTTTAAACACAAAAACTTCACGAAAAACACAAATATTCTAAGACTGATTACCTCATAAATTCCCACCCTGGATTACTGCATAGTGGGACGACTCCTAACAAAAGGTAGCCCTAAGTATGTACCTTTAGAAATGATAAAACGATCCATAAAATATTGAAAAACGTTCTTTAAAAATATCAAAATGATCCATATATTATGTAAAATTTAGCAACATAATTGTAAAAATGTGCCCCTAAATTTTCCAATGAATGAGCATTTTAATTGCACGAATTACCCATAAACATATTGCCATTCAGCAATAAACCTATTACTGCGGAGCTACTCAGGTTTACTGTTCTGCCCGTGTTTTTTTAGAAGAGCGGAGCGAAGGGCGAGCATCTAGAATAAGCATCTAAAAGAATCTTCTAAAAAATATCCATAGGAAGCTTCTTAACACTCCGAACGCGATGCCTCCATGTGTAACGGAAAATTGGTAATGTTTTAAAAATTATTACTCAGCAATTTAGCAATAGATTTTAAACCTATTGATGTCGAATAAATCTTTAAAGTCTGTAATTTCAAGTGGGGCCCATTGATTTCAAATTCGTTAATAAATAAAAAAGTTTGCCGTCACCCATTTTACCAGAGGCATCATGTTCGGAGTGTAAAGAAGATTATTATAGAAGCTTTCTTTAAGGTAATTCTAGACGCTTACCCGTCGCTTCGCACTTCTAACTAAAAAAACAGTGGTATGTCAGTAAATCTAAGTAGCTACGTAGTAATGGTGCAGTTTTTAAAGGGTTAAAAAGTTTGTGTCCAAAACATGAACAATATGTGTCTAATTTATGGATCATGAATATATTTTTAAGTGCGCAAACTTAATTTTCTATGGATCACTTTCATTAGTTTAAGGTTCATTGCTGAATGTTTTAAGGATCATTTTCAATATATTTATGGGTAATTCATATAATTTCAATGCTCATTCTTTAGTAATTTAGCGGTACATTTTTACAATTGTGTTGCTAAATTTTACATAAAATATGGATCATATTGATATTTTTGTGGTTCATTCACACTTATTTAGGGATTTTCAGTGGGATTTTATGGATCATTTGGGTGTTTTTTAAGGATCGTATTAAAATTTGCTATGGATCATTTATTGCTTTTTATATTCAAAAGTATGTTTACCTAACAAAACCCGAACAAAATTCTGAAAGGTCTTGTAAAAGGCCAGCAATGGTTTCTTTCGATTTTTAACCAAACTGGATGTGACGTTTTGGAGTTATGCTTTGAATTTTAGTCCAAATGGTAAAGATTTACCGTAGCAACCAATCATGCAAAGATTCATCAAAATCTGAGAAGTTCGAGTTTGAAATTCAATTTGTTTTTGCTATTTGACCAGGAAATGCTCTATGAATAGTAATGATTATTATTTTAACAACAGCAACTTACAACCTGATTCTAAACGCTTAATGTCCTTCAGATGGCAACCCCATCATGCGAAACTTCAAATTACATAAGAATACAAAAATAAGTTCATTGATAGCCAAATATAGTTCCCAGGACCACATCTGGATATGTTCCGGGTATTTCCAGGGAAGTGATCAGTTCCCGATTAGAACCAAAACCAATCATGTGACATAAAAATTATATGAGAGTTCAAAAACAAACCAGCCAAATTGGCAGTCCAGGACCATATTGGCCACATTCAGCCATATTCCAAGTACTTCTGAGGACGTGGACAGTTTCTGACTAGGACCAAAATCTATCATGCGACACATCAAATCACATTAGTATTCAAAAACAAGATCAATGACAGCCAGGGCGTCACAATATCAGCTTCAATAGACCAAATCGACGCGACAAAGAGCCTCTGCAGCCTGCTGGCTTTCTTTTTCTGTTAGAGTCAAGCATCTTCGCAGCATTCTAAAACCTCAGTCGGCGTGCACAAACAAATGTTCAATCGCTTGTCTCTCTTTCTCCCGTTGCTCCATTGGTCTTTCTTTCAAGCTTCGCTGAAACGGACGAGCGAAAGAGCACTCGACTTTCATATTTTCGTCTTTGATGAAACATATCAACAGAGGTTTCATGACGTTTATGACGGAAAATTAAAATATATATTTAAAGCAAAGCATATGAGAGAAACAAAACTCGAGTTCATTTTAGAGCTTCGTAAATGCAGAGCCCTGATGACAGCAAAACCGAGTTCCTAGGAACACCTTGGCCACATCCCGCCATGTTCCGGCTACCTCCAAAAAAGTGTCCAGTTTCTGGCTAGGATCAACGACAGCCAAACCAAGTGCCTTGAACCACATTGGCTGCATCCGGTTATGTTCCGGGAACCCCCGAGGAAGTGGCCTGGACAAAAAACCTATTATGGGACACATTAAATAACATCAGAATTCAAAAACAAGATCCTTTTGAAAGAGGTTAACTTTTTATTGTTTTAAATTCAATATTAAATTTCAGAAAATAAAATCTATAAAAGAAAGACAACCTACAATTCATGCATAACATGGGAAAAGGGTCTATCAGTTAAAGGAAGGGGAATGTTTCTTCTATCCGATAACTTTGTTGGTTTGCGTGGGCGACCTTCGGTTGGCACGAGAGGGTCATACAAAGGTTTGTTTATGAAAATCTGATAGGCCATTTTCACATGTTCCTCTTGACTTGGATTTATACAAAGTACACCGTTAAAAAGTAAAAACATACATTTACATTTGATTCTGGAAATATGGTTATTTATTTGAATAGATATGTTGTACATAAGAAATACAATAAGGTATAGTGTAACAATTACAATGAAATAATATATTTTTGACGAATTTCTCTATTCTGTTACAATATCATCATGAACAAAATCTTATTCAATTTCATCGCCAACTTTCATAAGTTCCTCAAATGCATTGCAGTTATTAGTATCAGTTATTGAACAGCTTACAAAATATCATGAAATTCTTCATGATGTCAGGATAATCCAGAAACACCTTTTTCTGTCGTCTTTTTGCCATCCAAATGGAAATGATCATGGGTCCGATTAATTCTGGCACGAATGAAAACTGAATGAACATACTGAGGACAACATTGAAATCACCAAGTATAAACTTGTCGTTTGAGAATTCAACTTTCACTGGCGTTAATTCACTCATTTTTTCTTCTACATCTTGTTTTGAAGCAAGAATTACTTCTTTACTCTCTTTCACAATTTCAAGTATGAATGGCCTACAAAATCGAATATTTTGAGGCATAGGATTAAACCATATAATTTCCTTTCGATCGTTGTGCATGAACAACTGAATCGGTGTTAAAGTTGACGAAAATATGTCTGAATCATCCTGACATCCTTCTGATAGTTTTTGATGATATTGCGAACATCCAGTTGATCCGTCCATAGAAGAACCAGTTCTGTAGAATCAAGATCGTTGCAATCCATATACTCGTTGAGTTCTGCTTCAAATATTTTAACGATTCTATCTGTTCTAACAGCGCCTGCAGCTTCACTCTTATTTTCGATGCACTTCCTTCGATGAATTCACTAGGATGGGCACATATCACATCGTAAGGTGGAAATCTTGAAGGTGTCGCTATGTATTACTTCATATTGAAATCTACTTAATTCAGCATCAATAAGTACACTAAAGGATCTGCTGCTGACGTCATTCCCCGTTGATCAGTTAATTGAGTCAGTATTATTTTAGGTTTTTAGTTTGATTTTTTAATACATGCCCAATAACTTTCACTAAATTCAGATCCTTTCGATTATAAGTGGTCCGTCTTGCTAATAATGAAGCTTTTTTGATGATGTCAACTTTGGGATCAACTGATTAATTATCTATGATGGGACGTTATCCTCTTTCGCTCAAGTCCGAGAAAAGTTTTGAAGGTCGTCCACGTTTTGTTCTGGCGTCAGAGGTTGAGGCAACATATTGCTTCTGTTCAATAAATTCCTCGGTGTCAAATTCTCCAGTAAGCCCTTCTGAAAAGATGACTCAAATCGCTCTGTCGTGCGATTTGCTTCATGCTACTTGTTATTGTATTTAGTGACGATTTTATGGATCTTGTCATCGAAACGTTTTCGTGTTTCCGTTGCGATGTTATAATTTTCACAATTTTATTCAATGATTCTTTGAACATGTTCACTATGTGTTAATTTATGTGTTAACATCCATTGACGGCAATCGAATGTGCAGGAAGGCAGCTTCCACAACTGCGTAGGATATCGCACCCACACATGGGCCGGGACCAACGGCTTTACGTTCCTTACGAAGGAAGACGTGACCAGAGATTTTTATTTCTCAAAAAAATCGAAATACAAGCTTAGGTATGAATTAATCCCATGCTTAAGTAGGGGAAATGTATGTTATGTCGGCCTAAGTGTCCCTAATTTGGGCCCATACATAAATTCAGCAATCGACGAAATTTTCAATAGCAACCAAAAATATCAATTAGTACCGTCCCAATGACAATTGGTAAATAGCAGATTTTTAGCGATGGGCCCAATCTTAGAGATCCATAGGCCAACATTAGATCCATTTCCCCTATGTATCATATTCGTCATAACGCAGGTACTTACATAAAAATATGTACAGGTAGCTACTACTGTCATCAAACAGCGAACTTCATATTATTTATGCTAACTGTAACATAGTTTAAAAATATTTTGAATTATTTTGAGCAAAAATTCAAGCCTTTTTGTAAATTTGGTCCTGAAATATTGAAAAAAAAAAAATGTTTGCAATAAGATATTTTGATAGTACCAGCCAAATAAAATTCTTAAACTCGCTAAACAGTCGATGAAAATGATTGTCCGTCTGAACCTGCTTGATCGATTTGAAATCTGCCATACACGGTGTTTCGCGAAAACCCATTAATAGGTATAAAAACACACATTTCCGCTATAAGTGCCCCTCCTTATTTATTGGGTAAACTATGGTTTACTCATTAATGGGTAAATGGGAGGTCTGTCAATAAATGGGTGTTTTTTACCATTCTTCTTAAATTATGTTTTTCGTAAAATGGTAGATTTCAAATCGATCAAGCAGGCTCAGGCGGAACGCTTTTAGAAATTTCTCCATACGAATGAGTAAAAGTGACTCACTCTCTGAGTTAGTTTCGTTTTCACTGCAGTGAAAAGTGATGTTTCCTAACACTAAAAAAAAATCTTCTAGAACCTCGCCTAGAATAATCATGAATTTGATGATACATTGTCTTAAAATCACTGGTCGTATCAAAACTGATCGACAATATGATTAATTGAGATGCGTGATCGTTCACGAAAATTTAGTTCAGATGACCAGATCTTTTTACCAATGGTAAATTATTTAATCGTACCTTATTCTAAATCGTGTTCGGAACCTTTTAATTAAAAGATACTAAAATTAACTTTGAATTAATTCGTAAAGAGTGTATCACTTTTTTGACATAAATTAAATTTTATTTCCTTTGGATGTAATGTTACATTCGTTATTGATTCAGTCTATCTATGACATTTGTTTCAAAATACATTGATATTATTTTTCACGTTAGATTCGCTTTAAAAATTGGGGGGGAACACGAGTTTGATTTTAAAAGTATATCACAATGAAAAGTATCTAACTAACTAAGGAAAGGGGCGTCATTTCCAAATATCGTCAAAGAGTACAGCAAACCCTCACTACACCCCTTGAAGGGTTAAAACGTACAGTCTTGATGTTGGGATGTTTCTATAGATCACAGTTTCTATAGTGACATTATATTGTAGGACAGGACTGCATTGGCAACACCGCACATGTTTCGGATACCTCTCTGGGAGTGGTCAAACAAACAGGCATTATGCGATATCAGTTCCTTTCTAAACAAATCCTTTAGGGATACACTGGAGTCGCTTTTTACGCGGTTTTTTTTACACGGTTTTTTTTTACATGGTTTTTTTTTACACGGATTTCGGAATTTACGCGGTTTTTTTACGCGGATTCCGGAATTTACGCGGTTGTTTTTTACGCGGATTTTGGTTTTTTTTTTACGCGGATTTCAGAATTGACGCGGTATATCGCTTTTTACGCGGTTTTTTCTTACACGGTCTTTTTTTACGCGGTTTTTTTTACGCGGATTTCGGAATTTACGCGGTTTTTTTTACGCGGATCCCGGAATTTACGCGGTTTTTTTTTACGCGGGACGTATCACCCGCGTAAAAAGCGACTCCAGTGTAATGCAATTCGATTGTAAATGTTAGTCTTCTGATGAGATGACGGAGATGGATTAATTTCTCTAGTTTTAAGAAGTCGACAAAAGAAGCGCGTGTCATATTGTACAAAATATATTTCTTTGTTTTGTGCATATGAAAAAGCGAGCATAAACGAGAAAAACAAGGGCACAGGAACATAAAAGCCTGTCCAACCTTTTTCGGTTGGATTCCTCAAACATATATTAGCCTCTTCAAAGGAATACAAAGCTTTATACAACCACAATGCCGGTGCTTGTAGCATATGAGGATCACTGCTGTTTTGCTATTCTTTTCGTGTACCTGTGTCGCCTAAGGATTTTTTCCACTATCTTTCTTTTATTTTATTTCTTCTATTTTGTCCTACACTCCAGCCAGCACTAATGTATACAACCTAAGCCAAGCTGATTCCATACCTCCCACACTGCAACCACCAATGTCCATTGTTTTTCTTCATTGGAAGGCGTCATCCTGCTACTACCCAGTTGTTGTTTGTTTCCAACGTGATCGGGATACTCATGAAATTGAAGAGATTGTAACATATGTGCTTCAATACAGAGAAAAAACAAATCCAAGAGGATGCTGCGTAAGCTTGTTTGTTGAGACATTTGCATCCGTTATTGACAATGGATTGATCCACCAGTTGAACAACGAATCTTAGGGACAGGATAAATGAAGTTAATCACCGCAGGCTTCGTCAGCCATTTCAAGTCAAGGGCAATTCAATTAGAGAACAAAACACATTAAAATCTCATTCCGAGCACCAGTTTGGGTAGGATTATCCGGCAACGAGCTTAAGGTTTATGTCTCCTTTCATGTTGACTGGGAAATGATGACGACTGACGTGAGCAACGTAAAACGCAAAAGAAAACTTCATAAATAATTACAGTACACAAATTTATACAATTATCTCACCCTCAAATCTGTTCTTTGACGACAAACTGCGATACATATTTTATTTCGCCGCAAAAGCAAAAAGGTAGTCATTTTGCCATTACGAGGCGACCAAGCTTTGCGTTCACAAGGATCTTGCTATCTTCTGTTTCGTTTCATATGCTGTGCGGTGCTGGTAAACGGTAAATAAAAAACAGTGTATGTTTAAGGTGAATTATGACATTTCCGGATTGGTTCTAACGCGATTTTCCTGTGGCCACGTATGTTTAATTAAGAATGGGAAAGTGATCCAGTAATAGTGTTGTTGGTGTTCATAGAGTTGCGGTGTGCGTGTTTATTTTACCCGAATAATCGTGGAATAATATTCACCTAACTAATTTAATTTTTATAAGGCGAGATCAAATGACAATTATCAGTTTTTTTTTCAGAAATGATTTTTAATCAATGTTTATTCAAACTTAGATTTATTTCTGGAGTTAGAAGGAAATTTCAAGCTCTTTCATATTGTACCCGACATAAGAAATAATTATTGTGATATTTTTTCAACATCACTAAACTTAAAAGTAACTATTCAGTGTCTGAAATCTTGGCTACTAGTGTATCAAATATTGATTATTTGTCGGTATGTTTTCAATCTTGACATACTGAGTCTTTATGAAGTTTAAGCAATTTGAATAAACGCTGCTTGTATGAGTACACATTAAGTAAAACATTAATATTGATATCACATCAAAATACATGCACTTCAATCGTGTTGAAAATATGGTGGTACTACATGCCAAAAAGGATCAAATTATCATTAATACAGTGCATGAACTGACATTACGCTGCTTTTACTGCATTTGTTTATTTTTGTGGTCATACAAATTACATGAGATTTTCGACATTTTTAAAGTGCATCCTCTTGCATGTAATATTAAAATTAATTTTTCGCTGTGTACTCTTTTAAGCTATTTGTTTAAGAAAATGATCAAAATTTATTGATTTCTGGCTCATTTATAGTAAAAAAAACTTTTGAGTTTGCTTAAAAACGAAGAAATATGGGATAACAGTATGATTTTGTCTCCACCGTTTAATAAAAATGTCCAATTTATGAATTATGGGGTAATGTAGCTATGGCACTAGGAATCCTCAGTGCCTTCTCAGAATCCAATAAAGCTTTGTCGGCTCACTTATCCAGTGTATCCACTTTACACGCTTGAATTCATTAAAAATAATCTAGACTTTTTTTGAAAAGGATTCAACTTTATTATATATTTTTTTTATTTACTAAAATTTACAACTAAGTAATAAAAAGAGGCAGTTTGGGGCAAAACAAGGATGTTTAACCTATTTGTTAGTGCTTAAAATTGTGTTATGGTTGATCACTATGTGAAATGCAAATCGATTTTTACAAAACCAGTTTCATTTAAAAGCCAAGACCGGCCTTCACAATCTTATGTAGCAAATTGAAAATAGGATTCAAATTCTTTTCTCTTTCATTACCATTTGAAAAGAGTTAATAAATTTAGTTTTGATTTTTCTTTTAAAATAAAAGAAAACTGAAAAATAATAAGACTTACAAAAATTTTAGCGAAGATTAAACTTTCATTTTAAAATATAAAATTAATAAATAAATCATTAATGCCTTCTTTAAAATTATTTTAAAAGTCAAACTGGATTATAGCTGCACCGGTGGTGTATTGGCAAGCGTGATAACCTCTCACCTCAGTAGGCCTGGGTTCAATCTCAGTCGGCGCCGCGGGGATGTTCTGAGGCATAACATCTCTGATCACGCCTTCCTTCGGAAGGGAAGTAAAGCCGTTGATCCCCGGTTCATGAGTTGATGGGTCGATAGGTAGGGTCCAGGTGTGGGAGCTGCCTCCCTGGCGTCGGTAGCCTTGGTACTCAGCACGGAAAACAAGATCGACGAAAAACAAATCATGGAAAAAATAAATAAAACTGGATTTATTTAGTTGAAGATGCTAATTTCAAATAACAGACTGTAGTGGTAATTTTTATACGATAGATGGAGTAGATGAAAGCATAGAGTTGATACCTACGACTGGATTTATTGTTAAAATTATCAATAATACTTACGCAAAAATGGTACAGGCTTAGACTGCTCTCAAGCAGTGTTGAGAAAATATCGCCTCTTTACCGACTGACTTAAATTTTCTTAAATTATTTTTTATTTAATATTTTTCTTTATCACCACCGTCAACTTGGTCTCCTCTTCGTACGCTATCCACTGCTTCTCCGTATGGTCTTCTTCCGGATTCTCTTTGTCATTATAGTTGGTGTCTTTTGATGAGGTGGTCTAAACATCAGCGTACGTGGGCTAAAATATAATTCGGCCTGATCGCCCATTTTGACCCTATTGAGCAGAAATCGTCATACATATCTATGAGTTCGGCGTTAACGATTCAATCATTCAATCATTCAAGGTAAACGCAAATCAAATTTCTCTTATATCCAATGTAAGGTTGGGTTTATTACATCCTATTATTACATTATTACATTATTACATTATTACATGAAACATAACACAACAAATGTAATGGCTGTTCTTGCTTTAGACTGCAGCATACAAGCAAGTTTTTCCAGAATGTATTTTTGTTCAAACCTTCACCGTGAAATTCTGAAATGCATTTTAATTTTTTGTCACTTCTTCGAAGAATAAAAAAAAATATTTCTTCAATACAAGCGACACCAGATTTGAGGATATGGTTTCATTTAGCAGAAATTTAAATTCCATTTTGAGGGTTTTTTTATATGCATTCATTTTGAAGACTTTTCATGATTTGTGAAGTTGCTTGAAGACATGCTGAATCTGAAGATGACTTCCGATGGATTTAGGATGATTATGGAGGAATAAATTTTAAGCTGGCATATATAGATTTTTGATCAATAAATGAAGATTTTGACTTCATATTTTAAGCTCCTTTCTGAAAATGTCTAATGTGAATAATGTAACAAAACTCGGTTATTTCAGAATAAAACTTGATTCACTTGAATATTCACAGGACTTCACTTAAATCTTCGATTAGCTGGAGATCTTTTGAATACTTCTTGATCAACGTGCCATTTTGGAAGAATATATTCACATTATTACTTGATCAACCTGAAGCCCTGAAAAATATCTAAAGGGCTTTATTGAAATCTTCGATCAGCTGGAGATCTTTTAAATACTTCCTGACCGACCTGCCATCTTGAGGGAGCCAATTAAATTTTTGGCCAGTTCAAGATCTTTCGATCTTCCTAAACAACCTGAATTCACTAATATCTGATCAACCAGCAATATTGAGAGACTATCTGGAGACGTCTTTTTAATGTTATGAACAGTTCAATATCTTAAGATTAATAATTGATCAATCTGAGGGCTTGAAAAATAACCAAAGGGTCTTAAATCTCTGAACAGCTGTATATCCATTAAATACTCTCTAGTTAAACTTCAGTCTTGGAAGGATATCTGAAAGACGTCATTTGAATTTTTAAACAGTTGGAGATCTTCAGAACATTACTTGATCAACTTGAAAAGTCTTGAATAATATCCAGAGAACTTTTTTGATATCTCATCGAAAATCCGTGAAAATCATACATTCTACGACGCTTCCTGAACATCTACGAAGATTACTGTACTTTCAAGAAGTTTCTTGAACTAAAACTCTAATCTAATCTAATCTAATCTAACACCAACACAGCCAGTTCTTGAAAGCATCCTGGAAAATAATGGATATACCTCCATAATTTTTCTTGTCTATTTGATATATGTTTCACATCGAAGATGCGTCACACATATCAAAATGGCCAGGCCTACTGTGCAGCATTTAAAGGGCAAGATGATTCAGAAAACATCGGGCCTGTTTAAATCGAAGATTTAAACACGATGCTTCAGAATCCAATAAAGGGATGAAACGTGGACCTCTCGTACACAGCAAAAAAAAAAATTTTGATATCACATCAAAGTGGATGCACTACAATCATGTCGAAAATTTCATGTAATTTTTATGACCACATAAATAAACAAATGCAGTAAAAGCAGCTTAATGTCAGTTCATGCTCCATTTTCTTCTGACGGTTGTGACATGAGCACTAACTCTTGTCCTAGCCTTTTATGGCTTATAGCTATAGCGTTATTACTCGCTTTCTGAAAAGAGAAGAGGGAAAGGAAAAGGAGAAGGACAAAGGGAAAAGGATTATGTAAACTCTATGAACATAATCAATATTTTAATTTAATACATCATTGGGGCAAATAACGCCGGTTGATGATCAGTCATATAAATAAATAAATAAATAGAGACTTGCATATCAGCGGTGGTCACTACCCGAGTCTTGTCACTAATATCAAGTCATAAAAAGTAACAAGCACTAAAATGTAATCCTTTCATTACTGAAAAATCCTGCTTCTCTAGTTTGAAGTTGTCACGACTAGGATTCGGTGGTAGATCTTATATCAGTAACACACCATAAAAAGGTGATTTGCTAACGTTATTGGGTTAAAAAGATAAAAATTTACAAAATGGAACGAACTCACCAAGTTTAGCCAATTGAACTGAAGGCTGTGACATGTGTTGATGTAGAAGTCCAAATTGTAGACGAAGCTTGACGAAGATCAATATGAACTAGTCCGGTTTATGGTAGTTGCGCGGAATGTCTTCCGTCGATTTGAGAATACAAATATTCGGATGTATGTAGTCGATTTTTGATGTGCATTGGCAACCCTTTTCGTGGCCAATAGTTAGGTTCAACGCTGCGACTCAACGAATGATGGAACTAATGATGGGACGAAACGAATGATGGGACGCCTCGTGGAGGTTCTACTTGTCTTCGGAACTGCTTCTCAGCGGCAAATAATAGGGACTGAGGAACTAGAAATTGTCTCCTGGGCCTGGTTTTGGCCAGATCAGCAACAGATTATAGATAAAAAAAACTCCACGGAAAAAAACAAACGTCAGGTTCGATCAGAAGTTTCTTGAACTAAAACTCAGTTCCATGAACTCAAAGCCACTATGAGATTCCTTGAATATGTGGAATGTACAACCTCCTGAGATTTTTCGTTAACTTCTACGAAGTTCCCAGAATTTCAAAGATTTTTCCATATCTTACAACTTTACATTTTTCGATAGCTACAACTTAATTTCTGCGAAGCTTGCTGAACTTGTACGAAATTTTTAGAATACATACAATGTTCTGTGATCTAACAAGTTCCCTGAACTTCTAAAAAAATATTAACTTCTTAAGATCTCATAGCATACTTCCGGAAAGATCCTGATCCTTTCTAGGAACTTTCTTGAACATATTGGTGAAACAAAGCTCCCAAAGTTACACAGTTTCATAAACTGATCCGAAGATCCTTAAAATTTTAAGAAGATTGATGAATTTCTACGTTATTTCCTGGGCATCTAAGCAATTACCTGAGCTTCTAGGAAATTTCCTGAACTATTACAAAATTTTCCGAAATTTTTCGAAGATCCTTGATTTCTAACAAAATTCCCTTCTACGAAGTTCACTTCACGTTTAGGAGTTTCGATGATTTTCTGCAAAGTTTCCTGATTTTTTTAGGAATTCCTAAACTAACAAAAATCATTAACTAAGTGCCCTGTAATTAAGAGAAGGTCCTGGAACACTTTTATGATGTTTGTTAAAATGAAACGAGTGCTTCACATCAACAAAGTTCCCCAAACAGAAGTTCCCGCTTTTATGAAGTTTTACAGAATTTTAACAAAGGTGTCTGAGTTTTTGCGATATTCTCGGAAGCTCTATTAAGATCTCCGAATTTCTCTTAAACTTTCTGAATGACTACGCTGTCTCCTGAACATCGATGAAGTTGCTGACATTTTACAAAGTCGATGGAATTAAAGAAAAAATCCTGAACTTCAATGAAGTTCCCCTAGTTTCTACAAGATTCTCGAAATTCCTCTAAATTTCTATAAATAAATATATCTTTATTAAGGAGATTTTCAGCCCTGGGCTTGTTCGTCTCCGGCTATAAAATTTGCTGAAGTTCAAGAAACTTTTTTTTTCCTTGATTTGTTTCCCGTCGATCATGTTTTCCGTACTGAGTACCAATGCAATCAACGAAAGGGAACCATCTCTCACACCTGGACCCTACTTATTAACACATCAAACTCATGAACTGGGGACCAACGGCATTACTTCCCTTCTGAAAGAAGGCGTGATCAAAAATGTTATGCCTCAGTATATTCCGACGGCGCTGACTGGGTTTGAACCCAGGTCCTTTGTGTGAGAAGCAATTTTGCTTACCTTCAACAAACTTCTCTGCACTTCTACGAAGTTCACTTAATTTGTACAAAGTTCACTGAAGTTGTAAAAAGTTCACTGAGCTTTCTCAAAATTAACTAAACGACTTTTTGCAGCACTTCTAAAAAATTACCATAATTTCAACGTAGTTCCCCAAACTTCTACGAAGTTGTCTTATATTCTACGAAGCATCCTGAAGATCCATGAAGTTCCTTTAAGTTCTATAATAAAGTACTTCTAACCGTCTGAACAATGTATTTCAATGATTTTTCATGATCAACTTATGAATGATGGACACGATGGATTTTATGTACCACCTAGATACGTGATTATAAAATTTGATGAAAATGTTCACGGTTTGTTTCCCTGCTAGGTCGTATTTTTCACGATTTCTTCTTGTTGATCATTTACAAAAAGTGTGTCTATGTGAAATACTTTCAATAAATCAGAGTAAATACCAAACAAAAGGAAGATATATATTTCATAAATTGTGAAAATTCCGGATTCAAATCCAATACAAATTTAAAGGAGTAAAAGTGTCACAAATTAAAAATAAGTTATATGCTTATATACCCGGTATTTGGAAATCCGGGAAAATGTCGAGTTACAATGTGTTTGTACAAAATTGAAACCCTTTGAGCCGAATTTTTAATCAAGAAACAGTGTTGTAGTTATAAAAAATATTAACAATTTGTGACTGTGAGGTTAATTTTAATACGTGGTTACCATGACAACGATAAAAATATGTCGTTGTTGTGATGAAATTGGCGTATATTCAAGTCTCAATTTACCTTATGTTGTCAATATTTCACAATTTTATAATAATTGAACTGCTATCAAACTGACCGTAACAAAAACAGGCTTGATAAAGCAGACACATATTAAACTTATACCGTGTTTGGACAAATTGAATCAAATATAAAGTGACATATTTATGAGAATTTTTAACTGTACATACCGTACAAAATTCAAACCATTTGCGCGATCTCTTAGCATTAATCAATCTACCATTTTTGGTTAAGAATTATATTTGAGTATTAAGAATCAGAGGGTGGCCTATTAGATCGCATGTATGTTTTCAAAAAGATGCACCCTGAGTTTAGCCCTCACTCCCCCTACGTAGACAGTTTTTCAAACAAATGTATCAACAATTTGTATGGACCGTAGATACTTGCTAATTACTCCGATATCCCCAAACCTTCTACTTAGTTTATGACGACTAGTAGTCAAGTATTTATCGAGGAAGTATTGAAATCTTCGAAAGTATCGTAATCCGAGGGCAAATTGATCCGTTTTTAGTTGTTACGTAGACAATTTTCGGTGATAGATATTAAAAGAAATCTTGATAGCATATCATCATAAGACTCCAATAATTGCGTTGAGGAGTTTCTCAGAACATAAAAGCAAATTTTACGTTTTAAATTTCAATTTTATTCACTGCGACATGTTCACCTGTTTAGACTCTCCCGAAATCATGTTTATCACAGTCAAATTTCGCTATGTCAAATGTATACTGGGTACAAGGTGCATTCCACAGATGGTAGGTTCATATTTTAACAATTACCTTGTTGAGCAAATGTCGCAGCGAAATTATGATCAACGCTCTTCACCATTACCACAGAAGTCTAAACGATCATGCAAAGCACAATAACTGACGATCAAAAGCATTAAAAATACGATCATAGGGTTGCAACGATTGATGTCCTTGCCTTGAATGTTGTTATTTCTAATTAAACTAAGTGTCAATAAACCTAATATAAAAAAACCCGAATTTATCCACCTATGGTGTGATCAGACCCTTCTTACTTATTCAAGTTTATTTATTTTATTGTCATTATCAGTGACCAAGCCCCCCACCCCCGTGTCATCCAGTGACGCTACGCCACTGCCTGGGGGTACCCGGAATATATCCGGGTGTAGTCTATTTGGTGAGGCTACCAATCACCTTATCATCGTATTTTTATGTGATTTAATGGGTTTTAATTCAATTCATATTCAAGCAACTTCCCCGGGGTACCCGGAACATGTCCAAGTGTATCCAATGTGGTCTGGAACACTTAACACGACTTGCATTGATCTTATTTTTGAATTCTGTAGTAATTTGATGTGTCGCATGATGGTTTTGATACGTTTTCCGTTAAATCCAGCGTGAAGGCCCATATTCACCGGATCTTATTCCGGCCATATCTCCGGAACCGGTTCACCGATTCCAAGACCCCAAGACCTATCATTTGGCGCCGAGTTTGTCCAAATCGGTTGAGCGGTTGCTGAGAAACGTGAGCGCATTCATTTCGTTACATACACACACACATACACACATACACACAGACATGTTCCGATCTTGTCGAGCTGAGTCGAATGGTATATGACACTCGGCCCTCCGGGCCTCGGATCGATGGTCGGTTTTTCAAGTGATATCTATACCCTTCTTTGTAAGAAGGGTAAAAAGTGTAAAATGTTTTCAATATTGAGAAATTAATGGTTTTCTGATAAATCCACAGTTTTTTTGATTGCCTTTGTATTTTTAGAAAACCTTTTTGTAATTTCTTCTACACTTTGCACAAAGTGTAGCAGAACCTGATTCGGACTAAGGGAGCTTAAGTTTAATTAGAACAATTGCATGAAATTTGCGGATCAACTCATATAGATATTTTCGAACATGAGATTTCAAAATTGTCCTAAATATATATAAAACACTCAGTATGATAAGTATTCATGCAACGATGGAGACCTCATAGCCACTGATTTTAATACCATTAGTTTTTCGATTTTGTTTTATGTTTAAATTTATGTTCATGTTTTTATTATTAAGTGATCAATTTGCTCCAGGATTACGATACTTTTGAAAACAATGCACAGTGGTCAACATACCGTATTTAGGAATAAACTGTTTGTGCCTTAATCATTAGTTTTAGGAATTTAGTGTCTTTGCGACAGATTTTTCATTAATATTAGACAGTATTTTTATGTGCAAGACATTAGGGTGGTCCATACAGTTGATGAGATCCGAATATATTTTTTTAGTTATTTGAGATATACCAGTTGGACACAGTTGTAGAACAAGTTATTTGAAACAACTTTAATCAAGGAAGCAATTTTATAACTCTAATGGTTCACGATTTATACTGATTTTTTTAAGCAACTTAGGGTGGCCCCTAGAAAATCGGTTTTCATCAGTAATTGTTTATACATTGATTTTTCTTAAAATATATTTTCCATACACTTTTTTCAATATGTACGGCGCACATTTCTGATAGCTTAGTTGATATCGCATTTTTTGAGACGTTACAAACGAATTAAAAAAAAAAAAACTTATTTTCAAGTGATTTTTTATGTTACTAGTTGCTTTGGAGAGATCATGAGGTCATTTATGCTTAACTTTAACTTTTGAAAAGGGCGTATTTTTTTTCGGAAAAGTGTCCAGACATTACCAGCAAAAGGAGATATCACTAAGGCTTCGGCAGAAATGTGCACTATAAAATTTTGAAAAAGTGTCCACAGTGTAATGTTTACGAGAAATCAATACATAAAAAGTAGTGCTTGAAAAACCGTTTTTATATAAATCACCCCACAATACATATTAAAACATATAAAAAAATCGTGAACCAATAAATAAAATAAAATTGTTTTTAGCAAAGTTGCTTCAGGTGTTTTTTTTCTAGTGGACATAAGGCTGATGCAATTTTTTTATGTCGATCCTTCTTCCCTCCTTCAACAATTTCAAAATATTGAAGGAGCAGAAAAATTCAGCATTATTCCAAATCGTCATTTGCTCTACGCTTTATTCGAAAACTTCCCATATTTTTGATTATTAATTCATTAATTTATTATTAAATATCTTGATTCGACATTTTTTTGCTTCGCCCCAAGCTGTTTTGTTTTGCCCTCCCCGCAATCTAGTTGAGGGATGTCGGACATAACATGAAATTAATATTTGCGTCAGCCTAAATGCAAATTGCAGACTATTATATCTTTCTTTGATAGTGAGCTGGAATCATATTCGATCAGCTAAATCTCTAAAAACGATTTTACTTTGGTGTAGCTTACATATCCAGCTGAACATTACATTAGGTCCTAAGTAACATTGATCGATTCTGTTCGTCGACTTTCCCTTTCGTTAATAACGTGAGCACTTAGCCGTTTCTTGTTGTGTTTGTCGTATTAGATGCTAGATAAAAGCATCTTTTATCGATCTGTGTGCTTAAAATACCTGGGAATGTTTTTACATGGCCATGGGTATACAAAGAGAAAGTCGACGAAGAGAATATGTTAATGTTACCTAGGACCTAATGCAATGTTCAGCTTGATATGATGTTATAAAATAGAATAATTTAAGTGATGAACCAATCTCAAAAACTCCATAGAATAGACTTTTTTCTTATATTTTAAATTTGAAGTGAGCCATTTTGAAAAAATCTATAAGCTAACTTTGTCTTACCACACTACAATACGGGGACGCTGCATTATATATGATAATGTATAATGATTTGCTTGAACAACTTACACAACCAACTAATCACTGCATCAAACTGTCGTGTTAATTTGTGAAAGTTTATTGGATAATGTTTATTAAACCTCACCCATGTTCCGGAGATAAATATTTATTGCCTTTTGATTTATTCATGATTTCCAAATCAAATGCATGCCCGGCGCATCGTGCAAAGCTTAGTCTCTATGATCACAGGCGAAAATTTCCGTAACGACCGTAGGCAGCCAATGGATCCGAGATCCGATACCGCTCTCGGCTGCCGCACCTCCGGCAGCAGAGCACGGACAGCATAATGAATGATTCACCGCGAAGACAGAACGTGTGCGGTAGAACGACGGCTCAGCGGAACTAAGCTAACCAAAAAAAGCAGACAAGCCACACCAACCCGCAACCCAAGACAAACCACGCAGCGGCGGTCGGCAGTGGCATTGGCTGCGGCGACGATGAATGACTCTATCTAAATCACTCTGAGGAGACGCCATTAAAGATAAAGATGGCAGTTAAAAATCATTACTTCTGAACCGCAGAACGTGTCGAAATTAATTAAAAGAGATCTGTCGCCTCCATTTTTCGAGGTTTTGTTTGCTTACGATGCGATGGATGGGCATGGGCATGGGCACGGGTTGAGAGGTGGTTTTTTGGCGAGATGTTGGATTGCGATGATTTTCCAGGATAATGTATATAATCCGGCTTATGCCGTGGTCTGAATCCGCTCAATGGAGGTAGGAAGAAGGGATTATGAAAAAGCCATCCAAAGTCAAACCGGCTGGAGTACGGAAACGTTGATTGATGACACGGGAAGTGAATTATTTTTTTTGTATGACGTGAAATATTTACGCTCCCGGCCCCAAGAGTGACAGAGTATGACATGAAATTGAATAACATAAAAGTTTCTGCTCTGATGCTCACTTATATGCTATTCGTTGTTTGGAAGAGGCAACCAGCTTCTGGGAGGATTCTGAATGTAATTATTAGCTTTACATGCGAGGCGTAATCTTGTCATACATATTATGTTGTGATTTTCGCCTTATGAAAAGTATGCAAATTTCATTATGTCATGTAATAACTTTTGAAGCGATTTAGGCCTTTCTATGGAATTTTCACTCTTCTTGATTTTCATATTCAACAGATAATTTGAGTTGGGAATGCTATTTCAGACGCCATCAGAGGCTGTGCTACAACCACGTGGAGATTTAGGTTACCCAAGTAATAATTTCGATTTAAAAAGGGTTCTGTTGACCATTCTTTAGACTAGTAGCATGCTTTAAAACCTCCATAAAACTTGCAATATTACTTGAGTAAACGCCCTGTAGCCAGTGGCGGCGATGTCACATCATACAACATGTCAAAACAGCATGTCAATGTCGTGTGGCATCAATGTAGGCGAAATGTTTCAAAATCAATCTTTTTAAGAAAATTATTTTCTATTTTCAACAAACAAAAATAACTCAGGCATTCATCAGTAATAGATGCTAATTTGCTGAAAGATCTACCTCAACTCGAAAATTGGTCTCCAATAGGCTCAGATATATTGGAGGAACTTAATTTATTTATTTTTTTCCTTGATTTGTTTTCCGTCGATATTGCTTTCCGTGCTGAGCACCAATGCTACCGACGCCAAGGAGGCAACTCTCACACTTGAACCCTATCTATCGACCCATCAACTCATGAACCGGGGACCAACGGCTTTACTTCACTTCCGACGGAAGGCGTGATCAGAGATGTTATGCCTCAGAACATCCTGGCGGCACCAACTGGAATTGAACCCAAGCCTGCTGGGGTGAGAGTTAATCACGCTTACCAGTATACCACCGGTGCCGCTGAACTAAATTGTATGATTGAACGTATAATGAAAATTATTCGCTCTAGCAGTACAAATATGGTAAATTAAAAAATACAGTAAAAATTTGCTTAGCCTCCATGGCTGGGGTTCTCCTCAAATCCATCCCCCTCCCCTGATTGACCGCACCCAAACATCCATGGACACCAATACCATTTGGATCTATATAAATGTAATTAAATTTTTATTACAGCAACAACCATTGATTGCCCACAGTTTTATAAATGTCATGTTTTAGAAATCGTTAAGCTTATTTTAAAACTATTATAAATTATGTCATAAAACTAATGAATACAATTATAAAGTTTACGGTTCTAACGAAAACGAAAATATTGGTTCACCACATGTTTGGTGAAAAACTAATTTGGTTTTCCCATAGCAATTTTCAAACAAAGTGCAAATGGTTTGGTGTTCAAACCATATGAACTAAAATATTAGGAATGGATCCAAAACCGATTTCACACGTCAAATAAAACAAAACAAGCTTCCAAACCACAAAGCAGCAAATAAATCAAAACTGTGTTGCACAGTCAAGCCGGCTCATGTCAATTGCAGAAGTGTGCTTCATATCGTCAATTTTGACACTCCAATCAGCCGTACTTCTATTTCAATTAAAACTTTATTAGATCGGTTTGTTCTAGCTCCTTATGAAATGGATATTCATCTATATGAATGCAACAATTTCAATTCCCTGATTGATCATAAAAGCCATCTCGTCTCCTATGCAAATCGGTACCAATCAGTGCAAACAAGTCCGAGCACGCCTCCTCGTAACATTCAATCAAATTACGAGCAAAAAAACAAACAAGGGTTATTTGTTGGGAAACTGATACATTATATGGAGGTACCCTTTTCCGATCTGATTTGAGTGAAATTCAATCCTTAGATTGTGTTCAACAGATAAACCCATCCAACCCGTGTGATTCTTGTTATGTCAACTTGAGTGATTCCTTTCCTACTAATCTGATGGCCTGCATAAAAATGGTATGTGACAGAATTCAGCCAACGAGCATTTGTGCACCCTTTTTGCTGCATTCGCATATGTACCTACATTCCTGAGCGCTGAATGTTGTACAACACATAGAATATGATATCTTGAACACATCTAAATCTCCGGTATCGTTGCTCTACTGCCGGTCGGTCAGAGGAAAAGGTATACAGTGTGTAATGAATGACCACCATGTTGGAACAGACGAGACCTACCAACGAACGGCGGGTCTCAATGATGGTCAGTGTGATGGCGTAGGTGGATGGATACGTAGGTATCTGGAAACTGAATAAATAAAAGATGAGCTTCATTTACCGAAATGCCGACCATCGTATGCCAACTACCACACACCAGGCAGCTGACCATGGGTACCTACCGTCAATGACGAGCGGATGGATCTTGAACAGCGGAGGAGAGATGGCTCATCCCACCTTCCGGTGAGCACACATTTCCATTGTGCATGCATAGGAAAGTGTGGATCTGAATGCGAAAGGAAATTAATGAAAGAAAACCTGATTTGCTTTACCAAGAGAGAGTGCACTTAATGTGCGGCTGATAGTAGAACATTAATCAAGCTACCATAGTGTGGGCTGATGGCTGCGCTCTGCGGTTGATGGACATGTACCTATTCTTCTTAACTGACATTTTGCGTTCGGATGCTGCTGCAGCTGCCTTGCAACTCTTCGAAGAACGATATGGTTGTGGCTCCTAGAATGTATGTTCAGTCATTTTCAGCTACATACTCATTAGATTACTGCCTCAGAAGCGTTCATGAATGCGTGGGATTGGTATTTGACTAACAAATCACATCGCAGTAGATATTGTATCGCTATTGAACTAGGATAGGAAACGAGGTTACGAGAGGACTCTACAAAGCAAAACAATTTTTTTTTCATATCGCATCAAAGTGTCAAAAAAATGGTGTAATATTACTTGCCAAAAAGGACAAAATTATCATTAATACAGTGCATGAACTGACATTACGCTGTTTTGTTGCAGTAACATTTGTTTATTTTGTGGCCATAAAAACTACATGAGATTCACGACATGATTGAAGTGCACTCATCCTCTTGGATGTAACATTAAAAATTTTTTTTTTGCTCTGTAGTAATTTTTCGGTTTGAAAAATTTCTCGACTTCCTTGGGCATTGGACTGAAGCAAAATTTAAAATTTCCACTCTTCAATGGGCAAACGTTTCCAAATTTGTTCCTGATTAGCCTCCAAAATGTTCAACTCATTTAATAAGAAACTGACTTGGCAAAGAGCACATCTTTTGTTCAAATCTATCGAACAATTCACCATATCGTTCTGCTTTAAAGAGTGATAGCTATGCTTCTCAGCTACAACTTTGATGAATACAATGTTGCCCATTAATCAGCTACTTGACCATGCCATAAGATTATAAATCTCTTAATGATTTAAAAGCTATTTAAATTGACGTTTGGCTGAAAAACGAGTTTCTTCAAAGTTGAGGGAATTTCCTATAAGAATCGCAATTGAACTTTTTAACAGTGCAATATGGAAACGTCTAGAAGGCAATGAACAAAAAAAGTTGATTTCCCATAAAAATTTCCATATAAACTTCAAATGGTTTGTGTCAAGTCATTTTCTTACCAAACGAGTTCAAATTTTGCGAGGCTAATCAAGACGCGATTTGGAGGACTGGAGGAGTGAACATTTCTAAATTTGCACCAGTCTTCTGGGTTTACGGTATGATTGTAGTTGTCACAGAATTATACTAATGTAAAAATGATACAAGCTTATAAAACTCTCAATTATCACCTGTGCAAGTGCATCTAAAACACTAAATGGGAGCCGGTGTAAAGTCCCAGTAGGAGCGGAATAATTCAAATAAAAAGAAGAAAGAAGCGATGACGGCTCGAAAGTATCTCCCTTGTGCAAATATAGTAATGCATTTTATGTCAGCAAAGTTAACATGCCAGCAGCAACTGCATTATTTATAAATGCATCCGGCTTCAAGATAATAAGATGCAAGAAATGGTAATGTTCAATTGCTGTAATGTTTCTTTAGGAAGAAAAGTATTATTTTCTTGTAAAAGTTTGATATTTTTTCTCATGGTTTATTCCAAAAACCATAAAAAAAATTGAAATTAACTTAGTGTCTGATAATTATATACTTGTAGTCCTCCAAAACGAAATTCAACATATTTGGAAGTGCTCAAACAACTGTTTAAGAATAGCAAGACATACTGCACTCGAGTTGCTATGTCAATTTTCGAACGTTTTGTCCAGCTCGAAAATACAGTCAACTTTCCGCAGCTACTCAAAAGCTACTCAATACTTTCGATATTTCCTATATTTCGATATTGATACCATAACTCGATCTGTTATAAAGCATTTTGAATATGAACTTGACACATTGCTAACAACCGAATGTGTTCTAGAGGCTCCAGGAAAGAGTATTTAGGACCAAACTTGTAGCTAAAATCTGTCTCGAGACACATCAAGTCACAAGACTAGTCACCCTTATTTTGAACGGAATAGAGAATAGGAGGTCAATAATTTTATCATTAGCTGTTTCAGGTTCCAGAAGCAAATTGAAAATTCTTGAACCAGCGGAAGTGCTCATTGGCAAGTCCTATACAGATGTGTTAGACAACACCGGGTTTCGGTAACATGTAAAATCACAAGTGTAGCAAATGTAACGCATGTTTATCGGACACGAAACCATCACTCGGGTGTACAGTGGTTTAATCAATTCAAATCCACGGGGTGATTATGACCCCTACACCAAATTGGAAGTCAACAATCAATGTTTAATGATATTCATATAGTTTCTTCAGCAATAATGTAAAACATACTTCAGCATTGAGAAAAAAATAAATAAAATAAGCTCCAAAGCTGAATACATTTGCAAAATATGCTTCAAGTAACAATCCTATATGTTGCAACAGCATGATTGAAAAAAATATCTCAATACTGGAGACAGTTGACAAAATATCTCTGGTTCCCCTGAAGATAAGGTTTAACCCATCACCCTGAAGATAAGGTTTAACAGTGATTTGTACGATGTACCATCAGATTGTTTCAACCCAGCCCGCATATAACGGTGTTAACAAGATATGTTCCGTTCTCCGAATTGCCTTAGAGTTTAGATCTCAACGTTTTACGAGGTATTGAGCGATGTCTCGATTAAATTTATGAACACAAAAAAAAACGCTTTGTGGACCCCCATCACATCATGCGGAATATGTAATTATAATGACAACGTATTTTGGGGTCTCCAAATTATGCTGAGGCTTGGGTCTTGATGTTCTAAAGACTCAACAAAATGTTGTAATACGTCCAGATGCATCATACGAACCAATAAAGTTCCGCGGGACTTCATCACATCAAGAGAGATAAAAAGTTGTATGTAAAATATTTTGGAGTCTCCAAGTTATCCTGATGATTGGGTCTTCATGTTCTACAGGCTCACCAAATAATTGTACGATGTCCACATATATTATACGAATCCACGAAGCTCCGTGGGAGTTCATCACATCAAGGGAGATTATAAGTTGCATTCACTCACAAAATATGTTCCATTCCCAAAATTGTCATAGAGTTCAGATCTTAGTGTTCCTTAGATCCAACGAGGTATTTTACGATGTCTCGAATAAATTTGTGAAAACAAAAAGCTTCGGGAAGCCCCATTACATCATGCTGAATACGTAGTTGTGATGACAAAATATGTTGGGGTCTCCAAGTTCTATTGAGCATTGGGTCTTGATAATTAATATTTTGAAGCTTTAGAGAACTCTTCGAATGCTAGTCTGTCTAGACAACAATATGATGCAGGGTAAAATGCATCTCCGGGGCAAATTTTGAATACATTTTCAATATATTTTCTTGAATGTATCAGGCAGCATTGCTTGTTCAATGTATGAACAAGCAATGTTGCATGATACATTCATAAAGGGTGATACGGTCAAAATTTGGTCAATATCAACTTGACGTATTTCTTTCAATTTTGCATTTAGAAAACCTGAACACCCCTCATTTTGAAGATGTGTCTGTGTAGAATGTTGCTCCTATTTTGATTTTGGAATTCACTCTTCAGTTGTCAAAATGCCGTCCAAGCAAGAAGAGCAGGTTATCAAAATTTTGCTCGCGCATCGCGAAAATCCGAGCTACTCGCACGCAAAGTTGGCAAAATCGCTAAAAGTTGCCAAATCAACCGTTACAAATGTAATTAAAGTGTTTGGAGAACGTTTGTCGACAGTCAGGAAGTCTGGATCGGGGGGAAATCGAAAACCGGAAGCCGCTGAGACGACAAAGAGAGTTGCCGGTAGTTTCAAGCGAAACCCTAACCTCTCTCTCCGAGATGCCGCAAATAAGCTGGGTGTATCGTCTACAACCGTGCATCGAGCCAAAAAACGAGCCGGACTATCGACTTACAAGAAGGTAGTGACTCCAAATCGCGATGATAAACAAAATACGACGGCCAAAGCGCGATCCCGGAGGCTGTACACGACGATGCTGACGAAGTTTGACTGCGTGGTAATGGACGACGAAACCTACGTCAAAGCCGACTACAAGCAGCTTCCGGGACAGGAGTTTTATACGGCAAAAGGAAGGGGAAAGGTAGCAGATGTTTTCAAGCACATGAAACTGTCAAAGTTCGCAAAGAAATATCTGGTTTGGCAAGCCATCTGTACCTGTGGCTTGAAAAGCAGCATTTTCATAGCTTCCGGGACTGTCAACCAAGAAATTTACGTGAAAGAGTGTTTGAATAAACGTCTGCTGCCTTTCCTGAAGAAACACGGTTGTTCCGTACTGTTTTGGCCGGATTTGGCATCTTGCCATTACGGTAAAAAGGCCATGGAGTGGTACGCCGCCAACAACGTGCAGGTGGTTCCCAAGGACAAGAACCCTCCCAACACGCCAGAGCTCCGCCCAATTGAGAAATACTGGGCTATTGTCAAGCGGAACCTAAAGAAGACCAAAAAAACTGCTAAGGGCGAGCAGCAGTTCAAGGCAAACTGGCTTTCTGCGGCGAAGAAGGTGGACAAGGTGGCTGTATAAAATCTGATGGCAGGGGTCAAGCGTAAGGCCCGGCAATTCGGATTTGGAAAAGCGGAAGCCTAACTGAATATTTTTCCTGAATTTTATACTAATTGAACTTAAAAAGAAATTTAATTTGATTTTTTAAATAAACGATTTCACTGATTTACACGCGTTTTCCCTTGACCAAATTTTGACCGTATCACCCTTTAGATCATCGAAAAAGAGGTAAACGTTTAAAACATGTGTTTTAAATGCCAAATTTTGCTCCAAGGTTACCCGTTTTAAACTAATAAGTTCTCACACTGCTCAATGAGCCTGTAGAGCAGTTATTTATTATTGATGGCATTTCGCTATTGAAAATTTAGTCGATTGCTGAATTTATGTATGGGCCCAAATTAGGAGCATTTAGGCCGCCATTACATCCGTTTCCCCTATCATTTTTGTACTATTATAGCTAAAGCATTAAAAGTTCCTTAACATGAGCCTTAGTAAAAATTGGGACTTAAACGGTTAAAAGCGCTAAGCCCCTAAGGCAAATTGGCATGTCTTTATTACACAAAAAAGCTTGTATTGATAAAGAGAAATTGCTACCAGACAAGTTATTGACAAATCTTTGATGAATCTTGATGAATGTGGGCGTCTTAGTGGAATAAGTGTATAATGAGAGAAAGAAGGATTAGTAATTTCCATTTAATTCCACTACCTTATTTGCGTATCCTTGACAGATACGCGTATTTCGTCTACAATGTGCAGACTTCTTCAGTGTCTTGTACTAATACTCGACTGTCGAGTAGACGAAACACGCGTATCTGTCAAGGATAAGCAAATAAGGTAGTGGAATTAAATTGAAATTACTAATCCTTCTCTCTCTCTCTCATTATAAATCTTTGATATTTAGAAGATTTTATAAAAAAATCTTACATATCGCAAAAATGGTCAGAAATTGAGAGTTGATGTCTTCTGCAAAAATGCATGTTTTAATATTATCTAAACCCAACCATTTTGCTATCTCGACTTAAAAAAAATGGTTTTTGCCTACGGAAACTGCTACTTTTCGACACACTTTTGCTACTAAAATATCTGTTCCGAAATGTGCTAATTTTCGGCACACTGCACTGAAAATTGCTAGTCGGCAGGCCTCTTTGAATAAATGTGCTGGAAGTGCTGCAGTTGTTGCATATAAATAACTATTTCCATCTCTTGCTAGGTGGATTAATCATGAAAAGCTAAGTACAAAAGAACGAGCTAATCACGTACACAAACTTCTAACAAGAAACTGTAGGGTACAGCACTACTACAGCATGATGATTTCGATTGAAAAGATCAATGATTTCGGTGTGAAAGAATCAATCACACGTTTGGTACAATAGTTTAGTTCGAAAGCTACAATTCAAAGTCTATAAGAACGCAAACAAAAGAAGCACTCCTAAAGAATCCATTGTTTTGCCTTCATCAGTATGCTGAAGTGATCTAATGACGTTTTAATGTGTTTGAACGGAATTGAAACTCGTATGACGGAATTGGAATCAACAAGCAGTGTTAGATGTTTATCAATATCTCAACAATTTGTGACTCTTTATCGAATCCAACTGTGCGTATGGAAAGTAACATACATTAAAGAGTAATTTTTGATAAAACATTTAATTTTTTATATGGGTTGTGCTTAGTATGACGGAAACTAGATCTAAACCCAATGTCTAAAATAATCCATTTTTGTATAAATAATTGAACGCACGTTTTAGCTATTTTAAACCACTGTTTGGGGGCTTGAAATAAGACTCAACGATATTTATTGTATCTTTATATATATAAATTAGTATTATAATGTATAATGTTCAACGGGTTCTTTCCATTTCATGTTACCTAATTGTTCTTGCATTCGAACACCCAGACGATCAAGATGTCTTCATTGAAATTCTCGTTTAGTTAATACAGTTCAAATTCACTCCTTATCTTTAACTCTCTTCTTCTTCCATTGACTGGAAAAAGGTTATCTCAAATCTCAACTAAACTCACTGATTCACCGATTATAAGACGTTGTCGGGAGGAATAATTCAACAACTTTTCAACAGACCACTTTTTTGCGAGGGTAAGCTTAAAAATTAATAATGTTTATTAGAGTTTCATCCATTCGTTTACGACGACGATTGTCAGGAAGTCGTCGATGACGTTTTCTACCTCTCATTCAGTAGCGCAGAGCTCTACTTTGGTGCAAAATGCTCAATAATAAGGGTACATAAAAACAGCGTTGTAGTAAAATTTCTCAAAACTCGTACATACTCAAATTAAGCTCAAGATAAATTTTAAATATTTTATAAACCAGCAGCTTCAGATATTAGAAACTAAATATCAATTGTATCTAGATGAACGATTGGGACGGTACTAATGGATATTTTTGGTTGCTATTGAAAATTTAGACGATTGCTTATTGATTAGGCCCAAATTAGGGACACTTAGGCCGACATAAAATACATTTCCCTTACTTGTGTCGGCTACTTTATAGCGAATTCGTTTATTATTCAGTTCCAACCTTGATCGGGTATCAAGATTGGGTCTGCTTGTTTTCTGTCAAACGTCAGTTTGTTTGTTTTTAAAACCTAGCTCAGGTTGAGGTTAGCACTGACAAAAAGTTCGGTTTCGCACGTAACGTGCGTATGGAAAAGGAAATAAAGTTAGAAGTCATCTTTAGTGGAAACTTTCCGGTAAATTATTTAATGGAAACATTTCGGACTGTGCTTAGTAGATCGGAAAATATATCAAAAACGCTACATACCCATACTCTATGCCCAGTGAAGTCGAGAAATTTTTCAATGCGAAATATTCCTATACCCGACCAGGAATCGAACCGACCCGCCTTCAGCATGGTCTTGCTTTATAGTTGTGCCTTTACCAACTGTGCTAAAGGAGGCCTCATACTATTACACAATACACTAGGCTATTTATACACGTTTAGTATTTAATGCAAAACTAACTATGTTAATAAGCTCAACATCTATCTTTGGGAATGTGAAACCAATTTTTACTGATCATAGAACATACTGATCGCAGAGCAGATTTTTTTCCTACCTCGTGTTTATTAATTAAATATTAAGAGTCTGATTTTCTGACCATCCTGTAATGGCGGAGGCATACGAACTGTAAATGTTTATTTGTTGTAACATAACAAAAACAGTACATACAGTTGATAAACATTAACAAGCAATGGAATGGTCCCCTTCCCGATAGTGTTATGGTTTACATAGGCGAGCTTCGATTAGCGCAAAATGAGCGTTACAAGTTTTGTGTACAAAATCAGTGCGTGAGTTTTTATTTATTCTAGGGTAGAACATTCTTTCCGCATTTGCCTTTGTTGTGGTCGCTTGAGTTTAAGTCTTGTATATACATGTTAGTTAGTGTTAGGACATACGTCAAGTTTCTTAGCGACCGCCTTCTTTATGAATTATAATATTACACCCGGGAAATGTAATATTCTATTGCAGATTTGCAAGGAACATATGCAGAATTGGCAATGCTTCGTGACATGAATAGATTCTGTAATATGTTCGCCGATTTTTTTTTTATAATTTTGTAATTCATATGTTAGCATATTCTTCCAACAAAGTCTGTTTCCCCAAATGCATTGCGTTTAGAAATTCATTTCATATACATTCTGGAAAACCTTGCTTGTACGCTGCAGACCATTGCATGAACTGCCATTACATTTGTTGTATGAAACATAATGCAGAGGATGTAGTAAATCTAACCTTACATTGGATGTAAGATAAATTTGTTTTGCAACTTCCGAGATGGTCAGGATAATAAGACATAGCACAACGGGAGGAAGTTGATCACTTTTTATTGATAAACCTGAATATTTTTTCCAACCATATGTTGGCACACAAACAAATATCTCTCAAACCAGTAAACTAGAAAATGCTTTCCTAATGTACGAATTTAGTTATTAAATGGCTTGTTTAGTTCATTTTTTTTAATTAAAATTGCAAATGTTCAACTCTGGAATGATTATGTAGGATTAGTTAGTTAGCATATCTTATTTGTATATCTGATTTGTTTTCGCTGAAGACGAATCTGGTGTTGTTCGTAAAAAAAAAACTGAATATTTTATCACAATTGTATAGTTAAAAATACGCCCAAATGTAGGCTTTTAACATCAGTTGGTTACATAAACTCATTTTCATGATACTAAATCAGAAACCCACCATTATGTAAAACATGTAAATTCGCCGGATTTTGAGAAACAGTTAAAAGTTGCATATTTGATCAAATCAACAAATTCAACATTTAGAGTGGTAAATCTCATCGATTGTTAGGGAAAACGTTTCAACAGTACTGTTTAAAACTACTTAATAAAATACTGAACAAATTTTCATAAATCAATATCATGAAAATTAATTGTTGAGATCAACTTAACCTCAATGACCAACTTTACCCCGTTTTACGATACATAAAGTACACATGTTCACTAGCTCCACGTTATGAGAGAATCTCAAACACTATCCGGATTACCTTTATTATCTAAACAACTTAGTCGAAGACATAAACTTCGTAGATGATCAAAATCTAATTTCATAATGGCCCGGTGGTCGGAGGTGAGGCCAGCAGCTCATTGCTCTATTCATACTGCATTGGACATCCCGTATCCAACATGTGTGATGTAGAACAGAGACGAGTTGTGTTTGTTCACATCGACCGATACTGAGTGGTTGCGGTACAAGCACATATCGTCGGTAATAGACGATTGTTGTGTATTGAGAACGCTTGCGCAAAAAGACTAAGGGAGGGAAACGGATTCGAAACTCATATGTCATTAGCCAAATACATCCGTAGACCATAGGTCCACCGTTGTATAATTGGCAATGCACCCGTGTACTGAATGGGAATTGTGGGTTCGAATCCCACCGGTGCCCTTAGATTTTTTCGCAAATTTTCTCACACGCACGTCTCTTGCCGATGATATGTGCTAACCTCTCAGTATCTTCTAACTGTCGCATATAACAAATAAAAATTGACTTTCAGTCGCTAACCTAAATCTAATTTCATAAGTTGGCCACTTTTACCAATCTTCAAGAGGACTTCCCGTGCCCTCCAGGGTCCATATTCTGGTTAAAACTCTGAATTCATTGTGTTAACCGATCTACAAGTGTTTTTTAAATAACCTGATGAAATTCAGAAACGAGATATATTTATTTGCTGCATTCAATTCCAACCTTGAGGTACAATAAATCCCATCCAAAAGAGATCATTTTACCAATACAAGTCACGCTGTAACAGCTCCTGTAATACTTTAAAATTTCAGGAAAACTTACCATTGTGTTTTATAAAAGCTGGATTGACATTAGTTAACGTTTAAGCTCTACTAGTTTTTTTTACGCTACAACTATTCAAAATCAGTAAATGATTCTCTTGAAGCAGCCTTACCTCATTTCATTTAATAACGCCAATTAAATGTACAGAATGGAAATTCCACTTGAGCCGTTTGATAATTAAAGCATCATCACCCGAACCCCACGTGACGAAAAGACAATAACGACCCTTCGTTGGAGTCAACGGTTCCCAAACCCAAACACTCGAAGCATATTTGACCCCGCGAGTTCGTTGAATGCTCATCATTTACACTGACAGCAGTTGGGCGAAATGCAAACAAGAAACCTAAACCAACTCCGTCGGTAAAATGCTTTCGATGCCCAGATTCCGAAATTTCATTCGACGGAGAAATAAACCATCGAAGAATCTCAAGAACGCCCATTAAACCTTGGAAACTCATTTTGCATGCTTGTCTGTCCGTTTCTTCGATTCTGGGAAATAAAAATAACTCCAGCACGAGGAAGAGCAAAAAATTAAACAAAAAGGCTAAAAAAGGAAAATGTATCATCCGTTTGACACGCAGATCTGGACCGGGGATGGAAGAATGGATCTAAACGAGCAAGCAAGAGATCCTCTGAAATCCGAGTGCATTACACCTCACTGATTTCGAATAATCCTCCCAACGGAACGACGATGCTGGCCAGACACACCGGGAGCTTATGGTAAATCAGCCGAATAAAATTGTGAAAGACGAAAAAAGACCCGCGAGATGAGAAGGTGCCTACACAATTTGGGGGGACAGACGCAAAACGAAACAGAAAGAATCGAACCGAAACGAAAGGTATCAAAATTACAACATCGCCATAAATTCGATTTAATCTCGCTTTAAACGTTTATTTCCCATCCCGACTCGTCTCGTGTGTTTGCTTTAACTCTTGGGGAGAAATGCAAATCGTACTAGAAATAAGAAACAATCAGATTTATATACAGTATGCTGCCACGATACACTCAAAATAATCCACGATTATCGTTCATCAACCATAGGGGCTGTTCAAAAAATACGTGCGTAGATAATCATCCATTCATTTTTTTAATTTGCATGAACTGTAGACAACTGCCAACCCACTCCCCTTCTCCACGCTGCTAAAGTGTAAACGTGGTTTATGAAAAGCCCCATAGAGACATCAAAACAGTTTTAACTGACCCGTTCCCACAGGTGGGGGAAGAAGCTTTTTTTTAGGCATATATAAAAGGTATGCGTGGAGCACTTGGCCTACAACAAATTGTACTCCCGTTCCAGTCAGTGAAATCCTATTAAATAGTCTACTCCTGAGGATGGCCCCGTCGCAATGGTACTGGTTAATATCCGCACCTCTACTTCATAGCCACGAGCTCGAATCTCATCCCGGGACAAATCACGAATGACCCAAGACTGTTAAAGTGACTATATGGATTACTGGACATTACCGGACATAAGTACTTGGGTCGTTCGATTAGATGGCGCAGATTAGACGAACAACCATCGAAATTCTCCTCATATTTCTCCTGTAAATTTTAAGTGAACTATGCTCAGAATTCCCTAACTATAAAAACATATATAGGGGAAATGGCTCTAATACCCCGTTCACATTACAGCGTATATCACGTGATATACGCTGTCTTGCAATGAGCACTCATACATCTAGTTTTCACTGGAAATCCTATGTATGAGTGCTCATTGTAAGACAGCCCATATTACGTTATATAGGCTGTAATGTGAACGGGGTATAATGTTGGCCTATGGATCTAAGATTGGGTCCATCGCTAAAAGTCTGCTATTTATCAATTTTATCTAGATGAACGCGTCATTATAACGGTACTAATGGATATTTTTGGTCGCTATTGAAAATTCATTCGATTGCTGAATTTATGTATGAGCCCAAATTAGGGACATGTAGGCCGACATTACCTACATTTCCCCTATTATCCAGGATAAAATCCCATAGAAAAGTTTGTTGCAATTTGAGATCATTTTTTTAAGATTCTTAGATTTAAAATTTTCAAAAATAAAACATTCCTTGACTCACTAGTATTTTTTTATTGTTATAGTTTTTTTTTTTGCTAAAGAATGAGGAGGCCTGAAATTCTACCCACCACTATCACATACGGATTACACGTCAATAGAATAAGTTTCATGGCCAAGTTACTCAAGTATAAATTCTTCGAATTCGCCCCTTTGGCTTGTCGACCTTGATGGAGGCCATTTTCGCGAACCACTCATATTGGTACAGTGTTCCAAAATGTTGATCTTCAGATTTTGGATTAGTGTCAGATATCTGAAAGAATTGAGTCTACGTGTAGAGGATGAGAATTGTTAGCAGTCATCTTTTATTTTCCAATGACATCGCATGTTGTTTTTAATTCCTATCATACCTTTTGCTTGACGAAATAAAATAAATAAAATGTCCACGTTATAAGCTATTAAAACTATTCCACAAGTTGAATGCCGCTATCTTGAATTTCAAAATGGAGTCAGGTGTAGATTTTTAGTCTTTACACGTTGTTTCGTTTGGGAATACCGATATTATAAGGTATTTTTATTTTTCCCGAAAGGCGAACAAAATATTGCATTCTAAAATGCTGTTAGGCATCGATTTACAGCCTCTACACGTTGTCCCCTTTGCGAACATACCAATATTGTATGGTACCAAAAGTTTTTCGCATACCGGATTGGTGTTGGACATTCATTTTTGGCCTCTACCTCCCGTTCAAAACTACCCGTATCTTATGTTTTTATGTAAACCAAAAATATCCGTCTTCGATTTCAAAATAGTGTCAAACATCGATGTCTAGGCTCCATATGTGGCTTCAATACCAGATAACAATATTACAGGTGATGCAACACTTTTTTTTTCGTAAACCGGCCTCATCATTCATGGTATCAGACATTGTTTGTCTATTTATCAACGTAGGCTCTGTTTCGAAAATAAGCATATAGAACTCTTGAAGAATTTTGCCCAAGAACACAACTTTCTAGATGGTAAGCATATTCTCGAATTAATATTAATATCATCCAGAAAGCATTGGTCACCTTAACAACTAGGCCAAAGACGACAACGATAGTAAGAAACTTTCTCGAAGACATAACTATCTAGATGGCTAAGATAAAGCATAAAATCAAAGTGTACATGTACCCTAGCGGTGCCTGGTGGCATAATTATCATCTGATTTAGGCAGTTTTTAAAATATATTAAACTCCTCTTCACCTGGTAAACACTGAACCAATAGGGATATCCATAATTTAAGTGACAAGCCAATTTTAGTTTCCTATTGATGGTTTATAATACTGGATGGAGCTTTTCACCATTACACAGTGGTCCAGACGGGCGATTTTCAGGAAAAAGAAAACTAGAATAGTGTACAAAGATAGATACTGAGAGGTAAGCACATATCATCGGTAAGAGACATAGAACATAGGTCCACCGTTGTATAATTGGCAGTGCACCCGTGTACTGAATGAGAATTGTGGGTTCGAATCCCACCGGTGCCCTTAGATTTTTTCGCAAATTTTCTCACACACACGTCTCTTACCGATGATATGTGCTTACCTCTCAGTATCTTCTAACTTTCGTAAAAACATTCCACAAAGTTGCAGAACTCATCATTTTCATATACAACACACAAACACAAATTTGCTAAGTTGTCTTTTTTTATTGATATAAGGAGCATTTTAGATGGAGACTTCCTTAAAATCGTTTTTTTAGCTGTAAACAGCAATGCGCTATCTAGTAATCTAAGTTTACGTGGGTTTACGTGGGTTTATATCTTTAAAACATGGTATTTTACGTCTCAAAATGGGAAAAATATATTTCAAAAACTAATATGTATAGTGATGAAGTTCTACATATTTAAATCATCATTTTCATATAACAAAGTGAAGGGATTAGTTGTCAATTACTGCGTAGGAGTTAATCAAATATTGAGATTTTTTTGTAATTATGGCCTTAAAATCGGTATCTCTTCAGGAGCACTAACATGATCCTTAACATGTGATTTAATACGTCGCATGATGGGTTTAATATGCATTCTACTTAGTACTGTGATAAACAACCCTTTTTGTTGCCAAAACCGGATCGTGCCAAAATCAAACCGATACAAAACTAAGCGGGGGTGGGTCATTACACTGCCAACGATTTTTCTGAAGCTTGTCACCATGTCTGTGTCATTTCGCGGATGGCCATCATACAAATGATCATGATTTTTAGTTTCACTATTTTTAGTTCAATGAATGCTGTATGTTGCTTTCTGTTTCTTTTGGAAGACGATGTTTTTTTTTTCATAAAATGCAATGTTTTTAATGACATTGTACGTTTGGAAAAGTTTTTATAGAAATAGGGTAGAGAACTACTTCGGCCTAATCGTCCATTTTGGGACTATAACATCAAATAAATGCGCGGCGTTAACAAGTGAATTATGCGTTTGGTGCGATACTTTAGTTCAAAGCTACCGAACGAAGTCAATAAGAATGCCTGATATGAATGTTTGCACTTTCAAAGCGTTAGGCCGAGTTTAAATTCAACGCAAGCAAAAGCTATAATTACATTAATTTCATTAATTACAGCTTTAACTACTTTAATTACATTCCCAACGAACTAAGCACTTTTTAAGTCCATTAACTACAGTCGTACTTTCGTAGTTAAAGTACGTGGACTACATTTTTCAGTACCATTAATTATATGTTGAGTATTTTTGATTACATTAAGTGCGGCAAAATAATATTAATAACTTTCATTTCAACTTTCAACGCTTTGAAAGTGCAAACATTCATATCAGGCATTCTTTGTGCCATTTTGATTGGAATTCCTTAACAATCTCATTATTTGGAGACTTTGACGTTTCAAATTTCAGAATTTTAAAAGCTTTGCCAAGTAGCAGTTTTTTACCGGTGTTTGATGCAGTAGTATCAAAAGATGTAAACATAATTCTGAAAACAAACGATAAAATAGTCAGAATTCTGAGGTGAACATACAAGATTTAAGATCATACATGTCCGCAAGCCCCCATTCGACGACTGCATTGTACACCGCTTCTGCTTGTTGTGCCCCCGTAGAGTTTTCGATGGGTGGAACAGCCAATAATTTGCTAATGCCTTCGCCTGATACAACTATGGCCAAGCGCTTGGTTTTTGGTAGAGCTTTGGATGGTAATATGTTAGGTTGCAGCTTAGAATCCCAATGTACTGTTAAATTTATATCTGGCTTAAACGACGCTTTTAAATCATGTTGCATTTGTAAGCGAATTCCTGCTCTGGCGATTCTGACAGATTCCTTGTTCATCAATAATGATGAAACATCGTGCCCTAAAGCTTTAAAGCCAATCGCTAAATAGCGATCGATGATATTAGAAACACAGCATTTTGATCACTCACTTTACAGCGGTCCAATGCAGCAGCTACCTCAACAGTAACAACTCGTATCAGTTGCGATTTACGTGTCAAAGCTGGTTTTGGAGAACCTAGAACGTTCAAAATATATTCATATGGATGGTAATAGGTGTATAATCTAAAAGAAACAAAAAACATTAGTAAAACATCACAACGTACCTGTTTTTGGAGAAGCTCTTTCGGATGTACTAGGCGAGTACACTGACCCAGCCTGGCTGTCGTTTTGTGATGATGTTTCAATTGAGGTTGCACTACAAATTTGATCCGGTCTTTGGCTTGACCCTTCTTCCTCAAAATCGCTACACGAAATGGTTTCATTGATAGAAAGAACCTCAGTTTCTTCTTCAAGATGAGCTTGTTCCCGCTGTTTTTGCAAATATTGCATCACCTGCTTTTCTTCACGGGTTTTTGCCTTAAAATTTTTCCCGATATCAAACAAACTCCGCAATGATCCATGAAATGTATTCCATTTTTCGACGGCTTTCTTAGCCATTCTAAGTTTGCATTTTTAAAAGGCTTTCCAGGTATTGAAAAATAGCAACAGTTTTTTCTTTATGCTTATGTCATTTACCAAATGTGTTCAGTTTTTTTTTCTTCCAAGCATCCTTTAATTCGTTTATTGTTAGGAAGGCACTAAGCTTACAACTTTTTTTTCAGCACGCAAATGAAACATATATTTACGAAAACTTCACTATACGTCGGCAAGTTAACAGAATGGCCGAACGACGGCAGATATTCTCCAACTAGCCAAATGTCAACCATTTTTAACAAACTGTCGTACTATTCTCTATCAGTTCTCTGCTTGTTGTCTTCTTCAAACGCACTACTGATTGATCATACATGCTCAGATCGCATCCTTTTTTATACTAAAGCATAGGTAGAAAAGTTTACGTAGACATAAGTACTTGAGACCGTTGCTTGCCTGTAGGAGAACACTTTTAGTGTGTGTTTTTTAATTAATACCCAAAAGGAAGCCAGATAAACAATATGCTTTATGCGGGTACTTTTTTGGTCCTCTATAGGGTAGGAATTTAAAAGAAACACATATAAAGGGTTGTCCCGTATTGGGTGGATATGTTAAAAAGTCATTGTACTTTCGTCAGATTGTACTGTCAACTAACAGCACTAACGGTTGTCCTGTACAATTTTTGGAATTATTCTACGATTTATGTCTGTCTATGCTTCTATTTTACGTGGTCTCAGATACTAAAAAGTAATATCATCAAATATTTTGAAGTTTGGATTCTAAAAATTCCAAAACACAACATGATGATATTTTCAGATACATGCGTTTGGTAAAAAAGTAATGGTTTTTACATACCTATTTTAATTTTTGGACCACCCTAATGAAGAATAATTGGACCACCCTAGTGAATTATTTCGTATTAGATCCTAAATGGTGGTTTAATTCGATATATAAGCAGGTTGGAGACAATTGTGAACAGTTTTAGAAGCCGACTCATCAATCTTCTATATTCCATATAAAACTCATGAAAAAAATTCCAAGTCCCAGAAAGCCGATTTTTGAAAAAAAAAATTTCAAGATAACACCAAATCTCGACGCTTCACATTTTTAAGACATTTGGCATCAAATTTTTTTTTATTTCCGAAATTTCATGTTCCTATACACCCCCCCCCCCCCTTGGGAGATTTTCGAGAGTGAGAAAAGTCAAACTTTGACGCGTTTGCGCCACCCCTAAATAATGTCCGATTGAGCTCAAATTTTGCATTGGGTCATTTTTCGAGGCAATAAACATTTTGTAAATGGTTTGTTAGCGAAATTTGATGGTTAAATTTTTCCCATACATTCATTGGCAGTCTACTGCACATCGTACTAGTCGTAACTAGTACGATGTGCAGAGACTATGATAACCCTCCTGACAATGGGCACCTGTTTTGTTTTGGCTGAAAAAAGATCAATTCTTTTCTTATTTTGATAAAACTGGATGCAAATGAAAATTTCATCTATCTTCTTCATTCCTGAACTGGATTGGACCTGAGTAGACATTTTGAGTCGGTCCCAAGCACAAAAAAGTCAAATTTTTTCTGTGGAAATGTTTGCTTAAAAAAACGCGATCTAGTGGCACTAACAACCTCCCAAATAGCAAAGTATAAATTAAAATTAGCTAACTCTAACGGTTTCTTTATGAATTCTTGGTGGCTTAAAATCTGTTTAGTTGCTGCACAATTAGAAATTATTACCGACTTCGGTAGTTTTAACCGATCTTTCAACAGCTGAGCAGTTCGGTAAGAATCAGGCATTTTTATTCATTAGAATTAAAACTTCAAAACAAGGAAAACACACCGCAATAGCAAGACTCGATTATTTAAACAAGGCTGACAGTGTTTTTCTACCGTTCAGCTGTTGAAAATTTGGTAAAAAATTACCGAAGTCGGTAATAATTTCTAAGTGTGCACACTAATCCAGGCCTCCATCGTTCGGTAAATTTTCAACTACAGAACTGTTCGGTAAAAGTTTAAAAATCAGTGAAAAATCCAATTATTAGTATATTTATTCTGAACTTGTACAGAATTTGTTCGGCTTACCCCATTTATTGATGAAAAATAAAATTTATAAATTTTCTTGATTTTTCACGTGTAACGGTCATTTGAAAATTTTACCGACTTGTTCTGCTGTTCAAAAACCCGGTAAATTCCTACCGACTTCGGTGATCTGAATTAAGTGTGTGTGCCTTATGGCTTTTGACAATTCTAATGACGGTTTAGATTTTTCTACAATAGAGTGAGTTAAGTTTTATATAACGGATGACAACCCCTTGCTCCCCACTGTTCTTTCTATCTGTATTGAAGATCCCAACAACTGTACCAAATTTGCTTTTATGTTTAGGAAAATGTATGTGATACGGAACGAAACTATTCAGTTGCTTGCCAAACATTTAAATTTTGCTCAATTTTGAACTAACACAAACATTGGGAAAACTATGGAAGGTTTGATCAAAATTGAACATATTTTAATTTTTTGGAAATCAAATTAATAGTTTCGTTCCGTATCCCATACATTTCACATACAAACTTTATATTTCTCCCGCTAATCTAGATCATAACCAAATACGTTCAAAATTGGCGCAGTTGTTGGGGACATCAATAAAGATCGATAGAGCAGTGGGGAGCAGTGGGTTGTTAAGTTGACCCACCCTAATGACCAAGAACTGTTTTAAAAATGGTATTAAGGATTTAGGTAAAAGTCCTTTATGCAGATTTGATGGAGACCACAATTGAAGAAATCGTAGTAAAAATGTGAAACAATGTAATCCAAATACAAGTTATCAATATAATAGAAAAATACAATCAAAAATTGAATAATTCCAACCAACGCGCTAAAAATAGCTACTCAAAACAAAAAGGGGAAGTAGCATAGATTTTTTACGGAAAAGATATTAAAGCACTCTCCATTCATCTTCTATATATCCACATTCTTCTTCTCGGGGTTTCCTCACACTAAGCTTGGAAGCGAGCTGACTGTTTGAGCATTAAATCTTTCGCTCCTAAAAGGGCATACAATCGTACTAAATGTTATTTTTTTAGGTTCGTTATTTGATGATCTGTAGATTTGTTTCTCTTCTTCTCTCTCCACAAATCACTCTTCACTCCTCATCGCCTCGTTTCCTTCGTCTGCTTACATATGATTTATGTTCCTCACTGGACCTGGTTTTGCTTTGACTGAAGATTTCGTTTTGGGAACATTCGCTCTGAAAACGGCGCTAATTATAGTTTACCTTAAATGACCGCCCACTTGAAGATTGATTGAACAAACAGGATGGATGGACCAATAATGGATTAACCTGTTAGACAGGCTTATAAATGAAGCTAGTGTACGGTAGTGCTGCAAAACTGATAATGGGCCAGAAATTCAGCACAGTGCTTCTTAAGAACCATCCGTGCGACCTTGGTTCTGGTCGATGATTTCTGTGCATACAAGGTAAGCGTTTGGGTTCGTGCTTGACCGTTGAAATCAAATATTTCAAGTCTTCCAAAACGTTTGTGATGAAGCATTCTTTTGAAGATGCTAACAATCGTTGTCCACATCATTTCCTGCCTCTTGCCGTTGTCAATTCGTAATCGCAAATCGATGATTCGATTTCTTCTCTCCATCCGGAACCGATTCTACCAAAGGACATTCCGTCAGAATCGTAATCCGAACTGAAGCCTGTGACATAAATATCAATCGACCAGAATGGATTCCAACCGTAAATCGAAACTGTTCATCCAAGTTTGTGTCTATACCTCCCTCCCAACCATCCAATTGCATGTGTGTAGACCTTTCAAACATGTCAATCCATCTTCTTTTCCGGTGCCAATCACAGCTGTATGGGCTTCAGCACCATTTTGTGCCACTTCTAACCTCGATATTTGTCCCGCTTAGCTCAATGCTGCGGAAATGGAATGGAATCCCAATATCGTATCCTCTTCCGAGCGTGGAAAATTCAGTTCCACAAATCCATTCCCGATGGTATCGAATTTACTTGGTTGCTACGACTGGCAAGGAGAGTGCCATCGAATTCCACCACTCACCCACGACGTGGTAGGCTTCACGATTTTCCTCGAATCCATTCCATATTTTGACATGAATAACAGCAGCGTTTTATCGCATCGCCAACTACGATTGACGTGGAAGCAAGCGAACAGAAGCACGCGTTTTCAAGACAAATTGTTTCTAATTCGTTCCAACAACCCTATTATTTTGCTACCAACGAGCACACCTGAACAGATTAGTGCGTGCTGTCAATTTGGCATGGCTATCGATATATTTTGATCTCTCTGGCTGCTGGCTTAGGTGAAGATAAGAATTTTCGTTGAAGCGCAAAATAAAATAACGACTTGTCAATATTTTCGACATAATAGGTTTCCATTTATCAAAATAACTCAAACTTATTTGCTATCATTGACGGGTTTTTTTTTCTGACTAAGTGAATATCTTGGGAGTGACCTCCCAAACCCATTAGAAATCTGTGAATTGTTACATAAGCAACGAGATGACAACTTTTTGTAAAAAAAACTTAAGTTGTTGGGAAGCCTTACCCTCTATTATGTATATGGAGAACTGTGATCGTTCCACATTCTAGAGGCCCCTCACTATTATTACAACTTCTTCTTCTTTTTCCTTTATTTAAAGTCGGTGTTTGTTCCGCAATCTAGTGCCAATCACCGACGGACATCGATTGCCATCCATTGACGGCAATCGAATGTGCAGGAAGGCAGCTTCCACACCTGCGTAGGATATCGCACACATGGGCCGGGACCAACGGCTTTACTTCCCTTCCGAAGGAAGACGTGACCAGGGATTTTTATGCCTCAGAAAAATCCCACCAATCTCGGCTGGGATTGAACCCAGACCCATTGGGGTGAGAAAGCAGTCACACTTACGACTACACCACCGGCGCCGGCAATATTATGACAATAGCTATTGTGTGTGGCAAGATAATATCTCAAAATAAGATTATACACGGCGAATGAGAACGACTCAAATTTAAGTTTAGTTCACTCATAATCGCCAAAAGTGCAGGAACTCAGCGATGAGTTAATTTGCCTCATGTTTTTCCAGGTTTTTCCAGGATTTTCCAGGGAAAAATTCCTGAATTTGAGAAAAGTAAAGATTGGATTCACTCAGTCTATTGGTACTACTCCGAGACTGAATAAAATTTTCGTCAATTTCCTCATTTTCCGGCAGATTTTTTAGGTTTCCCACAGGAAACCATGAGACAAATTTTACTCATCGCTGAGTTCCTGCATTTTTGGCGATTATGAGTGAACTAAACTCAAATTTGAGTCGTTCTCATTCGCCGTGTACCATCTGTTTTCTGTTTAAGGCCGTACAACTGCGCCCATTGATTTAACACACGGTGACTCTTTATCCAGGATTCGCTCCTTAAGCCGCTGCGCTGCCATAAAATACTATCTAAATTACACACCTGTGTATAATCCTTATGGGCAGGCTTGCTTCCACTTGGCTTGTAATTATATTTTGTACTTGTTAGATACAGGAAGAGGTTGGAAGGCAAGTGTTTGATACATAAAACCTGTCAAATTCGCTTTCAGATAGTCACAATCAGCGATTTTACGACTCACGAGCGCTCACTCTGAGTGAACGCTCACGAACCATAAATTCGCTGATTGTGACACTCTGAAAGCGAAATTGACAGGTTTCACGTGTCAAATACATACTTTTCAACCTCCCCTTTTAACTTACAAGTACAAAATATCATAAAAAAATGTATCGATTTTATAATTCCGAAAAACATGTTTTTATAGCAAGTGAGTGGAAGCAACCCTGCTTATGGGCGGGGTTGGAGCGCGCTTATGAGCGGCGCGCTTCGACCGTCACCAAATCAGAATTTAACATAAGCGCGGCAATATGAAACGCTTAAATTAAGTACGTCACACTCTAAAGTGCTGTCCAGACTGAGCAGTTATAACATGTTATAACGGTTGTCAAATAATTGCAACACAGAAAGCACCATCAAGATACCGCTATAACATGTTATAACTCTGTAGTCTGAACAAGGCATAAGGGGGACGGGAAGCTAGAAATCTCTTACAAGCAATGTATAAGGTATGGGCAAAACGTTGCGGGAGGGAGGGATGGGGGTTAACTTTTCCTGAATTTCACGTCACGAACTCACTGGATGCCCCCAACATGTTGGCGATATTGGCGTTTTGGTATTATTGAATTTGAAATTGTGGCTATGAATCCATTTTTATTGCTTTTATATATCAGCAGGTTGCTCCGATGTACCAATTTTACGTTGATTATAAAACAATATTTAATATTCAGTTTCCTTCCAACAATTACTGGTAGAATGCAGCAAAACAAGAAGAAACATTGGTTAATCTTAAAGAATTATTTTAATTTAATAATGATTATTTTTCCATAAGTAATTCGATTTCCACCCTAACTACATGGTACCTCTGAATTCGAGTTAAGTAGAGATGACTTTTATTTAATGTTATGCCACAAAACATAGTGTAAAAAATTGAGATTTCATTATGTAGTATAAACTGGTATCTATATCAAAATAACATTGTAAACAGTGGTGAGCATCGCTACCCATTGATTTAGCTATTCGACAAAACGCTAATTTGCTTAACGCGAAATTCATCAATCGACAACCGCTAACCATTTTCCTCCATGTTTGGGACGTTTACTCCATGTATAAATGACGTAGCAAATTGTGGACTAATTTAGACCCCGTTTTCCTGCGTACCATATTTTCCTATACCCAATACATGGCCGGCACAACTTCAGCAAACCCCCCTTCACTCTTAAGCAGAGTTGGTAAATGTACATTATTACTTTAAGTTTAAGGAGCTCGGTGGCTTAGTGGCGACCGTTTTTTCTTACTGAGCAGAAAAAATTGCCAGGCTTGTTTTTATTATAGAAGCCTTACCGGTTCGGAAATATTGTTATGTAAGGTTAATTAATTTATTTATTTATTTCGTCAAGCAAAAGCAGACAATCTACAATGGTTTCAATGTTTTATTTACATGATATGCATTATTTCTATTATGTGCTAGTCGGTTTTTAGTTTGTTCTTTTGACAATGCTCGATCCGGGTTTGAAAACAATTAATTTTATTTATACATCACTTTCACAAAATGGCTGTCACTTTGCTGATTGCGCTGGACCTTTACACAGACGAAATATATAATTTGTTTTAAGTATGATATTTCTTAAACTTCATTATAAGTAAATGAGTACTTAAGGGGGCTAGATTTTGATAAGTTCTTTAGTGGGAATGACACTGATGAAGACTGCACATTGTAGTCGAAATACGTATCGGTCATGGATACCAAAATTAATTAAGTGGAATTAAATGGAAGATAACATTTTTTGCTGTTTTATTTAGCATTCCGCTAACAACCCAATTTCATTACTTCATTATGATGGCTACCAAGCCTTTGGGGATTTTCCTTATTAGAGAGTTGTATAGTTTTTTCTCCTTTAGCTTACTTAAATCTTTGGTTTTTATTAGTTAGGTAGGTTCCGATTCAACACGTTGTAGTTTTATTTTTATACCTATGATCTTGACTTTTTTTACCTAGGGGATGAGTACTTAAGGGGACTAGATTTTGATGAGTTCTTTAGTGAGAATGACACTGATGAAGACTGCACATTGTAGTCGAAATACGTATCTGTCATAGATACCAAAATTAATTAAGTGGAATTAAATGGAAGATAACCTTTTTTGCTGTTTTATTTAAGCATTCCGCTAACAACCCAATTTCATTACTTCATTCATTATGTGACTTGTTCATTTTAACAGAAATATTTAGGATGCACCGGGTCAACCGTGATCACTGTTCGTCATGTTAATTTGAGCTTCTGTGTAAATTTTCAGCAAAATCTGTCATGATTTAGAGGTGCTTCAAGTTAATTTTATGTTTTTAAGGTAATTTACGGCTTATAATATTTGTATCTCGAGACTGAAACGACGAAAACTGCTGAAATAACTTTCATAGCAAAGCTTAATGTGTTGTCTACCAACTTTGTGACCAAAGGTTGGCTATTCAAAGTGATTTTATTGAAGTTTGACATAATATCATGCTCGAAGATATCTTAGAAAGTGAAGAATTTAAAAGCATTTGTTCTACGAATTTTCCACCCATATGATATAAAAATGTGTAGTCTACGGCATAATGTTCCTTGTACTGTTCTAGAAATTTCGTTAAAAAACATAGTTTTCGTGTAGATTCATAATATTTTAATAAATATTTAATATTTATTAAATATATGTATATATTATATATTTAAATATTTTAATTAATAAAGATAAATATATGGGGAAAAGATGTGATACAGAGCATAATGTGATAGCATTATTTAGTATTGACCGTTAATGATTCTCTCGTGCTTAGTACGCATTTTTGAAAGAAAACGGGACTACCCATAAATTGACTAAAATTTAACACATTTATGAGTGATTGCTAGTACAAAAATGAATAAAATTTATGGTGTAAAAAATACACACATTTTAGGTGTAGTCCCGTTTTAGCCGAATATGTATACATTATATGGTCAAATTTGTCATTTTTGCGTATTTTGTGGTTTCCGTGTAGTTGCATTGCTTTTGCAATGACGACCGATGATTATTTCATTGATAGATGATTTTTTTAGAAATATGAATCCTCAGTAGACGTGTTTTTTTTATCAAAGGCAAGTGTCACTCGAGCCATCCAAAACGTTCGTTATTTTATAAAATTGAATTGTTGTTATGGCTCGAGTGAAACTTGCTTTTGTAAGAAAAAAAAAACCTCTGACAGACAGAGTCGGATCTTCCAGTGACAATTTCAAAATTAACAATTTCAAAATGTCGCATAAAAATCATTCAATGGCAAGACAATGTTTAGCCCTGGTTATACTACCACATTCATTTCAAAATTTGGCCACCCAAATTCAGAGAAATTCAGCCATAATTATACAGTGTGAGTTTTGGAATATGCTTTAAGCTAAGGTAACGTTTTAGTATACAAAATTTGATAATCATATTTATATGAAAACCTACAAAATAAGTTTCATTCAGTACGTTCCAAATGACTTTAAATAATTAAAATTGGGCGAAAAATGACAGAGATATAAACATAAACATTTCCATATTTTATATTTGGGGTGACCCAAAACTTTTAATCGGGAGTGTATCTCTCAAATCCATTCTAAATCTGTTCAATATTGCTTTCAAAAAAATCAAAAAATATCTGAATAGTTCTTCAAAGTGACTGTATCTTGAAAATCTAGTCCAGTCCAGGTATAATGAAACTGAACTCCTCAATATTGCTTTCAAAAAATGCGAAAAATATCTGAATAGTTCTTCAAACTGACTGTATCCTGAAAATCTAGTCCAGTCCAGGTATAATGACATTTTTTAAAGAGATGCAGATGCACATTTGCTTCCCAATTTGTCATCGAGGTTCACGGGCTTATCCCAGTTTTTTTCCGGTAACATCGAGTTCTGGCATTTTCCGGGTTTCCCGATTTCCCGGTTTATTGGTCACTCTGATTATTGTTGAAACTGAACTCCTCAACAGTGTGGAATAGCAAATAAAAGAATGCTTTGATGATGTATCGTCTTGGTTTCTTCTGCGTACTAACTAACGAACGGAAAACGTTAGTTTACTAAATTTCGAACTAGGAACTAAGCATACTGTAGCACTGCAATAACTTTTATTTATTGTTTGAACGAATGTTTCTTTGCAATTCAAGCAGGAATGTTGAAAAATTATACTTTAGTGACTTTTTGTCCACCTTAAAAAAAAAGTGACTAAATAAGTCACTAAAAAGTGGTTTCGGAAACTTTCCCATTACCAACAAACTTATCAAATTTTGTTTGGAGAGCCGCCAGAAGCTCTTGGTCTCGGGCTTCTGCAAACTTAGTTCCGATTAAACATGTAGGCTACTTGTATAACAGCAAGGACGGATATCATTAATAAAAGCATATAAACTATAATCTGCTTACTCCTGCAGTTCAAGTCGCTTCATGTTTCATCTGATGACACAATTAATTGGAATTTGGTCACTTTAACTGGCCCAGTTGCACGTGCTAAGGAAGGTCCATTTGTGGTTTCAACCGTTCACGCCCCGACGGTGCCTTATTGTCACCGTCATCATTTGCTGCATAGTGTAGCAGCTCCTCTGTGGGGCTTGCAAGCCAGTCTGCCTTGTTGGTGTGACAACTGTTCAGAAACCCTACTTCATTAGAGCCCCTCCGATGGCTTTCACTGCAACATCCCATGAAATTTGTGCATTCCACGTGGACTGCCTACCCAGGCAGCACGGACAGCATCTGCTACACCAGCATCCACGGCTATGGCCACGAAGTGAAAGCGCTCGCTGACGCTTCACCTGACTCTATATCGATCCGATTTTTTTTGTCGTTATGTAAATATATGCAACAACACAACCAATGGAACGGAAAACTTGTGGGCGGTGGAAATGAGGCTACAGTGACAAAAACGTTTCCAATCATGATTAATTTAAATATTTGTGGGAAAATTGTTTGCGGTGGAAATGGTTTGGTTTATTGATTTATTTTAACTTATTTTTAGTTTTTCACATGGATGCTGCTAATGTTATAAATGATTAATATCGGTGATTTATAAGCAATTTAGTCATCGAATTTTTTTTTTCAAATATAGAATCAATATCATTTAAAATTCATCAGACCATACCTTTCAGAGAACAGAGCAGTCAATGATTGTTGCTATGATGCCATTGTCATAACAGAGCTATGACTGGAGTTAATAAGTAAAACCTCAGCTTGAACTCCGCATTGTGCATGCAGTTTTTAAAGAACAAAGTGTCATATGTTTCATCACTTCCGACTTGTAGGGGCCCAAATCTCACCACACAAGAGTCGTGATACCGTGAATGTTCTAGGAGGGGGGGAGGGGATGGTGGCCGTAAATTTTAATGTAAATCACGTCCAAAATTTATTTATAGAGCCTACAAAATGTATGAATCGATCATTTTGATATCTGCTTCAAATTTTCAATGAAAAAGGATTTCGTTTGTTGGGTATTTCATTGATACCGTAAGAAGGGGTAACATTGGGCCAAAATTGTTTTTTTTTTATTGATTCAAATATCTTGAATATACAGAAAATGATGACAAAAATATAATTCTAGAACACCTGGAGTAAAGTGTAGATAAAATGAACAAACTGTTTTAGTTTATTAGTGCTGTAAAGCTGAATGACATAAATAATAACAAAAACACGTTTTTGAAAATGTCCACTGGCAAACAAAAGTTTAAACACACTTGTATGTGGATAGACTAAGCATCGTCTTAAGCTTTACATACAAAGTACATTGTGATCATATGAAAGTGTACTTCTTATAGGTACACACTTAGAAATAACTAATATTACACGTGACGTATTCCGTCTTTGACATAAAAGATGAGACGTAAACAAACATATATATAACATATAATATTAAGTGCTCCGAGACTGAAATGTTCGTTGCTCGACGAAAAGTACGTTTGATTGAGTACGTTTCGAGTCTATTATGACCCAATTTTATGTCAAAATTGACGCTCGTATATGTCAGTCTCAGAGCACTTACATTTACATGATTTTTTCTAAGTGTGTAGCTACTTTACATTTACATATATTAAGATAGTTTAACCAATTTTATATTTTGGCCCAATGACACCCCCCCTCAGGTTTATTTTTTATTTAAATTTAGTAAAATGAGCTATCAATTTCAATTGTTTCATACGCATCAATTTTATTGACATATCAATCGCATTCATGAAAAAGTTGATTGTGGCCACCGAATCCGGTATTCAGAACATCCGGGTTAAGTCACATAAAGCTAGAAACCATCAATTGTCCTCAGTAAGGTGTTGATTGTGCTATGTTGATGCATCTAGGTTCCATTTCCTAAAATATTTACGATATTTGATAAGTGGCCAATATGACCCGTTAACACCTTATTTGTCACAAAATGTTAACACGCAAAGAAGGTTAAAAGTAACTCTGAAGACAATTCAAATAACAATTTCTAGGGGACCATAATTCCAAGTGAATTCTACCAGGAGCTCCAAAAACTCCTGGCATTATTTCTAAGAGAATTCCGATAATATATTCATAAGAAAATCTGAATATGAAAACAGTTCCATTATTTTTTTGAGAATATACCTAGGTACAGTAATAAGGGAATACTAAGGAGAATTACAAAGGAATAACAATAGAAGTATCGTTGTTTTTGGCGCACATATTTCTTGGATCATGAGGAATAAGTGCACAGAATTGGTGCACTTTTATTAGCGATTTCACATTTCTGAGGAGTCGAGTTTCAAATGCAAAATACAATAGTAGTTGATCACGAAGTAGGGAAGTAAGTTCGTTGGTTCTCGGTCCATGTGATGATGGGTCGATAGGTAGGGTCCAGGTGTGGGAGCTGCCTTCCTGGCGTCGGTAGCAATGGTCAAGAATGACAAAATCAAGAATAAAAAATCCAATAGTAGTTATGGATAGAATTCTGTGGTAGATAATGACTCAGAGAATTCCACGGGAGATGCAGAGAAAAATTTACTGTGAAGAATTCGATACGCAGAAAATAGATTAAAACAATCAACAAGTAACAATAATTAGGAGAAATAGGCGTGATTCTGTGGCACATGAAAATACTCGGAAGTTGTAACATTTATCGAAGCGATTTAAAAAAAAAATATTAGGGATAGTGAAATTAAAAAAATAATGTTTTTGATTTTTAACATTTAAGAAATCTATTGCTTTCGAAAAAATGTTTACTATCAGAATCCTTGGGATATAAGGCAATTTACACTCTGAGACGTTTATTTTGTTTGTGCATGGAATCAGAATTAGATAAAATGATGTTCGGGAATTAGCTTAAATTTAAAATTCAAGACGATACATTGTGGATTTATTGCCCCTTCTATGTTTCTTTATTTATTTTCGGACGGTATCTGTACCGCAACGTAAACGCCAATTACCAACGCCAGGGAGGCGACTTGACCTAAACCTTACAAATCGAGTCCATGCACCCATGAAGTGGTGGGCATGGACTCATGTTTATCACTCAACAACAAGCGCCGTGTTAACCTGGCACTTGATTTTTGACGTAGGATTACATATTGGCGTGCAATTTCAAAAAAACAAAATCGACAGCGTTACGAAAAGTGGTCAGGTTTTGACCACTTATAACTCCTTCAATAGCCGATGGATTCTAATTCTAAAAAAGCCAATCGGTTGGAAATTCTTCTACAAATCTACTAAATTGAATACCTTATCAATTTTCAATAGGTCACTATTGAAAATTACACAAATATACAACTGTTGAAATGATGATTGTCAAAAAGCGTTTTCCCTAACACAGATTTCAAAATCGAATTCCATCCGGTCTCGCCACATGGTGCTTATCAACCCCCTGCAATGCGATCTAGTTCTACAAACTATCAAAAACATCAGCAGCGCTGGTGATCCACCACATATTTAAGCTCTAACCATGTAACATTAATTTTGACGAATTGACGAGCACAATTTGCGTGAATCATTCTTTGCTATAACATTATCTAGAAAACTCTATCTATTTTCCGCAACGCGGCGCGACATGTACCATGCTTAATCATAGAGGAACATTGTTCCCCAGTACACAACGAAAGGCTGCCCACAAGCAACGAGGTATAGCCCACATGAGCGTCCATTCACCGAAGAAGGAGGAAGAAGCCGCACCGCTACTGATCGGATTCAGTAGCTCTTCGTGAGTCACTGTGGACCATCTATGCCAAGCGCGTCATCGTCGTTGCAAATAACATACAGCTCTCTAGCCTAATCCGTGTTGAACACCCTAATAGCTCAGCATTACTCAACCATCACCACAAAACGGTTCTTTTCAAGACCACCATACATTTTTGTTGTTCAAGTTAATTTTCAGTGAACTTTCGCTCGCCTTGCTGCCAGCCACAAGCTCTTTGATAATGTACCCAGCAACCAAACGTTTGTGGTCAAATGCGTAACAGTATTGAAGTGGTACTTACACATTCTCGCGATGACCGTATACCGCATGACCTTGTCAATTAACCAGAAAAACTTCGAATTAAGATAGGGTTTTCTTCAGGACGCTTGAAAAAAGCAAAACACTCCAATTTTTATATAATTGATCGCGAATATCTAAATATATTGGAAAATTTTAGCAAGAAATTCCTCCAATCAATTTTCGCTTTTGTTTCATTATCTATTGAATAAACTCAAAATTAATTTGGAGAGAGGAGTTTTTTTTCAAATTCAATTAACCCTCACTACGTCTCTGTAATAACGTATTTTTGGCAGTTATATGCAAGGATAACGTACTTCAGCGTAATATTTTAGAAAGCATTTGGCTATGATACAGTAGACGTAATTTAAACTGATGAAACTCGCTAAACAGTTGTCTAGAGACATACTATCACTTCACCAGCAAATTACAACAGAGAAGCAATCACAAGTAAATATCCATTCGATTCCAATTTGTAGTACCTTGGTTGCCTAGGTGCTATGTTGCGACAGAAATAGCTCCCATGTCGCTGCCTCGCGCAATTTAAAATCCATCAATTCCATGTGGTTCGAGCAGGGAATCGGCACTAATGAGTACATAATTATAAATTTGTCCTACCCAGAGCAGCACATTGCTCGGAAAACTTTGCACGCAAGTTATGCAAATGTAGGTATATGTATGTAGCTGGAAATTCCACAATCCGGTTCCCACACCACCGATCTAGCTGCATGGTACGCAAATAACTGCAAAGTGTGATTAGTTATGCTCCGAGCAGTAAACGAACAATAGGAATTAGGACATTGAATTTGAATTATTTCTATTTACATTGAGATGACTAATATGATACGTAGCGAAGCACAAGTAGAATGGTGTCGATTTTCTGGAATTCATCGGCAAACATGTTAGGGACAAAAGTTATTTTTTCCAGTGATTTTTGTTTAATAATAAATCAAAATAACGTTCTTTAGGTTTGAATATGAAAGTGTGTTCACAAGCCTCTCTTTGTGTTGCCTTGATTAATTGGGACCTCAAATAGCCTAGTCGGTAAAGGCACGTATTACAAAGTCGGTCGAGGAGATCGTTGAAAATTTTCTCGACTTCCCTGGGCATGGAGTATAATTGTGTCTACCACGCATTGATTAGCATAGAAATATTTCAATTAATAACTGTGGAAGTGCATCTAGAACACTAAATTAAGAGCCGGCAAAACGCTCGCTACAGAAGCGAAGAAGTAACATTTGTCGAAAATATGTTTGAAACCAAGAATACGATGTGGTTTTCTGTACATGGGACGAAGACAAAATGCGTTATCTTCTCAAACACCCAAATGCCGCACGTGTTCAGTACCAGTCAGTGATTCGCAAATGTAACGCCCCGTTCGGCCAACCCAGCAGACAATTAATCACCAGCTCGTAAATTGGAATGTTACTTTTTGCAACAACAACAGTTTTCTTTCTTTCTTGCAATTGCCCTGTAAGCAACAGTCGTACGTATCTCAGATCGTTTCTTCTATCTCATTTGCTCTCGGGACGAACGATACCTACCTGCATGGCAGGATACAAGGTGCCACAAGCCACGTTGTCGTTGTCGTCGGCAAACCTCGCGATCCCTGGCAGCTGGTATCGCGTTCTTACGCCGCGCCGGTCGGGTCGGTGGTGCCATCGAAGGAGCCCCATACAGTGACCAAGAGCGAGAATATAAAAACATGTCACATATTTCATTTCTACGATATAATAAAATACGTTGAATTTCATTTGTTCGTTTCTTTTTATTACTTTTCATTTCAGATTAAAACGAAATCGGCGCGCAGCTGCGGTGTGGTGTGCTGCACAACCCATTCGCGAAGGAAGAAAATTTCATGATTCATGCAAACAGAATTTCTACCACTGGATAACGACATTCGAAATAGGAACGCGAAGCATGAAAACATGAAATAACTTTTCAAGAATTCCAGCCAAATAATCGCAAGTGTGTTGATTGCGTCTTTCAGTGAATGTTTCAGTTTATTTCAGCACCGTGCTGTTCCAATTCAGGCAGGGGTCAAAACAAAAACACTCCTTGTTACCTTGATGTTTAAATTGCCTAGTTTGATTTTGTTTTGAACCATCCTAGCTCTGAAAAAAAGTGTGCGAAAAGCTTTTCCATAGAAAAAAAAAACCGTGAACGTGTATTCCGTGAAAATGTGTAATACAAAAGTGAACTCCCCCAAAATGTGTGCACATTATTGGGGTTTTGTGGCAATCCTCATGGTATCGGTGTTTGCGGTTGGGGCCTACGGTGGATCATGCCGGGAATCGTCCTTGTGCTGCAACGGGCGCGATTCATCCTGTGTGGTGCAAAAAGCTCCGCTGAATGCGATTATCGAGGATTTAAATGATAAGCCTTGTTACTGTGATCACGCCTGTTTGCGGCTCGGCGATTGCTGTGAGGATTTCAAATCCCACTGTGGTGGTAAGTATACTGCTTCCGGCTATGTACACAGCCACTCTTCTATAAATGTATATTGTTTAATGCTTTCACATACAGATTACGAAAACAGGCTGCATGCATGAATAGTTATTATCCTGGAATAGAGGTTTAATTCACATTTCCTGCCAACTGGGGTTATCCTTTCTTCTATTTAAAACTGAAGCTTTCATGAACATGGCTTTTGCCACAAAAGCCTTATTTATTGCTTGAGTTAAAATATTTTACGTGGCCGTCAATTTTAAACTGCCGTCGATACAGGGATAACGTTGTTAACCTCCTCCTTTTTGTATCGAATAAGTTGTTAACGGGTTATATTGAGCCGGTTTTCAAAATGAATTTGAGTAAGGATTTTTGATTGAATCTATACGGCAGCTTATTTAATGTACCATAAAAAACGAAAACGCTCCCATAAAAAAGTGTGCTATGTACCAATAAGAAATAGCCATTCCACGCAAAATGACGAATCAGAAAAATGGCAGCCCTAAGTATGCACCTATATAATTGATAAACGATCCATACAATATTGAAAAACGTTCCATTAAAGACATCCAAATGATCTATAAAACATCGGAGAAAATCCCCAAAAAAGTGTGGATGATCCATAAACAATATTAATATTATCAATATTTTATGTAAAATAGCAATACAATTGTAAAAATGTGCTAAAGAATGTGCATTGGAATTGTACGCATTACCCATAAACGTATTGCAATTGATCCATAAAACATTCAACAATAAACCTTAAACTAAAGAAAGTGATCCATAAAAAATCAAGAAAAATCAAGTTTGCGCACTTAAAAATATAGGCATGATCCATAAATTAGACGTATATTATTCATGTTTAGGATACTATTTTTTAAAATTTTGATCCATAAACCTTGAAAAATTGCTCCACTGTATATCTACTTAGATTTACTGTCCTGCCCGTGTATTTTAGGTAGAGGTGCGAAGCGACGCGCAAGCATCTAGAATTAACTTCCAAAAGCAGATTCTATAATAATATTCTAAAGAAGCTTCCTATGGAAGCTTCATTTAGAAACTTCTTTAAGAAGCTTATTCTAGACGCTCGTCCATCGTTGCGCTCTTCTGACAAAAAAAACACAGGCAGAACAGTAAACCTGAGTAGCTACGCAGCTATGTAGCAATTTTCCACACCCAACCGGTGAATGTAAGATTCGCTTACAATTATGTGGGATTCATCATCAGAGGATGTAAGTGGAGACCGCATGAACCGAGGATGCGATATACCTAGCTGCGGTCCAATGCAAGAAAATTGGAGACCGAAAAATGTAGAGTGTATTAGTGAGGTAAATTTATTATGTCGAAAAAAAAATAGGAAAAAGATTGCCGACTGGACTCGAACCACGAACGTTGCGAATATCAGACCTGTTCTTTCTCCACTGCTCTCTCCATACTTCTGAATATGGATAGCTTAAAAGCAAACAAGAAGCGTTCCTTTCCTCTCACACTCGACTTCGTATGCTTTTTCTTCTGGAGAGATTCGTGGCAAGGGTGTGCGTCGTTCTACCATGTTATACATAAAAATCAAGGCAAATGCTTGCTTGTGTAGGTGAAAGCACAGACAGAACACGAAATAAAAAAGGCAAAAAACCATTACATCGCCTGTAAGGTCAACTTCTAACATTCGCTGCGATGTTCATGAACAGAGGATGATAGGAAATGGAACTAACATTCATTGTAATAGATTTTTGGTTTGCGTGCAAGGTTTATGGATCAAATTTAAAAAAAAACTAGCTACTGAAGTAGGTTAGTTGGAGGGGGAATTCGTGAAAATATTGAATTTAATAACCCTATATTTGCTTAATCTAGATACTACAATTTGATCCTAAAATCTGGTAACCTACAATTTCCAGTTCCTAAACACTATATTTATACTTGATTTACCCTAAGTAACTTGTAAGTAGCTCATTCTACATCGTTTGCGTGCCTAACTAAAATAATAATTGAATCCCTGGAGGATTCTCTTCCTCCAGCGCTTTTCTCCTGCTGCAACAGGTCTAGGGATTCCTCCAGGCTGACCTCATTGGTACTTCCTTTTCCAGATTCGGATCCGGCATCACTCCTCGCAATATTCTTTCTGCTAGATGGTTTTTATAATGGGTCCATAAATCGCAGATATCACACTGGACCATATTATTTACGTGGTCATGGTCTTCACAAATTGTACAGTTTTAATCGCTGTTCTGTTCTTAACTCAACGGTGGTGTTAATCCCTCTGACATTTTGAGGTTATATCCGATGTTGTTCTTCAAGAATGTTCGGATTTATGAAAGCAACTTCCTCAGAGCAGTCTCGTTTTGGACAGCTTGAAGCTGAAATAGGTTTTATTATAAGCATTAATATTGGTTTAGATTTTATATTAGTTTAATAAAACCTATTTCAACACCGATAAAAATTCTGAATTTTAATTGTGATGTAAACATTCATCCACGTAAACTTGTACTTCATTTCACACAACCGAGCAACTTGTAAACAATGTTGTTTACAAAGATGGGCTTTTGTATACAACATTTGCTACATTGCATGAAATGTCTCAGAACTTAACATGATTCATAATGTAAACTTATATGATATGTGACGCTCCATTTATGTACATCATATTGAACAGAAATTTACACTACTTTTTCGAACTGTGAGCTTCAAGCTGTCCAAAACGAGACTGCTCTGAGGAAGTTGCTTTCATTAATCCGAACATGGCTATATTCTTAAGTGCGCAAACTTGATTCTCTATGGATCACTTTCTTTAGTTTAAGGTTCACTGCTGCATGTGTTATGGATCAATTGCAATATCTTTATGGGTAATTCGTATAATTTCAATGCTCATTCTTTCTAAATTTAGCGGTACATTTTTACAATTGTGTTGCTAAATTTTACATAAAATATGGATCATATTGATATTTTTTTTTTTTTTGACCATTCACATTCATTGGCAGTCTCAATACCTATCGATTTTTCTATTTTTGCTCATATTCAAGAATCTCGGAAAAAAACCCGGAAAATTCTTCTCACTTTTGAGAAAATCCACAATTTTTTGTCAGTCTAATTAGCCGTAAAGCTTCCTGAAATACATCTTAAGAACATTCTAATGAAGAACGTTGAAGAAGTTTCTCGAATGGTTGGTTAGGATGTGGTCTTGGGCACACGGTGTGGCAATCACTGAACTTACATTCGAATTCGCATGTGATTTGAGGTGCACAATGGCTTTGGGCCTAGTCACTGAGGACACCCGGGAACATAACCGGGTGTAGTCATTGTGGTCTTGGGCACTCGATATCGCTACCATTGAAAGTTTAGGTGACGCAAGATAGAATTTGGCTCAAATCAGAGGGGGTTATTCCGAGAGTCGAAGTGACTTTTGTCACTAGTGAAATGAGAAAAGTCACATCATGGTGTCGTGACTCTCTGTGCAAATCAAATGAAAAGTCACATCACCACGACGTGACTTTTCTCACTTTACTAGTGACAAAAGTCATTTCGACTCTCGGAATAACCCCCCGAGGCTTGTCACTCCCCAGGGGCCACCCGGAAATGACTACTATTGTCCTTGACTTCGAATTCTCATGTGATATAAGGTGTCACATAGCGGTACCGGTGGTCTAGTGGTAAGCGTGATTGCTCTCACCCCAAGGTGTCACATGATGGGTTTGGCCCAAATCAAAAACTGGCAACATCCCCGAGGGCACCCAGAACCCGGTTGTATCCAATATGGTCTTGAGCACTTGAGGCATAAAAATCTCTGGTCACGTCTTCCTTCGGAAGGGAAGTAAAGCCGTTGGTCTCGGCCCATGTATGTGTGTTTGAATGGGTGCGCAGGTGTGGAAGCTGCCTCCCTGCACATTCGATTGCCGTCATTGGATGCCAACCGATGTCCGTCCGTAATTGGCACTAAAGGGTGATACGGTCAAAATTTGGTCAATATCAACTTGACGTATTTCTTTCAATTTTGCATTTAAAAAACCTGAACACCCCTCATTTTGAAGGTGTGTGTATGTAGAATGTTGCTCCTATTTTGATTTTGGAATTCACTCTTCAGTTGTCAAAATGCCGTCCAAGCAAGAAGAGCAGCGTATCAAAATTTTGCTCGCGCATCGCGAAAATCCGAGCTACTCGCACGCAAAGTTGGCAAAATCGCTAAAAGTTGCCAAATCAACCGTTACAAATGTAATTAAAGTGTTTGGGGAACGTTTGTCGACAGCCAGGAAGTCTGGATCGGGGGGAAATCGAAAACCGGAAGCCGCGGAGACGACAAAGAGAGTTGCCGGTAGTTTCAAGCGAAACCCTAACCTCTCTCTCCGAGATGCCGCAAATAAGCTGGGTGTATCGTCTACAACCGTGCATCGAGCCAAAAAACGAGCCGGACTATCGACTTACAAGAAGGTAGTGACTCCAAATCGCGATGATAAACAAAATACGACGGCCAAAGCGCGATCCCGGAGGCTGTACACGACGATGCTGACGAAGTTTGACTGCGTGGTAATGGACGACGAAACCTACGTCAAAGCCGACTACAAGCAGCTTCCGGGACAGGAGTTTTATACGGCAAAAGGAAGGGGAAAGGTAGCAGATGTTTTCAAGCACATGAAACTGTCAAAGTTCGCAAAGAAATATCTGGTTTGGCAAGCCATCTGTACCTGTGGCTTGAAAAGCAGCATTTTCATAGCTTCTGGGACTGTCAACCAAGAAATTTACGTGAAAGAGTGTTTGAATAAACGTCTGCTGCCTTTCCTGAAGAAACACGGTTGTTCCGTACTGTTTTGGCCGGATTTGGCATCTTGCCATTACGGTAAAAAGGCCATGGAGTGGTACGCCGCCAACAACGTGCAGGTGGTTCCCAAGGACAAGAACCCTCCCAACACGCCAGAGCTCCGCCCAATTGAGAAATACTGGGCTATTGTCAAGCGGAACCTAAAGAAGACCAAAAAACTGCTAAGGGCGAGCAGCAGTTCAAGGCAAACTGGCTTTCTGCGGTGAAGAAGGTGGACAAGGTGGCTGTACAAAATCTGATGGCAGGGGTCAAGCGTAAGGCCCAGCAATTCGGATTTGGAAAAGCGGAAGCCTAACTGAATATTTTTCCTGAATTTTATACTAATTGAACTTGAAAAAGAAATTTAATTTGATTTTTTAAATAAACGATTTCACCGATTTACACGCGTTTTCCCTTGACCAAATTTTTACCGTATCACCCTTTAGAACAGAGACCGACATTAAAAAAAATTAATGATTTGGCATTGAGCTTGTATTATTTGGAGCAGTGATTGCTGAGGAACATGAATTACTTTATTTTGAGTCACATATACACACCCACACACAAGCCAACAAAAGCTATTTTCAGGTAAAACCTGAGCGGTGTGTAGTTGATTCAAGTTATTTTCCTTGAAAATATACATTTTTATGCCTTTATTTACATCCACTCTCAAATTGGGTAGCTTAATTAAAAAAATACCGGTTTTATACATGATCCGAAAGAGCTTCGTTTTCTAAGCACAACGATATTTGTATCGATCTTTCCACGGGATGTATTGCAAATTTCGTTATTTGTTTTGTTGGATCATATTGTTGGAAAGAGATTATCTTATTCCCGCGGGCTCCTTTTTGGCCCTTCATACAGCAGTATGTTGAATTCAGAATGATTACGACATTTGATCTTGCTGTTAAGTGGAGTCGCATGCAGGGCAAGACCCAAGCTAGGATGGTGGCTTCTTACATACATGTATACAACGATATTTTTATCGATCTTATAGACATTCATCTGACTTTTTAACTGACGATAAATCTTTTAGATGACAGCTCGCTCCCATACAAAGTCGCCCCGAGGGGTGATTTCTGCGAAAGTAGTCGCACTTATTTATAATAGTTCCATTGCACAAAAAATTGATGAAATGTTGGACTTCAGTTCCATTTTTAATGCAGATTACGAATTTGTATTTACCTCAACAACCCAATTGGCACCTAATTTCCAGAGCAAAATCGAAAACTCGTTCTTGACTTTCTCATTATTACTTTACAATTGCTTGATTGGACCAACGTTTAGTAAAGTTCGGAACTAGAAAAAAAAATGGTTAACTTTTCATCAGATCCGTGTACTTGGGTGGTTTAATTTACTTTGCAGAGAATATTTACAACCTTTAGTGTTGCAATTAATTAAACTACTATTTTCAATTGTATGAATAAATTTGTCCAGGCTCTAAATTACATTTGTATTATTATTTTACAATTTAACTAAACAGGAACATTTAATTAGATGTAATATGAGTGTTTATTAAAATATCTTATCTTTCGAACGAAATGGAGCTTTGGTGTTGATTTTGATCGTTGGATTCCTTTTTCCAGCACAAGTTGTACTTTTTTTTACAGCCATTCTAAGTGAGTACGCAAAACTGAGGTAAAATCCAATCTCAAATTCTTCTTGAAATTAAAACAGAATCAATGTTTTAGTACTGCCCATAGCTCCGCTACCATCGTGCAAGGGCTGAAGGGGGGTATTTAGTGTAGCCGGTCTGAATATTCAAATGTAGAAGTGCCTTAAGCGACCAAACACCTCGATTAACATGAATCGTATCCCATCCTTCCTACGAAAAGTAAGCCAAACAAATTAGCTTTTTCAGGACTATGAGTAATTGGTCCATCACGTCTGAGCTACCGTTCCTGGTATGGTGCATTGTCGAGGAGTTGTTTCATGAGTTGGGGTGTTAATCTGTGTATATGTCTCCAACTTATAGTGCGTTAAGTGACTTTATTGATATGTTATCTAAGCAAACAGTTGCGAATGGACACAAAAGCACAAAACCATAGTCTGCAACGCTATTCAACTACCTCAAGTACCAACATTTCCCTTTATCCAAAGAATAGCCAGCATCGGTCGGTAGAACAGACCTCAGACGAGATTTGTTATCATTGCAAGCACGTCCACGCAAACGCTGCTTTGATGCGCCTGATTTGCATAAGCGCACTATATTCCAATTATATTTTATGTGCAAAACTTACACGCTACTATGCGTTGTACGGTTTCGTCAAACACGTAGAGAGCCGTACATCGTGCAATGTTGGCGATAAAAACAATGTCCACACTACACTGAGTCTGCTGAAACATGGCTATAGTGTTCAACAAAATTGAAAATTTTAAATTCAAATTCAAATGACAAAAACAGTTCTATGAATAGAATTAGTCGCATGTTTGGAAATATGCAAACTATGGAACTCACTCGGTGCAACATTGAAATAAACCGAGTAACTCGTAAACAGAAAAGGCAAGTTCCAATGCAACACTGAGTAGAGGAAACTGGGTGGATGAGTGATGCCTGATGCATCAGGTATTACGTTCACCTGAAATGTTGCGACATAAAACCATAAAACTCTAACGGCGTTTTCGTGAGCGCACTGGCACTGGCGTGGTGGGCGTTTCGAGGCATCACATCTTCCCAGACCTAAGGATCACATTTCGTTTTTCAATAGACGACCGTCTCGTGTCGTGGGGAGCCGGAAATGGAAATTGATGGGAAAATTTCCCGCTTCATACTTTGTTGCACCCGTCTTACAACGGAGGAGCAGTAAAATAATGGTTCGCCCGCGGGTAAGAAAAATGTGTTGGAGAAGGTAGCTAGATAGGTAAGGTAATGTTCCTCCCGAGAGAAAAGCGACGACGATGACGTTAAAAGTGTTCACATACAAAAGACGCGCTAGCGCCGGAATGAGTGTGGAATATTTAATCGCTTTTTTCCGCAGATGAAGATCAGTACTAACGAAAAAAAAAAAAGATTCAGTTATTACATTCAGACTTTTGTGGAACAGAAGATAGAAAGTAGAGTAAGATGCTCAGCTCTGTAGGACTACGTATGTGTTTTCTATGTATGGGTATATTTTGCGAGTACGAAAAATTTACATGTAACGAAAAATGGAAGCGGCTTTTTTTTCGATAGTTAACCAACTGCAGTTCTAATAGGCTAGCATCTCGGTTGGGCTCTCCATGCGATACACAATACTAACAGACGACTTGAGCTATGGTGCTCACTAGGTTACTGCAGCTTTCAGGCTCGTATTGTGATCAAATGTGTGCATTAGATTACGACCATAAATCCGGAGAACCCTGAAATCTGGGCGCAATCGCCCCTGCAAACAAACACGTCAATCGTTGGTCTCCCACGAACAAAAGAACAATCTTGCAAACAAACTATACCAAATCATAGAGGAACTATTCATCTACCTGTTTGTGTTATTAGTTTTTCCAGATTGAGTTCCAATTCACGAGAAACCGGCAAATGACGTGCCTATCTACAAAAGCAACTACGCCCCAACCTCGAAGCTCTCCGGAAATATGTGATAAATCATGTAATTGTAAATGGAATACAATAATGTCCCGATTTTGCCAGCCCCCTTTTTTGAAAATGTTTTCCAATGTTCAACAAAACCCATGCCTTTTTTCAGTAATCTTCTTGAACCTATTGCACCAAAGTATACTTTAAATATCCCTCTTAACGCTGAATGAAGAAAATTTAGATTTATGGGTATGTGAAATTATTGAAAGAAAAAAATCTGAAGCGCGGAGGGGCTGACAAAATCGGGTCATTACTGTATTTAAAATAAATAAATTCATGCTTACCTTTTTATGGTTGTTTGATTATTAATTGCTACGCCTACCTGCAAGACCGAAAAAAAGCGAAAGTTTAGATTTTTTTTCTCGAAAACGACGCAACATATTGAAAATCGGTTTTCTGCCGTTTATTGAACACACATTAAATGGTACATTTATCAGTCGATGCTGTAAAAACGAGGTGCCCCAAACGGCTGCTCCCCGTGGACGATGTTCTAAAAACGCTTTTTGCGGTACCAACTGCGGTTTGTGATGTAATCATCTGAAATAAAAAAAAAAAACCATGCCAAATCGTTAAGCATGTGTTAAACTAGTCCTTGATCGTTCGTTTTTTTTTTATTTTTTTGACAAAATGGCGGCCTTGCAAAGTTGAAGTGCCGATTTTTGATCCTTAAAATTTATCTTTGATCGGCTGTAAAAAATCGAAATTAAATGATAGACGAAATCCGAACGACCGTGGACTGCACAAAATAGTACTGAATAGAAATCAAAACGAATCGGACGAATCGAATGTATGCATTTCGAGAAATTTTTGGCACCGGTTTTGAAAATATGATTCCGAGATAATCGCGTTTAAAGTTTCAAGTTGGGTTTAGTCCACTATAAGTGAATATTTTTGTACGTCGCATAACTTTTACAATTTTCATCGGATCAACTTGATCTTTTTAAGAAATATTATTTACTTCATATACTTTCGATTAGGACAATAAAAAAATCGATTTTTTGAAAGTTTGCAGGTAGGCGTAACCCCTTAAAATACTGTGTAGAATTTACCTCATTATTCCTCAGCTCCATAGATTTCCGTTCCTGCGTGGTTTTTGTGATATAACCACGCTCGGCATATTACACTGTAGTACGACTTGGGCGTGCACCATGCAAGTAACACATCTCTCGTCAAGATGATGGGATATGGGGTAATGGTGAAGGGATATAGAAAACGAATAAAAGAACAGAGAGAAAGGTATTAGTATTGGTTACATTAACATTAACATTACATTAACCCCCCCCCCCCACACACACACACACACACACACACACAACGAGAAAGAAACATAGATGCACAGACAAACAGAAATAACACATTTAATATTTCTCTCCACAAAACATAGTCACTAAAACACTACCGCCATCTGTTGAGTAAAGGGTGTCCACGATGAAATTGCCACACTATGAAATTGCTCTAATTTTTTAACCGTTGGGTAGAATTTAATGAAAATTTGGGTGGATTTAGTTCATAGTGCATTATTTACATCCTGCAAGTTTTAAAGTCCTGTGATCAAAACTCGCGGAAATGGAGTCGAAAGAACAGCTCGTACGTGATAAAATCTTGCGCATTCGTCACGAGAACAAGGATCTCTCACATCGTTCCATCGCTAAAACGTTGGGAATCGCGAATTCCACGGTGTCGCGAGTGATTAAGCGGTTCGAGGAACGGTTGACCACCGATCGGAAGCCCAGAAGTGAAGGAAAAAGTATTCCGTAAAACACCAAAAATCACAACCGCGTAGTTGGGGCCTTCAACCGAAATCCGAACGCCTCCGTTAGGGATGTGGCTAAGAAGCTGCACCTAAGCCGAAGTTTTGTCCAGAAGGCCAAAACTAAGGCTGGGCTTCGAACGTTCAAGGTACAAAAGGCCCCTAATCGCGACGAGAAGCAGAACAAGTCCGCCAAAACCCGTGCCAGGAAGTTGTACCTCAACTGTAACTCAACGAAATTTGAATGCTGCATCATGGACGACGAAACATATGTGAAGGCCGACTTCAAACAGATCCCCGGCAACCTGTTTTTCACGGCCAAGGATAAGTTCAGCGTTCCGGAGCATGTCCGCACTCAGAAGATGTCCAAATTTACGAATAAATTCCTGGTTTGGCAAGCCATCTGCACGTGCGGGAAGCGGAGTGCACCTTTCGTGACCCAGGACACGATGAACGGACAGGTGTACATAAAAGAGTGCCTCCAGAAGCGGCTGCTTCCTCTCCTGGAGGCCCACAACGTCCCAACAATCTTCTGGCTGGATTTGGCCTCATGCCACTACTCCAAGGACGTGCTGAAGTGGTATGCGGACAATAAGGTCAATTTCGTGCCGAATCGCTGCTTCATAATCGCCCCATCGAGAAGTACTGGGCGATTATGAAGCAGCACCTTCTTAAACGACCTAAGGTAGTGAAGACAGTCGAGGAACTGAAGAAAGTATGGGTTTACATGCAAAAAACGGTTGATTCACAGGTTGTGCAGAATCTTATGGCAGGGGTTAAGGCCAAGGTGTGGGCATTGGCGTATGGACTGTAAATAAAATACGAGTAAAATGGTAAAATGAAGTTTAATAGTTATTTCTCAATCCCTGAAAATTTGATGGCAATCGGATGAACCGACCGTGCGTGCCATTGGTGGCGGCACCACCAACCACAAACACTCAAATTGACCATCATATGCGTGTTCGATGAACAACCTGCGAGTTTTATGTCTGTTTGTCTGTGATAGATGGGTTATTAGGAAACTACATTATAACTATTAGTGCAATGATAAACGTTAGTTTCGGGGTCATGTTAGTGTTAGAGTTTTGTTAGTATTGATCCGTATTCAGCCCTGTCGACAGTCGCAGGCAGTTGTTGTTAGGACATGCGACACTGTCACTGCTACTATGTTAGAGGTATGACCCGTCAACATTCGAAGTGCAAAAAAATTGTTAGAACTTTCTTATAAATTAACTTTACACTCAAAGCAAACTATTTACCTTATCATTACAAAAGCGAATTTAAAATTACTATTTTATTTTATGCTAATATTAAAATTATGATAAAACTACAATTTACGGCTCCGTGAAATTAACTCGCTTGAACCTTTCAAATCAATGAACTGGAGAAAAACTAAAATTTTAACAAATTTCAAAAAAAAAATCATAGCAACACATCATTAATCATCAACAAGCCCCTCATCCTTGGACAGGGGGGTAGCGGCTATTTCATGATACATTTTCAATATGTTCGCATCAGTCGATCTGAGTTTTTTCCACGTATTATTTCCAAAAGGTAAAACGTTTGATTTTCAACAATATATTTTTTTTAATTGGTGGACGTCAAGCATCGCCTAAAACATCAAAGAATCAATGATTCACGAGCATGTATTCCTACCCCTAATATGTACCTGAATATACTGTAGAGTAAAGTGCGGCAAGAGTACGCTCATTGTTTTAAAATGCATGTATCTTTTTACCATAACATCAAATTGAGTCCCTTCCTTGACTATTTGGCCACAATTTCTTATGGATAGTTATTTGAGAAATCATGACATTTTTCTTAAACTGAACATTTAGTAACTACGTACTAAAATGGACAAAACCGCGACTAAATTGAATATCTCGGCTGCCAAACGGTTTCAGTCAACATTTTATACATATTCTTAAATAAAAAAAACTCTTCTGAATCGATTGGTGGTGGTCTCATTGGCCGAAGACTTTTGTGTACCGAGATAGAGGGCTGGGATCAACCCAAGTTCTCGGTAAAGTAGGAAATGCCACTATCTATCGACATAATTTTACACTTTACTTAACGTTTATTACTGGAAATTGATAGTACTAAGTATATATGGTGTAAAGACACCATAAACGCCCTCAGGGAAACTTTACTAGCCTAAAGGAGGATCCGGAACGATCGATAAAGTGGCCACATTATAAATAATGTCCTAGAACCTTTTGATTTTTTCCATGTTGTTCAGAATCAAGAGATCAAAGCGTATTTAATATGGAAACTGTATTTTGGGGTATAGTGACCATACTCTGGTTCTCCAGATAATCTGGATTCACCGATAAAGTGGTCACATTATAAAAATTGTCCTAGAACCTTGCGATTTTTTCTATGTTTGTTTAGAATCAAGAGATCAAAGCGAATTTAATAAAGAATTTTCATGAATTTTGATACTCATATTGTAGGGGTTTCTTCTCAAGCACTTCTATGGCCAATAGATGCTCTACGGGAAGCTGCTCCGCAATGGCCGTTCCGGGAATAAACCTTAAACTGTTCCTCAAGTGAGCTAAAATTGTTTCTTGAAGGATATGCTGATACTCCGGTTAGTTTTATTGAGATATTCGCTTTTGAATGAGCATTTTGTATATGAAAATTTTAACCAAATCCCCTGTACGAACATTAAACCAAAAGCACCAGTCCTTACGTCAAATACAGGTAATCTAGTTGATACGTAGCATAGACTGCCTGTATTTTGTTCCAATGTACGAACAAAATTCACATATAAATTCAAGAATGAATATCTCCATAACACTAACTTGAATCATGATGCTGTCTTCAGCAAAGTTGTTTCTTATAGATTAAGCCACATGTGCTGAAATTCTGAGCTTAAACGAGTTTGCTGAACCAGTTTTATGTACGAAAGAGTGAAGTGATGTTATTTCTCCTTACATTTCGTAAAAAATCCCGCTTAAAGTATATCCAAAAGCACCAGCTCGTGTTACGACCGAATGAGCTGAAATTTTCAGATAGTGGTTTTCTCAACTAATGGCACAAATCTGGGGGTTAGTCCATTGAAAAAAATGATAAAAAATCTCCTATATAAATGTATGCTATTCTAGTAATGAATGATATGAAATTACATTATGAAATTGGGAGAAAATTTCAAGGGAATTTCCTTGTGGGAGCTGCCTCCATGGCGTCGGTAGCATTGGTTTTAAGAGATGAACTAGCCTATGGCTAAAAATCTCTCAAATAAAGGAAAAAAAAGGTAGCATTGGTACTCAGTACGGAAAACAAGATCGCCGGAAAACAAATCAAGGGAATTTGGTGATTTTCATGGCAGTTTCAAGAACTGCAACCGATATCTTCAACGAAGTTCACAGAAGTTCTGAAAGCTTCAAGGTCAATCAGGCATTTTTAGAGCAGTTCAATATGTTCAGGGCAGTACCAAGAGCTTCAGAAGAACTGCAAAAACTTAAAAGAAGTTACAATAACTTCAGGGAAGATCAGAGAACCTCACAGTTCAAGTTCCATTAATGTTAGGTAAATTACAAAAAAAAAAGTTTCGAGAACGTGAATGGCTGTTCCAAAAATTTCAGGAAATTTCAGGGGTCTTCAGGGTAGTTCTATGAACATCTGGATAATTGCAGCCCAAAGGTCTTTGTTTTACTTTTAATATCTGACTGTAGCAAATTACAGTCACGTTTCAAGCTACTTTGTCTGCTTGCATCTTTTTGAGATTGAAATTAGCGGCGTCGTAAATTAGTGGTGTTTATTGCTTGTTCCTCTTTAATGCAGCGAATATTATCATTATTTTTACTTCCCGATTTTTAATTGTGAACAGAGATAGTGAAGTAGACATCAATTACAAAACAAATGAACTCCATAGCACGATTAAACGTATCTACGTATTGTGAGTGCCACGGAGTTATCGATTTTCACTCTAATCAGAAAAACTTTGTCTTTTGATTGAATTATATTATTATTATAAAACTAAAATCCAAAAACTCTATAAACCTAAACTGCCCATAAAAGTATAGCTGTTCCATACTTGCTTTATTTCCTATTTATTTAGAACAGTTATGCTTTTATGGGCAGTAAAGGTGGAAAATGATTTTCAGGACATTTGGTAAACATTTATTTATTTATTTATAAGGGAAAAACCCACACTAGTGGGCGCAAAACCTCATCATTTCAGTATCAACAGATAACATGGAATCCTACAGATACATTTGCTTGAACTAAGTCCTAAACATATAAAAAGATATTAATGATAACCAATTAACTTAATTTAAATACAGAAAACAGAATCGGTCAGGAAGTTAAAAGTGCATTATAAAACAGATTCTTAAGCCTAACACGAGAGGTATTAAAATAAAAGCAGTTATAACATTTGTTGAAAATCTTGCACATGCTAGTTAACGGCTCATTAGCGCCGTAGTTTGTGCGAGAAGCCGGGATATTGAAAAAAATAATAAGAATGTAAATTTACGCGTCTGATATTGACATTCAACTGCTGCAGAAGTGAACCGCAATTAATGTCCGATCGTAGGAGATCAGCGATGAAGGTAGCCTTAGAGACACCTCGGCGAACACTAAGTAATTGTAGGGACATCAAATTACAACGACTTTCATAACTAGGGAGATTGAAAGGATCACTCAAGGTAGCCAACGAGGGGCGAACGTACAAATCTTCGCTGAATGGCCACAATCACCCCGTTGCTGTAAAAATGAGCCCATACTACGGAACAGTACTCTAATGTGGAGCGGACTAGCGAACAATAGAGTGTTTTTAAACAGAAAATGTCCCTAAAGTCTTTGGCGAAACGCAAAATGAAACCAGGTTGAGAAGACGCCTTAGCGGAAACATAAGCCACATGGTCCTTGAAGGTGAGTTGTGAATCAAGTAGGACGCCTAAGTCTTTAATGGTAGATTCACGGCTTAATGTTTGATCATGCAGGCTGTAAGCATAACAGATCGGTGATTTTTTCCTCGAAAACGTTATAATGGCACATTTAGAAGCATTTAATACCATTCTGTTCTTGTCACACCAAACAGTAAAAACGTCCAGCTGCTGCTGAAGAAACAATGCATCACTTCGATCTTTGATGACAAAGTATAGTTTGAAATCGTCAGCATAAGACAGCTTCAGGCAACGAATCGAAAAGTGAACGTCATTCAGATACAATATAAATATGAACGGTCCCAGATGACTGCCTTGAGGTACACCAGAAGAAACAGCGAACGGTTGAGAAAAATCTTCACTGACATATGTCGACCGGTGAGGTATGAGCGAAGCCAATCAAGAAGGGAACCGTGAAAACCAAGTCGCTCTAGTTTGGCCGCTGCAATCTCGTGATTGATTTTATCAAAAGCAGCAGAAAGATGGGTGTAGATAGCATCCACTTGATGACCTCTTTCCATCTCGCGTATGATTGATGATAGCGGTCAACCTCTTCGGCATAAATCCGTGTTGTTCAGTCGCGATGTAACTAGAGCATGTGTGTTTTAAATAATCTAGCACCAATAGTTCAAAAAGTTGTAAGACTGCACATAATGCAGCGACACCACAGCAGTTGGACACCGACTTCTTATTGCCTTTTTTGAAGACAGGGAAAACAAAAGAATCCTTCCAGCAGTCCGGAAAGATCCCAGAATCCAAAGAGAGGTTGAAGATGGATGCTAAAGGTGCGGCCAGCACTCCAATACAGTTTTTAATAACCGCGAAAGGGATTTCGTCAGCACCAATGCTAAAAGAATTTTTCAAACGAACATCATTAGACGAAATAGGCTGATGCGGCCCAACAGCAGAAAGTACGGGAACATCACTTACGGCGGCTACGATGTGCTCGTTAGGTAAATTTCCTCTGACGAAGACACTGCTGAATTGTGACATGAACAGGTCAGCGATTCCCTCCATATCTGATTCTTCTTGATCCGCATTGTACATTGTAGAAGGTAAGCCCGATTCCTTCCGTTATCGTTCACATGATTCCAGAAGCTCTTGGGATTTGCTTTGAGTTTAGTTTGTAGATAGCGCTGATGGGCTTGATAAAGCTGTTTGTTGAGCCGCTTATACTGTTTATTAACGAGGTTGTACTTCCTCTTCGATGCATCCGTTCGAAATTTACAAAATGTCTTCAAGACAGCTCGTTTGGATGACTTCAGACGTTTGAGTCGGTGTTTGTTCCAGGGAGGGTTACTATATAATATTATGGGTGGAGTTGTCATGGGTACAAACTGGTCGATCGCATACACGACAATATTCGAGAAAATAGAAGAGGCAGCATTCGCGTAATGATCTCGGAGCTCATTGTCCCAGCTGATGTTTTCGAAAAAGGTTGCCATTCCCGCGAAGTCAGTCCTACGGTAGTCATATGATACGCTGTCCACGGTAACCCGAAAAGTGCAAGCCTGATATAAGTATAATGATAACTGCAGATGTGAATGGTGTCTACAACGTTTAACTAGTGGTTCGGGTGCCTCTTGAACATTCTAGAATCACGATTACTTAGTTTGGTGACATTATTCTGCCATGTTTGAACATTATTGTTTTCATAAATGGGCAATCCATAATCGCGCTCATGGATTCAACCTTTGCATTCAAAGGATTTGTTTTAAGGTTTCTGTGTCTTACTCCGAACAATTAGTGCTAATACTCTCTTCATGAATATTTGATGATTTTATGACTTCCCACAGAAAACCCCTTTTCTTGATGTTCAGGGTTTTAATACAAACATCATACGCATTAAGTGGAAGTAAGCAGCAATGAATGTTGAAATTCATAGCTGATACCCCAAAATGTGTTCACCACATTCATAATGATCCCAAAAACACTAGGATGATCCTAATTGAAATATAGGCCACAAACTTTTCCTTACCTTTCTTGCTTTCCTTGACATTCCACCCGTTCGTTTGGTGCTTCGAACAGATTTGGGAAGCTTTTTCCCGATTGTCACATGAAAAATTCTAACCCCAATTGTTTCCGCTTTTTCAGCCCTCGAACCCGATTTCTGACAAAGAAAGCCACTTTCACAACCCAGAGCGGCCATTCCGATGATACACATTTCAATCCATTTGCAGGAAATACATTAATCAACCCAACGGCATTCCGTTTTTCTTCTGGCTCATCCTGTAACCACTTTTGCACGTGATTCAGAAGAAAGTATCCCTACCTCAGGGAAAACGGCTTCCCTTTACTGGGCATCCATCCGGAGGCCCATCATCAAAGGGTGCTCATCGGAGAAACAAACAAAAGGCAAACGGAAACGAATTATTTCGTCACTGCTGCCTGGCAAATGGTGGGGCAGATTTGGATGAGCCCTGAATCTGAGAGATAAATTCATCTAAAAGAGATTTTGCCAACATACAGTTTAATGTGCATTGAGGAGCACAAACAGATGGTCAAGTTTTTGGGTCTCGATCCAAAGATGGGCTGCGTTTTCCTGTGATAAGGCAAATTGGAATTCCTTGAAGGTAGCAGAAAGTCATTTGCATCTTGTAAGAGCAATGTTTAGGCTTAGTAGAATTCCTTCCAAACTGAAATGGTGAGTGTTATACGGTCCTTAATGATGTATCAGACTTGTTTGAAATTCAGTAGATGTAGAATAGCATGGAGGCGGAGGGTTCAATTCAAGGAATTTTTTTTTTTTCAATTCGTCTTTCCTGACCATTATCGTGCTTGCCAAACAATATACAAATGCAAATATTGTACAGGCTTAGGAAGCTTTCAATTAAGAACTGGCGAAGTGCTCGCAGAGCAACCAGGAGTTGATTGAGCATGAATGGTGATTGTCAGCTTATTGAATTATTAGTAACAAATTTCCTTCCTGGAAAAGTGGCATTTAGCAAAGTTGTAGCCGAGAATTTTTAACAACTATTGCTATAAATGTATACCCTTCTTACAAATAAGGACTGTTATGTTATAAATGTTCATGTCAAATTAATTAATTAATTTATCTTTATTAGAGAGGCTTTCAGCCTTAGGCTGGTTCGCCTCCAAGGCATGTCAAATTATGTATGTTCGTCTACTTAACTTAATGCTTTCTTCGGCAAGTATAAAGCTCTATGTTGAAGCAACATATTAAAATATATGAACAATATAGTATTTCTCTGCCAAATTTTCAAAAAAAAAATCCAAAATCTTGCACAACCCTCTCCGATTTGGATGAAATTTTTAATAACCGCTGATTTTAATGAAATTGTTTCTGAAAAGAAGTTGCACAGAATCAATATGTCTTTGTAGATAAAAAAAAAAACAAACAACTCCTTCTACGGCTTTATTACGTCTCAACTGGGACATTATGACGGCTCTCTACTAAGTGTTCTTTGACCAATTTCGCATTAGTATTATTGTGTGACAAGTACAATCATACTCTATGATCAAAGAAGTTGAGAAATGTTTCAACCCGAAAAATTCCAAGACCGGACTTGGAATCGAATTCGACGTGAACGAATCAATCATAAGGTTGGTACGATAGTTTAGTTCAAAAACTACAAAACGCAGAATATGAGTATTCACATCCATTCTTCTCGAAAACAGAAGAAGTGATGCTATCGAAACCATTTTGTGAATAAAAGCCGATCGTCATCATTTTCGACTCTGAGAGGTGGAACTGGTTTGGGATGAGTTTTCAGGACCTTGGTTACGTTCCAGAATGGTCTGGAGCGGTCGTCTAGATTCTGGATAAAACGCCCGAAACTTTCATTTCGGAGTGAGTCCATTCTGGAAGCAATCTGCCTGTTGAGATCGGCCATTTCACGTTAGTTGCCTAGTGGAGATCTAGTCCTCTGAAACTGGCGTCTACGAACATTTTTCAGGCGAATCAAGAGTTGGGTGTGGGAATAAATGGAAATAAACTTACCCCTCACAGGAACCCGTCGGACGCACGCCTCGTCAGCCACGGTTATGGCTTGGTGGAGACCAGACGACCGTTCTGGTTCTGCTGGTAGTTCCGCCAGGCCTCATGGCGAGCATTTAGATCTCCTCCAACTACGAAGCGGGAACCGGTACGGGTAATGGTGGACAAGTCCTTCTTGAATTTAGCCGCTAGTCCACTACTGGCGGCACACTGTCGAGGGCAGTAGACGGCGATGAACTGGACGTATCCAGTCGACGACTCCACCTCCACACCAAGGACCTCGATGATAGAGGTGCGGATATGGGACAGAGTGTGGTATTTTATTCCTTTCTTGACGACGACCGCAACAGCCCCCCCCCCTGGAGCTGGTGCGATCAAGCCGAATAATGTTGTGGTCAGGCAACCAGAAGCTGTCGCCGGACTTTAGATGGGTCTCACTTATTTCAGCAGATTCTTAATGTAATATCCTACGATTGGCGTATTTGGGTTTTATTTTCATCTATAAATGACAAAGTTACAAGCGTTCAAAACCTAACACTATTTCACCACACCTATTTTTTGATTTGCACCCCAGTATAGTCGACAAAGATGTAGTTCTACGTCAAAACAGAGTTGAAAGGTACAATCAAGTTAGAGATTTAGGTGTTATACTAGATTCTAAATTAAGCTTTGTTGAACATTATAATAACATTATCCATAAGGCAAGCAACGTGCTAGGGTTTATTAAAAGGTTTAGTTTTCATTTCAATGAACCACACACAATCAAAACATTATACGTAGCATATTTTAGGCCCCTCCTCCCTTAGTATAGTCTGGGCTCCATATCAAGATACTCATGTAAACCGCATTGAATCAGTTCAAAAACAATTTCTATTATTTGCTCTAAGAAAGTTATGCTGGATGAGTTTACCCGGTTTACCCTTACCATCTCATCAGTCTCGATATATGTTGATTAATTTGGATGCACTTGAAAGCCGAAGGCAGTTTGCAATGATAGCTTTTATAAATGATGTTGTAGCACAAAGAGTGAATGCCACAGAGATTTTAGAAAATCTAAATGTTAATGCTCCCACTCGTTACTTCAGAAACATAAATATGTTTTATATTAGCATCCAAAGAACAAACTTTGCCAGGAACGCGCCTTTAAATAGAATGATGTCTTGTTATAATGAACATTATGAAACAACAATACTCTTAAAAAAACGGTTGTTTTAGAGGTTAGTCAGAAATTTAAAATTAAAATAGATGTTAAGTGGTTTTTCTAACTTAAACTGGTCTACATTTGATTGATGACAAATAAATAAATAAATAGATATAGTTCTAGTTATAGTGATAGATTTCATAACACATTATTCTTTGTCCTCTTTTCTTTCGAGAAAGATTGTGTTAGTCATAGCGAGAGAACACGTGATTGTTTGATTACGGTTAAAAACTTTGATCAACTTACAATAGTTAACCATAGATAAACAACTATCATCTTTATATCAAACAAATCATACTTAAAATCTGAAAAAAAATGGTGTAGTTAAAGTTGAATTTCTTTAACATGTTTTAAGCGTTCAAAAGCTGACACTATTTCACAACACAATCTTTTAGATTTGCACCCCAGTATATGCCACAAATACGAAGGCCTACGTACGATCACCTTTTCCCCTATTTTTTATTTGTTTTTTTGCGGCAAACCGTGCCAATTTTTGCAGTACATGAAAATGTATTCAGTCGCGAGAGCTAATTTAATTATCTTCGAATTAAATTCTGTATTTCTACGGATCCGTGATGGCATGAAAACAAATAAAAGTTTGCCAATGGGTAAATCAGAGATTGATTGCATTTCACATTGATTCCTGGCGGCACACTATGAACGAAACCACTGCGCACTATTCAAAATTACTTTTCAAATAGAAATTAAATTTGATTCGTTTCTTTTTCGTGGGTTGACAAAGTAGTATTGAAAATGTATACCTCTATGAGAAATTCAAAATTGTTTTATACCCCGTTCACATTACAGCGTGATATACGCTGTCTAGTTTTCACTGGAAATCCTATGTATGAGTGATCATTGCAAGACAGCCTATATTACGTGATATAGGCTGTAATGTGAACGGGGTATTAATTTGAAAATGTAATTGATTCTAAGAATTATTTGCTTCTTTTTCCAGCTTGTTCACGTTCATTATTTTTAAATTGTAGTATATCATCATCACACGTTGTGAAAATACACCTCCCAAGTAATCACAGGCACGTTATTTCGCCTCATCTCATCAGCATGCTTGGCATACACAGTTGTACTCACCAACTGCTCATTTGCTAATAACTTCGCACACAGTTGACGTAACATAGCTCTTTTTGAAGCAATAGATAGAATAGAGTTCAAGCTTCACACTTAGAAAAATTCATGTAAATTTAGGTGCTCTGAGACTGACATATACGAGCGTCAATTTTGACATAAAATTGAGTCATAATAGACGTGAAATTCAGCTGAATCAGCTGAATTTCACCTCTATTATGACTCAATTTTATGTCAATGAATCAAACGTACTTTTCGTCGAGTAATGAACTTTTCAGTCTCGGAGCACTTAATTTTACATGACATCTTTATTTACGTCTCGTCCTTTCTGTCAAAGATGGATTCCGTCACGTGTAAAATTCGGTATTTCTAAGTGTGTTGTTTTAGATACGTAAAAAAAAGTAGATTTTAATTCTAGTAATAAACTGTATTTGTTTTTGCGTTGTAAAAATGAAGTGAAAAATGCTCGCTACACATCTCGTACTTTACGTGTAAAAAATCATTGGCGTTGATTCAAATGTTAAGATTTACCTACTCTTTGCATATCTATAGTAAACTATGATCCTAATCTATCAATTACTTGAAAGAAAAATAAATATCAACAACTGAATGAAAAGTTATTAACAAATGAGCAGTTGGTGTGTACAACTGTGTATGCCAAGCATGCTCATCAGAACTTACAAACACTGGAATAGCCGTTGTTCAGCTGAATATAGCCAAACATGTGAAATAACGTGCCTATGGTTATTTGGGCGCACACCTTTTTTCAACGCAGTGCTCCGAGTTTCTGCGAAATTGAAATTAATTTTTCAGAGTTGTCAAACATGATATCGCTTTCATTTTTTTTGCAACGAAATTCATATAAATGTACGTGCATCAGATTCATCAGAACGAACATCTGTTATTAACTTATCAAACAGGAGTAAGAAACAGTTATCAAATCTACGAAAGCAAGACAACTCCTACCAGATCCTTTTTAATTATGATGGAAGGAAAAAAGGGACACGGATTAAATCCACCCTGGACGTTCCGGTATTTCCGATATATCTTCTTCTTCTTATTCGCATTTCAAGCTTGTTGCTTAGAGCATATTAGCTTATTGCGTGCTCTCAATTTAATGTTTTAAATGCACTTCCACAGTTATTAATTGAGAGCTTTCGATGCCAATACCAATGCATGAATTTGTATATTGTGTGGCAAGCACAATGATACTCTATGCCCAGGAAAGTCGAGAAAATTTCCAACCCGAAAGATTCCCTCGACCGGACCGGGAATCGAACCCGCCACCACCGGCTTGGTAATACCGTGCCTTTACTGACTAGGCTATGAGGCCCCAACAGCAAAAACGATATTTCAAAATATGAAATGTATATAACATTAAAATTCATTCTATATTATGGCTAATATATGACTTCTGATAATAAGTGATATTGTTGTATACTTGGGTAGTTCGATTAAAGAGATGAATTTTCAAGTACAAGCAAGCAACAAAATTTATTAAATAAGATTCTTTAAGATAGGAGTTTATTTTTAAATAAACTCTATTTGCTAGTTTTGGTTTCAAAATGTAATTACTAATTTATACTCCCACTTTATTTTTCACTTCTAGTCGAAAGTTTATTATAAAACGAAAAAAATACTCTTCGATGAATTAAACCTTTTGAAGGATGCCAAACTTTTTGAAACGATTGTAATAAATATAATATATATAATATAAAAGCTGCTGTAGAAAGGTTAATAAGTACCATGAAATCAGCTGAAATGTTCAGTAAATCATTGTGTGCATTTGTGCATTTTTACTGAACATTTCAGCTGATTTCATGGTACTTATTAACCTTTCTACAGCAGCTTTTCCGATGATATATGGTACAATTACACTTCAAAATGGTGCAAAGCGGTGCATACTAAGGAGCATTTTCAAATGCTTAATGTACAGTTTTCTCTACAATAGGGAGCGTACTTTAAATATTTACTGAGCATTTTAAGATTTTTAACGTATTTTGATCAATCATTTAAGGAGCAACCCGATCTATTTTAAGGAGATTTTTTTACTTATTAAGGATAATTTCATCTGTTTTATTGAACAAAAGTAGGGCTGCCTATTAAGCACAACCCACACTTAATCTTTCTTAATCTAGCGCAGCATATGGTGGATGGCTTCCAAATTTATTTACCTTTCCGTATGTTTCGTAATATTTGATAAAGAGAAACCAATCGTTGAGATATTGTCAAAAGTCTAACACTACTTCTTGACGCCAAAGTCGGCTTACGGATTCTAAACTCGGCCTAACGCATTGAAACGCCATTGAAACGCCAATGAATTCACTTCAGCCTATCAGATGAAGATAAAAATTGATTCGGTCGGAGCGCTTCTTTTGTTTTTGGGAATAATTGGTGCAAACCTTCATATCACGCGTTCTTATTGACTTCGTTCGGTAGCTTATTAACTAAAGTATCGTACCAAACGCATAATTGACTTGTTAACTCTGAAATCATGGATTTATGGTTTTCTGCTCGATATGCTCAAAATGGGTGATTAGGCCGAAGTAGTTCTCTACCCTATATGTATGTAGCTATGACTGGGCTGGGCACAGCCATTAGACAGTGGACTGTCCACCTCGTATGACTTGATCAAGTACGGTACTTGGTTGCATTCAATTTACCATTGGATGGGTGGGATGGGCCAAAAACGGATGGTGGACCCGTAAGCAGAGACACTTGCGCGTGATCCACGGGAGCAAGAATAATCTTCTTCCATTGATGAAAAAGTTCCAACCCGATACAGAACAAACCATCATACGAGGGGATGTCCCAATTAGAAGGGAGAAGAGCCCACCACGAAATGTTAATAACAGGCTTCGATCAGGGTGGTCCCATCCCTGCCCAATGAATTTATTTGATAATATGAAAATATGTAGAATATAACAATATAATACTATGATTTTCTGTTCATTAAGCAAAAACGATTCCTCCACAACAAAATATGATTAAGTTTCCGCTTCGTATGTAATGAACAACATGGATACGCGATAATTCAAATAGTTTCTGTGGTTGTTGTTTAAATATACGAATGGTACTGCCAACGATGACTACGACTACGAAGACGACAACAGCGAACTTGGAACTTACCATTTGTCTAGTATATAACACCTATACTAGGCCTCTCCACTGGATCTATATGTCCACCATCATTCACTGTCTGCAAAAATATCTAATAGCAATTACCTGTGTTGTGATACTTTCTCTGTCGTATGATGGCCAGTAAACTCAACAGATGGCTGTAGTGTGCAAAAGTCAAACGCAATGCGTGCCACAAGTGGCGGTACCATCAACTAAGAACATTTAAATTTGCCGTTAAAAGCGATTTCGATGAACATTTTGAGAGTGTTATGACTGCTTGTCTGTGGTCATATCTTCACTATCACAACTTTGGGTAATCTGCGAAAGTACTTGCATTTTTCTCAGGCACTTTTGATCTAACTGCACAATCCTTCTCTAATGCTCGAAATATGTCACTACCAAATAGGCACAACGACGCCCCTATACGCTCTCTGACCAAAGCGCAGGGCTTATTTACCCAATTTATTATAAGCTTAAGTTCTTTTCCATCCACTGCTTGGAGATCAAGATATGTTATTCTGTCACCATTCACTGGTTGTCCTGCAACCTCATCCAATTTGTTAATTTTAAAAGAGATAACAAGATCATTTCCAAGTCAATAATGAAATGTCAAGGCTAGTTTGACACAGTTTTCTGACGGATTAACTGCATTTTAGATTGGACGTTACCCAATTAGTGAACTCCCACTAAAAAGCATCCCAACGAGTGAATGATAACTTCAATCTTTTTAACACATTTTAGGTCTTTCGTGACTTGCCCGGAGATGAGATTTGAACTCGTAACCTTTAGCGTGAGATGCATGGATGATAACCACTACACCGAAACTGAGTGCAAATGAGTTCGACAAGTTATATTCGTGACCAAAAGTGTGTTGTGTATGCCAAGCATGCTCGTAGGTTCCATTTAAGCTTTTATAGTGAGATGGACACTAATTAGAATAATTAGAGGTACCTATTCACTTTGCACATCGTAGACATATACACTATTGTAAAAATACCATGGTACATTGGAGTGCAAATGGAAGATTACGCATTTACTAGGGTTTATACGTTTTTCATGCTCTTTGTGAATAATGTTTATGTATTATTAGTTTTCATTATTTTCTTTAAAGTGGAGACCCTAATATTCTGTCCGCGGAAATTTCAACATTCCTTAAACAAAACCGTTTTCTATGTTCATAGCGAAAATTCTACAAAAGGGCACCCGCCTGTTGAAACAATGTAATTTGTCTCAAAAGACCGTTTTCGATGATAGCAATATGTACATAGGAATTTTCCTAAGTTTCTATTTTAGAACATATTACACCTCGGAAAATCCTTCTCCCACGAATCGACAATTTAAAGTTTGTCTGCCACCATTCCATCAGCATAAACAAATATGCTGTGTAAAATTTCGCGCGACGACGCTGATGAGACCGATGACTGTATACCGGGTACCATTGTTACCCATCGTTGCTCTCGGATGCTTCAAGTTTACAAGAAAACTTCCATCTGTTGTACATACCATGTCGTTATAAATAAAAGAGGTTGATAATCTTGGAACGTAGGTACGTAGGTAGACTATCTCGAATCCTTTTCCTGAAATGGCATCTAAAATGCACCTTTATCAAGCTGTTGGGTCCGCCTGTTGTAATGGTCCTTTTGGCAGCAATTATCCGAACTGTTGACAAATTGAATTATCCATCTTCCAAAAGGATGACAAATTGTTCTGACGGCCGGACAGGTGCGTGGGTATAACGGATCGTGATTCAACAGGCGTGAAGAGCATCATTGGTTGATTTACAGTGAAAATAGCTAAATCGATTTTACTTAGAGCTTATTCGCATGAGTGGTCTTTCATTGGCATCCCGGTGAAGTCGCGGTAAAAATTCACGTTGCTACTAAAACGGTCAATGAATTACGTTCCAAAAGGGTAGGCGATATTTCAATTCATGCTACATTTGCAACACATTCTGCAAAGTGCTATTTTCAGCCGAACATGTTCGCAATAATATGGCGTGAAAACATGAATATTTTATTACTTTTCTAGAGGATAATTCTCTCCACACATTCGCTGGCTGTTCAAATATTCCCATTAGAGGCACGAGTGGCTCTTGAGAGCAATACGCTGTTTTGTACGTCTCGGTGCTTCTGCACATTGGAAATTCCACCAATGCAATGTATGTTACAGCGGAAGAGGATTCACCAGAGTTAAGCTTTTCCATGTGCTAAAAGCCCACGCATCGTACAAATGCCCTCACATGGTATGAATGGCCTCAACCGGCACTCATACTCATATCGCAGAGCAGATCCGAGGTCGTGAAAGATACCATAAAATTATTTATTTAGTTTTATTTTCTGTTTGCAGTCCGCTCGATGCGAGTAAGCAATGCGTTTTTGACGAATTTACACAATTAGTGGCACGACGAAAATTTAGCATTGATGATGACGAGTTGTCTATCCCTTGGGAATCAGCATAACTGGAGACATATTTGCAGCGTGTTTAATAAATAAAAAAAATCTAACTCCGTTGCATTCTCTCCAATTTCATGTTTGAGTAGCAGATTTGCTGAAAATGTATGAAATCAAATAAAAAGATGCAAACACAAACACGCATATTTAAGTTGATTTAAATTCGCTGCGTTAAAACGAGCGCATCCTGTTCCGTTGTAGGTATGTTGTATCTTTGTTAAATTTTTCTAGCGTCTAAAGTGAATACGAAAAAATATATTTTTTTTCCATCTCGATCTGGTAACTTATAATTACATCATCGACTGCTTCAGCTCTTTGGATATACACAAGATGGATTCGATATCCATCGTAGTCGAGGAGATAGTTTCGGACTGGCATATGTTTTGACTTACCTGGGCTAGAGTATCTTTATTCATATCAAACAATCTTCTTATTCCTAGCTTTGGCTATCTTGATGATGATGATGGTGATGATGATGATGATGATGATGATTACGAATGGAATAATGGAATAGACATGAGTGTCACTAACAAGTCTATGCTACGAAGGACCCTGGGATTGAGCCAATGATTTTCTACTCAGTAATCAAAAATGGTCACCAATAGGTGACAAAGCTCATAATTAACTATATAAAAAAACAATTACACTGTGCGACAAACTTGATCTTTTAACTAGGACAGAAAAATCTAACCATATTTGACTATATTATGAGCTCTTGAGTTCAACTCTAAAATGTGGCTCTAACATGTAACGTTGTTTAGGTTCTGCCCTCTTCATGAATGGAGATATTATTCACAGTTTTGAACATTTGCAATATTGTGGCATTCCAAGTAACACACACAACATATTTTTAGATAAGAATATGAAAAGCTTGTTGTATAAACATCCAACGTTTTATAAGAGCTATGTAAATGAGTTCTTGATACTTCCCAGACTTTCATTTACTCAAATATATTTTTTTTGGTTTTTATCTTTGAAAATTCTACAACAGTGCACCTACCTTTACCTCTACTAAACATGTCGAATGCAAAATAAATCTTGAATTTATAAAGATCTTGATGGGAGTCTGTACTTTCCAAATTGGCGTTGACGGCACCATCAATCTTCACACAACGATTGAAAGTTTCTCCATCGAGAATATGATGTTTATGCTATTTTCGAGAATATAATATATACTAAGAAGAGGATTATTATCCATCAGAGTTAGTCTATTTTGTAAGCTACAAACCTACCACTAAAATTGATTGCCTATTATTATGTTTTCCAAACCATTATAAAGCTTGAGTCATTTAATATCTAGACGAACTGTTTATTTTACTGGAGTGTTCCTAGCGGTTGGAGCTGGAATGTTTTGACAGCAGTTTGTTTTGAAATATTTCCTCTTTCAGTACTGAAAGATTCGTCACGATTAATTTTGTTTCAAAGAAGTTATACTTGATGGAAGCCGCAAACCGAAAATTAATTTTGGACACCCACGTGGAAAATCCGACGTGGTTCGTGACAGGAGCACATACCGTGGAGGTAACAATAGCTGCAATTTCCAAACCTACGACTGGATGCCTTCCTTCAGATAACAACTTTAGTGCGGTAAAAATCGATAGAATTGTTTCAAACACATCCTCGGTACATAAACGTGTCGGTGATCATCTCTTTTTGCCAGTGGTGGCAGGGGGAATACCCATCACCATCCCTCTCGAATGGGGAGTTTGGTAAAGAGATTTGTACCTTCATTCATAAAAGTTGTCCTTGCTCACTTTCTTCTCTCTATATATACATATAAATATATATCTATATACAATTTTACGCTGCCGTACTCTAACGGAACTATCAGCTACTTTCATCTCCTCATCTATCTTATAAAAATTACCACTCTAGTCTGTTATTTGAAATTAACATCTTCAACTATGTACATTCCCTTTATTTGTTACATTTGGCTTGAATGCCAATCTTTAAAAGTTAATTTTTTGACAAGTATTAATCCAAGAAATTTCACTGGACTTGACCAAGAAATTGGAACTCCATTCATAACGACTACAGTGGGGGAAATTCGTTTAAACGCAATGTCATTTTTGCGTTTATTTTCAACACAAAAGATCGAGACAAAAAATCAAATATAGTTTGTCATAGCCCATCAGAAGTCTCGTATTTGAGAACACAATTTGATTGGAAGTTCATAATGACTTTTGAAAAAATCCCAAAAAAGGTGATTTTGGGGGGGAAATTCGTTTAAACGCACTTTTAGTTTTATTAATCAAATCGAGTTCACAGTTCAAAAATCAACAATAAACAATAGTTAATACTTCGTTTGCTTTCCGTTTTTCTGAATAGTTTCGAAAATTCTGTTCGGCATTGATTTCACCAGCTTCTGCAGAGTTGTATCAGGTATCAACCTCCAGGCTTCTCTTACGGCTGACTCAAGTTCACGAACTGTTTTAAACTGCCTTCCGCCTTTGTAAACCTGTCGTGCCAGGATGCCCCACAAGTTCTCGATAGGATTTAGATCCGGACTACGAGCTGGCCAATCCAAAAGACTGATGTCTCGTTCAGAAAACCATTTCAAAGATTGCTTGCTGACATGAATTGCTGCATTATCCTGTTGAAATACGAAATTTTCCGGCATAACGTCTTCAGTAAACGGGATCAAAACATCTTCCAGAAGCTCCAAGTACTTTCCCGAATTCATCCTGGTTGAAATGGTGGCAATAGGGGTCTTTCCATGGATCGAAAAAGCGGCCCAACACATTAGAGTACCACCTCCAAAGTTCCTGCGGAGATTTCCTCAAATCGTGCCAATAATATGCGGTGCAGTCTGGGCCGTCCAAATTGAATTTCTTCTCGTCAGAAAAAATAACATTGTCCCATTCCGTAGTCCAAGACATGTATTTTTTAGCGAAATTCAATCTGGCGCTAATGTGGGCCGGTTGAAGATTGGGTTTTTTTGCTTTTTTGGTGTACTTTAAGTGGCCACTTCCATGTAGAATCTGCCGTACACGCCTCTTAGAAATGGAAAGCCCCATTTCTTGCTTGATTTGCGCAGCAGAGAAGTTTCCAGAGTCTCCCATTTGTATGATTTGGTTTCGGACACGGTTGGTGATCTTCGAATTTCCCTTTGTTTTCTTTTTTACGCCATACGTCTTGCCTTTTTTCAGCAGGTTCCTGATTGCTGCTTCCGATCTGTGGATCACACGTGCAATTTTGCGATTGCTCTCACCGCGACTTTTGAGTTCTCGAACCAGTATTTGCTCCGACTGGCTTAAATACTTTCCTTTACCCATTTTGCCGAAAACAAGCAACAACTACCGCGCAACGCAAATTTAAACTCGTGTTAATGGCGAACGAGGGCTATACAGTGTAAATATGACAGATGCGCAAGATAACAGGAGCATAGGTACGCTCAATGCGGCTTTACGTTAGTGTGCGTTTAAACGAATTTCCCCTCTAAAATCACCTTTATTGGATTTTTTCAGAGACCACAATGAACTTCCGTTCAAATTGTGTTCTCAAATACGAGACTTCTGATGGGCTATGACAAACTATATTTGATTTTTTGTCTCGATCTTTTGTGTTGAAAATAAACGCAAAAATGACATTGCGTTTAAACGAATTTCCCCCACTGTATGTGACTACTACAAGGTTTTAAAAAGGAAGCTCTAGGCTTATGTAGAAATATTATTAGTTGAGTTAAGGAAGCGTAGGGAGAAATATTTATTTTTTTAAATAAGAAGAAAAAATATCTAAACTTTTCTGCAGTCTGCTGCTAATAACACGAAGGCTTCTTCCTTTAGCAGAAATGCCTGTGTCATCGGCGAACAAATGTTTGTGGTAACCCTAAGGCAAATCAGGGCGGTTCGAAGTGAAAATGTTATACAATATAGGCCCAAGAATGCTACGCTGAAGAACTCCAGCTCTACCAGGTAGTCATTCAGATTTGGAATTTTGATAATTTACCTGCAGAGTTCTGTCAGTTAAATAACTTTAATTTGATTTCATAAGCAAACATGTATGCCAAACACTGTTGAATGCTTTTTCTATGTCTAGAAGAGCAGCTTTCTGATTTGTTTGAACGAATTAAATTGGTAGCTCTTAAGAGTTGATGAGTAGTTGAATGCCCATGACGAAATTCAAAATGCTCATTTGCATAAAATTGAATTCGCGATTAGACGTGCTTGTTTTATATTGTCGGAATTCTTCGTGACCCTCTTCTGTCAGCAATTTTGCTGGTAGCGCTACTTGTTTAAATTATTTCTAAAATTATACCCCGGTTCAGTTTTTTACGTTTTCAGTAACCATGATGTGACAATGATAGTGATTAAGACTGTGAAATCAGCTTGGAAAGAAATGGTCCCATTGGTCAAGCCGTATCGTGGTTTTCTATAAACTCATTTGGTGAGTTCGTTCCTTTAATTTTATTGTAATTGTAATAAAAAACATTATATACGCCTCAATCAAATCTGGCACTACTGTTTGATTGAAAGTTTCAGTACATTATCAGCATCTATGCAGGTAGATTGTATACATAATGCCACTGTCAGACAGTGGGAGTTGGATTGTGCATACAAGTTTCAGCTCATGGGTCTTGGGCAAGTTAAACAATGTATTGTAAAAAATTATGAAACTATTAATAATGCAGCGTAATCGAAAGATTTCCATTTTCAGGCGTAGAATATCACATTACATAATAATTTCATTATGAAATATAATCTATTACTTCTGCGGTAAATTTTCAAGCATTTGTGTGGGGCATTTTATATTGTATACATATGAATAGATATTTATATTACTTAGAATAGAAACATATTAAACGTCACACTTTGTATTGCCAATAAAAACCTTGAGCACATGATTAAATAAATAAACAAATAAATATGGTGCTGCTGCAAGTTTCACCTTCCAAAAAGCATTTCTCTTCAACCGGTATTATCCTCGGATTAAATGCCGATCATGAATGACGGACTCTTTTGTTGCCGTTGTCGATGTTAATCAATACGATTCTTGAAAAGCATTTGGTAGATCCTCCAATCAGAGTCGGAATTAAAAGTTAATCCGAGTTGAAGCTTACCGCCATTAATGCTTCCAAACAAAATCTCCTCATATTACCATACTGGCAAGAATCGTGCCGCACGATATCCAAAATACCAAACAACCATCCAAATCCTTCATATCGTAAAACAAAACGTTTTGTCCTACTATTACTAGGGTAGGTGTATGTTCGTGGTGTGTTACCCCTGGGGGATACCCATAGGCCATAATTGGAACACACCATAATAGGAACATATAGCCATAACTGGTACACGTACCGTATTCACTTCACAAAATTTACCATGTAGAAAATTATAACCAAAAGCTCGAATCACATTATTCTCTGCCACGATTCATTAAGTATAAGAACAATATATTCAAGCTACAGTTCTCTCTAACAATTGCTATTTATTGCACCTGGTATTAAATTACAAATCCTATATATATATAACTCAGTCCCAGAAGCAAGCAGTTAGCAAGTTCAACAAAAGAGAAGCAAGCATGTTTAGAATACCATGCCAGCTTACACCCAAAATTGAAGATGCGCTTTTCTCATGCATAACATTCCGCTCCAAAATGGCTCAAACTTGTCGCAAAAAGTAATGGTTCCATCGCATTAATATTTGCCGGCGCCGGTGGTGTAGTGGTAAGCGTGACAGCTTTCTAACACCCCAATGGGTCTGGGTTCAATCCCAGCCGAGGTCGGTGGGATTTTTCTGAGGCATAAAAATCTGTTGTCACGTCTTCCTTCGGAAGGGAAGTAAAGCCGTTGGTCCCGGCCTATGTGTGTTGTGAATGGGTGCGATATCCTACGTAAGTATGGAAGCTGCCTTCCTGCACATTCGATTGCCGTCAATGAATGGCAATCGGTGATTGGCACTAGATTGCGGAACAGAGACCGACGTTAAATAAAGGAATGAATGAATCGCATGGATATAACAAGGTGTTACCGTCCATATAATGGAGAGTTTAGTTCCCTTTTTCTACATATAGAATAGATCACACCACTAAGTTTGGGTGTACATACATAGAAACCCATGCACATAGTACAATCGGATTCGAAATTGAAAACAGCCCCATGTTAGCATAAGGGAGAAGGTGTTTAGCAACAAACAATAAACACTCTCACAAACGAACCATTTTCCTACACCGCACAGAATAATCGTCTGCACCACGTGAATAATGTGACTGCGTAGCTGTTGCTGGCTGTAGACTTACGTGATGTGACAAACATTTTGATTAGCATTGTTTACTGGGAAAACAGGAAATTAGCGATCAACAATTGACATACTAATACCTACGACTCTGGCACACATTTATCGGTGACAGGATTCCGAAGCTGTTAACAAGCGAAAGTTTATATCGAATCTGTTACTGCGGTTACCTACCTATATATATATGAAGTGAAGCGGATGGATCTTTATGGTTTTGTTCAGCAGTGTAAGGTTTTGAGCTTGGTTAGATTTCTTTGATGTCGTGCTGCTTGGATTGATATGCGTTGATATAATGTCTTGTATGGAGGAAATTTTGTTATAATGAAAGAAAATATATAAATTTGAATTTCTTGCTTTTAAACGAAATATTTACCACGATAGGCATATGCATAGAAAATTGACAATTAACAAGTGTGGAAGCGCATAGTTCCAGTTGGAATATAAAAGAGGTAGAAATTCTGAAACTTATAAATCAAAATTGTATAAATCCATCTTTATAGAGAAATGTCACTAATTTCAAACAATGAGATAAACTGTATAATTTAAATACACTGGAATAGATTTTAACGCGATTTTTACGAGGATTTCGGAATTTAGGATGTTTTTGGAATTACACAATCTTTTTTACACGGTTTACTAAGTTTAAGCAAGTGTCATTATTCGCGTATATTTGATCAGAATCGCATTTAACAATTATTTTCCTTTTACACGGATTTCGGAAATTACGCTGTTTTTTACGCGGTTTTCAGGATTCACGCGGATTTTATTTTACGCGTTTTTTTTTAAGCAGCACGATCCACCGCGTAGAAACCGGCTCCGCGGATTATGACCGACTGAGAATCTAAAATCTTTCCTCGATGTAGATCACTTAGTATACAAAATTGATTTAAAATGGTCAAGGCAAAAAACCAAAGCAACAACTTTTCAGTCAATCTCCCGCTTGGAATCTGGCGAAAGCAAGCAGTGCCGATAGGTTGGATCTGTAAAATTAATCTTTGTAAATGGTGCGGATTAATTTATTATAGTTGCAGCAGTCAACACTTTGTATGCCGAACGCCAGTGTATGAAACAGCTTCACACCTTTCGCATACTTCCTGCACTGTACCTGCACTCTGGCAATTCGGCTGGCAGGAGGTGAAAACCATGTAAACAACTTTTCGAAAATATTTGCCCATGTTTGCGCAACATTGTTGTCTTAAAATAGATTCACTTCGGTAGCTGTAGGTACATGCTGAACGAATCTACCTTACTTGCTGTTTGGCAATAGGAGCGACTCTATTCCTCAAGGATAATCTGATAATGTTCGCCAACTGACTCCCCGCGCTTAGGATAGTTTTCTTTTGCTTTTTCCTCCCCTCGTATGTTGAAGCGAGGTTAGAGATGAAGTGGTTTCGACTGGATTTACGGAAACGGTTATGCATTGTTGATTTTACATGGTATGTTTGGAATAGTTTGCATACAAATATTTAAACCGATGTTGCACTGAGCACACTAGTAGGTACAGCAAAAACACGTTGTTTTTGTGGAGTTTGGAATTCCGCATACAGTTCGTAAAATGGGGTAAGATGCACTCCCGGCGTAAGATGACTTTTTGAAAATTTTGAATACATTTTCAAAATATTTTTTGTGCATGCATAGCTAGTTTAGATATTGAACTAGCAAGGTTACTTAACAGATCCTAAGGTATTTTAAACGCCAAAAAGTAATTTTGACATGCGGTCGGCCGAGTTTTGCATACCAATCGACTCAGCTCGATGAGATCGGAAAATGTATGTGTTTTTTATAGTAAGGAGAAAAACCTTCATAAACCTGGCCTGTTATGTTGATCTGTTAACCTGTTTACACTGGAACCTCCATTTACGAACCAAACCGGGGGTTCGTAAATCGAATTAATTCGTAAAAAAAACTTCGTAAAAAGAAAACTCGTTATTTGGGATTTACTTCGTAAAAAGAGGTTTTTGAAAATGTTGTCAAATATCCAACAATATTGGTATTTTTGGATTCAGGGTGACGTGTAGGAACTGGAAATCAATGTTTGACCCCATTTTGAAAGCCAAAATGGCGACATCCGGTTCCAGAAAACCTGGAAAATAATGTCAAATACCCACCATATGGGTCTTTTTGGAATCAGGGTTACGTACGAACCGAAAAGCCATGCCTGACACCATTTGGAAATCCAATATGGCGGTATCCTGTTCATGAAAAACTGGAAATACCATCAATACCCCACAATATGGGTAATTTTCGTTTTCTGTACCCGGATACCGCCATTCAAAATGGCTACAGGCATGGATTTCCGGTTCCAAAAATATGCATATTGTGGGGTATTGACAGTATTTTTCAGTTTTCATGAACCGGATACCGCCATCTTGGATTTCAAAATGGCGTAAAACATCGATTTCCGGTCCCTACACGTCATTCCGATTCCAAAGATACCCATATTGTGGGGTATTTCACAGATTCCCAAAATCGCAAAAAAAAACTCGTTATTTGGAATTTACTTCGTAAATTACTTCGTAAAAAGAAAATGGGATTTACTTCCTTAAAAAAAAACCTCGTTATTTCAGGCGTAACATTTAATAACGGCACAAAAGCTTTTGTAAACAAACTTTTTAAAGCCCTTTACACGTGAACTGAAGTACATTCACGTAAATCAACAACATCATCGGATAGGGGCAACTCTCACCTTTCCGAAAGTGGTATTGGTTTGCGTGGGCGTACTTTGGTTAGCGTGTAAAGGGCCTTAGAAAGTTTGTTTACAAATGCTTTTGTGCCGTTTTCAAATGTTACGCCTGATTTGGGATATACTTCGTAAAAAGAGGGACGTAAATTGAATACTGCGTAAAAAAAAGACTTCGTAAACGGAGGTTTCAGTGTACCAGTTAATACCCACGTGTACGCTAATACGGTGTGAGATTCTTAACCACTAAGTCACTCTAACCTGGATCCCCCCGGAACGACCGTACAGTATTCCTTCAGAGGGTTAGAGGGCTGGGGTCATGCACCTCTCTTTAGCTCAGCTAGCCGGCGTTCCTAGTTCGCTGATCGTATCTCCACTTTCGCTGTAGCTGACGACATTCTCCAGACATGTCCCTTTGCATTCATCAAATCTAAGACACTCGAAGACCCCGTGCTCCAGTGTTTCGTCCACATTGCCACACTCTGAACAGAGGGGTGGACTTGCGTGTACGAACCGATTTATGTAGGTACTTCCTGAAGCAACTTATAGAAATTACGTTTACCTCTCCATGATTTATGTTCACCCAGGTAGAGAACTTCGCTATTAGCCTATGAGTCCATCTACCGTTCTCCGCCGGTCATGGAATCCGCTCTCATAATTTTTCGTATTCCTCTGATTTGCTTCCGCTTGTAGCGCTCGATGACCTCCACTAAGGTGATGCCGATATGGATCATTCCGGCGATAACGAATACTGTGTGCACTCAGAACTTGTATGGTCATGAGCAGTGATGGAAAAGTTCGCAAAAAATCACTATGACTCGCGAACGTTTCCCTTGGAGAACTTCGTGAAATATCGCGAACTTTTCCAACACTGGTCATGAGCCTGAACGTTCTGTTCAACTTCGCTTGATTCCAGTACTGCAACCCAGGCTGGTCCTCCGTACCTAGATATACACGAAGATACACTAGCTAGAAGATGCCTGTTGCTACAGCTTGGTCGTGAGTTGTTCGGCATGATTTTAGCTAAGGTCGTGATGGCCTTCAGTAAGTACTCGGAGGCATAGTCGACGTGGCTATTGAAATTAAGCCGGTCACCTGTCATCGGCGATGACGATGATTTCTGCTTGTTGCACCGCTCTGCAGTCAGTTCCGTTTTGTGATGCGCTAGATTCGCTCCTTGCATCCAGTTTTCGACCGTTTTGAACATCTCGGTTGCTAGTATTTTGACTTCTTACGTTTCGTCTGGTATCAGATCGTTGGACCAAGGATGGAGCCTTGTGGAACACCTATACTCAGGGTGTCGACTCATTGATGAAAAATAAATTCCTTAACCTTTCGTTACACGCGCCAACTTTTGTAACACGAATACTCGGGCGTTGTACTTTGTACAACAGTGTTAGTTTACCATAGCTATTTTTCCGGTGGGCTACCAATCGATCTGAAACAAACGAGTAATCCTTAAAAAGCCCCGTAACGTGAGTAGATCACCTTTTCGTGGTACGGTACGGGATGTAAAATCTACCACCGATTTCTAGTCCCGACTACTTCAAAATAGGGGTACAGGATTTTTCAGTAATCAAAGGAACACATCTTTGTCCTTGTTACTTTTTATGCCTTGTTGATAGTGACAGGACTCGCCTTTGTCCACCGAGGATGATCTTGAAACAAGGAAAAAATGAGTTAGTTAGTCTTCATATATGTGATTCCTAATCATCTATTCGTTGTTCTCTATTTAGTTTGAAGTGGTTAAGACTAGGGTTCTGATGCATGGTCATTATTGGTGTCATTCCTTAATTTTGTTGCTAAGGAATCCAATTTTGACTTACAAAGGGGCGCGCCTTCGTCGGGTGTGTCAACACTCCGAAGGTTATAAATAGCGGAACCTTTCAATTAGAGTCGGATCCTTGCGATAAATGCAAGAATGACAACTGTAAAAAAATCGAATACTTCATCATTTCTCAATAGTGATGGAGTAATACGACATGCACTAAACTAAGGACACGGGATATACTACAGTAGATCAAATTACTGGTCGCAGTGGTCTTAGGTCCCGAACAGAGAAAAAAACTCAAAAAACTTGTATTGAACTAAACAAACTAAACTTTGATTACAGTAAACCCCCAAAAAATGCAGATAGTAGGGAAAATGCAAATGGAAATCGCGTAAACGGTGTCCATACTACGTGGTATTTGACTTAATTGGTTACAACATGGAATATCTCGAGATACTACCAGATAGAAAGTTACTGTTTCGATAAAAGCTGTTCAGGATATCATAACCTTTTCACCGGTGGACAGTAGTTAAGAATTGTCTCACTACGTAGCGCTAGCATGCATGTGAAATTATCGCAAGTGATATATCTCGAGATCCTGACTGGATAGAAAGTTACTGTCTTCGACAAAGTTGCTCAGGGGGTCAAATCCTATTGCTTGGTGCACAATATCTCAAAATTTTATCACTACGCAGCGCTAGTATACACGTTTTCTCACTTTGTGAAGCTAGCATACATGTTAAATTCTCCCATATAAAATATCCCTAGATCCTAAAAAGTGTCCGGCAAAGTTGTTCAGGAAGTCAAGATATTTTCACTGGTGGACAGTAGTGCAGATTTTTTTTACAAATTTTATTGAACGGCTACGCAGTCTTTGTTAAATTGAACGAGTTTTTATTTACCCGACGTTTCGACACGGGGATTGTGTCTTCTTCAGGGGGAAAATAGTATTTTTTTCGTTTTTTGTCTTATGTTTTGTCTAACTTTAACTGTCCGGTCTCTAATGTGTTGGTACATGACGTCGGATACACTATGCTATGAACTTGTAGTACTGGCAAAAGGCGAAAAAAAAAATTTTACTGCGTAGCGCTAGCATATATGTGAAATTCTTGCATGTGATGTATCTCGAGATTCTGACCAGATAGATAGCTACTGAGTTTGACAAAGTTGTTCAGGTGGTCAAAGCCTATTGCTTGGTACACATAGTTCAGATATTTCTCACTACGTAGAGCACGTGCAATTATGGCATATTAAATATCTCGACCAGCTAGAAAGTTAATGTATTCGGCAAAGCTGTTAACCCCCTTAAGTACTTATCTCCTAGGTAAAAATGTCAAGATCACAGGTATAAAAATGAAACTACAATGTGTAGAATCGGAACCTACCTAACAAAAAAAAAACAAAGATTAAAGTAAACTAAAGGAGTAAAATCTTTACAAATCAGCTTGACCTGCCGTTTAAGTGCAGCTCTGAACGCTTCTTCATCCCTGTTGGTTGTGTCACATGCCCTTGCTAACGTACAACTCGTTTGCGTTCAGGTCCGGAGAACTACTATCTACACGGAGGGTTTCGACAATGAGTTCCTTTTCGAAATGCTTTGTCTTTAACTTGCACTGGCCTGTTCTCGACACTCTCATTGCTCCAGGTGTCTTTTACCGGATCGTCTGATGGTCGCTATGGGTATATCCCTCGCACAGTCTCCAGTTCATATTTATCGCCAGCGACGAGCGCAGAAGGTAACGTCTATGATGGATTCTCGACCGTCTCGGTGGAAAATGCTGATGGTGCCTTCGTTGGCTATTTTGCATCCGGCTATTTTCGCCGTTACAATGATTGCAACGTCACACTTTGTTTCTGTTGTGGATTTCCACAATAGGTGCTGTACTGTGTCGCAATGATTGGGGTTTATTTGGGTCACCTCCATTGTCTTCAGACCACCATCGCTGATTGGAATGCTCTTTAAGCCACCCGTAATGTTGTAGTTTCTGTCCTCTGATCTGCATGCACCAAGGAAGCTACTTACACCTCTTGCGATCTTTTACACAGCTGAGATCTGTCTTGGACTAGTGCACTAGTGAGTGAAAACTAAGTTTTTTACCACAGAACTGGTATAATTCATCTGAAAAACTTTGCCGAAAACAAGAACCTTTTATTCAAGCGAGCATTTAAATAAAAGCAGTTTGAAAATACATGGCACACTGGTGTGTGAATTATGAACTTTTCTGTACACCATTCAATAAGTCTTGTTAACCCAAACAAATTTTCCGAAAACAGCAACCTATAATCTAGTCAAAATTCTAAGGAAAAGCAAATAATTATAAATTATATAGCACACTAGCGCCGCCTGGTGAGCAAGTTCTGATATTTTTAGGTCACAGGACGTTAGAAATCAATTTCGCCCAGTGAGCTTAGGTAGTACTCACCATGAAAGAGAACCGATAGGGTAGGCTTCATTGGCCTTGGTACTTTCCACAGAACATACAAATACATGCATTGGTTGGCATAACTGTGGAACTGTATCTAGAAACTAAGTTTAGAAACGGCAAAGCACTCGCTACAGAAGCGTAAAAATCCTCGAAAAAAAAAATCAAATCAACCCAACTAAATGTGAAAGTTTTTTTTAACCACAGACAAATGTTCATAGAACGAGAGAATGAATAGTAAATTCCATTCAATTATGCTACCATTTCTTATCCTTGTCAGAGACGCGTATTTCATCTACAACATGTAGACTCCTCAGTATCTCTGCACATTTTAGATGAAATACGCGTGTTTGCCAAAGATTAGCAATTAGGATAGTGGAGTTTAATGTAAATTTCTAGTCCTTCTCTTTTTTGTGAACAACTATTGAAGAGATGAACCATTCAAAGCCTGAAAGTCTTAAAAAAAAGATTTGCATGATCAGCTATTATAGACGCCAGCATTTACTGCCCAGATATCGATGATTGATTGACGTCGGTCTCTATTCCGCAATCGAACACCAATCACCGGTGGACATCGAATGCCATCCATTGACGGCAATCGAATGCCAGGCAGGCGGCTTCCATACCTAGGTAGATATCGCACCCATCAACACATGGGCCGGAACCAACGGCTTTACTTTCCTTAGGGGGGACTAGGGTGACACTGGGGTGAACAAACTGCCATGCTTACCACTACACAACCGGCGCCGTCAAATTATCTATGATTTAACAAAATAACAGTGAGATACCTGGCCCATTGATTCACAAAAAAGTACATCTGTCAGAGCAACGAAAGTAATATAGGATAACACTAACCCAGAGAAATATATTCCAACAAAATTGTATTAAAAAGATGCTTGAGTGTTAATATGAACCATTTTAGGTAGTTTTTTAGATGGTTACCCCAGCACTTTTATTACGGCTTAGAGATGAACTAGCCTAAGGCTAAAAATCTCTTTAATAAAGCCTTAAAAAAAATATTACGGTTTCTGTGGCCAATAAAAAATAACGATTTTATTTAAAAACTTTATTACGGAGATTTTTAGCCAAAATAACGACTGAAAAAAAAACATATATTTTGAATTAAGCCCTCCTTTAAGCTAAATTAAAAGCGCTCCATGAAATCATAATCAAGCGGTGAACCGTGCCCAAACAGGGAAATAAAATTATAAGAATATCCTTGCTGAGCATACACATATTTCCGAAGCGACATAAATGGTTCATATGAGCCAACCGTGAATTCCAAATAGGGAAAATGGATCTAACGTTGGCCTTTCTCAATGTTGACAGTAGAAATGACTATTTCTGGATGCTAGTGATAAATTAAGATAAAATTCTATACATTGGATTCAATCCTTGGACCCATCATAAGGGCACTTAGCCAAAATTATACACATCAACCCTATATCCTGGTTGAATCTATGGGAAGAAAAAATCCTGTGCAATAACAGTATTTCATGCCTCATTTATGGTTTATCGACACCAACACCGCCGTTGTCATGATCGTCCGTTAGAAGTTACGGCAGGCTTAGCACTTAAACAGGCTTTGCACTCAATTCTAGCTGCTTTTTGGGCCGAAGTAAGGTTTCCGGGAACAAAAGGGATGGTATGTAGCGAACCGTATATTGCCATCATTTTATGGCTTATTTATTATTCCTTCCATACCACCACCTCCGGATGAGCTTGTTTGTGGCTTGCAGCATGATGACTATGACTGGTGGTGTGTTACGAACTCAAAGCTATATGACATGGGTGGGAACTTACTACAGAGTCGTATCTGTGGGTCCTCTTCCCTACAGGCGCCATACTATAATGCTGATTATTCAATCAATCTTGTAACAGGTTCTCAAGCTCATCGGCACCGAGAAGGATATGGGGCTATAATTTTGATAGATTTGTTATTTTCCGCAAGTTTGTACACAGATATTAGTGAGTGTCTTAGGCGGGGTAATGCTCTATCATGAAGCTGCTAATGGTCTATAATCTATGGTTACTTAATTACTGCCTCCATGTTGATAAATAAACCAATTATTACGAAACTAATTCGTTCCCATTCACACTTTATTGATGATATAATGTATGTTAATGACCGTGAGATTTAATTTACAATTACGAATATTCTTCTTTATTTTTTATAATAATTTTACAGAAAACCACTTCTAAATATATGAAAGAAAGCCATTGTTTTGTTGTGATTTAACACATATAAGAATTATGTATTTCACGGATGGATGGATTCCATTCAGGTTCAAACTCCAAACAAGCTCTGTAAATTTTGAACTCTCATTTTAATCGTTAATGGAAGCAGTAAATATTTTCGATTTTCGTGTACAACATTGCACTGAGTGCTTATCGTCTCACCCACTATTTTTAATATGATGCGTCATTGTTTAGAACTCTGTTTTGTGCATGTTGATGCGACACAAAATACATAGTTGCTAACCGAACCGACTGAAAGTCACTGTGTATTATCGAAAACATTAATCACAACACCGATAAAAAGGTGATTATCGGAAGCCATCCTCTTCCTGCCGACCGTTTATTCTCTTCCGTTGGTAGGTACTCGGAACGTAAGCCAATCCCAGCTCACTCACGCCACGGCCGGTCTACCAACTGCGAACAACACGTCCAACCCATTAATAAGCTCTGCGGTAAATAATCATTTCGGAAGTTTTCGTAAAATTGCTCGCACGCCTTCCAACACCAGAACAACAACGTGAACACACCCCTTGTGATGTAGCGTGTCGTACCTACGTACATATAAATAATCCTTCCGTTGCTCAGATTTGCAACGTGTAATTTGTTATCTACCGGAATAAATCTAGAACGCGATTGAGCAATAAAACAAGCATCGATTGTGCTTCCGTCGGAGGTATAGCATCTTTGCGCGGTTTGGTTGTGATCTAAGGATAAACACATGCATACAAAGCTGCTCCGGAGATTGCAGTGTCCCTCTTTGGTATTATCCTGTGCATGAGGGAATATTGAAGTCAGCCACTGCACTTCCAGTTGACTTTATGCGCTGCTAACGAAACATATGCCTGCCATCAACTTGAAACGTGTACTTTCGTCTTAAATCTGACCGAGGGGTAACACACGTTTGCCAGATGACTATTACCGATTTGTAAAGCAGGAGATGCTCCGATAAAAGTGCAGTGTGCATTCCGTGAAGTAGTGAACAATAAATACAGAGAATACGATCAAACTTCACTGATGGTTCCTTCGTAAAAGATAAAGTGGGCTTTGAAGTAGTAGGAAAAAGTGTGAATGTGAAGAGAAGCCTCCCTGAGAGAAAGTGTGAATGCGAACGAGAGCCAGCTCACGGTGTACACTCCCGATCATAAGTTTGGGGTCACCCTTTAAGGAACATGTAAATGTTTTTACTAAATTTACGACCGATGTTCGATCTTTATAGGCCATTTGAATATGGTATTGCCTAAAATTCTACCAAATATCGAAATGAAAGTGGTAGTAAAACCCTTACTCTATACCCATCAAGATAAGTTTGTGAAAGTTTTCGAATATGCTTTGAAGTTAGAGGAAGCCGGTCGTGGCATTGCCATCATTGTTCATAGACGTATCGAACAGCAAATTCTTTCTTCATTTGAAACCAAAGTTTTTTACGCTTTGGGAATTTCTGTCGAAACCAAATTTGGACATGTTAATTATGCTCTTGAATCTCTGACTACTTCTATACCTGAAGCAAGAGCTGCCTCAGTACCAAAATGCGAGGTTAAATTGGATTCAATTATAAAAGACGACGATCTTCAACTCTCCGTTTGAAAAATGACCGTAGGCGGCAATATCAAAGAACACGCGATATTGGTATGAAAGTAATCTTGCGGGGTTTGCAAAAACAAATTAAAAAGTGATTCTCTGCCCTGAGGAACAACACTTTTGAAAATAATGTTCCAAAATTTGACCCAAGTTTCAAACCCTTCTGGAAGCTCACAAAGTTTTTGAAGAAAAAAACATCAAAAGCCTATTCCAGCGCTTAAGAAGGTGGTAAAATTTTGCTCACAAATTCGGAAAAGCTCAAAAACTTGCTAAAGAATCAGGTTATATGAATATTTTCTTTCGAAAAAAAATCTTGTTGATGATTCCTGTGGGCCTGATTTTCGCGAAGTAAGATCTATAACTTAATAACTAATAACTAATAACTAAATTCTCAAAACATGGAAGCTTGGTAAAATTATTTAACAGATGTTTCCATTTGGCATACTTTCCTGATAAATGGAAAAATGCAAAAGTTATTCCAATTTTGAAGCCGGATAAAAATCCCGCTCAAGCTTCTAGTTACCGTTAAATAAGCAAACTTTTTGAAAAGATGATTCCTATTAAAGTACTACCAAGATACAAAGAATTTCGAATGATGAGACTTTAGAACTAAATAATGAATAATTTCAAGCAAAAATCGTTGCAATCCTCTATTGCGACGATTAATTCTTTTTATATTAAGATAAGATTTAGTTTTAGTTTTATGTTTTAAGATGAAAATTGTTATGCTATCATGCAGGTACAGGTAACCTTTTTAAAATACTGAATTTCCAAGGCATTGCTCCTGCCACTCTTATAGATATATATCATAACAATTAAGTCTAGGAAGTTACTGTAATAGCTCGAGCACCTAGGATAAAATTAAATGTAATTTATTTTTTTTTTCATGTGACCTTAAACGAATGATCTGGAGTGTACATTTCCCTCTACGCGTAGACCATGAACGGCTGCCGTTCACGAATATGGGAACGAACTTTTTCCGAGTGTAGAGCAGTTTCACGCCTACTGACCAATCGATTTTAGTTTTCGCTCTCCGAGTTCATGAAACTTCGTTTTATCGTTCAATAGGTGGGGAGGAGGCGGGTAATGATCCAAGTTTGCACCGGAATTCGGCCATTTTTACTCACGCCTATTTTTTCCATTTTACGTATTTGATATTTTTTCAATAAATCATAGATTATAGCACGACAATGGCTAATCCAATCGAAATGACGTCTGAAATAAAGTTCAAGGAAATTTGATTGTCTTTTCCGAACAAAATTAACACTGATTTATTTTTTCAAAAATAAAAAAAACTTTAATAATTTTGAAAACTAAAAAGTACATTTTTATGATTTTTAAAGTTATGCTTACTTGTAACTTTATAAAAAAAAGTTCAAAATATTTACTAAAGGTTTAATTTTTTCAATTTTGGTCAACTTTGAAGTGACTATTGAGTCCAATATCAGAAAAGTTCAGCTAGTTAGTTCAGTTTAATCAATTTATGAAAAGTTAGGAGCTTTCGAGTAAACGTAAGCTTTTTAAATTATAAAAAAAGCACTTTTTTGCGATTGTTAGCAGTTTTTTTCCCATTTTTTACGAAAATTTGCAATTTATCTTCAGCGTGTATTAAAGGCAATCTAGTTTCGTGCAATTTTGTCCTATTGATGTATGCTCTATGATGTTTCTCGCGAAGCTGGTGAAAGCAGCACACAAACTGTAGTGTTTACCTTAATAAACGGGACCATAGACTAACGATGCCGTATATGGTACGACCATACCACATAAAGTTGGGAGAATATCCCGAATTGGTGGTTAGGCGCTTCTTATGGTTATTATTTATGCTGGTAGTGACTCAGCAAGCTGTTTGCAAGACCTAGAACTCCAAACAGCCGTACATACAGGCCATCGAGAAACACACTAAGAAAAAATGTTTACTTTTTGTTGGATACCAGGAAATTCGGGAATTGCGGACAACCAGTGATAGAAATACCCTATCACGAGAAGACTAAATCAATCATTCGAATCAGAATGGTGGCAAAGCAGAAACAGCGTTCTTCGATAAAATAAATATACAGGTTCACAGGCCTGGAAGGACATGAACTGTAGAGCTGATCAGCGAATACTTACCACAGGCAGACAGGGTCATCTGATAGAGAAGGAGAATTCAAAATGTGTAGCACATGCTACGAAAAGTTAACAAAGGAGCATATATGCATATATACAGGTTATATCGAGTTATACCAGTCACTTTTGACTTCCATCCTTAATATCTCGCTAATTACAATTGAATCATACACTTTAATATTACAAACAGATGGGAAATTATCTCATCTGTCCGATGGTGTTATTACTTTGCTTGTTTGAATGATCGTTCGCGAGAAATCGGTGATGGAAGTCGAAAGTAGCAGTTACGTTAATGCAGGAAGTACGAAGACTTGATGAAAAATCAAATATTATCACATCCTGTAGAACAAGTTCTGAGTTCTTGAGAACATCCAAATGAGTGAAGAAAAAGTGGTAAAATTCTTAAAATCAGTAAATCTGTATGATCAGATCGAATAAAGTTTTATGACACAAATGACCGCAAATGTTAAAACCTCGGCTGTCGACAGAAGCAAACCACTCTCAATGTGTGTCACGCGATCGTCTGTTTACTGGGTTGTTTTTTCCGTCGATCTTGTTTTCCGTGCTGAGCACCAATGCTACCGACGTGCCAGGAAGGCAGCTCCCACACCTGGACCCTACCTATCGACCCATCAACTCATGAACCGGGGACCAACGGCTTTACTTCCCATCCGAAGGAAGGCGTGATCAGAGATGTTATGCCTCAGAACATCCCGGCGGCGCCGACTGGGATTGAACCCAGGCCTGCTGGGGTGAGAGGTAATCACGCTTATCACTACACCACCGGCGTCGTTTGGTCCACCTCGTTGTTCTTCATCAGCAGTTCTTTCAGTCGATGCGTCGTCGACTTTGGAAAGCAACCGTTTCGTGATGAATGTGTGAGTGCTGACCACGTTTTGCGTCCATTGCTGCAATGGAAGCGCTCTGACCCCCGTTCGCGAATCTGTCATACAATGAAACCACTGGAAGTGACTCCCGTTCTGGTGGATGAGGCTTATTGGATAGCGGAAGATAAAATGTTTATTTGTTGTACCTTTTGACTATAGTTTTAAGATGTATTGTATAGTGAACAATAGGGTGTCCCAAAATTGCACTATGTCTGGAAATCTTGAGGCTCACCCTCCAAATGATAGCTAAGGGTGTTACAAACAAACTTTTGTAAGGCGGCAACTCTGGGAAATGTTGTTTAGAGGTCGCCCCAATGAGATTTTTGAAAAAAGTCCATTTTTCATAGCTATTTTCCAATAAATATTTTTAGTTCTTTAATTTTCGGTTAAATCTCACCCTTTTATATTTTACGAAGATTTCCAAGGATCAAAACAATAAGAGAAAAAATTGCTACGGCATGTTCTGCGTCAAAATTATTAGTTGCAATTTTTCAAATACTCTAAAATGATGTTTTTTGTTGTGCATCACTGCATTCAATCATCAAAAGTGGGTATCAAACATAGCGCTATTATCAATCGAATGCAGCAGATATATGGGAAATTTCATAAGCAAAAACTTTGCTCAAGACACTTTAACCTCATTTTTAATCGTTAAAAAGTTATTCGTGATTTACTGTGGATAGAAAAGTTCAGAATTTCAATACTTGCAGTATGTCCACCAGCAAATCAAACTATCATTGAAATCGATAAATACAAATCGCCTTCTTTGTTGCAAATCATTTCATAACATTTGTTTCGAAGTTTCTAGAATTCAATAGGAGGATATATGACCGGAGAGTGATCACCCAATTTATTAGTTTCCATTTGATTGCCGTAGCAAGCAGCACCAAAAAAGAAAATCATGTCACCAAAAACCAAGCTCAAGTCGGATCTCATCACCGGTATTGCGAGTAAGCATTTGCCCAGAAACCATTTGTCGTCGGAGTTGGACATCATCAGATACTTTCGATTCAAGCATGAAACCCAACAATTTTCAATCGGACCAAGCATTCAAGTTGGGGCTACTGCATTTGATTGATAATAGTGCTATATTTGATACCCACTTTTGATTATTGAATGCAGTGATGTACAACAAAAAACATAATTTTAGAGAATTTGAAAATTTGTAACTAACAAATTGGACACAGAACGTGCCGTAGCAATTTTTTCTCTTATAGTTTTGACCCTTGGGAATCTGCGAAAAATATAAAAGGGTGAGGTTTCACTGAAATTTAAAGAACTAAACATATTTATTGGATAATAGCTATGAAAATGGACTTTTTTCGAAAATATCATCGGGCGACCTCTAAACAACATACAACAGTTTGTTTGTAACACCCTTAGCTATCATTTGGAGGTTGAGCCCCCAGATTTCCAGACATAGTGCAATTTTGGGACACCCTAGTGAACAAGAATTATCGGCTCTGTAAAGTTAATTCGGTTGAGTCTTATCAAGTAAATTAATGAACAAAAAAAAATCTCAATAATGAATTTAAAAAATAAAAATATCGGGTACCTACGGATAGGTTAAACCTAACTTTTATCCAGAGAGCTTACTCACAATGCTCAATTAGTGCGTGGCAAGTCGGGCTTGCTGCCCTGGTCGTGTAGTGTCTAATTAGAGGAACGTAACGGCGAGCAAGTGTCTAGAAGGGTGTCCTGCCATGAGGCTGAAGGTCATTAGGCAGAATGGTTACTAGGATGGCCTAAAACTTCAATTTGTCAGGAAGCCTGGGGGTGTTCTCCAAATTACAGCTAAGCGTGTGACAATCAAACTTTTTTATGACGGCTAGTACTAGTACTTGACTTGACCAATAAATTGAAACTCCGTTCATAGTGACTATATGACTGTCACGCAGTACAAGTACTTGACTTGACCAATAAATTGTAACTCCGTTCATAGTGACTAGGTTTCAAAAATGAAGCTAGATGTTTATGCGGGAATATTATAAGTTAAGTTTTGGAAGCGTTTGGAGAAATCTTCCATTTTTATAAATAAGAAGAGACAATATCTAAACTTTTCTGTAGTCTGCTACAAATAACACGAAGACTTCTTCCTTTAGCCTGTATCATCAGCGAACAGAGCGAACATTCAACCCTGAGGCAAATCATGGAGGTCCGATGTGAAAATGTTATACAATATAGGTACAAGAATGCTACCCTAATATAAGTTTTCATATCTGACATTAATAATGATGGAATAATGGAAATAATGATTTGGCTCTATAAAGTTTATTTGGTTGCGCCTGTACAAATAAAGTAATTATATAAAAAAAAGCATTCAATTAATTTTGAGGTTCAAATCCGTAAGAGATAGGCAACGAGTTATGGTACGACGGGCTTTTCGTCAAAAACTTTATCGAACAAGAATAAAAACTAAACTTTAAGTATTTATGCCTACCACCGTGAACTTGTCTGAATGGAACTCTAACGCATATTTACGCTTTTCATGTGATTGGCTCATGAAGTGTAGCGTAAACAATATCTGCAGCTTCCTCCCATCGTATACTTCAAAGCTAGTACGTAAAATAAATGTAATCACAAGTGTGTATCCACACCTCTTATATGCTATTGATTGAGCAATCATGGCAAGCGAAGGACGGTTACTGGTCAACGGTCTATTTTCAGTCTGTAGTTTAGATACTGACATGGGCATGATGTTGGAAGCTGAACTGTTGGTTTTTATCGTCCTAAAGTTTTCTATCTATTTCGAACTAACTGTTTCATAGTATGGAAACAGTTTCCGGAATACACTAGTCACTAATAATAATTAAATTTTCACTGCCTGGAATTTGTGGATTGTATCAGGGACACACTACGTATCGTTAATTTAAAATTACGTGTATTTTATGCATTAGAGCAATTTTATAAATGTTCAGAGCTCTTCAAAGTGCTAACATTTTTTTAAATATCGATTAGTAGTTTCAATGTTTCAAAGATCTTATTTTTAAATTAAAAGTTTAAGTTTCACTTGAAAACCATTTTCGAAAGTTTAATATAGTGGTACAAAGTTAAATTCAATTTTATCTAATGCTAAATTAGAGATGATAAAAAAGTATCATTAAAAACTTCTCTACGTTGCTTCGTTATACTGAACACACCAAAAACTTCTCAATTTTTATTGTGATATAAACATTCATTCAAGTAAACTTGTATTTCATTTCACGCAAAGGAGCAATATTGTTTACAAAGATTTACAACTGTTCATGAAATGTCTCAAAATTTTACACGATTTATAATGTATACTTATATGACGCTCAATTTATGTGCATCATATTAAATAGAAATTTACACTACTTTTTTGAACTGTGTAGGCAAAAACCAATTTAAACACAATATCGTCTAAAGTTGTTATTGCAATGCTACCAAACAAGCAAACATAAAACGCTTGAAACAACAGCCGCTTGCTACATTAAACTCCCACCGCTTCGATGTCCAGAAAGTATGTCCTTACTCCACCTCCCCAATGCAAATGTTTCAATAATCCATTCAACCATTCACAGCATGTTTGCGCCATTCAACCGAATAAATAATATTTTTTTATTTTTCTCATTCTCCTACTTTTTTTCAGTGATCGATTGCATCGTCAGTGAGTGGGGACCGTGGAGTGAATGTGACACCGCCTGCGGAACCGGTATGATGTCACGGACCAGGATAATTGATCAGAAACCGCAAAACGGTGGCAAGCACTGTCCATCACTGGTGCAAAAACGGGGCTGCCAAGGACTCAAATGTCACAACCATCACGATCGGAAGGTGCTAAGAGGTGAGTGTGGTGTTGGGAACAGGAACTGGGGACATACAGATTTATTCCGGACGCACCATTGTCTTTTTTGTGGGCCAAAACACGCATTTTTGGTACGACGGGAGAAATTAAATTTAACACCCCGGTACACTGCCCATAAAAGCATAACAGCCACATCTTTGCTTGATTTTCTACTCAAATTGGACTGTTATGCGAAAATGGGTTGTACATGATGTGTACGAGAATGTTTTTCCCAAATTTAGCAACCGCATTGATGATTCGATAAACTTCCGTCCGGGACATAATTTTAACGATTGTTTTTTTTTGCCAGCCAGATTCTGTTGTTGTTCACTTGATAATGAGCACAAGCAATCTACGACACACTTAAAAACGAAATAATTTTTAAGGTTACTCTTGGTAAAATACACTCTACGAAAAAGTCATGTAAATTTCGTTACCCTGAGACCGACACATTCAAGCAGCCCTTATGACATAAGAATAAGTTGCAAGAGACGAGATAATCAGTTCAATCAAACGCACTTTTTGTCGAGTTGCGTATGTTTTGGTTTCGGTACACTTAATTTTACATAACAAGTTTGTTTACGTTCCATGATACGTCAAATATGAATTTAGTCACGTGTGAAAATAGTAATTTTTGAGAGTGTACATATTAATCCATACCTTGGATGTGTATGATCAAATTATGCTTGCAATAATTCGCTACCCAGGATGGTGAAACCATGGGGTTGTATCCTAGATACAACTGCAGTTTAATTTACGACTATGCAAAGCTGGTAAAACATTTTTACCAGACAATTATTGAATATTTTAATAATTTTCTAATATTTCAAATATTTCCTATCGAACCCTTCAGCAATCTGTTAGAATACATTTTTGCAGCTTTGTCTCTTCAAAAGTGCATGTCAGGCATAATGGCCGTGAGTTGCTTCACAGCAAAAAAATAATTTTGATATCACATCAAAGTGGATGCACTACAATCATGTCGAAAATTTCATGTAATTTTTATGCCCACATAAATAAACAAATGCAGTAAAAGCAGCGTAATGTCAGTTCATGCATTGTATTAATGATAATTTTGTCCTTTTTAGCAAGTAATATTACACCATATTTTCGACATGATTGTAGTGCATCCACTTTGACGTGATATCAAAATTATTTTTTTGCTGTTTTCTTAATGTCGCGGTCTCAGATGTTTTCGGAAAGGTTTATAACACTTAAACACTATTTCTCAATTTTCGACCGGGCACAGTTTTAAATTCCGGTGTCCCCGAATGTGTTCCAAGAAGCTCGAAATGTTCTCACACAGATCATTGCAAAAAAAAACACCGCATTTTCACTTTCCATATAATGTTTCTCGACATTTACGCTCAACACGCACCAATGATAATGACTGCCGCGATACTTTTCAGATAACGCCAAGCGCAGCACGATGATGCTGTTTTACGTTGAATGCATGTAAATATATAGTTTGTGTAACTTAAAAGTTAATGAATAATTAATAATTAACTGCAACAGTATAATTAAATGATAAGGTATGGAGTTTAAGTTATTAGAAATAAGATTATTATTTACGTTTATGTAAAGGCAACATTTTATCAGATTCAGCATAACGTGAATATTTACAGATTACGTCATCTTCAATTTTCAAATATTTTTACTTTGTAGGTAAAATAATCGAATAAAATTAGATTATACAGTGATTGCTATCGTACGTCGCATAAAAAACCAAATACAAAATTGGGTGTCTAACGGAACTTTCACCACTATACTTTCATCTTCTCGTCTATCGTATAAAATGTGCACTTTATGTCTGATGTTTGACGTAAATGGGCCGTTTACACTTATGCCAGTTCACTAGCTCAGCCAGCACAACCAACTAACACGAATTTCAGTTGTTCCGGAAATCTCATGCTGGTAATTGCTGACGCCCTGCTTACATTATACTGGCTACTTTTTAGCACAGTGCAAATACACTAGCGCTAGCAAAAAAGCACCACATGTAATCACCACATAAGTATCTCCAACTTTGTAATCGGTAACTTCACGCATGAAGTAATAAAAACATGATAAGTTAAAGTACATAACTCTAGATGGGAGCTTACCACCATAAAAATTACATGAGATTTTCGACATGATTGAAGTGCATCCTCCTGGAAGTAATATTTAAATTTATATTTTGCTGTGTAGGAATAACACTTCTTTCAAAAACGGAAAACAAAATCTGCATGGCAGGAGAGCACGATACTAAGTGATGGTTAAATGAAAATCATTGACATTTTCCAAAGCAACATCTCTATTGGATATCCAATTTACTTTAAAAATATTCATCCATGGAAATTTCGTGTAGTTTTGGTTCATTGTATTTTGATTCTGTGAAGCTCGCGTTAATGATCATGATTGGCTGTAAGAAGCTGATCATAAACTACAGTTTTGAAATATTTTAGACTCCTCTTCCCTTGCGTACCCAATCCTTTATACTTTTTTAGTGAAAAAATGAGCAATAAATATGAATATCATTCAAGTGAAGGAGCGTGATAAAAAAAAAGGAATGTTAAAAATGCATAATCCTTTTCTTTACCCAAGAACCGAGCACGATGCCTCGGAAATCAACATAAAAATGTAAGACATGGCATGGGAGAAAGGAATGTTGATGATTCATAAACCTGTTCTGATTGTTATGAGAAGATTGTAGATTATAAAATGAATAACTGGGACCTTGTGGGAGCTATGAATGACGAATGGATAAAAATAGGTACACTGAAAAGAAAAGGATGAATGATGATTCTTCCGATGGTGGCTGGCATAGCACGCATGCCGCCATCATTATAGTCGGTTTATCCGAATAAGGCTCATAAGCAAATTCCGGTGTGGCTCTCGGTATTTATTTAAAAGTGCAAAATAAATAAACATTGCATTCGTCATTTCAAGGATGTTGAGCAGATATTTGTAAGCGATTTGAGATTTCTCACTTCTTCATTCAACAATCTTCGTGTCAATCAAACTATGTTATTTGATGCTGGAGAAAACATTTTGAAAATTTGAAAATTCAAATTAAAGTTATTTACACATTTTAATACTTATGGCCTAAACACCTAAACTAGCTCGGAAAAATCTACAACAGCCGATTACCTCGGCATTTACTTTTGCTGATATCTCTGCAAAATATCTGTTTGTTAGCTGATATCTCAGGAAGATGTTATTTGTTAGCTGAGTCTCGGCAATTGTTTGACTGAATCTCAGCAAAATAAATTGCAGAACTGCTCGGCTGTTGGAATCTCGACGAAAAAATTTAAGTGTGTACTACTAAAGTTCGCTAGGCTGGATAAGAAAAGATCCTTTAAGATTGGTTTATATAATAGTTAACTTTAATAGGATAGGTCGATGTTATAGTGTTAATAGTTCAATTTAATGTTTTTTTTTATAATTTCTGCTCATCTTTTCTATCGCCAATGACCAATTTATTGAAATGTTTTGAGGACACACTGCATGAGTTTTAACTTAATTATATTCATTCAACATCTTCATCCTCAGAGAAATTGACAATTGTCTAAGGGACAACTGCACGTTGAGAAAACTTGCAGATGATGGCGTAGTGTCTATGACAGGACCCAGAGAGGCCAACCTGCAAGGACCCTTACAGGATACCTTAGACAATTTGTCTACTTGGGCTATCCAGCTAGGTATCGAATTCTCCACGGAGAAAACTGAGTTGGTCGTTTTTTCTAGGAAGCATAGCCCAGCACAACCGAAGCTTCAACTTTTGGGTAAGCCGATCACTCATTCCATGTCTTTCAAATATCTTGGGGTCTGGTTCGATTCCAAATGCACCTGGAGATCCCACATTGAGTATCTGAAGCGGAAATGCCAACAAAGGATCAATTTTCTCCGAACAATTACCGGAACGTGGTGGGGAGCCCATCCGCAAGATCTTCTAACGTTGTACCGGACAACGATTTTATCGGTTTTAGAGTACGGTTTTTTTTTTTTTTTTTTTTTTTTTTAACTCTTTATTTGTTCCAAATTCAAAATAAATTACATTTCATTTTAACCTAGGTGCTCCAGTTACTGCAGTAACGTACCAGCCTTAATTGTTATGATATATATCTAAGTGTTTTTACATTGTTCATGTCTTGGCAATTCAGTATTTTAAACAGGTTTTTTAACCTGCATGTCAGTATAACAATTGATATCTTAAAACTAAAAACTAAAACTAAATCTTATCTAAGTATAAAGGGAATTAATCGTTGCAATTGAGGATTGCAACGATTTTTGCCTGAAATTATTCATTATTTTGTTGGACATTTGTGCTAAAGTCTCAACATTCGAAATTCTATGTACTTCGGTTGTACTGTACCAGGGAGGCAACTTCAAAATCATTTTCAGAATTTTGTTCTGAATCCTTTGAAGTGCTTTTTTCCTGGTAGTGCAGCAACTAGACCATATTGGTACAGCGTAAAGCATGGCCGGTCTAAAAACTTGTTTAAATATTAGAAGTTTATTCGTCAGGCAAAGTTTGGATTTCCTGTTTATAAGAGGATACAAACATTTTATATATTTGTTACATTTGGCTTGAATGCCCTCAATGTGATCTTTAAAAGTTAATTTTTGGTCAAGTATTAATCCAAGATATTTCACTTGGTTTGACCAGGAAATTGGAACTCCGTTCATAGTGACTATGTGACTACTACTAGGTTTCAAAAACGAAGCTCTAGGCTTATGTGGAAATATTATAAGTTGAGTTTTGGAAGCGTTGGGAGAAATCTTCCATTTTTGTAAATAAGAAGAGAAAATATCTAAACTTTTCTGAAGTCTGCTGCAAATAACACGAAGACTTCTTCCTTTAGCGGAAATGCCTGTGTCATCAGCGAACAAAGATTTGTGGCAACCCTGAGGCAAATCAGGGAGGTCCGAAGTGAAAATGTTATACAATATAGGCCCAAGAATGCTACCCTGAGGAACTCCTGCCCTAACAGGTAGTCGATTAGATTTGGAATTTTGATAATTTACTTGAAGAGTTCTGTCAGTTAAATAATTTTGAACTAATTTCATAATATAAAGTGGAAAATTAAACTTTTTCAATTTAGCAATCAAACCTTCATGCCAAACACTGTCGAATGCTTTTTCTATGTCTAGAAGAGCAACTCCAGTTGAGTGGCCTTCAGATTTGTTTGAACGAATTAAATTGGTAACTCTTAAGAGTTGATGAGTAGTTGAATGCCCATGGCGAAATCCAAACTGCTCATCTGCAAAAATTGAGTTCGTATTGATGTGAAGCATCATTCTATTCAAAATTATCTTTTCAAAAAGTTTACTTATTGAAGAAAGCAAACTTATTGGACGGTAGCTAGAAGCTTCAGCTGGATTTTTATCCGGCTTCAAAATTGGAACAACTTTTGCATTTTTCCATTTATCAGGAAAGTATGCCAAATGGAAACATCTGTTAAATAATTTTACCAGGAAAGACAAGGTACTCTCTGGGAGTTTTTTGATGAGGATATAGAAAATTCCATCATCACCTGGAGCTTTCATATTTTGAAAATTTTTAGTTATAGACCTTACTTCGTCCAAATCAGTCCCCCAGGAATCATCAAAAATATTTTCCCGAGAGAAAATATTCAGAAAATCCCGAGCAACCTGATTCTCAATAGGACTAGTAAGACCCAAACTGAAATTATGGGAACTCTCGAATTGCTTAGCAAGTTTCTGAGCTTTTTCCAAATTTGTGATCAAAATTTTACCACCTTCTTTAAGCGCTGGAATAGGCTTTTGAGGTTTTTTCAAAATTTTTGTGAGTTTCCAAAAGGGTTTGGAACTCGGGTCTAATTTAGAAATATTATTTTCAAAAGTTTTGTTCCTCAGGGCAGAGAATCGCTTTTTAATTTGTTTTTGCAAATCCCGCCAGATAACTTTCATGGCAGGATCGCGTGTTCTTTGATATTGTCTCCTACGGACATTTTTAAGACGGATCAAGAGCTGAAGATCATCGTCTATTATAATTGAATCGAATTTAACCTCGCATTTTGGTACTGAGGCAGCTCTTGCTTCAACTATAGAAGTAGTCAGAGATTCAAGAGCATAATTAATTTCATCTTTGGTTTGCAAAGGAATGTTTGAATCGAAGTTATATTCCATAAATGTTCGATACTGCTCCCAATCAGCTATATGGTAATTGAAAGTAGAGCTGTTGGGATTACAAATTATTTCTTGGGATATTTCAAAAGTTACTGGAAGGTGATCAGAACCGAAGTCAGCATGGGTAACCAATTGGCTACAAAGTTGACATGAATCAGTTAAGACCAAATCAATAGTGGAGGGATTTCTTGCAGAAGAAAAGCATGTTGGGCTGTTTGGATATTGAATAGTGTAATAACCTGCAGAACAATCATCAAACAGAATATTACCATTGGAATTGCTTTGAGCATTATTCCATGAGCGGTGTTTTGCATTAAAATCACCAATAATGAAGAATTTAGACCTATGACGGGTAAGTTTCTGGAGGTCACCCTTGAGAAAATTCTTTTGCTGGCCTACGCATTGGAATGGCAAATAGGCAGCTATAAACGTAAGTTGTCCAAATTTTGTTTCAACAGAAACCCCCAAAGTTTCAAAAACTTTGGTTTCAAATGAAGAAAGAATTTTATGCTTGATTCGTCTATGAATAATGATGGCAACGCCACCACAGGGTCCATCAAGACGATCATTTCTATAAATCAAGTAGTTTGCGTCCTTCTTAACCTTATGGGCAGGTTTAAGGAACGTTTCAGTTATAACGGCAATATGCACGTTATGAACTCTTAAAAAGTTAAATAGCTCGTCTTCATTATCTTTAAGAGATCGAGCATTCCAATTTACAATATTTAATGCTTTAAAATCCATTACTGAATTTTAAAGTCATGACAATATTATTTGCAAATTTTACTCCAGTTTGAATAGCATCAAACATGGAGTTAGATTTAAGCATATCAGAAATCATGTCAATTAATGAATTCTGTAAAAATTCCATTTTGGGGGCAGTAATGCTTCCTAAGTCAAAATTGTCAAAATTTCCATTAGAACGTTGGTTAGTATTTTGATTTCTACCCGCTGCAATAGCAGCATAGGTAGCTCCATTAACTCGCTGAACATTGTTAGCAGCGAGGGGAGTAGGTACAGATGAAACATTTGAAGCAGGGGAGATATTTGTACCTACGGGTACGAATGTAGAATTTGTTCCTCGCTGACCGTTGTTAACAGCAGAGGAATTTTTACCTGGTCGGAAACGTGGAGCGTTTCCTACCTGACGGTTAGAACGAGATTGTAGGATCGCTTTGCGAGTCTTACATTCCCAAAAATTGGATTTGTGGTTTTCACCACAATTTGAACATTTAAATTTCTTAGGATCTTCCTTCACAGGACAGTCGTCCTTTGCGTGAGAGGAATCACCACAATTCATGCATTTAGCTGGCATGTAGCAATTTTTAGTTCCGTGACCCCATCCCTGGCACTTACGGCACTGGGTGAGGTTTTGGAAATTTCCTCCAGTCTTCCTGAAGTGTTCCCACTTCACTCGGACATGGAGCATAAGGCTAGCTTTTTCTAAGGCCTTAAGGTTGTTTAGTTCACTAGACTTGAAGTGAACTAAATAAAAATCATTAGAAATCCCGTTGCGCGAATCGCCAGGACGGGATTTCATTTTCATTTTGATTACTTGGAGTGGCACAACTCCAAGTAATTTTGCCAGTTCATCTTTGATCTGATCCAGGGATTCACCACTGGGCAGTCCTTTCATGACAACCTTGAACACACGTTCAGTTTTGGTGTCGTAAGTAAAAAATTTGTGCTTCTTCTCAGTAAGATACTTGAGAAGACATTTAAATCCGTCCAAGGTTTCAGCCAATACACGGCATTCACCCCGACGTCCAATTTGTAGTGAAAACTTAACTTTCACGAAATTCAAAAGTTCCATGCGAAGAGCATGGAAATCGGTAGTGGTTATCACAATAGGGGGAATCTTTTCCTTCTTGGCATTAAGCCGGGAAAGTTTACTAGAATTTTTCTTGGATGATGGATCATTCTCATCATCCGTGAGCAAATCAAATTGATTACTCAAATTAATTTCATCAGAAGGGGGGTCAAGAGTTTGCCCCTTTCTTTTGCGTTTAGGCGCCATGGCGGCAGTAAATTTTTATCCAAATCGACTTCCAAGCAGATTACTATAAGAATCTGAAGGATCGAAGAGGAATTTTCCAAATCGATATCCAAGAAGGATTACCTCGGGTAGGGTCCAAACAAGGATCGAAGAGGAATAAGAGTTGAACAAGGTAGAAAATTTTTACAGGTTGAGCACTGAAAAGTGCTGTTAAAATTTGTTGTAGCTTTAGGTAGTAGTAACACTTCCTTCAGCAAAAAGCAAATAGATCCGCACGGCAAGAGAGCACGATGCGGACTGATTTTAGAGTACGGTAGTTTTTGCTTCCAGTCGGCGGCTAAAACGCACATCATCAAACTGGAACGGATCCAGTATCGCTGTCTTCGTATCGCGTTAGGATGCATGCACTCGACTCATACGATGAGTCTCGAAGTGTTAGCGGGCATGTTGCCACTCTCTGATCGGTTTTCGGAATTATCCCTCAGGCTCCTCACCCGTTGTGAAATTATGAACCCACTGGTGATCGAAAATTTTGAGAAGCTTCTTGAGCTAAACCCTCAAACTCGTTTTATGTCATTGTACTACGTGTACATAACACAGGATGTCAGCCCTTCGCAGCATAATCCCTATCGTGTTTGCTTCTCCGACTTCGACAGTTCTGTTCATTTTGATTTATCCATGACGCAAGAGATTCGCGGAATCCCAGAGCATCATCGTTCCATGTTTGCTCCGTCAATTTTCGCTGCAAAGTTTGGCCAAGTTGATTCCGCAAGATCGTTCTTCACAGATGGATCACTAATAGAGGCGTCCGCTGGTTTTGGTATTTATAACGAATTTCATAGCGCCTCTCGAATGCTTCAAGCTCCTTATTCCGTATATGTTGCGGAACTAGCGGCAATACATTATACGCTAGAAACGATCGCCTCACTTGCACCAGATCATTATTTTATTTTTACGGATAGTCTCAGTTCTGTCGAGGCTATTCGCTCCATGAGGCCGGTAAAGCACTCGTATTTTCTCATGAAAATACGAGAGCTTCTAAGTGCTTTATCTTTAAGATCTTTTGTCATCACCTTTGCATGGGTCCCATCTCATTGCTCGATTCCGGGCAATGAGAAGGCGGACTCGCTTGCAAAGGTGGGCGCTATGGAAGGCGATATTTACGATCGACAAATCGCCTACGACGAATTTTTCTTCATTTATCGTCAACAGTCACTCGCCAGCTGGCAAAATAAATGGAGTGAAGGGAGTTTGGGACGATGGTTATATTCAATCATCCCTAAGGTGTCGAAGTGTCCTTGGTTCAAGGGGTTGGATGTGGGTCGAGACTTCATTCGTATGATGTCTCGCCTCATGTCCAATCACTACTCGTTAAACGCTCACTTGTTCCGTGTTGAGCTGGGGGACAGTAATCTCTGTGAATGTGGACAAGGTTACCAGGACGCAGATCACATTATTTGGTCATGTGCTGAGAACCGTGGAGTCAGATCCGAGTTGTACGATTCCCTTCGGGCTCGAGGTAGACAACCTAATGTTCCAGTTCGGGATATTTTGGCTAGACGCGATCTGGAGTTTATGCAACTGATATATGTTTTCTTGAAGAATATTAAACATAGATTGTAAGCTTGATTAACCTTGTGTTATGTTTGTGTTTTGTATGTGTGTGTGTATGTTTTTTTGTAGATTTGTTTCTGTAATAATTGTATAATTACAGAGTTGATATAACGTCGATAGGATTAAGTATATGTTTTAGAAATAGTGAAATTTTTGAATCATAAATCATATTCCAAATCTCCTTTTCCCTCTCCCGATCCAAACAATTGTCATCCACTAACCTCGAGCAGACCGCGAGTAATCGGTTCCAATCCTTTAATTTTAGATTTAAGACATTTATAATGTATAAAGAAAATGATAACTTGGCTCTGTAAAGTTTATTCGATTGAGCATGTACAAATAAAGTAATAAAAAAAAAAAAAACATCTTCATCTTGTTTGGCTTTATTTATTTATTGCACATCGTCTTCGACTACGTCGTACAGATTGATTACTCAAAACTAAAACTTGTTTAATCTAAACCTCTTATTCTATTACTATTTGGACATAGCAAAATCAGATTCGCTACAAACATCATTAAAGGAACGCAAACAGGAATTAAAACAGGAATTGAATCCAAAGTTAGTCTAGTGTAAAGAGCCTAAATTTATAAAGAGGCGACATGTCAAAATTGGAACAATCGATTGTCTGTCAAAGTCATAGGAAAAGTCATTCCAATCGAGCAGAAGACCTGTCAAATGGATAAGATGCCGTCTCTTTATAAATTCAGGCTCTTTAGTCTTGTGGAATGGAATTGCCAGCAGTGTCTGTTTTTCTCATTTGCCCTCACACGTACTAACCCAGTGTAGATGAATTGCTGTTGTTTTGAAAATCTTCGCTGTCAACGTACGAGTGAAATGAACAAATGACTTCGTTGCTCATCGATGAATACGCGTTTGTTGATATTCATCAACGCTTGAATTTCCAACCCAAATTGTCAAAATCGAAAACGATCCTCAAAAGCTCAAAATATTTTTGATAGCGAATAGCTGCTTTTCTCATTTTCATCAAAAATCAACCCCAGCCGCCTCCAGCATGTTCTTGCTTTATAGTTACGCCTTTACCGACTGAGCTAAGGGAAACAATATTCTAAAGATTTATCAGACCATTAAAGACACACATTTTTGAAGACCGGAAGTCGCTAGAATCATTTCTTTCAAAGCTATAACATATTTTAGCTTTTTTTTCCTCAACTGCAAACTTTCACTTGATAAACATTCAGTGTAGGTACTAAAAAATGATCGATTATCAAATTAGCGGTATAAGCACACACAAAGTCAGCGAAGCTAACTGGTTTGCTAATAGTCTAAAAAATATCTGAATCGCTAAGCATTGCTAATTATTGATTAGCGAATTAGCAAAAACGTGCACACCACTGTAAAACTGCGAGGTCAAAACCAGTTATATCTTAGCGAAAGATCAGGAAAATATATAAATTGAAATGGTTGTTGATAAGACTATCGAGTCAGAATTTAAAAATAGTTTCTTCAACAATTCTTTTCTGTTTTTTTTTTTTTGTAACTACACAGCACAAAAAAAATCTAATATTACATCCAAGAGGATGCACTTCAATTATGTCGAAAATCTCATGTATATGGCCACAACAATAAACAGCGTGATGTCAGTTCTGTATTAATAATATATTTTTTTCCTTTTTGGCAAGTAATATTACATCAAATTTTCAACACGATTCAAGTGCATCCACTTTGTTGTGATATTAAAATTATGTTTTGCTGTGTAGGAAACTGTAGGCTGTGGGATTTTGACACGTTCGGAAAAGATGTTTATTTTCGAAAAATTACCCTTTGTCTAAGCCGTTTGAAGTTTGAGTTTAGCGCCATTTATGGGGATTAGCTTAGAACTGTCTGCCTAACCCAACTAGCATTTTCAGCTTTTTATGCCAACTTTTCCAGCGTAGTGCTGTAAAGTAAAACAGGACTTTTTTTTACCTAGGGGATGAGTACTTAAGGGGGTTAGATTTTGATAAGTTCTTTAGTGGAAATGACACTGATGAAGACTGCACATTGTAGTCGAAATACGTACCTGTCATGGATACCAAAATTAATTAAGTGGAATTAAATGGAAGATGGCTTCTACACAACCAACCACTCTTGTTGAATAACATAAACATCAAAAGTGATTTTTCAACAACTAAACAACCTGTACTCAACTAATAAGCTGTGTTAGCGCTACTTTGGAAGCTATTCTACAGTCAACTAGGTTTATTTTTAGACGTGTGCAGTTTTACAGCTTTTGCTCTGATTCTTTACAAAGCTGAATTAACTAGTCGAGAAAAGTGATACATGTGTTTGAACATGTTTGATAAAATTTACAGTAGCTTAGAGCCAGTCAATTTATTTAATCCATCACATCTATCATGGATTGATTTGGTCAGTTTGTTCCAGTTCTAATACATTTATTATCATTGTTATTGATTCTAATGTGCCACTTGGTGAGATGACCTCGACCGTGTGTGCGATAGGCTATGACTTTTATTCACGTTTAAACGAAATTAGTTTTTGGATAGAAAAATAACGAACTACGATCGCGATCGGATAAGCAGGCTCATGACTATTTTTTTTTTGTTGGGTTTGGAAAATTTGACTATAGTAATTGTGTCAAGTTTTTTTTTTTTGTCATTTTTCTTCCCATATGTTTGATCCTTAAATCTCTAATTGTGACTAAATTTAGTGCAATTTGTTTCAAAAATCATCTCTCCGGGTTTTAATGATCATCTTGTCTATCGTGAGCTGTGTAAAAAGTCGTCGTCATTGTCGGTGCCGGGATTGAATGGTTACGACAACAGCTCGATCATAGGTGATGTGATGTGATATGAGGCGCTCGGTGACCTTATAGCGGCCGTTTTTACTTACTGAGCTTTTTTTCCATACGCTTTTTCAGTGGCCTTATTGCACCAAAGTATTCCTTAAACATCTATTTGAAGATGAATGAGAAAGATTTGGATTTGGTTCTGTGAAATTATTGAAAGATAAAAGTCTGATGCGCAAAGGGCTGACAAAATCGGATCATTACTGTATACAAGTATATTTTCCATTCAATTCCGTTTTGTCTTTTTCTCTTCCAGAAACAGCGCTTCTTCTGCCGGCGGATTTATCGAAGAGTAGACATGAAAACGACACCAGTGACATTCGCCGGAACTTGAGACTTCGATACAAGAACGCATTCAAACATAACCGAGGAAACGAGTAAGTACGATGCTCTAATTAAGCATGCAGCCAAGTTTTCTCCATCGTCTAAACTATTTAGTCATTAAACAATTTTCTTTATTAAACTTAATCGCGTTATATCCATCTTTTGCCATTTTTTTTATTCTGTTCCTCTCACCCCCAACAAACTATGCCAAGCTTTTTCATCCACAAAGAAAACCGCTCACTCACCGCTGCATAATTCATTATACTTATTAATTTCTGTAGTCTAACCGCTCACCATTGCAATAATAAAAAAAAAAAAAAAGAGCGCACTTCCAGAGATTCTGCAGCTACATAAATTCATCCTGCACCAGCCGGGATGAATTCCACTAAAGCCTCACGTTCGTTTTTCCCTCAGTCCTACTTGCTTATTTTATCCCGGGACTGTTTTAATTAACTTACTTCCGGATGCGAGTTTACGGAACTATGTTATACTCCATTTTAATTCTGTGCTGCTTTTCCCCCTTTCGCATTCACTCAGGTACTGCATAGAGTTTGAAGTCATTAAAGCAACCAAGGCTTGCCACCGGGACAAAACCTATAACGCCCTGGCCGAGGGAGACCGTGTAATTGTACGATGTGACCTCGAGGCCCTGCACGAAGACAAATCGGCGGTGGATACAGAGATTTCGAACAACTCAATTCAGGACGAAGAGGATGAACGCCAGCAGGAGCGAAAGCCCAAATTCCGTTGTCGCGGGGAAGGATTGACCGGACGCAGCACTCGGTTCTCCAGCTTAGCATTACCCTCCTGCCGAGGCAAGTGGATGCGCGTGACGACGAAGCAGCTGAAAAAATGCTCCACCATCGAGGCACAGTTTATTTTCGTTTAGAAAGAGAGAGCGCGCACAACCGCCACCTTGGAACGGGGTGGAACATACTTTGAGATAATATACGGTCGGTTTGACCCGGTGGAGAATCCTTTCGGCATATGAGTAGAGTAAAAACGCGACGCCACGTGAAAGTGACACCGTAAATGTGTGTATCATTGACAATATTCAACTATCGGAGGAAGAGAGCGAGTGGAAAGTCGTGAGACGAAATAAAGTCACTTTGTATAATGAAAATTCTCGAGAATAATAAGAAAGAACAAGAAGACTAACGATGGAAAAGAAAGCTTGATATGGAGAGTAAATGCACGTAACAGTAAAATGTCGCATGAAAAGGAGACGAGATGGAAGAAGTTAAAGAACTTGTTAGTTTTAGAGCAGGTGACAGTGACATTTACTGTCACAAGTTTTTAAATCTATTCTCGATAGAGAAGAAAATTGAAAATGCAAAATTTATCGAGAGATTCTATATTTTAAGATAGATAAGTAGCTAAATCTAGGAAACAGGAGGACAGAAAAACTTTAATCGAACCTAATTTAGTTGTCAGAAATGATATCAACCACTATTTATTCGTCACTTGAACTTGGTCAAGATCAAACGTGGTAAATCACTCGGAAAACTAAAAGCAAGAGATGATACATTAAGTATAAGGTTTACATGCTTTTTCACAGGTTTTACCGACATCCTTTTATAGTTTTATCTATTTTTTTTTTCTTACACGAGCATACGATTTATTTCGTGCAATCCCTCACAATGAATGCGAAATGTTCATCATAGGTACATCATTTCTTTCTACCAATAAATTTCCATGAATAAGAAAACATTAACAGTGCCATATCGGTCGTATTATACTCACTTGTTTTCAACCAACAGTCGGTCACAGAGAAAATAAAACAATCACTTCAGTCATGTAAAAATGAATCATAAAACCAATTACCGCTAAGGAAATCCAGTTCGTATCAATAAGCTTAATTTTCCGATTCAGTTATAAAACAGTGTAAAATAATGTTAAATATATAATTCAAAACCAGTTCTTTGTGACCTTCATTAAAACCTACTACATTCCGAAATGCCTTCACTCACAAAAGTATTCTGAACACATCCAATGCCAACACTAAAGATAATCCTTGACGACTGCTTGACAGGTCAGATTTCTGTCTGCTGACTGCTTGATTTTGTTGTTGAGACTTCTGCGTTTGCCACTGCTGTGGTGTCCTGGCGGATTTCTTTCTTAATAGCTGCAGATCTTCTGTTGATATCAACTTCGAATGTCATCGACTATGGATTTCAGCATTTGAGTTCCAGTTGTAAGGCCACCAGTCACGAATTATATTACATTATTATTACATAGGGTTTTGGATGGCAGCTATGGAAACGCAAAATTAAAACAATGAAATGCTTCATGAACTTTAGGAAAATACTCCTTTACTGCGTTGCTACTCAATCTTGTTTTCCGTACTGAGTACCAATGCTACCGACGCCAGGGAGGCAGCTCCCACACCTAGACCCTACCCTATCGATCTATCAACTTATTTTGGAATCTTCTTTAGGATACTTATAATTCTTTTAGAATCTTCTTTCGTTTAGAAGGGTAATAAACCTTTTTTCAAAGATGAACTTCAAATTAGAATGTAATAATTTTGAATCCCTTGAATTTCATTTTACAGCTACTACACACTCAGTTTTATTTCCACCTGGGAAACATTTAGCTGAGATTTGCACAGCCGAGTGCTTGGCTAGTAGCCAATGTCCAATGGCTACACATTCACTGAGAAATCAGCTGCTGACGTGCTTTTGAGTAAATTATGATACATTAAAGTATCTTCTCAGGAGGAGTAGTGGAGTAGTCGAGAGTTTCTGGCTCAAGTTTTCAGCGCCAAATATCGGTGAAGATTTCAGTGCCGCGGGATCAAGCTGTTGACCGAACGAATCCGGTAGAGTGCCCTTATAGAGGAATGTTTTGTTTTGACAGAATTGAGTAAATGTACGTGAAGATTTTATTTCTATTGAATTCGTTTAATTGGATTATTTGATGCTTTCATTTCAATTTTTACCTCAAGAATAAATGTTTAGATTTGTCCTATTCTTGATTGAATAAGGTACACCGGGGCAAGTTGAAACAGGTTTTTTTTAAAGATGAACTTTGAGACTACCTTTGACGTAGGACTACGTCTTTGATTTCTATATGGAGGTACTCTTTGTGAAAACCGAAAATGGGACATGTAACAAATTAAGAAAGATTTTGAACGTTAATAACTCAGCTGTCCCCGGTCCAATTTCAATAATTTTATCACCAATCGATCAGAAATATGGCTACGCATCGATAACAATGCTTCCGAATGTTGATTTTCAACAAGAAACATTGTCCAAAAGCCTCGAATTAACTAACAAATCCACTAATTACCTACATGTATATGCTGCTTCCCCAGCACAGTCGTCAGAGAGTAGTAAGTAGACGAAACAAGTCGAAGTGGCATTCGCCTCCGATCCTCGGGCGCGTGCGAATAGGGAGGATGGAATTGCGTAATATTTTGAACACTCATCGCCATATTCAGAACCAAACGCAAATTCTTCGAGATAACCACCATCCGTCGTCTGGCTCGCCGTGGCGGTGTCTGACGTATCTCCGGTCTGATTTACGAGGCGTGCTGAAGGTGTTCCTGAAAAATGAGAACCGTGATGCTCTGTCATCTACACTAAACACGCCAAGCGTAAGCGGCCATGGATGTCATCTACGTTTTGAAGTGTTTGGTTTCGGAGGTTAAATCATCACCAACTTTGGCAACAAAACGGCTCTTTTCAGGGCCACCAAGCTTATTACAGTAAAGAGTAGGAATAGAATTCATCTGCCTGTTTGTCCATATTCAGAACCAACGATCACACAAAATGCTCATGTAATCAAACTGGAAGCAGGGGTACACATTATTTTGATCAACCTTGATCAACTGAATCGCAACAATCTAGCATTTAATTCGACGAAGACGGCAGGAAACATTTGTTAAGCCGAGTTATTTACGAAAGAGAGTGTCGATGAAGAGAATCTATCAATGTAGATAGGACCTATTGAAAAGTGACGCGAGATTTTTTTTCCGTACTGAGTTCCAATGCTACCGACGCCAGGGAGGCAGCTCCCACACCTGGACCTTACCAATCGACCCATCAACTCAACCGGGGACCAACGGCTTTACTTCGGCGTGATCAGAGATGTTATGCCTTAGAACATGCCGGTGGCGCCGACTGAGATTGGACCCAGGCCTGCTAGGGTGAGAGTTAATCACGTTAACCACCGGCGCCGATATCTTTCAAGGTGATATCACGGCGAATGAGATCGACCCAAATTTGAGTTTAGTTATCTCAGAAATAAGAAATAAAGTGCAGGAACTCGCCGTGGTGGTGTCAAACGTATCTCCGATCTGATCTACGAGGTGTGCTGAAGGTGTTTCTGAAAAATGAGGTCCGTGATGCTGTCACCTACACTAAACACGCCAAGCGTAAGTGGCCATGGATGTCCTCTTCAGTAAAACGGCCCTTTTCAGGGCCATCAAGCATACATCAGTAAAGAGTTGGAATAGAATTTATCTGTGCTTGTTTGTCCATATTCAGAACCACAAGCCCCCAACGACCCCACAAAATGCTCTCCAGAGTTGTAATCTTGTAACAAAACTTGGAAGCAGGGGTGCAAGTGATTTTGATTGATTCTCTTAATCATTTTTCTCTTTGAAAAAAAAATATTACAAATTTAGTACGCCTACAATTCAAAAACGGAAAGAGTTGAGATAATAGATAATTGATCAATTAAAAGAAATAAATGATCTTTACATTTATTCCGTCCACTAGCGGTCCTACGCCAAGCTTCCGTTCGTGCCCCTAGGCACAGACCCTTCTATTTTTTTTTTAAATTAATAATTAGCGAAATTTTTAGTATAATGGCTGAGACTATCTGAAACAATAATAAATTAACATAAACCCGATGTTTTAGCATCAAAAGTTTCGTGAAAGCGTTATCTATCATGTAACAATATTGAATTATAATTAACGAAGAAACGTTATATACAAGTGGGGTAAATTGAATCAAATATATTAGAGTAGTTTTTTCCTTAAACATAGATACTTATGTATAAAATAATATTTTTGCAATTCCGCTTAATAATACCAATTTTTTAACACGCTGTAAAGTAACGGCTTGAAGTTACATTTCCGCAATCAAAAGTGGAATAGTTATTTACGCAAAAAGTTGCAAAATGACGATTTGCGAGGTGGTTGCATACACATTTTTTTTTTAATTTTGATAAAAAATAATCCCTTTGTGTTTTAATTGTTTATATCTGTATAAAACGCAGTTTCAAGGGTAACTGCATATCAACGTCCATGCGTGTGATCAAAACTATCCGATCAAGTAGTTTATTAAATATGACTGTCACAATTTTTCAAACTCTCGGTCGGCAAGGCTATATTTAGGTAGTTCAGTAGATCCAGAAAATTAACCATACATTACAATGGTGACTATTAACCATGCACTGAGGCAAGTAAACTTAAGAATTTCATAAGGCTTGACTTATGAACGATACATGAATTTTATAACTTATGAATAATTTTTGTCTAACATGAGGTAGGGTAAATTGTGGCTTCGGCGCCCATTGACTGTTTTCGGCAACCAATATTTAAACGTTAATTTCGCTGTATTTTCTCACCAAAACACTTCGCCGAATGTTTTAAAAAATTTCTTAGTCTCTAAGCTTCAATCTAATTACATTTTTACGCCTGAGTATACCTGTTATGACAGGTTTTTCTTCAAATGAAACATAACCACTGCAAAATGCGGCTGATTTCGAGTTGCCGATAATAGAACAGTTGGTTAACACGCAGTTCAAATGGATAGGTTGCCGAAGAAAAAGAGACTGCCGCCACACAGCAAAAAAATAATTTTGATATCACATCAAAGTGGATGCACTACAATCATGTCGAAAATTTCATGTAATTTTTATGACCACATAAATAAACAAATGCAGTAAAAGCAGCGTAATGTCAGTTCATGCATTGTATTAATGATAATTGTGTCCTTTTTAGCAAGTAATATTACACCATATTTTCGACATGATTGTAGTGCATCCACTTTGACGTGATATCAAAATTATTTTTTTGCTGTGCAATAGTCGTACTCACCTGAGATGTTTGGTGCGTTTTCAATACGTTTTCAATCCGTTTTCGATGATTCTGTCGATTGGAATATATAGAATGGTGAGCAGCAGATAAATGTAAACAAACAAACACGTCATATGTGCGCGTGAAGCTGAGAAATTGTTAATAGAAGTGCAGACGCTACTTAGATTGACGAGAATACTTTAACTCCCACACACAGCAAAAAATAATGTTGATATAACATCAAAGTGGATGCACTTCATGCCTGATCAGCGCTGGCACTCTGCCTCCCGGACGGTTGTACGTGTGTCAATGGTGGTTTTCTCGCTTTCTGGGAAGTTTTAGAATCGAGAAAGAAAACATGATTCAACAGCATCAGAAGATATGTTTTTTTTTAATTCTTTGGTTTGTTTTTTCCGTCGATCTTGTTTTCCGTGCTGAGCACCAATGCTACCGACGTGCCAGGAAGGCAGTTCCCACACCTGGACCCTACCTATCGACCCATCAACTCATGAACCGGGGACCAACGGCTTTACTTCCCATCCAAAGGAAGGCGTGATCAGAGATGTTATGCCTCAGAACATCCCGGCGGCGCCGACTGGGATTGAACCCAGGCCTGCTGGGGTGAGAGGTAATCACGCTTACCACTACACCACCGGCGCCGTTCAGAAGATATGTTGTTTGTTTTTTATTTGTTTCTTCGCTTGTGCTCTCGGAACGGAAATTTGAGGCATCGCGAGTGATAGTTTTGAACAGCAATGCAAAACAAATAATTCAATTGAATGGACTAAAACTGGGACTGGGTCTAAAATAAAAATGCAACCGATCGGATCGACTATTTGCACGAGCGATACTTCTAAGCTTGTTCTACAAATGACGATCCAGATGTTTAAAAAAAAGTATTCATCAACATATAAATACAGGAAATCTGACCAGAAGAGCCTTAGATATTGAACCTTCAAGTCCGTAGAGCTTCATGAAGGTCAATATCATTATGTGAGACAAATAAAGTTGTGGTAACAAATATCTCTATACATCATCCTGCAGTTGAGATTTTGAAGGCTTGCAGGCTCAACGCAGTTTTATATGAAGAACAGTCTGAACTGTTTAACACTAATCGCTTCATGGAGCCCCATGTGAGATATATAGTTGTGTTATGGAAATATCTATGATTCTCCAAATCGTTCTGGAGTTCAAATCTTGATTTTCTTCAGGCTAGACAAAATCTTGATCGATTTCAAGACTGAATTTTAAACTCCTCAGCACTTTTTGAAGCCTCAAGAATTTTCGAAGAGAAGTAGCTAAATGTTATGTTTGCATCATGTGAGGAGTATTATCGAAGTAAAATGTTTCTTTCATTACTTGACGCTGGTTCCATCCAGGCACTTGAAATTTTTGCGCTAAAACCGATTACAAATCATTCAAAATTGTATGACGTGGAGTCATTTGGCTTAGTAATCGAAGTAGTTCTATGGCGTCAAACTATTTAAAACTCAACACCTTCAAATGGTGCTACACTACTACGTACAATAATTAAGTATGGTATGATGGTATGACTTTTTTTTTCATGACAACCAGCATAGCTGAAAGAACATTTTCATCAAGATGGTATTTACGTTTCTCAAGCTGAAGTACTGAATTTAAGCCGAACGGAAAGAAAAATATACATATTTTCTTATAAATATTTTTTTTTTCAAGTCTTAAAATTTCAACAACACAATATAATATAATATAAAACAATATAGTCAGTAATTTCTTCCATAAAATGCTAATAACTTTTCAAAACCAACTCGGATCGTCTTTCAGTCTTAGACAAAATGGTTGGGCTTATAATTTCCTCCTATTAGGTGTGTTTGTGTTTTTTTATTCATTTTAAACTTCAACTCAGAAAAAATAACTACAAATAAATAAATGTTGACCGATTTGGCTCAAATTTTGAACGAAGACCCAAGATTGCATATAGTACAAGTGGTATTATGGAGAGGGGGGAAACCCAAGTAACAATTTTGGTTTTATGAGGGTTCTAGAGACCATGATTTAGACTTGTAGCATGCTTTAAAACCTCGATAAAACTTGCAATGTTACTTGGGAAGTCATGTTTTAGTCATTATTTTGCTTTCCAAAACCGTTTGAAAATGAAAATCGGTTGAAAAATGATTAAGCTACTCATGATAGTATGCGTTCACTTACCGAAAACCGTTTTTTTTAACAAAAAGTTTAAATTTCGGGGATGTTAAAACAAAAACAGATAAAATGTAATTGTGTACTCGACTTATCACAATATTTCTGATACTGAATATGTCACCAAATTTACCCTGTTTCCGATTTTAGTTCAATTTAAAGTGATAGGAAGCCAAAAGAACGTATGTCAGCTTTCACTAAATATACAAATATTACTACCAAGGTTGCAAATACTCATTTCAGCTAAAATAATGTTTTTCAGAATATGATGACATGTTTTACTTGTAACTTACAAGAAGAGGTTACAAAGTATGCGTTTGAAACATAACACCTGTAAATTTTGCTTTCTATGAGTCACAATCAGCGATTTGCTGATCGCTGAGTGAGTGAGTGAGTGAATGTGTGAAAAATCGCTGATTGTGACTCTCATGAAGTGAAATAAACAGGTTTAATAGGTCAAACACATTCTTTGCAACCTCTTCTTGTATCTTACTAATTCAAAATATGATCATAGTATCTAATTATTTCATAATTAAAAAAAAAAAAAAAACATTGTTTTAGCTGAAATGAGTAGTTGTAACCTTGATTACTACTCCTTGGCTGCTGCGTTACAACAAACAAAGAGTTGAAATTTCATAATTGTATGTTTTGTGGAAACTGACATTTTTGTGCTTTTGAAGTTTTACGTTAAGGCTAGAGTATCACCTTAATAAACATGAAAAATCAACCAATGCAATGAACAAAATGCCTGCTTATTTATTTGTTATCTTTGTTAATTTCCTACTGGTCTCTGCCAATCAACGACCCTAGGGAGGTGACTTAACTCCTGGAGAATAGATATTGAACCCATCAGTACTTTCAATAAAATATTAAACTTCTTATACACGTCAGCCCAAAAACAATACCTAAAATATCGCTAATATGGTATTATGCATCTGCATACTATTTTGTATGTATGTAATTTGGGCACATCCAGAAAAGTTGCATTTTTTTAGGGAGGCGAAAACACGATGCCATATATCCGATATTGTATGTGGATAGTTTAAATAAATGATAACATTGTTTTTCGTATTCCAGAAGCATACATAATGTTTTGATCGCCGACCACATCGAACAGTGAGCTAAATAATTCCAACTCTCACCAAATGCCATCTGTTTGTAAGTACTATCACTACAATAGAGCCATTTGAATGCGATGCTGGAAACTCTCATCTGCTTATTGTTTCCATTTTCTGCGGTAAGAGTACTATAAAAACCGAGAATAATTGTCCACCCTTTTCGATGCCAGAGACATCCACCAACCTACCGCCCACAATAGCGTAAATGGCGCGAAACTGTGTGTATGATTATATGTGAGTCGAAAGCAAAACCAATTATTCAGCTGACAGTTTTCGGTGAAATTGCAAACTTTATAGTAAATTGGAATTTTATTGCGAGCGTTCGTACATCCCTTTCAATAACATTTAACTGAAAACGCGCGTAGCTTTCAAGAGCTCAGGCCACACACTAGCATGAAAGTACAGTTTCCGTTGCTCAACAAGGGGTGAAAGCGTTATCCCGGTTGAGCTATCATGCTTAATTCCCGGCAATCAACTGCATAAACAATTGACAGAACACTGAACCAGTGTCTTCCGAGGACACCATTGTGCTGCTAGATGCCAGCAGAGCGTCTGGCTGTTAGTTTACACCATTTGCTGGTAGCTTTCCCATCCACGAGAAAGGATTTTAAGTGAGACCGCTTGGTGGGTTCCTCCTCACACTGCTTCTAATTCTGTACAGAAGAATGCAATTATCTCGTAATTTAAACTGACGGAGGAGCGTGTGCAAATTGGATAGTCAAAACTTTTTTGATTAAACTGTGAGGAGCTTCGGTATGCGTCGGGGCATGAATTCTGTTAGTAACGAGATCCTTCTCAGGAATTAATTATCGTTACTAATTTCCTCATCAACTTGTGAGTAATCGCTATGATAGAGCATGTGTGTATGGTATCACTTCCCAGTACAGAAAGATGGGTAAAGGAGTTTAAGCTGTTGTAAGTTGTTTTGTTGGAAATTGCATACGCATTCTTTTGACTTGTCTTCTACTTCTAGGTATATGATATTCCAACAAGAATGCCTGTACCGCCAAATGAGGTGCTACGAGTGAACATGCACAATATAAAATGAATAAAGGCTAAGACTATAATATAGTTATATAATATAATATATTATTATTCTTGCCAATAATATACTAGACCAGATGTGCCTACTCTGACATACAGACACCTATCCTCTCGCATCGACGGAAACCGCATCGTGTAATAAATTCTTGGAAACGATCGTTCCACGCTGTTGGCGCGGGCACTTATGAGACGCTCGGATTAGGCACTAAATAATCACGATTGAATTAGCGTGTAAAGAAAGATCACTTTATTTTAACTTCACTTCTATTTATTACACTCCTCTAATTATCGCAAACATCATCTCACTGCGTCCTAGCAAGAAGAACGGTCGACTTGTTTCGCGCTCCGTTAATTTGGAAGTTTTCTCGCTATTATCTGACGTAAATAATCAGTTTTTTCTCGCTTAGTGATTCCTGGCATAATTCCCGATAAATTTATCAAAAAGTGAGTTTTTTTCTGAGAAGAAAGTGTGTTTTCGGCATCATCGGAAGGAAAATTGTTTTTGCGATTACCAATTCGCCAACCATTTTGCGCACCATCGGTGCGTGGTCACGCATACCTGTGCACACGGATCATCGTCATCGAGTGTCAGCATCTGCCTCCACATTCAAACCGCTCATCCATCTCGTGTGTTCAGCTGAGTGCCGAGCTTCATACAAGCACACACCAACGAAGACCGCCCGCACACGCGGATCGAAGATCATCAAAGCTGCGCGTCGCTCCGCTGCTGCTGTGTAAACGCTCGGTGGTAGTAGTATAGGATTATCAGATAAGTTTTTGTTCTTGTTTCTTTCTCTCTCCCATCAGTTAAATTTTAAGTTTGTGTTTCTGTGTTTGTATTTTTTTTTCTCGTGTATTGTGTCCGAGTAATTTTGATTATCGTTGCAGTGGTAGAGCGTTTTTCGCTCCCACTAGTACGGCAAAATGGACATTTTGTCGGAAGACGAAATGGACGTTTTGTCGGAAGATGACACCACTTTGCCACGCGATAGCAAGAAGGGTCGAAAACGTCTGTCATCCCAGAAATCAGATGATGTCATCCCTGGTTCGTCATCTCAGTCTGGTAATGGGCAGGGACAGATAAGCCCCCGATCGCGAGCCTACCCAGAAGACTCGACTGGCCCATGGGTTGTTTACTTTCAGCCCAAAAAGAAACCTTTGAATGTAATGCAAATTACTAATGATCTGACGAAGCGGTTCTCGGCCGTGACCGAAATCTCGAAGGTGAGGTACAATAAACTTCGCGTTGTCGTCTCTAACCTGAAACAAGCTAACGAGATTGCTGCCTCCCAGCTCTTTACACTCGAGTATAGAGTGTACATCCCAGCTCGTAATGTGGAGATCGAAGGTGTGGTCACCGAAGCGAGTCTGACCCCCGAGATCTTGGCGAAGCAAGCGGTTGGCCGTTTCAAAAACCCCTTGCTTCCCACGGTTGAGATACTGGAAGTCCAGAAGCTGAACTCAGTATCTTTCAGCGAGGGTAAAAAGAGCTTTACCCCCACAGACTCGTTTCGAGTGACCTTTTCTGGTTCAGCCCTTCCTCACTACATCGAGTTGGGAAAACTTCGGCTACCTGTGCGTTTGTTTGTTCCTCGGGTCATGAACTGCCAAAACTGCAAACAGTTGGGACATACGGCCTCTCACTGTGGCAGCAAGGCACGCTGTTCTAAATGCGGGGAGAAGCACGAGGATGGCGCCTGCACAGTCACTGCACCAAAATGCGTGTACTGTAAGGGAACTCCTCATGGTCTCTCATCGTGCCCGGCGTACAAACAACGCGGGGAGAAACTAGAACGCTCTCTTAAGGAGCGTTCCAGGCAGTCTTTTGCAGCAATGCTAAAAACAGCCACACCATCAACCAACGACAAAAATCCCTTTGCTGTTTTGTCTGATGACGAGTCTGACTCTGACTTGGCTGAGGAGGGAGTTTCTTTCAGTTTTCCGGAAGGTTCTGCACGGAAACGAAAACGCATCCGTTCGCGGAAAGTTGCAGATAAGGAACCCCAAATCAGCTTGCCAAAATCAAGGAGTGATGGAAAAAAGGAAGTTTCAACTCCTCCTGGTTTCCGCAGAACTGACTATAACCAGAACTTTCCATCTCTCCCGGGGACATCAAAAACCCCTGATGGCCCATTTTTAAGAACAGAAGCCCCTTCTTCATCCGGGTTGTTCTCATTTGATAAAATTGTGGACGATATTCTCAAGTACCTCAATATTTCTGATCCTCTCAAAAGCATTGTTCTGGCAATGCTTCCTTCTGTGAAGACCCTCTTGAAGCAATTGACATTGAAGTGGCCCCTCATTGCAGCAATCATTTCCTTCGATGGATAATTTTCCAAACGAGGTCGGGGATTTGATCACTGTTCTACAGTGGAATTGTCGAAGTCTCATTCCTAAATTAGATTCTTTTAAGTTTTTAATTCACAATAATGATTGTGATGCATTTGCTGTTTGTGAAACTTGGCTCTCTTCAGATATCGATCTTCCTTTTTATGATTTTAACATTATTCGATTGGATCGTGAGGATTCGCGTGGAGGAGGGGTACTTTTGGGGATCAAAAAGTGCCATTCCTTCTATAGAGTGAATCTTCCACAATTTCCAGGTATTGAAGTTGTTGCATGTCAGGCTATTATTAAAGGTAAGAGCCTTTGTATTGCTTCTGTTTATATTCCTCCTAGAGCCGTTGTTAATCGCAAACAACTTTCAGATATATGTTCGGTACTTCCTGCTCCACGGTTGATTATGGGAGATTTGAATTCCCACGGTACAGGCTGGGGGGAACTGCATGATGACAACCGTTCTACTTTGATATATGACCTCTGCGACAGCTTTAATATGACAATTCTTAACAATGGAGAAGTAACACGTTTGGCTGGCCCATCCTCGAATGGAAGTAGATTAGACCTCACACTTTGCTCTAACTCATTATCGTTGGATTGCACGTGGAATGTGATCCAAGATCCCCACGGTAGTGATCACTTGCCGATCAAAGTTTCAGTTGCCAGTGGGTTCAATCCGTCGGAACCCGTTAACGTCGCGTACGATCTTACCCGTAATATCGATTGGACAAACTTCAAGAATGTGATAGAAGATGCCCTAACGTCGGTAGAAGGGCTTCCACCGTTGGAGGAATATAACTTCCTCTCCAATCTGATCTTGGACAGCGCGCTTCAAGCTCAAACTCGGCCGGTTCCAGGAACGTCTTTCCGTAGGAAACCTCCTTCCCCTTGGTGGGACCAGCAATGCACTGAGGTTTATCGTAAAAAGTCCGATGCGTTTAAGCTTTTCCGGAAACGTGGAACACCCGTACATTTCGAAGCGTACTCGGCTCTTGAACGCGAACTCAAGAGCCTCATCAAAGCCAAGAAACGCGGATACTGGCGGCAATTCGTGGACGGATTATCGCGCGAAACGTCGATGAATACGCTTTGGAATGCGGCGCGAAGGATGCGTAACCGGTCTTCAAACAACGAGAGCGAGGAGTACTCCGATAGTTGGATTCTCAAGTTCGCGCGAAAAGTATGTCCTGATTCTGTGCCGGCACAGATGATTCCTCGCGAAACGACGAATTCGGTAGACGAGATCAGCCAGCCTTTTTCAATGCTGGAGCTCTCACTCGCGCTCCTTTCGTGTGGCAATTCGGCTCCGGGGGCTGATAGAATCAAGTTCAACTTGTTGAAGAACCTCCCAGACGTCGCTAAGAGGCGCATGTTGAACTTGTTTGGTCAGTTCCTGGAGCTTAATATTGTTCCGGATGATTGGAGGCGGGTGAGAGTTATAGCCATTAAAAAGCCTGGAAAACCCGCGTCAGATCACAACTCGTATCGTCCCATTGCGATGCTATCGTGTATTCGAAAATTGTTGGAGAAAATGATCCTTTTTCGCCTGGACAAATGGGTTGAGTTGAACCACCTACTCTCAGATACTCAATTTGGTTTCCGTAGGGGCAAGGGAACGAACGACTGTCTCGCGTTGCTTTCCACTGAAATTCAGTTGGCTTTTGCTAATAAAGAGCAAATGGCTTCTGTCTTCTTGGATATTAAGGGGGCGTTTGATTCAGTATCGGTTGAAGTCCTTTCAGACAAACTCCACGCTTGTGGCCTTTCTCCATTAATTAATAACTTTTTGTACAATTTGCTGTCAGAGAAACATATGAGCTTTTCTCATGGAAACTCTACAGCTTCACGATTTAGCTACATGGGTCTCCCCCAGGGCTCATGTTTAAGCCCCCTTCTGTATAATTTCTACGTCAGAGAAATTGACAATTGTCTAAGGGACAACTGCACGTTGAGACAACTTGCAGATGACGGCGTAGTGTCTATGACAGGACCCAGAGAGGCCGACCTGCAAGGACCCTTACAGGATACCTTAGACAATTTGTCTACTTGGGCTATCCAGCTAGGTATCGAATTCTCCACGGAGAAAACTGAGTTGGTCGTTTTTTCTAGGAAGCATAGCCCAGCACAACCAAAGCTTCAACTTTTGGGTAAACCGATCACTCATTCTATGTCCTTCAAATATCTTGGGGTCTGGTTCGATTCAAAATGCACCTGGAGATCCCACATTGAGTATCTGAAGCGGAAATGCCAACAAAGGATCAATTTTCTCCGAACAATTACCGGAACGTGGTGGGGAGCCCATCCGCAAGATCTTCTAACGTTGTACCGGACAACGATTTTATCGGTTTTAGAATACGGTAGTTTTTGTTTCCAGTCGGCGGCTAAAACTCACATCATCAAACTGGAACGGATCCAGTATCGCTGTCTTCGTATCGCGTTAGGATGCATGCACTCGACTCATACGATGAGTCTCGAAGTGTTAGCGGGCATGTTGCCACTCTCTGATCGGTTTTCGGAATTATCCCTCAGGCTCCTCACCCGTTGTGAAATTATGAACCCACTGGTGATTGCAAACTTTGAGAAGCTTCTTGAGCTACACCCTCAAACTCGTTTTATGTCATTGTACTACGTGTACATAACACAGGATGTCAGCCCTTCGCAGCATAATCCCTATCGTGTTTGCTTCTCCGACTTCGACAGTTCTGTTCATTTTGATTTATCAATGACGCAAGAGATTCGCGGAATCCCAGAGCATCATCGTTCCATGATTGCTCCGTCAATTTTCGCTGCAAAGTTTGGCCAAGTTGATTCCGCAAGATCGTTCTTCACAGATGGATCACTAATAGAGGCGTCCGCTGGTTTTGGTATTTATAACGAATTTCATAGCGCCTCTCGAATGCTTCATGCTCCTTGTTCCGTATATGTTGCTGAACTGGCGGCAATACATTATACGATAGAAACGATCGCCTCACTTGCACCAGATCATTATTTTATTTTTACGGATAGTCTCAGTTCTGTCGAGGCTATTCGCTCCATGAGGCCGGTAAAGCACTCCTCGTATTTTCTCATGAAAATACGAGAGCTTCTAAGTGCTTTATCTTTAAGATCTTTTGTCATCACCTTTGCATGGGTCCCATCTCATTGCTCGATTCCGGGCAATGAGAAGGCGGACTCGCTTGCAAAGGTGGGCGCTATGGAAGGCGATATTTACGATCGACAAATCGCCTACGACGAATTTTTCTTCATTTATCGTCAACAGTCACTCGCCAGCTGGCAAAATAAATGGAGTGAAGGGAGTTTGGGACGATGGTTGTATTCAATTATCCCTAAGGTGTCGAAGTTTCCTTGGTTCAAAGGTTTGGAGGTGGGTCGAGACTTCATTCGTGTGATGTCTCGCCTCATGTCCAATCACTATTCACTAAGCGCTCACTTGTTCCGTGTTGGGCTGGGGGACAGTAATCTCTGTGAATGTGGACAAGGTTACCAGGACGCAGATCACATTATTTGGTCATGTGCTGAGCACCGTGGAGTCAGATCCGAGTTGTACGATTCCCTTCGGGCTCGAGGTAGACAACCTAATGTTCCAGTTCGGGATATTTTGGCTAGACGCGATCTGGAGTTTATGCAACTCATATATGTTTTCTTGAAGAATATTAACCATAGATTGTAAGTTTGATTAACCTTGTGTTTAGTTTGTGTTTTGTATGTGTGTGTGTATTTTTTTTTTTGTAGATTTGTTTCTGTAATAATTGTATAATTACAGAGTTGATATAACGTCGATAGGATTAAGTATTTGTTTTAGAAATAGTGAAATTTTTGAATCATAAATCATATTCCAAATCTCCTTTTCCCTCTCCCGATCCAAACAATTGTCATCCACTAACCTCGAGAAGACCGCGAGTAATCGGTTCCAATCCTTTAATTTTAGATTTAAGACATTTATAATGTATAAAGAAAATGATAACTTGGCTCTGTAAAGTTTATTCGAATGAGCCTGTACAAATAAAGTAATTAACAAAAAAAAAAAAAAAATTATCGCAAGATAGTTTGATCGACGTGTACGTTTTGTAGGTTTATTTTCGACTGATCCAATTATTTTTCCTGTATAGCAATATATGTGAATTTAGTGGCTTGAAAAGAGAGCAAAAGGCCTATTCAAAATTCTCTTCTCTCGTTATCCGAAGGCTAATGATAAGGAAGGGTACATTCTTGGTATTGATCGCAAGTGATCGAGTGAGATCAATATAGGTCTAATATACTAAGGAGAATGCATTGCTAGGGTTTGCGTTAACACACGCCTTGGACGCCTGTCGCAACCCGTAAATGGATTTGTTGAGTCTGCATACATTATCCCCCCCTAGTGGTTTGACGCATGGCGGATGTCACGTCCATTTGGTGGTCAACAAGATCGAATTGTTTGGCAAGAGCGAGCATCGATCGAACAGTCGGCGTTTTAACAACTGGCGCATACGTCTCCGAAAAGTCGAACCCATAGCGCTGCGTAAAGCCTTTAGCGACCAAATGCGCTTTCCGCTTTTGAACGGATCCAACCGGACCGTGTTTAAGCCGAATAACCCACTTTCTGTCAGTGGACTTCCACCCAGGCGGCAAGTATACCAGCTGCCAGGTGTTTTTTTCATCCAGCGACCGAAGCTCAATAGCTTGCTTCCACTTCGACCAATCGTCCGATTTCCGCAAATCTTCGATGGTTTTCGGAACATTATCGACGTAGATTTGCGCGTTGAGCGCATAGGCAATAGACAAGTAATTGTCGCTGGAGGCTTCCGAACTCGTTCGCTACGACGCGGACCCACATTGCCGCTGTTCCTCTCTTCAGCTTTATCACCATCTTCCGTAAACGAATGCTTCGTCATCCGAATCTTCAACATCTGTGGCACCGCCCACCGAATTTCACGAACATCGCTCAAAATCCACACGATCAGCAACGTTTCTCGAAAAAAATGGTCCAACCAGTTCACCTTGGCTCGTACTCGGAACAGAATCGACCGCAACCACCAGCTCACAGCCAGGATTCTGAGCCAAAAAGTTGAGTACGTTTCTTAGGGACCTTCTAGTCTTAGAGTTACATCTATGCTTCAACCGACGTTTCCCGATTCGCGCCACGATGTCCACCTTTCCTTTGTGGAGGCTTCGAACAACTTCAGCAGACGCAATACTGATCAACACTGGCGTGTCCAACTTCTGCACGTCGCGAAGGTACTCACTTGAACAGATCATATGATCTGACGTGCCCAAATCCAAGATCCATCGAAATTCACTGTCATCGCACTTTTCGTTTTTGTCAACGCATCTACTGACCTAAGAGGAAGAGGAGACAATAGGGGGACATTTTTGAACCAATTTCTGTCAAACGCCAACCAACGCCTGATTGGTCGAGCGAACGTATAGAAACGCGACAATTTTCACAAAAGGGAATCTATTTTCTTGTATTTTGAAAGTCGACTGCGTCGCTCATAATGAAATAGCTTTTGCACGGTCGTTTCCACGAGAAAATAAGAACACGACACAGACAAAAAAGCCAGTTGTCTCCTCTTCCGCTTAGCTACTGACGAACGCCCAAGTAACCAAAAGTTCTGATAAAAGGCTATTTGTGGCTTAAGCAGCGTGGTTGAAGGTGGTCTATAGAATTCTAAGCAGCCTCATTTTTAAGTCGTTATAAATAAGAACTTGAAAGTTCCGGTATCATTATTGAAGAGCATTCTAAGCAGCTTCTGGTGGAACTTGAACGGAACTTTTAGAAAATATTTAAAAAAAATGGTTTTGTCCTCTACACCAAAATTCTATATGAAAGTTATTTCTAAAGGCAGGTATTAATTAATGTGTATTGGTTTATCAACATTAGTAGTAGAATTGGAGTTGTTTGAAGAATTAAATCCAATCCTTCTGCGTGAGAGCCCCACCACGAACCACTACGTCATCTGAGATATATTAAAATGAGCTGTTGTCTCGCCTACTGTTGGAGTTTTCAGTGCCAGCTGACTGACTTGAATACAAAACACAACACCTTGATGAATTTTAAATTGGTGTTTGCCCGCTTGGTATTCCAACACACTTGTGGCGTAGTGGTTAACGTTCGTAGATCGCATGCCGAATACACGGGTTCGAATCCAGGAAATTACTTTTTATTTTTTTATGTTTGGATAGAATGTTGATGCACTGCATAAATATAAGAACTTTAATTTATTCGGGTCACTGATCATTTCATATTTACGTATAAAATTTTGTTACTAATAAAGACTTGTGCGGATTGCTTCATGTGGCTTGAAAGTTCTGTCGGATTTTTATTTGAACTTTATGGAACTTGATAGTTCTGTCGGAGCTTTATTTGAACTATATGAAACTTGAAAGTTCTGTCAGAACATTATTTGAACTTTATGGAACTTGAAGGTTCGGTCGGAACTTTACGGAACTTGGAAGTGAAGACGTTGAATCGTTGAATGCGGAACTTTTGGTTACTTGGACGTGACCTCCATTTCACTGACGAGCGCTTTTTCCTTTTTCTCATTCTTATTTTCCTTCTTCTTTGGCTTCACCACATCAAACTCGCGCCGATGGTAACACTTCGACCACTTGTTCCCGCACGCGAAAAACCTTCATTTTTGATTTGGCACATTTTCCGTCGAATCTTTTCCACCTATAGCGCCCTCGGCATCGTCACTGTGCTTCCGTTTAACACTTCCACTAAGTACCTAGATGAGCTTTGATGAAGTCAAGGGTACACTGCTCGGATGACAGTGTTTTCAACACGGTGACCCTCTGCCTATATCTCGATGAACATTTCAATGGTCCTATCTGCTTTGATCGATTCTCTTCATCGACTTTCTCTTTGATAACCACTGATATGCAAACAGATTTCGGGCTTATTTTACAACATAGTTTGATAAAGGAGATTCTTATCTAGCATCCAATAGACCTTTTTGAGGTTTAATAGTCTTTCTCTATCCAGCACACATGAATGAATGGACGGTTTGTTTTCCCACTAATCTGTTTCCCTCTTGCTCGCACTTGTTCGATATAAATGGTGCAGTAGTGTGCGCCGATTAAACGTCAAAAAGCTCTATACGTCAAACACAATATGGAAAGGTTTTACAGCTGAGTTATTATTGGAAGAGAAAGTCAATGAAGAGAATCGATCAATGCAGATAGGACCTTTTGAAATGTTTATCTAGATATGATTTGGGCATCGCTTGGAGAAGATGAAAAATAGCTTATTCGTCAAATAAAACTCCCCGGAGATGCCCTTGTGAGCGAATGTATTCTCAAGCGTCGTCCAGATTTCCCGCGGGGTTCGCTTACCCTTGATATATTCAAGTTGCAAGTCCGATACGCTCCGGACTAGCACCGACTTGCATTTTACGTCATTCTTCTTCCATTCTCGCAGTTTATTTTCCTTCTCAATCTTAACAACAGCACTGTCGGTCGCCAGTAACTGGAATTCGACCACCTCCTCGGCCTCCAAACGAATACAATCGACGAGGTCCAGTTCCTCTAGATGAACTTCCATCCGGAAGGACCAATTATTGAAATTGGTACCTTCGAAAAGATACCTTTTCATTTCTTCCTCCATTTCAACACCAAAACAATCACAAAGGAAGCAGCCAACGGAGAATCACTTGACCGAATCACAACTGAACTACCACATGGACTACAGGAAAAACATTTTTTTTTTGACGTAGAACTACGTCTTTGTCGACTATACTGGGGTGCAAATCAAAAAATATGTGTGGTGAAGGAGTGTTAGGTTTTGAACACTTGTAACTTTGTCATTTATAGATGAAATTAAAATCCAAATACGCCAATCGATAGGATATAACATTACAAACCTGCTGAAATAAATATTTTTCCAATTTTTCTGTAATTAAACTATTGAAAATGTACAAATAAAAATTTTATCACTGTTTTCATGAAATAAGCCTTTTTCCCAAACCCAGTCATCATTAACGAATACCACTTGGTTGCACATCATTCTGCTTGAACCTGAAAAGATATAAATCAGCGCTGCTCTCCTGCCTCTGCTCATTACCGCTTCGGACGGCGTGGAACTAGGTCCTGCAGCAAGCAGGACTAAGTCAGCGGCTAAAGGTGGATAACGGCGTGTCCAACACAATGAGAAATGAGGATTTATCAGGTTTGGTTGCACATCGTTCTGCTTGAACCTGAAAAGATATAAAACAGCGCTGCTGTCGTGCTTTTGCTCATTTTGCTTCGGACGGCGTGGCACTTGGTCCTGCAGCAAGCAGGACCAAGTCAGCGGCTAAAGGTGGATCATGGCGTGACCACAATGAGGAATGCGTCACAATGTAGAATGAGGAAAAGCAATGTATGTAAACCCCCTCCCCCCTTCACAACAACCTCTTCCCCCCTCAACAATTACCCGAAAAAGACATGGACTTTGACGATCACTTTTTTCCGGGAAATAAACTGTAAACAAAGCACAATTATTAGTAAAAACAGAATTTTTTCCCTTAGTTTCTTCCCGCACCAAAACTTTCAAATTTGAGAAAGCAAAATTGCTTGAAAGACATATTCGATGATATTATGTTGGTGAATAACACACAACTGACTGTAAAACATATCTGGTACCTCTATATATGAAATTATAATAACATCCTTTTTTCCATGTTCTAAACAAAAGAAACGTTCTGCTCCGCCCCCTATTCATAATAAAATGGCGGGAAATCCTGTCAGAAATCCTGGGGCTTAGAAAGTATGTTTTGTGTAGAATATGTAAAAAAGGAGGGACTTCGGATGTAATTTTTCTGCAAAATATGTAAAAAAGGAGGGTCGTCGGATGTTAACCTAAATGCATAAATCATGCATCATAGATAGAGATAGATAGATAGGTTCTACGTCATACTGCGGTCGTGTCTAGGACAAAACCCTTCAATTTTTTTTTTTGTTTTTTCTTCTGAATCGTACCAAAAACGTTTCGCGACGTGCGTCGAACTTCTTTGAACGGGGTTCGGGCTATGCTGGGCCCATAACCTATAAGTGGAACTAGGGATTGTGATACGCAACGAGAGAACAAAATAAACACGTATGGTACGGTCGAGTATACAGTAGAGACTGATGTATTTGTCAAAATATACATGGTAATGTAAACTACTCACTTTTACTCTTGAGACTTACACACTAAGAAATGATTACCGACTTGGGTCATTTTTACCGAACTTTCAACAGTGGAACTGTTCGGTAAAAATCAGACACTTCAGTTTATTAGTTTTAAAGCTTCAAAACAAGAAAAACTTCATCACAATGGCAAGACTCGATCATTTAAACAAGGCTGACATTGCTTTGAAATTAAGATTTACTGGAACAGCTTTTAAAATGGTTGTCAATATATTACCGAACGTTCAGCTGTTGAAAGTTCGGTAGAATATTACCGAAGTCGGTGATAATTTCTAAGTGTGTACCCAGTGAATAGTTTGCTCTTCACGGAAGTGACTTTGACCACAAAATCAAAAAAAAAATCGTTCCCTAACTTACATCATCCACATTTCACCAAATTTATTCATCAATGATATTTACGATTATCATGGAAATGGTTGATTGATGTCTCATTTTACTAAAATTAAATACAAAATAGCAGCGCCGGTGGTGTAGTGGTAAGCGTAATTACTTCTCACCCCAGCAGGCCTGGGTTCAATCCTAGTCGACGCCGCCGGGATGTTTTGAGGCATAACATCTCTGATCACGGAAGGGAAGTAAAGCCGTTGGTCCCCGGTTCATGAGTTGATGGGTCGATAGGTAGTCTCCAGGTGTGGGAGCTGCCTCCCTGGCGTCGGTAGCATTGGTGCTCAGCACGGAAAACAAGATCGACGGAAAACAAATCAAGGAAAAAAAAATAAAAAAATAGACCAATGTTAAACCATATGGGGGTGATGTTGGGCCAAAACATAAATGTGGTTAACATATCTTAAAATATAGTTGAACTCGCATCACGGTTTTCGAAAGATTCCCTTTCTTTTCACTTGGCAACAGAGGACTTCTGCATCAACTTAAAATGACTTTTAGCGAGAGAAAAAAAAATAGCGGCTGTAGTAAATCATTATCAGTGATTTTGTCAAAATATTTGAACATAAAATTGTAAAAATTCTCATAACTGATCATTATTAAACGTATCCCATGACAATTTAATGCTCACTGCGCGTTTGTGATCATTTTTTCGATCATATTTAATATTTTATTCCAATGCCTATCGTGAACCTTTCATAGTATCGAAATGTTTGTTTACTTTGCGTCGACCCGATGTCGACGCTGCGTCCGGACATCAAGAAGGCTCCGTCTCCATTTTCGGCTGATGCAGATGTGGTCGATATGATTTTCGGTATGTCCATCACGGGAAACCCATCTGACTTTGTGCACTGGCCGATGGGGGGCGAGTGAATCCCCGATCACCATGTCGTTATTGCCACAAAATTCTGCAAACAGCTCAGTGTTGTCGGAGCCGATATTTGCATTGAAGTCGCCAGTGTATATCTTGATGTCACCCTTTGGAACCTTATCCACAAAGGGCATTCAGTTGACTGTAAAAAATCTTCTTGTCCTGTAGCTCGGCATCATCGGTTGGCTCATAACATATGGATTATGCTAAGGTTACGAACCCGTGTTCTAAATCTGGCAACGATTATCCTCTCATTACTAGGCTCCCACTTGATGAGCGCAGCAGTTGCCTGGACGCTAAGTAGGAGACCAACTCCACGATGGCGGGGAGCGTTTTCACCTCGAAGACCAGAGTATAGTAGTATCTGTCCCGACGGCAGTTTGTGTTCTCCAAAGTTTGGAGAGTTGTGCCAGTTTACCCTGCTGGGCTAACGTCAATACATGTCATGATCCAATTCGTGACCGTTGTTTTGCGCTAAAAGTAGTTGCCGTTAAATCAGTTCGATGTCTTTCTCTGTTGGTTTCTTGAACTATTATAAAGGTTTCAGAGACAGTAGGTGGTTAGCCTAAGGTCTCCTATCCGCCGTGATGGGGCTGCCATCTTAGGTGTAGCTTCCGGCGAAGAGCATTTGTTACTCAGCCGCTGTATGCCAGTCAGTGTTCGCGTTTGAATCTCATGCTCGAATGTTTATTTTTTAGCTGATTATTATGATGTTTCCAAAACATGTTATAAGACCTGTGTTTAGTTTTATTAGTTCCGCTTCTAGTGCTTTTTAGGTTGCATAAATGTATGAAATAATCTATATTAAAGTATGAATTCTTCACGTTAGTCATTGAAATATATTTTCAACTTATTTATAATGTACTTGATTTCCATTATTTAAAGTCGGTTTCTTTCTGTTCCGGAATCGAGTGCCAACCATGCGATTAATCACTGGTGGCAATCGAGGCGATTTCCACCCCACAGCTGAGGATTGAACCCAGGCACACTGGGGTGAGAAAACAGTCACGTTTACTACTCAACCACCGACGCCATCTGATTTGGTACTCCTCCGACCACTCTGGTTTAAACATCTATTTTCACGCTCTTAATTAATAGCACCATCAGTCTTGTAAGCGGTCACGGTAGTCGACACATTTTCTGTGATAATTGACTGCCTTTGCCTCCGACACTTGCAAAACAAGCTATCATAGTACAGTACCAAACTAAAATGTCGTATGACAGGCTCTGTCATACGAAACTGTCGCCGAAGACCGTCACGAATGTATGTATTTTAGTTTTTCTCATAATAAGAGTGGCTGATGGTGTGCTTGTGTGAATTCTGAAAATAGCAAGCAATGATGTCCTAGTAATAATATTTCTGATCAGAAATGGTTTGATTTACACCAAATTGAGGAATTACAACGAAATCACACATGTCATATGATAGCTATTTTGATAATTTTCTTTTAGCTCGAATGTTATATTACCACTCGTGTTGTGTGAGAGAGTCGACGGTAGAGCATGAGTGTTCGAATACAAACAGACTGTCGCGCACGACAACGAAGCGAGTGTAGTAAAAAACGTCAACTGTTTCAACCCCTGAGCACCATAAAAACGTGGATTGGACATATTCAGCAAAGTTGAAGCACATCCCCATAAAAGTGAACTTTTTTTTTTTAAATGGACCCCAAAAGACAAAGTATCAATGATATGTTTTTAACTGAATAAAACTAAATTTCTTATTTCTTTATCAATTTGTTCCATTTAAGGCAAGTTAATGGAACGGTATATTATTTAGAAGCCATCTTCCATTTTTTGTTCAAATCCAATAAACAAGATAGGTAACATGCGGATCGTGCTTAGTATGACGCAAATTAAAACTAACCCGTACCAAGTCATTCAATAACAATTTGATCAAATAGTAATAATGCATAAACTTATAACGCTTTTAATGGTTGCATAGAGTTAATATAATTATAGAAGCAGTTTACCTTCGAAAGTTTTCTTTAACATTGATTTAAAAAAATGAACTCACCAACAGGAAATTAAGTTAAACTTTCCTACCTTACAGCATAGTTTCTCATAGCAAATCACGAGGAGAATATGAGCTGGAACAATAAAAATGTGAAAACATTCTCTGAAAACTACACCATAAACTTTCAGATTTCATTAATTACTGTTGAGATTATGTAAATTAGCAAAAAAAAAACATCTTGGCTGGCACAAAAGCAAGTACATCTTCGTCACCGACGGTTAAGAAATAAGTAGAGCATTTAATAATAACAACGTTTTATCAAAACAAGCCCACGACAGAACAACAGCAAAAGAAAAGAACAGGCGAAATAACAGCGAACCATGCTTTATGGAGTGTTGGTGCGGCAAATTTTTCTCAAGATGAAATTTAATTTTCACCCGCCCACCCCCACCGGCCTTGCGGTGGCCTTGGTGGCCTTGGTGGCATGCACAGGCAGAGTGTTGGCACTTTCATAGCTAGTGGTTTTCCCGGTGCGAACAAGAACTCATTCTGGTGTGGTTGAAGAGGAAAACGCAAAAATCACTTGGCACAAACAATGTATATCCAGTATCAACCAAAGCAAGAAAAGAGGATAACCTGAGATTAGACCGGTCGATGATTTTGTCAATACTTTTTTTTTTTCGTTTGTACGTTATTATCGTACCGTATAAAGTAAAAACTACTCCACATAACTATACAGATAAAGCGGCGTGTAGTGGTAAGCGTGATTACCTCTCACCCCAGCAGGCCTGGGTTTCAATCCCAGTCGGCGCCGCCGGGATGTTCTGAGTCATAACATCTTTGGTCAAGGGAAGTAAAGCCGTTGGTCCCCGGTTCATGAGTTGATGGGTCCATAGGTAGGGTTCAGGTTTAGGAGCTGCCTCCCTGGCGTCGGTAGCATTGGTGCTCAGCACGGAAGACAAATCAAAGAAAAAAAACTATTTAAATAGGTCTAATGATGACCGAAGAAAAGAATCCATCAAGACAGTGGGTTGGCGAGCGATGCAAGAAAACCCTACTATTTTCATAAGTTGCTTTGCAGTTGCCCACCCATGCAACCTACCAGCAACCAACTAAGGACTGTTGGTGGAACGGAAACTCCAAAGTTGCTGGATCTCCCATACATCATCATAGCATTTTGTTTCAGCAAATGACTTTTCCCTTTCTTATTAGTGAAACAAGAGCGCTGTTATACACTTTCCAACCCAACGCGGCTGGCAGTTTTTCGTCTGTCTAGTGGAAGCGTATCCTTCTCGTTTATTTCTTACACTTGAGCCACTCTCTATCTTTTATAATAAATTCTCGTCTGGGAAATTGGTTGCGGGACAATCTCAAATGGAATTGTTGATGGATATTTCCTGCAGTTGTGATGAGGGGACTGAGACTGAGAAAGAAATGAAAAATGGTGAAGCAATTTTAAACTTTTGCTGGAAATAGCATGATATCCAACCCGATAGGAAATGGGTTGTATAAATTGGCATGTTCGATGAAACTTTATGCCAAAAGCACAATGGATTTGAAATGTGAGATAAGCAATATCATAATCCGCTGCTATAGAGTACGGCTGCAGTCATTACTTAAACATTAATTAGCTGCTGTCATCTTCGTTCAAGAGTTTACAAAAGGTACAAACTTAGAGAAACAGAATTCATCTTCAACATTAAGGATGAAATATAAAATTAAGTGCTCCGAGACATAATGTATTTAACCCGAGGAAAAATACATTTTATTAAATTTAATTTCACATATTCTTGCTTGAATTTAAAACGAATTGTATCATTTTCATGACTACTTTGGCAAACATGTGAGTGTACATCAGCGAATGCAAACAGGGTTGTCACATAAGACTATTCTGTATTTAACAGATTTTTAAAACTATTTCTTAACTGAAAACCTGTATACGATACACTCCCGGAAATTAGCATATGTAATTATATTTCTTTGGGTGATGGTTCACCAGATGGATAGAGAGGAGGGCACGACTTGAGGCTATAAAATTGACCAAATGTTTAAATAGCTCATCCGTACAGACCAACTCGAAAAGATTTGAAATTTCTAAGATATTTTAGTAAGTTAGGGGGCGGAGCGGATACAGTATGCCCCCCCCCTTTAGAACTATCCATATGGGATTGAGTAAAATGTTTTTGAATAGTTTATCTGAACTCCGCAGTTATTTCAGCTTGGAATCTGACTTTTATTGGCACCCCACCATCCCCCACCCCTTTTGTTAGACCGAACTTGTCTAGATGAATTTTTCCCCAACTAGAGCTCTTTTTACAGAATCTTTAATCAACAACATGAATCATGGACAGACCGAGGACACTGTTACAAATCTAAGAAAAAGATTTTCAACAGTCCTTTTAAAGACTTTTGTCGTCCTATCAAAGATTTTAAAGCAGAAATGGTGCTTAAGGACGAGAATCCGTTTTTTTTTTAAAAGCCTATAATAGGTATTCCATACAAACTGGAAAACGAAAAAGTCATCACACAGATACTAGCGAATTGACCTCTCCTGTTATAATTGAAGTAAAAAACAAATAACGATATAAGACTAGTCATTGATTGCAAGGTTTCGATAAATAAATCAATAGTGCCCAACACTTATCCTCTGCCCAACAGCACAGGATATTTTGCTAATTTGGCAGGATTTATGGGTTTTTGTGCCCTTGATTTAGAAGGTGCTTATACTCAGCTGGAATTGATGGAAAGATCCAAGAGATTCGTTGTCATTATTACCATCAATGGTTTATATACTTATAATAGACTTCCGCAAGGAGCTTCATCAAGCGCATCTTTTTTTCAACAAGTAATGGACAAGGTGTGGGAGGGAATTGAAAATGTGTCTTGTTAGTTAGATGATGTTTTGATTACTGGGAAAACCCTGAAAGAATGCAATGAAAAACTTTTGTTAATTTTGGAAATATTAACAAATGCTAACATTAAAGTTAATTTAGAAAAATGCAATTTTTTGTTAGGAAGCTCACGTATTTAGGGCACATTATAAGCGAGAAAGGAAAAAAGGAAGGTCGCTCCGCTGCTGCTGTGTAAACGCTCGGTGGTAGTAGTATAGAATTATCAGATAAGTTTTTGTTCTTGTTTCTTTCTTTCGCCCATCAGTTAAATTTTAAGTTTGTGTTTCTGTGTTTGCAGTTTTTTTTTCTCGTGTATTGTGTCCGAGTGATTATCGTTTCAGTGGTAGAGCGGTTTTCGCCCCCACTAGTACAGCAAAATGGACATTTTGTCACAAGACGAAATGGAAGTTTTGTCGGAAGATGACACTTCTTTGCCACGCGATGGCAAGAAGGGTCGAAAACGTACGTCATCTCAAAAGAAAGATGATGCCATCCCTGGTTCGTCGTCTCAGTCTCGCAAAGGTCAGGCTCAGATAAACCCCCGATCACGGCACAATAAACTTCGTGTGTCCGTCTCTAACCTGAAGCAAGCTAATGAGATTGCTGTCTCCCAACTCTTTACGCTCGAGTATAGAGTTTACATCCCAGCTCGTGATGTGGAGATCGAAGGTGTGGTCACCGAAGCGAGTCTGACCCCCGACATCTTGGAGAAGCAGGCGGTTGGCCGTTTCAAGAACCGTTTGCTTCCCCCGGTGAAGATACTGGATGTCCAAAAACTGGGCTCAGTATCTGTCAGCGAGGGTAAAAAGAGTTTTACCCCCACATACTCGTTTCGTGTGACCTTTTCTGGTTCAGCCCTTCCTCACTACATCGAGTTGGGAAAACTTCGACTACCTGTGCGCTTGTTCGTTCCCCGGGTCATGAACTGCAAAAACTGTAAGCAGTTGGGACATACGGCCTCCCACTGTGGCAGCAAGGCACGCTGTTCCAAATGCGCCTGCACAGTCACTGCACCAAAATGCGTGTTCTGTAAGGGAACTCCTCATGGTCTCTCGCCGTGCACGGTGTACAAACAACGCGGGGAGAAAGTTTTCAAACAGAACTCAGCCACGGTTACCAAAATTTAACTTCTAGTCGGTCCGAAATAACCACGCTCGTATAGCAGGGCTATTCGATAACTCATCTGTCACTTTTAACCACGAGTTAAATTAAACTCACCCATTGCAACACAGCCGTGGAAGTAAAATTAGGGCCATCGATAAATTACGTATATTTTTGACCAATAAACCCACCCCCCTTCCCCCTCGGAGCGTGTTTTGCAATACACCTAATTCATGGCCGGTCCCAACTTCTGAAACCCCTCTCCTCCTTCAACTACTACGTTATTTATGAAAGTTTCCTAATCATTGGGCAACACTGAAAGACAGCAGCACACACCACACCAAATGGGTTGGACATTTATGCGAAATTTCGGTATTGATAGTCAATATTTTGCGATTTCTCGGTACATCTTTAATCTATTGATTGAATAAAAAAAAATCTTAATATGTTTTTTTAAGATTTCGTGCGTTTTGTGAATGCACATTCATTATTTTGCATAAGAAAACGGGAACGGGGTGTTTCTGTGGTGATAAAAAGGATTTTCCTACACATATTACAGTTTTCTGTACCAAGCACTGAAATTATCAGACGGTACCTCTATTTATGCTTTTAGATTAGCTATGAAAGTCCCTCCTACTTGGAAAATTATGCTATAGAACGGTTTATACAACCTCAGTTTTTTTTTGCATAATTCTTCAAGAAGGAGGGACTTGCAATGCTTATCTCTTAGCATATATAGAGGTACCGTCGAATTTTTTTTCAGTGCTAGGTTCTGAAATTCGACAGTGAGCGTTCAAAAGGGCCTACTTGCAATGTTCGATTCTCTTCATCGATTTTCTGTTTACAGCTAAGTAAAAAAATTAATCATTTTGTCAAGCTTCTGCATTCATGTTACATCAGTTGTCACTGTTGTTATTTGCAGTGACATGTATCGGAAACTGCACACAATCTGTTTTCCGTTAATTGTTCACAGAGGACACTGCAGTGCAAAACATGTCTGGCACCTCTATATATCCATTTAGATTAATATTCGAAGTCCCTCATTTTTGACACATTCTGCACACAAATAGCTCACCCCTCACAGAATTTCCAGGTAATTTTTATGAATGGGGCGGGGCAGAAAGTATCTTTTGCGGAGAATATGTAAAAAAGGAGGGACTTCAAATGTTAAAGTAAATGCGTATATAGAGGTACCAGACATGTTTTGTAGTGTCATAATTCTCTGCTTGAACGTGAAGCAGTTTAGTTCGGTTAGATCTCACTCTCTTGAGTTGTTCGGAAAGTTTTTAAGTTAATGTTCGCGCTCTCTCGTTCGTGGTCTGTTGTGCGTGTGTGTGTGCCCCGAAATGGGGAAGCATCGCTCGCGAAGCCCGGTGAAGGACCAGAACCCCGGTGAAGGAAGCTCCGGTGTGCCCACATTGAACAGGTTTGCTGTTCTTCCCATTGATGGGCATACCCAGCCAGCTGCAAAAGGAAAGCGCAGCAAGAAGAGGAAGAAGAATCGGAGCCAGTCCGGTTGCACGATTTCTCGCGACGATGCCACTGCGACAAACGGCAGTGATGTCGGAGATTTCGGTGACGTTGCCGACACAAGCACGGCAAAAGTAAAACTACCTCCGTTGGTAGTAAAAAATTCCCATCATAACGATCTCATCGCAGATCTGGCGTCGCTGGGCGTTAAAGCCGAATTCAAGTTGGGCAGAGTCGGCACCAAGGTTATGCTCCGTACGAAAGCGGAGTATGACTTGGTCGTTGCCCACCTGAGGACTACCAAGGTGGAATTTTTCACCCACGACATTCCCGGCGAGAAACCATTCAAGGTCGTCATCAGGGGTCTACCGAATTTTGACCCGAAGTTGATTGAAGCGGAAATCAAGAACCGCTACAAGCTGGCCCCAACTGCCGTCTTCCGAATGACAAGGAGAGACGAGAACGTCAAGAGGTATCCGGATTGTCTTTTCCTGGTGCATTTCCAGAAGGGAACGGTGACGCTCAATGCGTTGAAGGCTATCCGCTCCATCAATTCCATCATTGTCCGATGGGAGCCATACCGTGGTGGCCGTCACGGCGTCACCCAGTGTCAACGTTGCCTGAATTTCGGGCACGGCACCCGAAACTGCTTCGTCAAGCCGCGCTGTGGCAAATGCGCCCAAAACCATATCTTCTCCGAGTGTGTTGTGGACGAGTCGGAAACGGCCAAATGCGCCAACTGTAATGGCGCTCATCAAGGGTCCGACAAACAGTGCCCCAAACGCGAAGATTTCAAACGGATCCGAAAGCAGGCGTCCACAAGAAATCAACCAGGACGAAAGAAGGACAATACGCCGGCATTCAGACTGGAGGTTTTCCCGCCGCTTCCTGCTACGCAACACGGTCAAGCAAAACCACGGGTGAAATCCGGCCCCCGCCAAGAAACATCTGCTGCCTCAGCTGGACAAAGCTCTCCATCCCCCCTGGATTCTGGAGACAACCACCAGCACAAAACGCCAATCCCGATCTCTTCTCTGCGGATGAGCACCTCTATATATCCATTTAGATTAATATTCGAAGTCCCTCCTTTTTTACACATTCTGCACTCAAAATAACTCACTCCTCACGAATTTCCTGCCAATTGTTATGAATGGGGCGGGGCAGAAAGTATCTTTTGCGGAGAATATGTAAAAAAGGAGGGACTTCAAATGTTAAAGTAAATGCGTATATAGAGGTACCAGACATGCTTTGTAGTGTCAGGTACTCTATTTTGTAATCTGTGAAAGGAAAATGACAAATTGAGTGTCATCAAAATACATGGCATGTTGAGATATTGAGGTCGTGAGAGCAAATTTTCTCTTTCAAATTTTAATTTGTTGGCTCTCTGGGGACTGGTAGTAACGCAAGTAAAACTGTATGGGGAAAAATCGTTTTTTTTTAGTTGTAGCTTGTTTAACAATGATTTCTTTAAATTGTCGTTCACTTTTTTTGAACTGAATATGCACCGAAAGCGAATTATTCCCACTTCTCTCTATATGGGGATTATTATCACTTCCTACCAGCGGAACAGGCCATCTCTGTGGAAAGTGGTCGGAAGAAATGATTAATTCAAGTTGAACATTGCATTAGGTCCTAAGTAACACTGACAAGATTCTCTTCGTCAATTTTCTCCATGAATCCACTCGGCCCAGGTATTTTCAGCACACATATCGATAAAAGAAGTTTTTATCTAGCATCTAATACGACAAACACAACAAGAAACGATTCTGTGCTCAAGTTATTAAGGCTGTGTTCCATTTGGTGAATTTTTACTTAAATTTGACAGATGGAAAATTTTCAAATAAACCTGCTATTCCAACAGACTTATTTCTGACAGACGAGGAATCAATTTGACAGACGCTTTCTCGAAAATCGTCCGATGTACAACAGAGGGATTTTCGAACATCTTAATTTATTTTCGAAGTGTCAAATCTAAGTGAAAATTTTCCAAATGGAACACAGCCTCAGTATTTTTTTTTATTTGTTCAACCGGTAGATAAAAGATGTACCGAGAACTTATTGGAGGGATTCATGGCTAATTGATATCATCTCGATCAACTATGAAATATTGCATAACATTTATGCAAAATTGTGCACTCCGATTTTGTGTGTGCATTTATTTTTAGAGTATTGAAGTTGAATCGCTGCGGATCAATCTCATTACCATATAAACATTGCAAGAGTACAGATATCAGGTCTCACAAAACTTATAACAAAGAAACTGGAACTTCACGTTTGTTGCAGTCCAGTACACAAGGAGTTTCAATTTCATGAGTGATATCACAACCGTCCAAGATTTGTGTCCTAAAAATCTTGAAGTGATAAGGAATATCAGCCATCATGACGGTCATTGTTGAACGCTTCAATGAATTACCTGAAGAAAGCCAAACTCATATCTGATTGTAATTTAGGAACCAAATGTAATAGAATATGTATTCGCATTTTTCTGAGGTCCTGAATTTAACCAACAATCAATATGAAACTAACGATTTTAAATTGGCTCACCACTTTAGTAGCCTATTGGTCCCAAGCAAACGATTAACGTACCTTATTCTAGTCGAAATTCTAGTACTACGCAATGTTTGTTTTGATTCGCTATGAAAGTTTGACAGATAAAATGAGGGGTTATTGGTTTTTCCTATGTTTCGAGGGGTGAATCGATTAGCTTGGGACCGAAGAGAGTACCAGAGCTGAGCCAAAAAGTTGAGCACGTTATTTCGGGACCTTCTAGTCTTAGAGTTACCTCTATGGTTGTACCATAGAGGTAACTCTAAGACCACTGGGTCCCGAAGAAAATCATTATTATTTTTGGCTCACTCAGTACCAGAACAACGGTCCCAAGCAGTCCCAAGCTATTTCACTCACCCCTGCATGTTCTGCATGAATCCACACACCCCTGATGTTATCTGTCATAGCGAATCAAAACAAACATAGTGTAATAATAGAATTTCAACTAGAATAGGGTACGTTAATCGTTTGCTTGGGGCCAATAGGCTACTAAAGTAGTGAGCCAATTTAAAATCGTTAGTTTCGTATTGATTGTTGGTTGTACTGAGTAGGAAATCCAAAATATGTACATAGGACCGAAATCATAGGTTACTTCTACTGTATTTTAAATCAATATCTCGAAAAAATGCACGAGAATTTCACTACACAGCTTAACGTAGTCTACGTCAACCCTGCGGTCGTGTCTTGTACACAACCCCACCAATTTTTTCTTCTGAGAAGTACTTAAACTTTATAATAATAAAAATAATAATAAATTCAGAAAGCAGTGATTCTTGGAACCTTCACCCTGCAATATTTTATGAACTAACCAGAGCAAATAATTCGGCAAATGAGATCCACAGAGGCTAACTCCCTTGGCATAAAGACAGCTCGGGTTAGGTAAAGTTTCTCTGCAATTTTGCTAAGAAGTGCCAAAACTCAATAATAAAAATAGGCCTCATTCGAGTATGAACTGAATATACTTTCTTGATTCTTTAATTTCCAATCTAAAAAAGCACGCATAAAAAATCAAATCCAATATTTAGCTAATTATTATTTATCTTCAATCGTTAAAGGTAAAAACATTCAGCTTCAAACTTTGCACATTACGCATTTTTCACGCCATCGCAGTTTCACTAGAGCCAAACATTATGCTTCGGTCGAACGCTTCCCTGTAACATAAGAGTAGGGGTTCTCCGTCCTTTCATGGAAACGAGAAAAAAAGCTCACCAAACCTTGTTAGACGAATATTTTTTTAATTCCATCTCTTGGTTTTTCTACCAGGAGGAGAGAAACTGTTGAGCAAAGTGTAAAAGCCCACCATCAACCGAAGCAACCACGCTTGAAAGTGTGATGAAAGGCGTAGCTTGACGTGAGCAAAAAGTGCTATTCGAGCGAACAAGTGCCCACTCGTTGAACCGGCTCAGACGTCTGCTCTATATCGCTCGCTCTTTACTTACTTTGGTTGGTTATGGTGGAACCAGTGGGGAAAGCAACGATAGCTTTAGTAGGAGAACTCTGGAGTCCTTTTTGATTGGGTCGTATGTCATTTATGTCAATTAGAGAGACGAGGTGTTGTTTCTATTTTCAATGAGAAGGATAATTCTTTCAAAATTCCCATTAACTAACATCTCAGGAGTGTTGCTATCAACTCAGTAAGGTATTGATAGCGTTTCTGTTGAAAATCTAACGTTTTTTATCCAATCAATATTATACGACCTTTTGCAAGCCCTGTTTTACATTCGACCATGCGCTTTTTAGCGGTTTAAAAATGTATTATTATGAGTAATTATTCACAAAAAACGTAGTTATCATTTTATAGACCACCCACAACCGCCTAACATTGAATATTTGCAAAATTTGCACTTTTATTAGGAAAAAAACAACAGGTCTTATGTACAGTTTTTAAGCTTCTGTCAAATTTGTTACATACGACGATTGACACCCCCATAGAAGTTAGGTGTCGTATGTGAAATTGAGCTATGTTTTGGTCAGTTGGCACATACGACGAATAGTTTTTTGACGATAAAATGTAACAGAAATGAGGTAGTGGGTGCAAATTTTGCCTACAGTAACAGTAAGAGTAAGCAGAGTAGTGTCTGGAAGCATTAAAATGTCAATTTGTTTACATTTGTTACATACGACCCAATCAAAAAGGACTCCAGTAACTCTGCTCCTCCTTAACCGGGGTGTGAATGATGTGACTGCAGCTGAACTGGAACAAGTGTGTGAAAAGTATACGGAGAATTGTGAATTGTAATTACGATTTTAAGCCGATTGCAGTGGTCCTGCAACTGATGGGAAGATAGCAACTGCAAATTTAAGCCAAGGCTTATTATTACTTCCATGAGATCTTTTTGCGAATAGGAGCCGGTGTAATCTCTTCGATAGTACAAAACGAATAGGAATCAGAGAGACAAAAGTAAAATTATGTATTTTGAATGCATAGCTTACTAAATAACTTATCGCTGCCTTCTATATCGTGGTATCGAGTATTATAATAATAATATCGAGTCTACAATAAGTCGCTTTTTCTTCGGTGATTATGTTTTTAATACTTAGACAATAATATCCTGCCGTTATACGCATAACTGTCCCGTGTTCTATGCAATCCTTCGTGGGACTCTTATGCGCATAACGGCAGTATAATATTATATTGATTTATCGGTGCGGTTGAATTTGCTAGAATTTCTAAATTTGATTCTCTTTTTGTTGTACACATAATTTTCTTACGGTTATTGACCAATTAAAAGATAAAGTCTCTGAACACAATGAATTGAGTATTGTCATTATGAAGATTTTGTTATTTAAATGACACATTCTACCAGAATGTATTCAATAGGGTTGTTCAAAACATCGATTAGCTCCACCAGGCTCAATCAATTCTAAGTCTGGCCCTGATCATTCTCCTAAAATTTTAGTTTATTTGGATGCGAACTTATACTGTTGCAGTCAATTTAACTGATTATTCGAAATTTATATGGGAATTACTATTGGGAAAGTGAACTTTTTATTCTCAACGGTCCTAGCACTTCACCATAATGATTTACGAAAAAGCTGGCTAGCTGCACACTAATCGAGTCAGTACGGTTTTACCGAGTTTTTGAATTGCGGAACTGTTCGGTAAAAGTTTAAAAATCTGTGGAAAATTTATTAATGAGAACATTTGTTCTGAACTTGTACATACTTAGTTCTGTTAACCCCATTTAATGATAGAAAATAAAATTGGTCGATTGCATTGATTCCTTACGGATAACGGTCATTTGAATTTTTACCGACTTTTTCAGCAATTCCAAAACCCAGTAAAAAAAATACTGACTCCTGTAAAAAAATCTTAGTGTGTGGGAAATGTTATCAGCTACAACTTTGCTCAAGACCACTTTTTTATTAGACTTCAAGATAATTAGTTATTAATTGATTTCAAAGCCATTAAAGACACCCACTGCATATATGGAGGGGTTACCGTATACAACACAATCGCCACACAATATAAAAATTTATGCATTTGTGTTGGCATCGAAAGTTCTCAATTAATAACTGTGGAAGTCTATTTTTTTTCCTTTTGTTGGTTTTTTCCGTCGATCTTGTTTTCCGTGCTGAGCACCAATGCTACCGACGTGCCAGGAAGGCAGCTCCCACACCTGGACCCTACCTATCGACCCATCAACTCATGAACCGGGGACCAACGGCTTTACTCCCATCCGAAGGAAGGCGTGATCAGAGATGTTATGCCTCAAAACATCCTGGCGGCGCCAACTAGGATTGAACCCAGGCCTGCTGGGGTGAGAGGTAATCACGCTTACCACTACACCACCGGCGCCGTTAACTGTGGAAGTCTAAACACAGGTAACTCTCTACGGTACAGTTGATCAGGCAGTCAATACATTGCAGTTGATTGGCAATAAAATTCAAATTTTCGTTAACAAAGATTTTTTTAAAACGTGGTGTTTTTCGACGATTTTTCAAGTAACGCGATTATTTTACACGGTACATATCTCTCGTGTAAAAAAGACATATATCAACATAAATGTTATGTCATGAGTCGTAAACCCCTTCTCCTGAAAAGCGAATCTCAGAAATACCTTACGAAATCATGAAGAATACAGAACATGTGAATGTTTGATGTTGACCTAAGTAAAAATCCTTCGAAAAATCCTACTTATTCATTCATTTATTTATTTATTTATTTATTTGTTTACTTATTTATTCATTTATTTATACATCTGACTTTTTGTCGTCTTAATGAATGTGGTGGGGAAAAGCCTATTTAACTGGCGTAAAAACCCCACATCTTTTTACAATACAGTACAAACATTACAAAACAAGCACATAACATAAAGTAATCATGGCTTCAAATATCAACTTTAGTCAAAACATAAAAACTTATAATTCAGTCAGCTCCATTGGACATCCTTAATCCGAAGCAATCCTCATCGGCAGTGGTGAATCGAGGAAAAAAAGATACAGGTAACATAATCATTACAATTTAGGAGCAATGGAATATTACTCAACTTTCACAGTAACGATCCATTAATGCAATTCAGTCAGTTTACGCTTAAATGTTGCTATAGTAGAGTTGAAGTCGAACAGGATGTAGACTTCGTTGAACCTAGCCGACATAAAGCTGACAGGAAAGGCCGTACAAGGAGTTCCGAGGCTCAAGCAGCAAAAAGTTTCGTTGGCGAAGCAATCGTTCAGGAACGTAAAGGTTAAATTGACCTAGTATCTCCGGTGCGTCAATTTCTCCTGTGAGAATTTTAGCAACAAACACCGCTTGGGCATCATCCGTCTCTGCTCAAGCGTCTGCAGTCCCAATAATCTGGATCGATTTCCATATTGTGATAAGTTCAACGGATCTCGCCACGGAAGGCGGCGTAGGGCATATCTCACAAATTTTCTCTGAATTGCTTCGATCCTATCAGTCCTGGTTGACTGGTACGGGCACCATACTACAGAGTTGGATTCTAGAATCGACCACACCAGAGGGCAGTACAGAGATCGGAGGCAGAGAAGATCGGTAAATTCACAGGATATTTTGAACATAAATCCCAGCTGCCGGTTGGCTCTACAGATAATAAAGTTATTGTGTGATCGGAAGGTCAGCGGTGAATCTAGGATGACACCAAGATCACGAACTTGAAGAACACGCTCTAGGGACTGACCATTAATTGAATAATCGTACGTAATCGGGTTGAGCTTGCGATGAAACAATATAATGTTACATACATGGATGCTCAACTTCAGCATGTTCCGGGTGCACCAATAAGCAAAACTATTCAGCAGCAGTTGTAGAGCGTAGCAGTCCTCGATACCTTTAATGATCATGTATATTTTGACGTCAACACACGGCATTCAGATGGTAGTACGAGGGAAAGCTCGTTGATGAAGAGTGAGAATAACAAAGGACCCTGGTTGCTCCCTTTTTTTTTTTTTTTCTTTTTTATTAAAGAGATTAGGTTGCTACCTTGTGGAACGCCAGATAAGCTTGAAAATTGTTCCTACGATTCAAATCCGATACTAACGGTGAGGTTCCGATCCGTAGGGCACGGTGCTCCTCTGACCGTTATTAAAAAAAATTGTTCCATCAAAAGTGTGTATACCAATCGATTCGTTAGATCATTCTGCATCTCTGAAACAAATTTTTAAAACAAAATGGTGGGGCACATTTTCAAGTTACGCCCTTTTAAAGGCGTAACTGCATAAATCTCACTCAAAACAGTGAAATGATGTGAGGCGGAGGGCTACCAGCAAAACAGGAGTGCTGTCTTGGCCGAAAACCAGCGGAGGTTTAATGCAGCTAGCATATTTTTTTACGATTTTTGGAACATGGGTCTTTATTTGGAACATGGGTCTATATTTATGGGTCTTATTTTTCGGAAAGATTTGGAGCCAATGCCAAAATATGGAGGCGTTTCACGCCGCTGTCTTTAAAATAATCTGCGGAATTATTTTGGGTTTTGGATACAACAGAGAGAGTGATCTTAAAAAATCCTCCTCCACCGTCGATACCAAGCTTTATGAAAAATTCTTCCTCACTGGCGTGTCTACTTTTCTTGATTCGATGAAGCAACTCAGGTATATTATTACAAAATATAACTGGAACATCAGCGCATTGACCAAGATGGACGTTTTCAGCTAGAAAAGAGCATTTTAATTTAGATTTCTTTAAAATATGTACCTTTTTGAGTTTTACCTTTGGCTACTTCTCCTAGCTCTACAATACTAAACAAATCTCCAAGCTGTGAGTTCAGTTTGGAAAGTTTTCCTTTTAAGCTAGTTTCAAAGCTCACTCCACCTCGTTTTAAACCTTTCATGATGCCTGTATATCAACTAACCAATAAGCAAATCAAAAGCTTCGGCAAATCCTAAATAAAATATTACCAAGAGCCTTCCGCATGCTCAAGTTATTCTCCGTCTTCACTTTGAACATATCTTCCGTCCGCATGCGTTTCCGTTCTTTCAAAGATGCAGTAGAATTAGCTTTTCGAAATACGGATGGTTTTCCTCGACGATTTGATAAGCGAATGTTTTCAGAACCTGTATGAATCAAATAAAACGTTAAAACTACATTCTGAAATACATCAGTTGCTGTTGAAGTTGAGACTTTTTCGGCTAGAAACTTTGACACAGCTGCTTCTGATACCTTTGGTGGAGAATTATTTTCTTTCAGAAGTCTTGCTAAACTTTCTGAACGCTCAGTGACAGTACAAACGTGATTCTTCCCTCGTCCGATTTCCGTTAGACAAGTATTACACATGCGTATGACTTTAGTAGTGTTTAAATTGCACGGTTTTGAATTACGTTGGTTTTCCTTTCTAGGAACTGTTCCCGGTAGATTTTTACCATACTTTAGTTGGGCAGCCTCACAAACTTCACAAGTGCACTTTGAATTTGTTCTCGTACTCTTAGAATAGTTAAACTTGTATTTATGTAGGACCACTTTTCTGCTATTTCCATTTACAGGGCTGCAATAAATCCGACACTTGGCACATATTGAGGACAGATAATACCACTCGCGAACATCAATATCGCTTAAGTAATGATCCCTAATCACTTGACGTATTGCACTGGAGATCGGTCTAACGTTTTTTTGATTTGAAAGGCATAAAATGCACACTTTTTTTTAATGATTGCGTGATAATCCATGATAAAATTTCAAGCAAAACAAAGCGCGCTGCAACTCACTAAAGGCACGTTTGTCAATAACGTTTGTCAATGCCTACTTGTGTTCTCTAAAAAAAACAGCGAGTGTTGCGATTTGTGCATGTAAAATAAGAATACGTGATGGAATTTCCCTGTTTTTAGTGAGATTTATGCAGTTACGCCATCAAAAGGGCGTAACTCGAAAATGCGCCTTACATTTTTTTTTAAATTTGTTTCAGAGATGCAGAATGATCTAACGAATCGATTGGTATACTCACTTTTGATGGAACTAATTTTTTTTATAATAACGGTCAGAGGAGCACCGTGTAGGGTATTATTCAAACCAGCTAATGATCCGCAGAGACACCAAATTCCTTCCTAGACGTTTCAGTAATATTCCGCCGTCAACTCTATCGAAAGCTGATTTCAAATCAGTTAATGCGGTGACGATCACATAACGGTTATACGTGCGATAATTGTTACTATGTTAAATGTTGCTTGGCAAAAGGACAACGAGACTGGCAGTGGGTTCAGAGTGCTTTGGATCTTAGACGTTTGAGTCGTTGTAAATGTGTATTTCCCCAAGGAGGTTTCGAAGATGGCCTGCGCAGTGTAACAAAATCAAGCAAGTAACCCTTCAACACAATGGTTAAGTACTCTACAGCAATGTCAATATCTTCAGCGGATTCAAGGATGTGCCGTCAGTGTGGCGAAGCGCTTCAAGTAATTCTTCAAAATCAGTGTGGTGAAAGTCAAGTCCAGGTTCATCCGGGAAGCTCCCAAATTCAGTAGGCAGTGAGAGACTAATAATTACTTCAAAAGCGGGATGATTTGCATCAAGAATAGAGAGCGGTTCTACAGCTTCTTTAATCTGACATCGAGAGAGAAAATACTATAGAACATTAAATACTTTTTAACTCCAATAATTACAGTTGAAATTTCGTAATCAAAGTACATTTATTACATTTTCAATACTTTTAATTACATTAATTACGGAAAGATAATGTTAATATCCGTCAGTACTACTTCAAAACGCATTAATTACTTTAAGTACTTTTGATTGCATTTTAACTTCAACGCACCGGTTATTTGTATTGCGTGCCCCTCGGCTTTGAGTTCATTTGCTTTATTCAGGACCGCAGTTCAGTAATCGCAGTCGGTAGCGTGCAAAAAGAAGATTTATCATCGGCCTGACACAAGATCGCTTGGAATAACTCGAATAACTCAGCACATTTGTCACACATCCACACATTTTTTTTTTTGTGGACGTGAAGTACGATTGCATTTTGATTACCCAAAAGTATCTGACTATAAGATAAATATTTTTTTATGTTGTTTATGTTATGACCATGCTTGAATGTATTTTTGTTTACTGTAGTTGATAAGGTTTTTTTCCTTGATTTGTTTACCGTCGATCTTGTTTTCCGTGCTGAGCACCAATGCTACCGACGCCAGGGAGGCAGCTCCCACACCTGGACCCTACCTATCGCCCCATAAACTCATGAACCGGGGACCAATGGCTTTACTTCCCTAGTAGTGGCGCTAGTGTCGATAAATTTTCTGTTGAAAATTGCCGCTAGGCGCTACCGGCACTTAGTGTATAGTGTAAGTTGTGCAACGCCAGTGCCATCATGTTGTCAAAGAGGTTTGTTTAAGTGTTGTTAAGTCGGCGTTGGTTGCGCTTAAGTTGAATCAAAGACAACATATCAAGAAGACTGGCAACTTTGCCGGAATCCAAGCGACAAATAGAGTAGCGCTGCGCTTGAGCGAAGGTGGAACCAACGCATAGAGAAATGAGCAAATACACAAACCTATCTTCTGAGGATGTAATCTTTGCTATCAAATTCGTTCGAAGCATTTACCTTTGAGCGACAGATGACGCGATTGTACCTGTCTCATAGCGGTGTATGAGAAAATGGAAGAGTTGCCAGTCTTCTTGATATGTTGTCTTTGGTTGAATAGAAATCTTTACACTAGTTTTTACAGAAATTTTTTGCAAAGTCGGAGATAATTTTATAAGTGTATAGCATTACCAAAATAACCTTAAAATATATAAAACGGCCTGACGAAACTTACAACAATCTTAAAAACGACAACTTTCATAATTATGTTAAAACGTCAAAATGATCCTGTAGTGACCGAGTTTTGTGTCCTAAAGGCCAAAAATGACGCAAATAAGTGAAAAAGGCCTGGGCTTTCCAAACTGACTTTAAAATGTCAAAGTGGCCTTGAATTGCCAACAAATATAAACCGGTGAGTCAACCCATAGATTGAGAAACGCTGGTATAGTATTAAGTGTTCAGTAACCTCTGGTTGAGGGGCCTCCCTTAGCTCAGTCGGTAAAGGTGCAGCTACAAAGCAAGACCATGCTGGAGGTGGCTGTGTTCGATTTCCGGTCCGGTCTAGGAATTTTTTGCGCTGGAAAATGTTTCGACTTCCCTGGGCATAGATTATACTTGCCACACAACAATACTAATGCAAAAATAAATGGTACAGGCATCGAAAACTCTCAATTAATAACTGTGGAAGTACATCTAGAACACCTAGTTGAGAGCACGCAATAAGCTAATATGCGATAAATCAATAGGCTTGAAATGCGGAGAAAGTAGAAGAACCTTTGGTTGAACACGGTGTCAATTGTCATTGGTATTAAAACTGCATAAATCCTTCGCATAGGGTAAGGATCTAATTTCCTATATTCTAAGCTAAACCCGTAATTTACATCTTCTTTTCTAAAGGTGTTTGAACATAAACTGTAATATATTTTTTCAAAGATGCGTTCTACATTTATTTACATTTCCACGCGTACCATTAGATTTGACACACAGTCACAAATTGTTGAGTTATTGTTAAAAAATCTAATACTGCTTCTCGATTCCAATTCCGTCATACGAGTTTCAATTCCGTCCCAGCACATTGAAATGTCATTGAGTTCATTTCGGTAAATGGATGAAGGGGAAAAAATAGATTCACTAGGAACACTTCTTTTGTTTTTGAAAATAATTCATCCATATTATGCGTGCACTTTAAAAGATGAGTGAAGAATAAATCTCCACTGAGCTTTCATAAAAGCCTAAGTAAACTCTTCCAAGTAAACCATCAGGATAATTTTGTAGAAGTCCCTTTATCTAAATTTGTGAAAGAAGCCCCTGTTTGCGTTTGTGACTCATGCCTTGTTCAGGCTGGAGAGTTATAACATGTTATAACGGTTGTCAAATAATTGCAACACAGAGACCACCATCAAGACACCGCTATAACATGTTATAACTCTTGTAGTCTGAACGTACTATTATATTACGTTCAGACTACAGAGTTATAACATGTTATAGCGCTATCTTGATGGTGGTTTCTGTGTTGCAATTAGTTGACAACCGTTATAACATGTTATAACTCTCCAGTCTGGACAGCGTTTTAGACTCTTATCGCAGACAAACAGACGTAACTCTTTGAAAAGTTTTTCTTGAAAACATAGTTTCTCAAAACATAGAACCTCAGTAATGACATCTCTCGGGCTTCTCGCGGAAAACAAGCTTGCTCACTAACTCGCAAACAATATTGCATAAAAGCTCTATATAATGTATAGAAACGTCAAAGTGATCCGATGCCAGCGCTGCGGCGAGTAGTTCGCGGAACTGATAATATTCAAATCAACCATTAAATGCGTGAACGAAGATACACAATGAAGTGTTACGTCTGTTTGTCTGTGCTCTTATGAATGCTCAGTGGAGAGAAGTTTGGATGAAATACATAGCTTATTTTTTATGAAATGTGAAATCCACCCAGAATTGACGATGTGCTTTTTATGCTCCATCACATTGTAAAAAACGAATCACACTATCGAAATTGTGAGTTATGTTTTATTTCACATGTTATGTTGTTCACATTTTGTGTTCGTCAAAATTATAAATTCGAACTGTATGTCATAACAACACTACTAACAATGCACTAAACTCCTGTTATATTTCGAATCCAACTACGAACAGGGGTAACATAACTGTACACTCCGTAATAGTCTTTCATGGCGCATCCTTCTGCCCAGGAAATTATGCCCGTCAACAATCCATTACACATCAGAGGTCCTCCGGAATCACCCTTGAAAAGGAAAATATCAAGTACGAATGCGGAGTGTTCTTAATAATAGCTTGAATAAACATCACCCATACGTACCTCACATGCATCCTTCTCACCTGTAGTATATCCGGCACATATCATTCGTGGGGTAATGGTTTCAGACGGTTCATACGCTGATCGACAGGTGCTTTGGCTAACAATTGGCACTGACACCGTCATCACTCGTTTGCTAGTTTCAGAGTAGGTCGTTCTACCCCAACCCATCACCTGACAAAGATGACCCGGTAGAAATCGCTTCGAACCATTTTTCAAGATTGCCGGAACGGCTCTTCCAAAAGGATGGCTCAACCGAATTAGCCCGTAATCATAATCTCTGGTGAGGTATACATCGAACTTGTTATGTTGAATAATTTCTGAAACTCGTAACAATACTCCTCCTTGCTCGTGAAATGATGATTCGGCTCGAATAACTAAACCTGTCGCTGTCTCGCCTCTGGAATTGTACACGTGAAACATGCCATCAGATGAAAAACAAAATTATTTCAATATTAATACAAGGCAAGTATTTTCCATACTGTAGGCAATGAGCTGCTGTCAGGATCCATTTTTCACTAATGAAAGCTCCACCGCAAATATGCCTCTTGATGCTGCCGCTCTTGCGCTGAATCGAAATCAAGTACGGAAACTGCGTTATAGCTGCATTTATGCCATTGATAATGCGGTACGATCCACCATTATTCGTCTGCTGATGGCTGGTTTGAAGGCGCTAAACTTTTCAATAGATTTCACGCATAAATATATACGTGTAACGTTTGCATTAGAATAGTCGATAACCTGTATGCTGAGCTAACTGTTACCTACAGACAGAAGCCCCGATATTATGTACAACATCAAATGCTGATAATTAAATTTAAATCTACTCATTGAACAGGAGTCTAGCGCAAGTGTGATCGAATGGAACGAGAAGTACGTTGAAATGTGAACGGATTACTGAACTTCCACCAATTTTGTTTCAATGGTGTCCGTTCGGACGCAAATGATTTGCTCGAGTTGAATGGTACTTTCCTAGGTCGAAGCGTTCAATGACGATGTGAATCGTTTACCACTAATGACCACACCGATTTCCCGATGGATAATAGATGAAAACGTTCAAGAGTGGTCAGAATTATTGCACCATTTGACCAAATGAAGTTCACAAAAATTATACAAATTCACTAACTCATTATACTCAATCAGCAGAACATCAGATGTACCGTTTTTTTTTCAATGCAAAATGTGGTAAATGATACACTTTGCTTCTGAAGGAGAAAAGAAAATCTTGGAACACCAAGTTTATGAAAAAAAATGCGGCTCCGGTGATGCAGTGGTAAGCGTGACTGTCTCTCACTCCTAAGGGCCTGGGTTCAATCTCAGTCGGTCTCGTTTGGATTTTCTGAAGCATAAAAACTCTTATCACACCTTCCTTCGAAAGGGAAGTTAAGCCGTTGGTCCCCGGTGCATGAGTTAATAGGGTGTGAGAGCTGCCTCCTGGCGTCGGTAGCATTGGTACTTAGTACGGAAAGATCGACGGAAAACAAAACAAGGAAAAAAATCACGAAAACTTTATTTAATCACCCAATAACTGAGAGGGTATACACTCAGGTCTTTTTTTACACGGGGGATACGTACCGTGTAAAAAAAACCGTGTAAAAAAAAACCTACGAGATTTTGATTTTTCGCATGCTTAAATGTTTTTAAAAAATCGGATTTTGATGCCATTTGTAATTAAAGCATGATATGGTCCATATAGACATATTTTAAAAATTTCTGTATTTACACCAAAAATTGTGATTTTTTTTTTTTAAGTATGCCATTTGATTACCTATAGCTTGAAACGGATAATGTGATTGGAATCAAGTCGATAGGTTGTATCGTTGTCGAGAAATCGTTAAAAACGTACCGTGTAAATCGTGGAAAACCGTGTAAAAAAACCGTGTAAAAAAAAACCGCGTAAAAAAAACCGTGTAAAAAAAGACTTCAGTGTATTTCCTAAACTTAGCAACCAATTTCGGTTTTAATCATATCTCAACAATTAATTTACCTGCAGGCGAAATGTCACTACCGTCATATGTGGTAATATCAGGCATAGCATTTGATAACGGCACAAAAGCATTTGTAAACAAACATTCTAAGGCCCTTTACACGCGAACCAAAGTACGCCCACGCAAACCAACAACATAGGTGATAGGGGCAACTATCACCTTTCCGAAAGTGGTATTGGTTTGCATGGGCGTCCTTTGGTTCGCGTGTAAAGGGCTTTAGAAAGTTTGTTTACAAATGCGTTTGTGCCGTTATCAAATGTTATGCCTGATATATGCATACTATTTTTTTGACAATTGAGCACGACATATCATTATTACGTACAAAATTTCCCGGAAAATGAAAGTTGTATCAGCCCACAGTCGCCTATAAATGGATGTAAATTTGTTCTATCGAAAGCAGTCCTTGAGATGAGATTTTTGAGAGGTTTTAAACTCCCCTCCCTTTGCGTAGACAAAGGCCCATACATTTTTTTGAAAAATGTGTATGGACCATATACACTAGCCTAACCTCAAAAACGTCTACGTAGTTTATGAACAACCCCCTATAATTATAGTCATTGAACAACACGTTTTAGCTCATTCAGACTTGTCCCGAGATGATATTTGAACTCGTGACCTTCAGTAAGAAGGACATGGAAACTAACAACTACGTCAGAATAGACCTGGTCGTTTTTTTTCATCCTACTATCTGTTTGTGTGTAAGTGTGTATTTTTGTTTTATGTGTATGTGTGTAACGAAAAAAAGTAACTCATATTTCTCAGCAACCACTGGACCAAATTATGTGTAACATCCGTCAAATGAAAGGTATCATAGTTCCATGGAACGCTATTCAATATTTCTGGAATCGGTTGACTGAATGACCGGAACATGTTCCGCTGAATACGGGCCTCAAAACTAGAAGAGGCTGCCAAACACACCCTGCGACACATCAAAACATGTAATGTGCTCCGTTGTTTTTGACATTTTCTGAATACTTTTGGTACACTTCAAATCAAATGCTTTGCCTTGCGCTTCGGTCAGAGAGCGTATAGGGCGTCGTTATGCCAATTTGGTCGTGACGCATTTCAAGTATGAGGAGTGATTGCATTTAGATCAAAAGTGCCTGAGAAAAATGCAAGTACTTTCGCGGAGTACCCGAAGTTGCGATAGTGAAGGTATGCTCACTAAACTGATGCAAAATTTGACTTTTTCGCTCCACAGTGCTTAAATGGTTTCAAATCGGGTCCTGATTAGCCTCCCACAGTTACAACTCATTTGGTTAGAAACAGACTTCGCACAAGCCATTTGAAGTTTACGTGTAAATTACTATGGGAAATCTCAACTTTTTGTTCATTGACTTTTAGTCTTTTTCCATATTGAGCTGCGAAACAGTTCGAAAATTTTCTCAGCTACAACTTTACTCAAGATCGTTTCTATGTAAAACGAGACAGGAAAAAGTTATTAATTATTTAAGAGCTTGGTAAACTTATGACATGATCAAGTAGCTGATCTGTAGGCAACACTGTATTTTGCAGTGTGACATAGTAGGCATGCTGTCCTATTCAACGCTCCAGAAACACCAATAATGTTGCCTGCTGAGCAGTTGATTGAGCATGATCATAATACATCAGCGCATTGAACCATTGATAACTTTCGATCCTTGCATTTAATGAAAAAGAGGTATTGAGCAAAGTTGTAGCTGGGAAAATTTCCTACAAGTACAATTGAAAGCTTTTAACGCAGACCGATATGGTGAATTATTAGATAGACATGAACAAAAATCTTGGTTTTACCATAGTAATTCCCATACAAACTTCAAATGGTTTGTGCCATCTCAGTTTCTCACCAAATGGGTTCAAAATTTTGAGAGGTTAGTCAGGATCCAATGTTCAATGAGTTGTGTCTGTGTCGATAGATAGGGTCCAGGTGTGGATTCTGCCTTCCTGGCGTCGGTAGCATTGGTGCTCAGCACGGAAAACAAGATCGACGGAAAACAAATCCAAGGAAAAACAAACTTGCTACCGACAAAAAAATCGGTAAATTAAGAATTTTACAGATTTTTCGGTAAAGAAAATTTGATTTACCAACATTCGGTAATGTTGACGAAGTCCGTAAAAAATATTACAGTACGATCTGTAAAACAAGGCAATCGCCGAATTCGCAAAAAAACGCCGAACAAACTGCAAATTGTTAAAACGATTACCGAACTTCTGTAAATTATTCCAGACTGTCAAATCGATAGACGTTTATAATTGTATTTTGCCGGCCCCCGTGGTGTAGTGGTTCTAACACCACGAAAGCAGCCACCTGCCATAAGGACACTTTAGTGAGTAATATATGTACCCTTACTATTATAATATAATTTATCTACTAAATAAAAACTGCAACCGCATACGCTAATAATTTCTAAGTGTGTTGAATTATAGTTTCCGTTTTGTGATGTTTGCGAAGGGCAAACATTTAATTTAATTACTGAATTCTTTTATTTAAGATAATCCTAATTGATTATATGAATGTTCACACGGGCTGAAAAGCTACAGGTTCCATACATCGGCCAACTTTCTGGCACTCACGTGCTGTTCTTTCGGTGTGCAAGTACTCCTGTAGGCCCACCGATTTCGGTAGTAAAACGAGGTTGAAAAGGATTTCCCGTTGACCTACTCTTAAATGACCAGTAGTGTACTTTTGGGTAGAGCAGTCGCCACAGACGCTACCACCATCCATCGTCGGGGTCCCTCGAGAAGGTTGGTGGAATCCGTTGTTACCACCGCGGCCGCCGAAAATCTCACGACGTCCTTGCGCCCCTCAGCTACCGTCTCGCTGTCGTCAACAGTTTAGCACTAAAGCCCTACAGTAAAAGTATGGACGTCTGTCAAAAGTTGTTCCAATCGAACCATCAAAATGCACCGCTATGCTCGATTGGAACAGCTTTTTCCAGTTTTGTAGTGACAGTCGTCTATACTTTAACTAGAGGGCTTTATTCAGCACTACAAACACACTGACCATCCCGAAGAATTACGAAAAAGATAATGAATACGCATACCTAAATGAATTTAAATTCAATTACGTTTCCGTTATTATTTTGCACCAAAGTTCGCTCCGGGTTACGTTATCCGTTACGTTTTTACTATCGAATCGATACCTTTGCGTTTATTTCCACTTTTTTAAGATCGTTATTAGCATGAAATTGGCGAGTCCACCTGTCCGTTATTCACTCCCGAGTTTATGACTATACGGTCATTTCTATACGATTGCTTTGCCTTTGGTATTGAAGAACCATTCCGAAAATCCTCTTGAGGTTCTCGCTCATGTTATTCAGCTTAATCGGGCAAACAAAAAATAACACGACCAGTGGTCTCTCGATCTCGAGAGTGGCGCATAAACCACTGCGTTTGCGATAGTCTCTCTTAGCGCATTCAACGGACGGTTACAAACATATCAGACACAGTCTATGCTCTGTAACTCAAAAAAAATTAATGTACATTCCTGTTCCCCTAAATATGATTGAAGATTTGGAAAATGTGATGAAATTACCACAAGAATTAATAAAAAATTTCGGATTTAAGTAGCTAACAACCTTTTGGTTAGCAGTTGTAGCTAACTAGTACAAAACGTTGTAACATCACACACACATCACAAAAACAGGCTTAAGCGTGCATATATCTTGTTAGAATGTGTCATGAGAATTCTGAAATAAGATCGATTCTGGTCACAATGACTACATTTGCTACACCAAGACATGTTAATGGTACCCCAGGGGAAATGACCAGCCTCTATCTTGAACCACAACTCGTCATGCGACACCTCAAATCACCACTAGCCTATGGCTAAAAATCTTAAAAATAAAGTCTAAAAAAAACCTCAAATCCCATGAGAATTCGAAAATATGTACAATATCAGTTTTATCAAGTAGCCATTGCACAGTGGTCTAGGAATTTAATCTAGCGGAACAAAATTAATAACTTCGAAATCAGTCATCTTAGTGACTTTTAGTCATCGGAAATGTTTTTTTTTTTATATAAACTAAACTTGTACTAAACCGCTATTCAAAATGTATCTTTTTAATTGGTTTGGTGTCTTGGACAAAGTTGTTCATCAGTCAAAAATATGAAACTCTTACGAAGTCGTCAATGGTACATTGTATAAAAAAAAGTATAGTGTTTACCCCTTACAAAAAAGTCGATGCGAAGAAATTATACCAACTATCAAAATATTTTTTTGTTTTCTATTTAAATTTCGTTTCAAACATTGGATAAAAGAACACAAAAAGTTGAACAGCAATATTTATTTATTTATTTAAATGTAATAAATCTTGTATGAACGTTATTTATAGCAATCGGCTCTCGCATTTGGCAACAAAGTATGTTAATTGAGAGTCGTGAACTGCTCTTTTTCACTTTATAACTAAGTATTTCTATTAATCCAGTCAGCTTTATCAGTGAAGCTGGCACCTTACAATTAAATAGGTACACTGGAAAATTTAACAAATGTACCAGCGTAAACACATTAATGAGTAAAATTTGTGTAAACCCAGCAAACGTCAATAGAAAGGGATTTTTTTACTCATTTTTCAAGTACGGTTTTTACTGCAAAATGTGTAAAAAGTAACCATTTCTAGAACTTCAATATAATGGAGACACATGGTTTTTTGACGTAGGACTATGTCTTTAATTTCTATACTGGGGTTCACATTGAAAAAAAAAATCTGAATTCAGACATGTAACGAAAAATCCTAAACACGGACGCAACGATAGAGCGCAAATCGAACAAACGACACATTGCGCATGCTCACATGAGTGAGCTCAATGCTCGGTTGACCGCTCACCATTTCACCAATGAAAGGAAGGGAGGAGAAAAGCAGCGATAATAAAAACGCTTGCCAAATCGTTTTCTTCGTCATTTGCTTTCGCGCAACGCACGCATCGCACCAATGCGAAGACGACGGACTACGACGAAAGCACCCACATCGACCGGAGGAAAGACTTCCCGCAATAGGCAGCATAACAAGGCCGCCGTCATCCGGTCGGCATCGACTTGCACTGGTGTGGCCCCCATTTGTAAAACAACCGGCCCTTTTCAGGGCCACCAATTCAAAAACGGAAAGAGTTAAGAACTAAATGATCAACATATTTGTTCCGTCCACTAGCGGTCCTACGTCAAGCTTCCGTTCGTGCCCCTAGGCACAGACCATTCTACTTTTTATTGTTCATTTTTGAGTTTTCTTATTTGTGCCAATGATTGCTCGGATGCAATACAATTTTTATTAAAGGAAATGCCATCAACAAGAATCAGTTATGAATCAAGCGAATTATCATAATAAATGAAAAATTAAAGATTACTGTCTGAGTCACTCTGTTCTGCAATGAGTGATTCCGCCGCAACTTTGTTCACACCCACTGCAGTGCTATTTTTTCAATAGTTTATTTGTTAGGTTCAAATGTCCAAAAAGACTTCACGGAGTCCAGATCAATTAAATAATTTAATAATTACATTAAAGTATTAAGAGGGACATAGTTTATGAGTTCTTCTTACTCTTCCTCGGAGGCAATTTGAGTTTAGTTCCGCTTTCATCCGTGCGTCTACTCCCTTGCTTCTGCCATTTTGTTTCTCTTCAGCATCGGCAGCCGCTTGACCTCCTCTTCATCCTTTATCCCTTTATTCTCGGTATAGTCCACTATCCCGAATTTGCAGTAGTAATACGCATCGATTTTGTACATCAAAACAGGCGGCTGCTGTTTCTCAGCAGCGCTTGCTTCCTCGCCATTGTTCTTCTCGGCGTCCAAACACGTCACATTCGTCACCACCAGCTCTTCTTCCAGGATCTCAACCGCTTCCTCGTTTGGCGATGCACCTCCACATCTATGACACAAACGTCATTCCCATATACTTTGCGTGAAGCCGAAAAATCCTGGTTCTCTGGTTCGATCGAACCAGAGAACCAGGATTTTTCGGCTTCACGCAAAGTATATGGGAATGACGTTTGTGTCATAGATGTGTGCACCTCCTGTCAGTACACCAGTGTACATACTAGTCTCTTCCTCATTCCATTGTTGGTTTTCTTCTTCCGTTCGTTGTTGTACTGGCTGCTTGGGGCAGGAATTCATCCGATGCCCCTCCGCCTTACAAACGAATAAAAAAAAATTGTTCCCTTGGGAGAATATGTTCCTTTTCCGATTGAGAAAATGCAGTGAACTAGGAATCTTCTTTTTTTTTGCATCCATATATCGATGTCGCACACCTGCAAGCAAGATAGTTGGAAATTTCTCCCGTACTACACGCTTTACATCACCGTATTTCCCTATAGCACCAATGCTAGATCGCTATCCGGGACTTCTGGTGCGAGGTCGAACACTCTCACGTACTGAACGGTACCCCCAGCAGGCGGCATGCGTACCTCGACTGACTTCCCATTGGCATAATGGAAAATTAATTGTTCAACGTTATTTAGTAAACAATAAAGCATCCAATCCTCTGACTTGAACTTGATGAACACAGATTTTTCCTCCGCTATGCGGTATGTAGCGATCATCTGAGTGGAATCCGCATCCAACGATTTCACAAAATTCGCAATGTTTTTCATTGATGGTTTCCCTGATCCATGTGGGAAGCTGAATCTCATAGTCAGTTTTACTTCTACCGACATTTCCACTAGTTGTTTGCTTTCTAGCAAGCACCGCAACAATGAATTGCTGTCACACTGCAGTGCTGTTGGACTTTGTTCTATACAAAAGGATTTAAAAAAAAAATCAATCAACTTCTTCAAAGAAGAAGGAACTTTCAATCCAAAAACCGAAAATACTTTAAACCAAGGTGACTACATATAGGTGTTCTAATGTGTCAAATTCATGATTCAGCCATGTTGGATTTTTACTAATCCGCAAATTTCAGCCCAGTGGCAGGCGCGTAGGCAACATGTTATACAGTGACAGCGGGCCCAGCACAGCAAAATAAACGATTTGAGCCCGGGACATGCTGCCTACTGTCAAACGCTGCTGTTGGTATAGGCCTTGTCACTGGCCTGGCAAATTTACTCATCGCTGAGTTCCTGCACTTTATGTGATGCATAAGTTAACTAAACTCAAATTTGGGTCGTTCTCTTTCGCCGTTTAGATACAAGTAGTAATTTTCATTGTTAGTGATTATGTGAGGCTCAACCATTTGAACAAGATGCTCTGCAAGTGCAGTTGCGTGATTCTACAGCCAGGCACCGCACACCGGAAAATCTTAATTATGATTTTTTTTTTCTAGAACTTAACTATGAAAATATTTTAAATCACTTACCCTTTAGATTGTCCATCGTTGAACCAACAATCAATTCGAAACTAACGATTTTAAATTGGCTCACTACTTGACTAGCCTATTGGTCCCAAGCAAATCGATTAACGAACCCCATTCTAGTCAAAATTCTAGTAATACACTATGTTTGTTTTGATTCACTATGAAAGTTTGACAGATAAAATTAGGGGTTAGTGGATTTTCCTATGTTTCGAGGGGTGAATTGATTAGCTTGGGACCGAAGATAGTACCAGAGCTGAGCCAAAAAGTTGAGCTCGTTTCTTCGGGACCTTCTGGTCTTAGAGTTACTTCTATGGTTGAACTGTCCAGTGGACCGTAGTTCCTCATTTTTTCTGCTATTAATCACTGAAAATTTTACGCTTGGCTATACAAATGGCGTGCGTCAACAAAGCAGGATGCAGCAAGGTTTCTTCTTAAAATACATTCTTAAAATTGGTACACATTTTAAGATCTCAAAATTTTTTGACAGCTGCATAGAAATTTGTATTTTTTTTTTCACTCCTTAATGTGTTTACGCTGGTTGCCGTGTACAACCATAGAGGTAACTCTAAGACCAGAAGGTCCCGAAATAACGTGCTCAACTTTTTGGCTCAGCTCTGGTACTCTCTTCGGTCCCAAGCTAATCGATTCACCCCTCGAAACATAGGGAAAACCAATAACCCCTCATTTTATCTGTCAAACATTCATAGCGAATCAAAACAAACATTGCGTAGTACTAGAATTTCGACTAAAATAGGGTACGTTAATCGTTTGCTTGGGACCAATAGGCTAGTCAAGTAGTGAGTCAATTTAAAATCGTTAGTTTCGTATTGATTGTTGGTATAACTTTGACTGAGCTAGTACCCAAAGAAATAATATGGCCCTGAATAAAAATCATGAAGAAGTTTGCCTGGTTAATGTGGGGAGACCCCTGCGCATCATGCTGAACCGCGTACGCTACATATTTCCCCAATTGGACAGCTAACGCCAAAGGTGATTCCTATTGATACAAAGGGAACGGTATTAATTTTGCAAAATAACAAAATCACTTAGCCCAATCCACCGAATCAGCGGTGCTGGCAACTCTCCCTCGACTCCAAATGGTATCACGTTTGGCGGTTTTCTAAAGCCTTTTCTGGACAGTTGCCCCATGATTCGGAGGCAACCACGGACACGATCGCTTTTGATATGACTCATTTCGCGCCAAATCGAATCGAATCTGGCAGCACCCTCTCACATTTCAATGAAACTTTCTGGATGTGTGTACCTTAACTAAACAAGCCACTTTGCATATACTTAGTTTTTCCAAAATTTATCTAGACTAACCTTTGAGAAGGGCCAAACTTTTTATACCGATTTAAAAAAAAAAAATATTATGGAAAAATGACAACTCCTACAGAAATGTGTTGCATGGATAACTTTTAGGAGATTGTCCAAATAATCGAAAAAAAAAATACTGAAAAAAATTTCCACTAGAGACCAACATTGAAAAAAAATATCAATTTTTAAAATTTGAAGTCGATTTAAAAAAAATGGCCATGTTTGATTTGGATGAAACTTTGTCTCAAGATAGGTAATTATGTTTACTACCAACAGTCCATACATCGCGCGATGGGCACTTTAAAGGAAAAAAAATATTTCTAGCAAAAACTTTTTCATGTCTGAATTGATTTTTTTTTAATTTGCTATTTTTACACAAAACTAAACCAGTGAAGCTCAAAATAATCTCAGAACCCAATGAAGCTTAATTTTTGATTCAATTTTATCTAATCAGCAACTAATCACATGGATTAATCGAGTTTATATCATTAGAAAATAATATAATTGATTATATTGTCTACTACTGAGGCAAAATCCGATACTCCTATAGCAACTTAGAATTCTTAGCTCAAATTATCCATAAAGAATTAGGCATGAATAAAATTTAAATTGAGATCTTCTTTCGAATCAACAACGATTTGGGAAGTCAACGTATCGCATCATAATTCTATATGCCCTTCTGTTATTTATACCTAAACCATTAACATTATATACCTACCACTTCATTCTACCTATGAGCACTATAAAACAAAGGTTGATTTCATACAAGCAGCAGTCAATCTGATAAGTTGTGAAGACAAGTTGTAGTAAAATTATTATCATGGACCAAAGTAGTAAATTAAGGCTCAAAGGATTGACATGTTGTGCAAATATAAATAATCCGAGATGCAACCGAAATAAGTTGCGGGCCATATCGTCAACGATGATAGAAAAAATACATTCTATGGGATATAACCACGAAATTGATGAAACGATGAGCATTTGTGAGTTATGCCGTAGCGTGATATCTCATAATAGAAGTCCAGTTATGAAAAAACGCCGATCGGTAGGAAATGAAGTAAATATCCAATCGTCAACTAGTGGGCAGCAGCATAGTGATGATCCAGGTCCATCAATGAGTGGTCAATGGCCAATGCAGCAATGACTGTTTTTCAAAATTTTATATTTTTAAAACAAGTACTGAGGATTCAAGCGTTAATTCGCAAGTAATATGTTGAACGAAAATTAAAGCATTTGCTCTATTTTTTTAAGTTTTGTAACCGAACTTCGGTATTTTGATTTGGGGTTACTTTGATAATGCTCGATGCATGTAGAAAAAAAATAGTGAAACTCAAACAATTTAGTTCTTTAAATATGAAACTTTGAATCAGTATATAATCAGAAAACTTCATAAGCAATAAGAATACAACATTGAATTTGTGATGGCGGTATCGGAAATACATTTCAAAAGTGATAGTTTGAGTGCTTTTTCAAAACGAAAAACTCGAAAATGGTTTTTTACTATTTTTGTAAAATATGTAACACAGACTTTATAAAACTATATACCATATCAACGGAAATACCCTAAGCTACAATATGGAACCAATGTTTCTTATATGGAAAAAGCACAGCGAGTACATTTATTCTTTATATTATACTATCAAAGTTACACGCATTATCAAAGATACCCCATTCAAAGTGTTTTTATGTTACTTCATACGCGAAGTTAACGATTTTCAGAGTTGGTTGGAAATGGTAACATGAAGCTTTAGTGTGATGATTTATTAGCTACAGAATGATTTTTAGAAGAGGGTAGGTGGATAGTTCCTTTAGAGTACGGCAGTATGAAAATTGAATAGAAGTTGAAAATGAGCGAAGGGCCATTAATGCGACAGTTTTAAGATCGACGCACATTTTTGCCTAATGCTCTCGCAAATGGGAATTGTGGGTTCGAATCCCACCGGTGCCCTTAGATTTTTTCGCAAATTTTCTCACACGCACGTCTCTTGCCGATGATATGTGCTAACCTCTCAGTATCTTCTAACTGTCGCATATAACAAATAAAAATTGACTTTCAGTCGCTAACCTAAATCGAGTATTATCAGTATTGCCAAAGTCTTGGTCCGTGAATAAAGTTGTAGCAGAATTCAACGCACCAACGTACATGGTGAGGCAAGTGAAGTGCCTTGTTAATGAGCAGGGTATTCTAAGCACACCCAACAAAAGAAGTGCACGCTAACTTGAGAGTACCCATTAAATGAGTATTTTGTACTCATTTCTTGACTTCATTCCAAACTGTCAAAAAAGGGTATTTTCAAAAAATGGAAAGCGGTTAATTTTGATTCATTTTTAAAATTGGCTTCTTGTAGTTAAAATAGGTTAGAAATAATCATTAGTGATTCAATGCAAAAGTTACGCCATTTTCAAAAGCGCAGAAGCGAGAAGTGCGGAAGTGCAACATTTAATCCAAAAAACTGGAAGAATATTTTTCGTTAAAATTTATTCGTATACGATATTTGACAGAATTCGCTTGTCCTGTTTTTGAATGCTCTGTGATCGTTCCAGGCAATCATATTCCAGTACGGTTCATTTAAAGCTTTGAGGGCCCCCATCCTAATGTGTCACCCCTGGAAAGATTTACGAGATAATGTTGCCGGATTTCAAGCCGATGTGCACCAGTAAGCCAAAGCCGAAGTAGAGCAAGTGCAGGGGAAAGTAGGACGCACGAGTTTTCCAAAAAAAATCCTTCTATTTCCACAGCACAAGATAGGAACCATCTCAGCACAAGCAATTGACGTTTTTTAATGCTTTGGAGTGTTCTAGGGAGTTTTTAATGTTCTAATGTTTCTTTATTCTAATAAAGAAAAAGTTTTGTTGATCTTAAGTTGACTTCTGTCGTATTTATTATTGTTGATATTGTAGTAGATGTGTAGATTTCAGTCAAAGCATGGATTAGAAGCAGAATGGCATTTTTTTTTGCAACGTCTCATGGGAAAGGTCCCTGTGATGCCATTGGTGGCGTTCTCAAGCGAATGGCAAAGAGAGCTAGTCTTGCTCGAGATTATGGAAACACCATAACAACTCCACGAGAATTATATAACTGGGCAGTTGAACAAACAGATAAAAATATCACAAAACTACGTTTCGAGTACATATCCACTGAACAGTACATCGAAATGTCAGAAGAACTCGAAGAACTATATAACAGCACAAAGACAATATCTGGCACACAGAAATTCCACAGTTTTGTGCCTATAACTGGTGACAAAGTAGCGGCAAAAAAGTATTCTAATTTAGAAGATGAACCAAAAAAAATATAACTTGATTGGAAAAAGGAAAAAATAGCATGTATGAAAATAGGTTTAAAACATTGAAAATATACAAATAAATGATATATGAGAAATCTTGTCGTTTTTCTCTCACATATTATCAGATTTTACTTCACTAGTAGACAACAGAATTAGGGAATGATATTTTTTTTTTTGATAAGGTCTACATGTCCAGAAAGTTTTATTGAACTCTGAGAGAGTGCTGCGAATTCCGAATACGATTTGGCGAGAAATTCATCATGCGCCCTTTTCATATGAAATTCTCGATTAATCAAAGTGAACTTAAGTGTTGATTAGACAACATTGAGCTTGATTAGATTCTGAAATGATTTTGAACATCACTGGTTTAGTTTTGTGTGAAAATGGCAAATTAAAAAAAAAAATTCAGACATGAAAAAGCTTTTTCTAGAAAAGTTTTTTTCCTTAAAAGTGCCCATCTCGCGATGTATGGACGGTTGGTATTAAACATAATTACCTATCTTGAGACAAAGTTTCATCAAAATCAAACATGGCCATTTTTTTTTTTAATCGACTTCAAATTTAAAAAAATCGATATTTTTTTCAATGTAGATCTCTAATGGAATTTTTTTCAGTTTTTTTTTTATAATTTGGACAATTTCCTAAAAGTTATCCATGCAACACATTTCTGTAGGAGTTTTCATTTTTTCATAATATTTTTTTGAAAAAAATCGGCAAAAAAAGTTTGGCCCTTCTCAAAGGTTAGTCTAGATAAATTTTGGAAAAACTAAGTATATGCAAAAAGGGCTTATTTAGTCAAGGTCCACACATCCAGAAAGTTTCATTGAAATGTGAGAGGGTGCTGCCAGCTCCGAATACGATTTGGCGCGAAATGCGTCAGCTTTTTTGAGTAGTACACGCAAACATGATATCAGTTCTAAAATGAACTTGAATTACACGAAATTTTCCATTGATCAAAAGCTCCAAGGGGGTTCGACCTTAGCCATCTTAATGCATTAGGAAAACGTTTCACACTGTGCTGCATTACCGGGTCAAAAAAGACCCAAACTGTAACTCGCTCCCAAAAATCCTTTTTTGAACCGATTGTTGATCTATTGGCTTAAAATGAAAGATGAAGGTTCCTAGAATGGCACCCTGCCCATGAACTCTCCAATTTGGCTATTTAGGCTAACTGGCAACGGTTTCGATAGGGCATAGAAGGACACTCCCAAAGTCTCATGTACTGGTACCGTCCGACGGCTCAAAATTTATGATTTTTCACCCAGAAGTAAATAGACATCATGTCATGGATCGTAATGTGAAGCTGGCCACATCCCAATACCCGGAACCACCGGTTCCGGTAGGGCTCAAAAAGTATACTTTCTAAACCTCATGTACTGGTACCGTCCAACGGCTCAACATTGATGATTTTTCATCCAGAAGTAAATAGACATCACACCATGGACCAAAAGGTGGATCTGGGCGCATCCGGATAGCCGGAACCGGTTCTGGAAGAGCCCAAAAGGGAAACTTCCTAATCCTCATGTCATCCTGAAGTAAATAGACTTAATCTTCGAGTTTGACACTAGTCATCCGGAAACAACAGAACGGTCTCTGGTTTTTGATGATCTGGAACGGGCGTTGGAAATGGTCAACTTCCTTTTGCGTTAGAAACCGATCGAGTGACAAATAAAACATTTCATAATTTTGTATGTATAATAGAGCCCATACTATTAAGTTGTTTGGCCAAAATGAAACGTGGCCTTTGATAACACTAGTTTACAATCTATTTGAACTTTGTACGCTGATGGTCATTTTCCATGTAAAATCGTGCGCTGAATCCAAACATGTAGTCTAAAAAATCTCAGTAGAATAGTTTTTGAAATATAGCTAAAAAATGAAATGAAATTTCAAAAAAATTTGTTTATTAAAATACAAATATCTCCAAATGCAGGGCATTTGTATACTACTACATGGCATTTCAAGCTTATTGCTTATAGCATATTAGATTTTGCCTGCTCCCAACTTAGTGTCCTTTGAAGTACTTTCACATTTTAATTGAGAGCTTTATATGCCTGTACCATCCTATGCCCAAGGAAGTAGAGAAATTTTCCAACCCGAAAAATTAATAGACCGGACGGGAATCGAACTCAGTCGCCTCCAGCATGGACTTGCTTTGTAGCTGCATCTTTACCGACTGAGCTAAAGTATCATCTTCAGCTATTTATGTATAGTATAACTTCTGAGTAAATAGTGAACATAATAAATCACCCATTATGAGATTCTATTGAATAATACCGGCCTACATTTGATGAAACATTATTATAATAAAATTAATGCATTTTCATTTGAATGCAAATTTTCTTGAAAATTAACCTTTGCGTCTCTGACGTATTTTTCTGTCCTAAATGTTGCAGTTAATTTAGCTCTATAATCGAGAAATTACCAGAGTTTCATAGGTCATACTTGTTGGTCACGTCGCGGTTGTGAATTTACACGGATATTCCTTGGGTTCTGTCCAATGGTGAAACATTTTCATGATATTTTTTTTTTATCTTAAATATGAACCTAGCACTTTTCGTTGTCAAATCATAACCGAATCGTATATATGTTACTTTGTGGATCATGCACGACTTATTACTATGTATACCGGAAATTATAGGTTTTCCAAATCGACCAGGACATCTGTTGATTTGTTTTACTAGATCAACCAAGACTGCAATAATGTCTGTAGTATCGAAAAATGTCCAATCAGATTCAAAGTGTCTATATTGATCATGCATGATCTATTTCCGAGTAATCCAGATGTTCAAGGTTCTTCAAATCGTCCAGGAGTTCAGATAATTTGATTTACTAGATCAACCGAGATTGGGACAATGTCTTTAGTATCGAAATATTTCCAGACAGATGCACAGTGTCTATGTGGATCATGTTTAATTATTTCCACGTATACCAGATGATCTAGGTAATCCAAATCGTCCTGCAGTTCAGATGATTAATTTTAACGGGTAACCTAAATATCCGGTATACATGGCAATTACTCGCATAGAAACGATTCGTTTATGACAACGAAAAAAAAATGTTCATATTGGAAAAAAGGATAATGTCTCAAATTTGATAGGAATTTCCGTGTAAATCCGGTGTGACTTATGGAATTGAGATCATTTCTCGATTATTTGCAGTGTTTGGTTTGAACCGGTAAAAATTTAAGAGCCAAATGAACAACAAAACAATCTGGGATGGAAAGATTACATTGAATTCCACAATTTTTGTGACAGCACATCAGTCCATTTGCGATTTTCGCGACATCTTTTAATGTTTCCGCGATTTTCGCGACTGAAAGTTCAAATCCGCAACAATCGCGAAATCCGCGAAATTCGCAAAATCCGCACCTGTTGTAACAGCCCTGCAAATGTAATGAAGTTGTATTATTTATTTTAACGCCAAATTAAAGATGATAAAATTCGCTTTCGATCGTTTAAACCCATTTTTCAGTAAGATTAATGGTAAAACCACAACAAACATTTTTATTTACACTGTTTAAAAAGAAATTCAATTTTCTTAGAAAAATACAATATATAAAAAAATAAACAAACTATTAATTAACAACAATACCATCAATCTCTTTGACAATTGATCAAAAAAAAAATTTCTTACCATTAATTTTTGCGTTAAGATAATTGATGTAGTTTCATTAAAAGCGGAGATATTTGTATTCTAGTATACACACTTTTTTAAAGTGAATTTTCATTTTTAGCTGTATCTCGAAAACTATTCTACTGATTTTGACTACATTTTTGGATTCAGTGCATGATTTTACATGAGAATCACGGGTAAAAGATTTAAGTTCAATTTTATGTTTACTTTTTTTGTAAACTAGTGTAATCGCTGCCATAAAAGATGTAGTCGCAATCATAGGTTTGAATTCAACGCATGTTTCTGTAGCGGTGCCAGTGGTGTAGTGGTAAGCGTGATAACATCTCACCCCAAAAGGCCTGGGTTCAGTCCCAGTCGGTGCCACCGGGATTTTCTGATACATACAACCTTTGATCATGCCTTCCTTCGGAAACCATTGGTCCCCGGTCCATGAGTTGATGGGTCGATAGGGGTAGGGTCCAGGTGTGGGAGCTGGCTCCCTGGCGTCGGTAGCATTGGTACTCAGTACGGAAAACAAGATCGACGGAGAACAAATAAAAAAAAAAAATCAAAAAAAAATGTAATGTATCTCAATCGAAATTCTTAAACATTTTTCGAAACTGGTTCTAGGTATCCAGATATGGTTATACCGTTATACTGTTCACCTGATAGATTTACCTTTTGAATTTAGTTATGACTTTTTTTTACAAGGCATTAACAATTAATCCTCCTATGTATGTATTTACACATTTTCCGCTTATTCTGTCTATATGTTGCACATACACCACCTTACACACCAAAGGGTTGCTCTAAAGGGTGTCCACGATGAAATTGCCACACTATGAAATTGCTCTAACTTTTTAACCGTTGGGTAGAATTTAATGAAAATTTGGGTGGATTTAGTTCATAGAGCATTATTTAAAGTCCTGTGATCAAAACTCGCGGAAATGGAGTCGAAAGAACAGCTCGTGCGTGATAAAATTTTGCGCATTCATCACGAGAACAAGGATCTCTCGCATCGTTCCATCGCTAAAACGTTGGGAATCGCGAATTCCACGGTGTCGCGAGTGATTAAGCGGTTCGAGGAACGGTTGACCACCGATCGGAAGCCCAGAAGTGAAGGAAAAAGTATTCCGTACAACACCAAAAATCACAACCGCGTAGTTGGGGCCTTCAACCGAAATCCGAACGCCTCCGTTAGGGATGTGGCTAAAAAGCTGCACCTAAGCCGAAGTTTTGTCCAAAAGGCCAAAACTAAGGCTGGGCTTCGAACGTTCAAGGTACAAAAGGCCCCTAATCGCGACGAGAAGCAGAACAAGTCCGCCAAAACCCGTGCCAGGAAGTTGTACCTCAACATGCTGACGAAAGTTGAATACTGCATCATGGACGACGAAACATATGTGAAGGCCGACTTCAAACAGATCCCCGGCAACCTGTTTTTCACGGCCAAGGATAAGTTCAGCGTTCCGGAGCATGTCCGCACTCAGAAGATGTCCAAATTTGCGAAGAAATTCCTGGTTTGGCAAGCCATCTGCACGTGCGGGAAGCGGAGTGCACCTTTCGTGACCCAGGACACGATGAACGGACAGGTGTACATAAAAGAGTGCCTCCAGAAGCGGCTGCTTCCTCTCCTGAAGGCCCACAACGTCCCAACAATCTTCTGGCCGGATTTGGCCTCATGCCACTACTCCAAGGACGTGCTGAAGTGGTATACGGACAATAAGGTCAATTTCGTGCCGAAAATGTTCAACCCTCCCAACACTCCGGAGCTCCGCCCTATCGAGAAGTACTGGGCGATTATGAAGCAGCACCTTCTTAAACGACCTAAGGTAGTGAAGACAGTCGAGGAACTGAAGAAAGTATGGGTTTACATGCAAAAAACGGTTGATTCACAGGTTGTGCACAATCTTATGGCCGGGGTTAAGGCCAAGGTGCGGGCATTTGCGTATGGACTGTAAATAAAATACGAGTAAAATGGTAAAATGAAGTTTAATCGTTATTTCTCAATCCCTGAAAATTTGATGGCAATCGGATGAAAACTCGAATTTTGCGAATCAATTTTGTGTGTGGCAATTTCATCGTGGACACCCTTTAGCATCTCTAAACATATAAGCCTAGAATGGGAACCAACATTAATCTAACTGCTTTAAATGTGTCGTTATTCCCGTGCCCATGATAGGCTTATTTGTTGTTGAAACATTACACTTGTAGAACTCAGCATTATAATTAAAAATATATTCAAAATAAAAAACAACTGAAATGCTAACGGTGCTGTTACTTCATCCATGACCGAGCCTTTATTCTTACCACTTTACATCCCATTGATGCTAGCTAGAGCTTGTGCGCGTCAACTCTACACGAGAGAGCGACCTTGAAGAACGACGAAGAAATAATGAGTGGAAACTAGTTGGTAGCGACTAGCAAGGTAAATGCCCAATAATTGCCGGCATAAATAAATGAATACCGTCGTACTTATATCCGGTATAAAAAATCCTTAATTGTACTACAGGAACTTGCACGTTGTGTCCACCCCATTAGTGATCAACAGTAGGGTACTATACCCTTGAGCTTATTGTACGCTGCATAGCAAAAGACCTAGAAGGTGAGTGTGCAGCTCGCTTATAACTGAGGTTGCAGTCTCTCGCGCAGGGCCAATGCATCAACCCGCGAGATTGTGCAATAGTCGTATAATTGAAACCAAATAAGCCAGCAAGGTACGTACCTAGTCTTGGCGTTTGCATTGCATTGTGGGGTATACGCGCAGCACTCTACCTTTCCGCACTTGTCTATACATAACTACCCAACTATACATACAGTAAAATCATTGCGATCTTTACTTAGAGTCAAGCCACATTTTCTGAGAGCGGATCTTAGGCGAGAGCGAGCTGAACCTTCAACTACATTGCCATCATATTGGGAGCCGCTCGAAAAGCTCCAAAACACAGCCCAAGAGTTTTTAAAACCTCTATAATAAAAAAAATAATAATAATAACAGCCCAAGAGTCAACACACGTTCGGTGAGGCTTAAGCCGCAGCTGATGGTTTCAGTCTCTGTTAGCACCTTGGAGCGGTCCAGTGTAGAGAGAGAAGCCTCAGCATGCCGCTGCTGAAGAGGAATATTACCGACACAAGTTTCATCATCAGTATCGAAAGTGGTGTCGAAGATATCCAGGAGGAAAAGGTTCGAATATCTCGTGTTTGTCAAATTGTTCTGGATCGATTGTTTTATCCATTTGCACACTGGATTTATACCATGCCTGTACCTAATTGAACGAGACATTATATCGTAGTTTACTTACTGAAAGCAGAAAAACGTGATCGAGAAGCTGAAATTAAATCGAACTGATGAGCCGTTTGCGATGTAGAAGCGATGCATTTTCGCAAGCTCATGATCATTTTGAAGGATATCTTGATTAAGATTTCACATCACTTGCAACTGTCAACCTAGTGGTTTCGTGCTATGAAGTATCGGTAACGTGTGAATTGCTGTTGGTTAATATTTGTATGTGCATGTTTGATGTGCGTCATAATCCATGGCAGAATGGAAAATACCCTTTCGAATGAACTTGAAAATCAACTCGTGGTATAAACTTGCGTTCGGTTCTGTTTGGTTGTTTCCGGCTTCCTGGTCGTGTGTTTCTGTATTGTGAATGGTGGTTTGAATGAATATTCATATGGCAAAAAAAAGATATTCAAAATAAATGAGTGTGTCACCGGATTTTGTGCTATTCTGTGAAGCAGACGGAATCCTTGAACGCTAGAAGACAATTGGAACGATCTAAAAAACCTAAGAGCTATCAACCTAGCTGCCAATATGTGTTGATCGTTTTGATTAATGGTTTAATGAAGAACCCACATTGTCCCATTTATATTGCCAAAGCGGTTGGAAAATGTTTTTCTTTAATTGGGTGCGTCAATTTTAAAACTCCCTGCTCCCCAATGCTCTTTTGATTCTTTTTATGGTCTCTTTTACCGATTAATGTAAATCAATATCTTCTAAATATCACGCAATATCAACGAATTTTCCATAAAATCAGCCCTTTTCAAATGTTAATTACTCAGCACGGGGCAAATACACACACATTTTCAAGTTAGCATTTGAAAGGACACAACTTGAAGTAAAATATATGAAAACATGAGAGATATTTAGGAACAATGGCCGGCTTTGGCCGCGAAATGCCGCGACATTTGTTGAAAATTACAAAAGTAAATAAATAACTCTTTTCTTGAAGCAACATACAAGGCAATGTTTTTTTTTATGATGATGAAGTTTATTGAGTCTGATTTTAGCTATTCTATCATCATTATCATTATATCATTAATATTTTTCGATGTCAAATTGACAAAACAATGCATGTGTCATTTTGGGAAGTAGCGCGTACCAAAAAGTGATGTGAAAAAGGAAAAGGAAAAAGGAAATGTTAATTGCACTCCTTGTTTTTGAACAAATCTATGATAAACTACAGTGCTTTGAATATGCGACATTATGAAACCGTTCACGTTGTGGTTTTTTGATCAATGAACCACTCTGTCAATCAGTTTAAAATTTCATTTACTGTCACTCGCAGTTTGATTTTTTTAATCTAGAACATCGAGACATGTTTTGGCCATTAGTACAAATGCAGTTGCGTTTCGGTTTTATCATGGTTTTTCACATTCCGTTTGTATCACTCTCGGTTTTATCGAAAAAAAAAAGTGTTTCGCATATATATTATCACGTTTTTTTTTTCAGAATTGAATCATTAAAATTAATTAATTTAGCTTTATTTAGGAGGCTTTCAGCCTTAGGCTGGTTCGCCTTCAAAATCATTAAAATGAAAACATATATTTATCATTGATTTTTCAAACCACATATGGAAATTAAAAAAATATATTACCAATACATTTTTTTAGCGAAAATTCAGGATCATTAATTGGTATTAAACACAATTGGCAAATCAAAGTTGGCACTAGTGGAGAATAGAAAAGCTATGAGAGTGATGATGGTTTTTAAAATTTTACACGGTGAGGTATACGAGTGCAATCTTAAAATGCTTTTATTTTGCAAATGGAGCATTTTATTTAAATCTGGTTAATGCTACGTTAGTACGTTAAGGACTACTCAATAGACATAAAATATAGAAAAAAAAATTATTTTCAGATTTTTAGATGTATACATAGATTTTAGCTTTTCTACAACTGTAGCAGCAACCAGATTTAAACAAAATGCTCCAATAGCAAATTAAAAGCATTTTAAGATTGCACTCGTTTGCCTCCCGGAGGAAAATTTTGAAATCATCACTCTCATAGTTCTTCTATTCTCAACTAGTGCCAACTTTGATTTGCCAATAAAGCGCTTTGAAATTTCGAATGTTACATAGAACTGGTTTGAGAGCTATTTGAGTGGGAAAACTCAAAGGTCGGTTTTTAGTGTTTTTATTCCTCAACCCGCATGGAATAACTTTGGTATACTTCAGGGAAGTGTATTAGGGTTTCTTTTATTTAATACTAGCTGAGTGCGCACGGCCTTGTTCGGGATTCAATATTAGCTTGAGTTTATGCGCCGATTCAAAAAAGCATGCTATATTTTTCTGTTTCATTTTTATGCGAGACCCCCCACCCCTTACAGAGAGGGGTGGGGTCTCAAACCATCATAAGAACCTTTCCTGGTCCCAAAAACTCCTGCATACAAATTTTCACGCCGATCGGTTCAGTTGTTGTTGAGTCTATAAGGGTCACACAGACAGACATACAGACATTCATTTATATATATATATATATATACATCTATATATATATATATATATAGATGTACATCAATGATAAGTAGCAGCGCTGGTGGTGTAGAGGTAAGCGTGATTGCCTCTCATCCCAAAAGGACTGGGTTCAATCCCAGTCGGCGCCGCCGGGATTTTCTGAGGCACAAAATCTCTGATCACGTCTTCCTTCGGAAGGAAAGTAAAGCCGTTGGTTCCCGGTCTATGAGTTGATGGGTCGATAGGTAGAGTCCAGGTATGGGAGCTGCCTCCCTGGCGCCGGTAGCATTGGTACTCAGTACGGAAAACAAGATCGATGGAAAAGAAATCAAAGAAAAAAAAATCAATGATAAGCATTGGCGTAGCTAACGGAGTGCCCTCCATAATTGTCTTCCAAGTAGCATTTTAAGTTTTATGAAGTACTACAAAGCTACTATAAAACAACATTCATAAAATCCTGGTCAAGGCTGCTTTGCCATTGATGCATCCACCAAAACCTCATTAGGACTACACACTTAGAAATAGCTAATTTTACACGGGACGGAATCCATCTTTGACATAAAAGATGAGACGTAAACAAACATGTCATGTAATATTAAGTGCTCCGAGACTGAAAAATTCGTTGCTCGACGAAGAGTACGTTTGATTGAGCTATATTTTGCGTCTTTTATGACTCAACATTATGTCAAAATTGACACTCGTATATGTCACTCTCAGAGCAACTAAATTTACATGATTTTTTCTAAGTGTGTAGAATCTGTCGAGTTGGCCCACCCTGAAGAACGTTCTGAATGATGTTTTCTCAAATCTCTTCAAGATTGATTGACTGCAAAAAAGTTGTATGACGAACGCATTGAGAACCATTTGAAAACCGAATCTAAGCTACAATAAAGGCTATTTGGCTACAATAAAAGCCTTGAGTCATTTTCCCTAGCCGCTTGCTAAATCCACTAGAAAAGCATCAATCAAGATAGAAAATGATTCATAAATACCATCCGACCTCAAAACAATTAAAATGAAAACTAATCGTATAAAATTCCTGTTGAATTTCCAAAGTAGTTTTCATAAAGTGGCCTAGTTTTAAGTTATGTTATGTTATGTTATGTTAAGTTTTGTTAAGTTATGATTTTCGCATTTGAAATATTTGTTCAGAGCTAAATTGACCAAAATAAAGTTATATCCAAGGAAACATAGATTGAAAATGGACTATAGTAAAAAAAAAACTAAAAAAATGATTGTAATATGGTGGAAGCATAAAAGTTGTTTTTCATGGGCCATTTGTTAAAAAGTTGTTTTGCTTTCAAGAAATCCCTAACAAATTCATAAGGTTTTAAAATGGCTTTTATGAAGAAAACTTGCAGACTGAATTGCTTAATCCTAACCCGTTCAGATTTATGGCAGCATTTATGGGGACAAATTTTCCTGCAAAAAGTTAAACGTCAAAGTTTGTTTAGCATTCAAAAGTTGCGCTGTGCGATCCAGCGTTCTTCCAGGCGATTTTCTCCCGATGGATTCGAAGCAGTTACTCAGAAAGTGTGCGATACTGTTTTACAGCATTCCGCATTTCGATCAGCTGGACGCTCAATCGTTCCCTAAAAATATCCCCTTCTTCCGGACGGTTCCCGAAGTGCTCGATGTACGCTTGAATGAAATTTTTTTAAGAGTTGAACCTTTCGGTACTGGCAATTTAAAAAGTCTTAAGCATCAAAATGTGATTTAAACTGAATAAATAAAGTGAAATATCGCAATTGAATCCGATTTGCTTCGATTCCGGGAGCTCACGGACTCCATTACCGACCTATATTCCACGCATGGGATTTTCTCCGGAAAATTAACCCAACCAATATATGCTCTAACATGTGGTCCACAAAACGAGTGTTGAGAGTTATTGTTTAGCGACCTGTTTGGAATAGGTTCTTTGGGTGCCTACGCCTATTAAATTCTCGACTTTTTACTGTACTAACCTTTGTGCTTTCCACTCTTCTAGCTTCAGAACTGAAGCATTAATCCAAAAACCTAACATAAAATTCCAGCACTAATTACACCTTCCTTTATTCGCAGAATCCTACACCGACCAACGAAGACTGTGATTTTCTGGTGAATTTCATCACCGGCGAAGAATCACTGTCAGCCAGCTTTTGCTGTAAGCTGTTTTACACAATATTCCGCCTCTGTTTCGTAGGCGAGGAGGGCGCCCGGTGGCAGACGGCGATGAAGAAACGATCCACATCTCGTACAATTTAAATATTTAACCGAAAACCGGACCCTCTGCAGCAGCTTCATAGCATCGCTGCACATCCACGTGCAGGAAGCGAAGGTCGGCGGTCGAGTCGAGACCGGCGCGTTAGCTAAGCAAACCAAAAAATCCATGAATGAGTGAACAGCGTGTGAGCTGATATTTTGTTAGTGAAATAGAAACCCTTTTATGTAGTGTTCGATAGTGCTGGTGTAAAAATCTCTCGGAGATGGTTGTTAACGGAAAAAAAAATCGTGAACTGGTTTTCGGTTTGAATAGATTTTCTGGATGAAGCTTATTGAGTAGGATTCATCTATTCCGATTTGCTGCTCGTGAACTGTAAAACAATAAATTGTAACTACTGACTTACTATATCGTCTAGCCAACAGAGCACTACTCGGATGCAATCATAGCCGTACTCATAACAATTGTAAATGCTTTATGATTGTTACATGCGAAAAAAGTACTGCAAGTGCGAATGATCAATACTGTGTAACATCGCATTTTTAAGTACCTTGTGAATAAATTTATTGAACCCCATGTATCAAACTGTTGTTTGCAATTCTTCTTTTGCACCCACAAGCACTCCACACAGTGGGGCGAAGCCGGTCGCAATTGATTTTTTTTTTCATGAATTACTATTTTTATAAGCGGCGCCGGTGGTGTAGTGGTAAGCGTGATTACCTCTCACCCCAGCAGGCCTGGGTTCAATCCCAGTCGGCGCCGCCGGGATGTTCTGAGGCATAACATCTCTGATCACGCCTTCCTTCAGAAGGGAAGTAAAGCCGTTGGTCCCCGGTTCAATAGGTAGGGTCCAGGTGTGGGAGCTGCCTCCCTGGCGTCGGTAGCATTGGTGCTCAGCACGGAAAACTAGATCGACGGAAAACAAATCAAGGAAAACAAAAATACTATTTATATCATTTTTCTTTCAGATGTTCAGATAGATTTTAGCCTCAACTGCAAAAAAATCAGGATAAAAACTGTACTCGAAAAAATCCAAAAATGATCATCAAAAATTCATTTTAAGTTGGATATTTATGAAACTCTCAGGGAATAAATAAACACATATGAGCTATGTTTTTGCAAAGTTGGTTTATTCAACCTCCTCTAAATGCCCGCACCTTGGGCTTAACGCTACCCATCAAATCCTGTGCAACACTTCCGCTATCGTTCTTACACACTTTCATCCACTCTTTCTTCAAATCCTTGTCGTTTTTGAAGACCTTTCATGTTTTCCAGAGCTTGCCCTTCATAATCCCTTGAATTTTTCTATTGGGCGAAGTTCAGGCTAGTTTGGCGGATTTGCCTCGTTCGGCACAAAAACAACATCGTTGGCTTCGTACCACTCCATCACCGGTTTTGCTTAATAGCACGATGCCAGATCCGGCCAAAACAGAGTGTCACCTACGTGGGACCGGAGAAAAGGGCAGCAAACGCATCTGGAGGCATTCTTCTTTATATATTTTGCCGTTGATAGTGCCAGTTGTTATGTACGGCTTGCTGAAATTGCCACACCCACAGATCACCTGCCATACTAAGTACTTCTTGGCAAATGTGTCGACCTTTTTCTAAAGAAATTCTCCGGAACTTGCCGACGAAAAACTCCAAGCCGGGGGTCTGCTTGGTGTCCGCTTTAATGTACGTCTCGTCGTCCATTACGATGCATTTCGGCTGCACCAACCACTCGCGGTACAGCTTCCTGGCGCGGGATTTGGCCACCGTATTCTGTTTATCGGATCGGTTAGGCACCTTCTTTACCTTGAAGACATGAAGTCCGGCCTGCTTCATTGTGTGCTGGACAAACCAAGAACCTTTACCTTCTTGGCCATGTCCCGAATCGAAAGGTTTAGATTATGCTTGAAGTAATCCCTGCCCTTCCTTGCGTTCACGGGGTCGGTCTTCTTCGCTTTTCTTCCGCTGCCAGATCGTCGATGGGTCGTCTGGGTCTCCTTGAACGATTTTACCACACGGGGCACGGGCGAATCAACAATAAATACGAAACTAACGATTTCAAATTGGCTCTCTACTTGACTAGCCTATTGGTCCCAAGCAATCGATTAACGTACCCCATTCTAGACAAAATTCTAGTACTACAAGGTTTGTTTAGATTCGCTATGAAAGTTTGACAGATAAAATGAGGGGTTAGTGGATTTTCCTATGTTTCGAGGGGTGAATCGATTAGCTTGGGACTGAAGAAAGTACCAGAGCTGAGCCAAAAAGTTGAGCACGTTTCTTCGGGACCTGCTAGTCTATGGTCAAATTGTCTCCGCTCCCATAATTTTTTGTCGAAGCACTTCTTGCTTGGAAGTCATCTCGATAACCACTTGACCAATTCCACGCCAAATCGGTCAGTCACCAAACTTGACTATCTTCGATCTGGATGATACTTGGCACATATTTTCAGTATGATAGACCAAGTATTTTCCGCAGGAGAGGAGACCCTTTTGACTCAAGGGTAATTTTTGAAAAGGGCCTATGTGTTTTTGCACACATACTTTAAAAAAAAAGTAGTTCGAAAACAGTTGGTTGTAGAAAAAAAATTACTAACATGGAGTTGTAGGAAACTAATAGGGCTTTATAAAAAAAAAAAAAAAACAAATAAACCTCAAAATTCAAATAACAAAACAACGTATTTTTGATTTATTTTTATATTTTTTTTTATAAAAACTTGAATAGAAAGCAGAAGTTTTGAAAACAACTCCAGGATGGACAAACTTTTAATAAAAAAGTTTTTCTAAGAGCAACTTTTAAGGCATTTTTGAAACTTTCATTATTTACGGCAAAATGTTCAGTTTGATGTCAGTATATGATTATAAAAATCATTTCAAACGATAGTCGATAGATCGATAAACTTCCTAAATGTAACCGTTTTCGAGATATTTCAAATTTACTTTCATCATAATCATTTTTTTGTAGAAAATATGCCCTTTCGTAAGTTATACGTAATTGTCCATCAAATATGATAAGTTTTGCAAGATATGCATGTACTTACCTTCAACTTACCGTTCAACCAATAGACTATTGGAAAATTGGTATTAAACTTATAAGATAAATAAGATAAATAAATTAAATACCCATGCGTTTTTATTTGCATCTTACATTTTTTACTTTCGATCGTCTTTAATAATATGTACATAAACCTTTTCGTTGGATATATTTTTATTTGATGAACTTTTGATTGGCATGTTTTACCCTTCTTACAAAGAACGGTATAGATATCACTTGAAAAACCGACTATCGATCCGAGGCCCGGAGGGCCGAGTGTCATATACCATTCGACTCAGATCGGATTCGACGAGATCGGAACATGTCTGTGTGTGTGTGTGTGTGTGTGTGTGTGTATGTGTGTATGTGTGTATGTGTGTGTGTATGTAACGAAATGAATGCGCTCACGTTTCTCAGCAACCGCTCAACCAATTTGGACAAACTCGGCGCCAAATGATAGGTCTTGGAGTCCCATTGAACGCTATTGAACGGTTTTGGAATCGCTGAACCGGTTCCGGAGATATGGCCGGAATAAGATCCGGTGAATATGGGCCTTCACGCTGGATTTAACGGAAAACGTATCAAAACCATCATGCGACGCATCAAATTACTACAGAATTCAAAAATAAGATCAATGCAAGTCGTGTTAAGTGTTCCAGACCACATTGGACACACTTGGACATGTTCCGGGTACCCCGGGGAAGTTGCTTGAATATGAATTGAATTAAAACCCATTAAATCACATTAAAATACGATGATAAGCTGATTGGTAGCCTCACCAAATAGACTACACCCGGATATATTCCGGGTACCCCCAGGCAGTGGCGTAGCGTCACTGGATGACACGGGGGTGGGGGGCTTGGTCACTGATAATGACAATAAAATAAATAAACTTGAATAAGTAAGAAGGGTCTGATCACACCATAGGTGGATAAATTCGGGTTTTTATATGTTATGAATGGTGCGTTCTTCGTCATTCGAAAATAGTTTCGCTGATATTTTCGCTGATATAATCGGAACAATACAGTGATATTTTCTTGTACCTGGGATCGTTTTGGCCTTTTCAAAACTGCTTTTCCATTCTGCAGCCCCCTGTTCGTACCGTGCCGATTCAAATTTCGGACACTTAAACTCGAATTTCGGACACTTTTAAAAGTTGATTATCTCGGTCGAATATGATCCACATGTCTTGTAAATTTTAAATTTTTTTGACTAGTGCCCTCCACGATCATCTAACATTATTACTTTGTTTCTAACTGGATGTAATATTTAATTAAAAATGAAAGTGTCCGAAATTTGAATCGTCCGAAATTTGAATCGGAACGGTATTCCTTTTGTGACACAAAACAAAATGACATTTTTGCTAAATAATCATTACTCTTCTGGTTAGCCCATGCGTATAACTCTGCTGCACTTGTGATTGGATGTTCGTGTTCTACAGCCACACTTGCGTTCCTTGCCATTCGTTTTAATGTGCCACCCATCGCGTCACATGGTCCCTTGCCATGCGAAGTTGCAAAAAAGTGCCATTCAACATCAATATTGTACTTCGTTTTAAATTTACAAAGACTTGCAAAATTTTTGCAATTTTTATATTGGGATGCAGCTCCATCAGACATAAACATCGCTTTTTTTACTTGTATTTTTGTTTGCAAAAAGGTCAGTAATTTTGAAATAAATACTTGCACCGCAATTGTATCGTGTTTTAAAACTTCAGAGATTACGATCAAACTTAAATTTTTAATTATACCTGATTCTGAATAATAAATGCAAAAAGTATGAATAGTAGCTTGTTGATTATTCCAGTAACTACTTTGGGCAGCATCTTGAAGAACAAATGCATAATTTTCGGAAAAATCACAAATTATGACAACTTCTCCATTTTTAAGAGTATTTTTTGTATTTCTCAAGAAACTAGACTGCTGAGTTTTAATATAATCATGGGATACCAGTTTTTCCAACTTTTCGCAAAAATAAGGAACAAATCCATCTACTGGTTTTACAAATTTCTCTTAACTACATCGATCAGTTGAAACCCATTGTTCAAAACATATTTCTGTTCCTCGAATTTTTCTGAAAAACTTCTTTTAAAATCTGAGAGACCTGGACAACGTTCGCATTCGCGGAGATAACAATGTTTAGTTCTGGATGATGAGCTGCATAATATTTCTTCAAAATAATGGTTGAAATCTTTTTCGAATGAATATTTTCTAAGACAAATTAATATTTTCATGGATGGTACAAACACAAATATTGTGAGAACCTCAACTACCAAGTAATTTGCAATGCTTTGGTTTTAGTGCTGCAAATGAACTAAATCCAAAGCTATTTTTACTAACTTCTTGAAATTTAATAAAAGCTTCTCGCAATGGACAAACTAAAAGTCGCTTTTGAATAGGAATCTTCTTACCTTCCTTCTTCACTGAAACGAAATCGTTTAGTCCTGGCGTGGCTCTGCTTATCTGGTCGCTTTCGAAGAACTGCAATACCTCGTTTTTAATGTCGGGATCCAAACCGTGTCCTAACCTTTCCTTGGGGGGTGGCCAATACTCCTTTCCCGTTTGCCAAGCATCGAGCTTGCAATACAATGTATTTATTTGTTTCAAACTCATCCATTACCGTTTGCAATCCCAAGATTTCGGCAAAATCGTCAGAATCCTTATTTGATCGTCTCTCGATGAACCTGGATCAGCAAATCTCTCCTTCAGTTGTCCGATCATCTCATTGTGTTCCGCAGCTTTAAATTTTAGTTGCTCCAGGTCATCTTCTTCCGCTTGAAAACCGAAGATGCGTTTCTTAATGCCATTGGTAATGTCCATATACTTTCTCCGGGGATAGTAAACATTCTGGAATTTTTTTTGTCGATATTGGCGATACGTTGATACCAGCTATGCCCTTGTTGAATAGCTCAATATTATGCGTCCTGGAAAATTGTTGCTCTCCACTATCCTGAGATGATGCTGTTGTTATTGACGTAGTTGATGGTATTTCTTCGAGGCCATGTCGAGATGTAGATGGCTGCGGCTCCGCGATGTCCATGACTGACGGTTACACTTCTAGTTCCAGATTTTCAGCACATGGTTCGATTCTATTTAAATTCAAGCGACACGTATCACAGATTGATAGAGATTAAATTTCCACTCTAGGAACTTATGTTTTTCAATCAAATTTTCGGATAATTTACGAAGCTTTGACGAACACCATTCATTTATTAGGAAACGGCTTGCAACACTCGACCTTCTTGAATTCCATATTCAAATTATACTTGTTCACTCAAAAAGATCTGTTTTCAAAAGGATGGTCATGCTTATATACAAACGTAGGTACCATTTGGATATTCAGGTATAAATATTGTTTTGGTATTGAAGCTACTCTAACAGAGAAGCTCTTTTTTTCATGAAAAATACCATGGAAGACATTATAATGTACCTAAAATAATAAGATGGATAGGTACATCAATATTAACAACTTAAATAGGATGAAACTACGCTTGATAATGAAAATAAGTGCAACTTAACTTGTGTTGGTTTCTATATTTAAAATAATAGTGTTTTCATTTCCCCTGTAAATTCTAAACGGGTTGTCTGATCGTTCAATCGTCACAAGACAAATTGAAGCTAAATATATGTGTATCTTGCTAAACTTATCAATGCTGATGGAGAATCACGATTAACTTATGAAAATGGCTTATTTTCTACAAAAAAATGATTTTGATGAAAGTAAATTTGAAATATCTCGAAAACGGTTATATTTAGAAAGTTTATTGATATGAGCACTATCGTTTGAAATGATTTTTATAATCATATACTAACATCAAATTGAAAATTTTGCAGTTAATTAAGGAAATTTTCAAAAATGCCTCAAAAGTTGCTATTAGAAAAACTTTTTTATTGAAAGTTTGTCCATCCTGGAGTTGTTTTCAAAACTTCTGCTTTCTATTCAAGTTTTTATAAAAAAAATATAAAAAAAAATCAAAAATACGTTTTTTTTTGTTATTTAAATTTTGAGGTTTATTTTTAATTTTTTTTTTGTTAAAAAACGAAAAAAAAATCCGTGTATATTTTTTTTACTTACCTTACTACCAATCAGGCTAAGGCCTTGTTGTCCTCTGCTGTCCGAAGAAGTCGTCTCCACTCTACTCGATCCATGGCCACAGTTCGCCAGCCTTGTAGTCTGCGAAGGGTCCGCAGGTCACCTTCTACTTGGTCGATCCACCTTGCCGCTGCGCGCCTCTTCTTCTTGTTCCTGTTGGGTCGCTTTCTAGAACCATTTTCACTGGGTCGTCGTGCGGCATTCTTACGACGTGCCCAGTCAATTTTTGCAATGTGGACGATGGATGGTTCTCCCAGCAGCTGGTGCAATTCGTGGTTCATTCGCCTCCTCCACGTTCCGTCATCCATCTGCACTCCACCGTAGATGCTACGCAACACCTTCCGTTCGAAAACACCAAGGGCGCGTTGGTCCTCCACGAGCATAGTCCAGGTCTCGTGGCCGTAAAGGACCACCGGTCTAATCAGCGTCTTGTAGACAGTCATCTTCGTGCGGCGGCGAATTTTATTCGACCGGAGCGTCCTCCGGAGTCCAAAGTAGGCACGATTCCCTGCCATAATGCGTCTTTGAATTTCTCTGCTGGTATCATTTTCGGCGGTCACCAGTGAGCCCAAATACACGAACTCATCGACCACCTCGATTTCGTCACCGTCAATCTGAACTCGGGGTGGGAGGCTAACATTGTCTTCCCTAGAACCTCTTGCTTTCATGTATTTTGTCTTTGATGCGTTGATGGCAAGTCCAATCCGTCTAGCTTCAGCCTTCAGTCTGATGTACGTTTCCGCCATCATCTCAAAGTTCCGTGCCATAATGTCAATGTCATCGGCGAAACCAAGGAGCTGGATGGACTTCCTGAATATCGTGCCACTTGTGTCTATCCCAGCTCGTCTGATCACACCTTCTAACGCGATGTTGAACAACAGACACGAAAGTCCATCACCCTGCCGTAACCCCCTTCGAGATTCAAAGGGACTCGAGAGTGTCCCCGATACTCGAACAACGCACATCACTCGATCCATCGTCGCCTTGACCAATCGCGTCAGTTTATCCGGAAATCCGTACTCGTGCATAATCTGCCATAGCTGATTTCGATCGATTGTGTCGTATGCGGATTTGAAATCGATGAACAAATGATGTGTGGGCACGTTGTATTCGCGGCATTTCTGCAGAACCTGCCGAATCGCGAAAATTTGGTCCGTGGTAGCGCGGGCACCCATGAATCCCGCCTGGTATTGCCCCACGAACTCTCTTGCATATGGTGACAGACGGCGGCATAGAATTTGGGAGAGTACCTTGTAGGCGGCGCTCAGCAGTGTGATCGCGCGGTAGTTGCAGCAATCCAATTTGTCGCCCTTTTTGTAGATTGGGCATACGACACCTTCCATCCACTCCTCCGGTAATATCTCCTCCTCCCAAATCTTGGCAATTACCCAGTGCAGCGCTCTAGCCAGTGCTTCACCACCGTATTTCAATAGCTCACTTGGTAGTTGATCTACACCAGTTGCTTTGTTGTTCTTCAGCCGACCGATCTCCTCCTCAACTTCTTGAAGATCAGGGGCCGGTAGCCTGTCGTCTTCTGTGCGTGCTCCAAGGTCTGTTGCCGTGCCACCTTCGTTTTCTGCTGCTTCACCGTTGAGGTGCTCGTCATAGTACTGCTTCCACCTCTCAATCACCTCACACTCGTTCGTGAGAAGGTTACCGTCCAAGTCCTTGCACGTATCGGCTTGCGGCACGTAGCCTTTGCGCGAACTATTTAGCTTCTCGTAGAACTTCCGTGTGTCGTTTACGCGGTACAGATTTTCCATCGCCTCGCGATCTCGGTCTTCCTGCTGACGCTTCTTCCTTCGGAAAACCGAGTTTTGTCTGTTCCGCGCTTGTCTGTATCGCTCCACATTCAATCTCGTGCGGTGTTGCAGCATTCTCGCCCGTGCTGCATTCTTCTCCTCTACTAACAGTTTGCATTCGCCGTCAAACCAGTCATTTCTTCGGTCCGGGATTGCAGTACCTAGTGCCGCTGCAGCAGTACTACCTATGGCTGAACGGATGTCCCTCCAGCCATCTTCAAGAGAAGCTGCACCAAGCTGCTCTTCCGTGGGTAGTGCAACTTCCAGCTGCTGCGCGTAGTCCTGGGCAACTCCGGTGTCCCGTAGTTGCTCAATGTTGGGTCGTGGCGTTCGACTTCGACGTGTGTTATGCACCGTCGAGAGTTTTGAGCGCATGCATACTGCAACTAGGTAGTGGTCCGAATCTATGTTCGCACTGCGGTACGTGCGGACGTTGATAATGTCGGAGAAGAATTTCCCGTCGATTAGAACGTAATCGATTTGGTTTTCTGTGTGTTGGTCAGATGATCTCCAGGTGGCTTTGTGGATATCCTTGCGGGGGAAAAAGGTACTTCGAACTACCATACCCCGGGAGGCTGCAAAGTTCACGCATCGTTGGCCGTTGTCGTTCGATACGGCATGCAGGCTGTTTGGCCCGATTGCCGGTCTATACATTGCCTCCCGTCCTACCTGAGCGTTCATGTCGCCGATGACGATTTTGACGTCCCGTTGCGAACAGCCGTCGTACACCTGCTCCAGCTGCGCATAAAACGCTTCTTTCTCGTCGTCGGGTCTCCCTTCGTGTGGGCAGTGCACGTTGATGATGCTGTAGTTGAAGAAACGGCCCTTAATCCTCAACTTGCACATCCTCGCGTTGATCGGCTGCCAACCAATCACGCGTTGGCGCATCTTACCAGCACTACAAAGCCGGTTCCCAGCTCGTTGGTGGTGCCACAGCTCTGGTAGAAAGTAGCCGCTCGATGCCCGCTTTTCCATACCTTTTGTCCCGTCCAGCAAAGTTCCTGCAGTGTTACGACTTCGAAGTTGCGTGGTTGAAGTTCGTCATAGATTAACCTATCGCAACCCGGGATGCCGAGCGATTTGCAGTTCCATGTTCCGAGTTTCCAATCGTAGTCCTTATTTCGTCGCGTAGGTCTGTGCCGATTGTTCCGATCCGTATTTCTTTCTTCGGTATTTGCAACTTTGTTTTTTTTTTTCAGGGCGGCTTGTTGGGCCTGCCCCAACCCTTTGTCTCGCCGGGGACCATCGTGCACAGCTCTGTTTAGAGTCCCACGCTGGCACTAGGACGGTGATCAGCCGCTCCTAACATGGAGAACAGACGCCGTTTTGAGCCGCACCTCCATGGTGAGCAGACGCTCAGGTTTGGTGAAGCATTTCCTCTATCACCGTACTATGGTTACCGCGCCACTGTTCGCGTCGCACCTCTTCACTTTGCTATTGCCGGACTGGCAACATTGCCCAGGCTACGCCAACCAGCTGTGTCCATGTTTCAGCTGGTAGTCTTTTGTTATCATATGACTCGAGGAGGCGTGAAGTAGGAACTTGTGAGGACCAGGGCTAGGTATTCCGCTCCTTCCAGGTTGTCAACTCACCATTTTGTAGCCCAATATTTTTTTTATAAAACCTTATTAGTTTCCTACAACTCCTTCTTAGTAAAATTTTTTCTACAACCAACTGTTTTTGAACTACATTTTTTTTAAAAGTATGTGTGCAAAAACACATAGGCCCTTTTCAAAAATTACCCTTGAGTCAAAAGGGTCTCCTCTCCTGCGGAAAATACTTGGTCTATCATACTGACAATATGGGCAAAGTATCATCCAAATCGAAGATGGTCGAGCACGATTTCAGGTTTTTTCAGCTCATTCTGGATGGAATCCCTCACTTGACAGATTGAGACGAGATTGTGCACATGTAAACATTACACGCTAAATTAATAAAAAGTTTACACAAAAGTGCATTTTTTCGAATACAATATTTAATCCGACAAGCATACAATTATGTGCATAGCGGTAAAGATGAAAATTTGAGGAAAAACTGTAATTGAATAGATAATTTCAATTCAAACATTGTTTCTCATCTTAACGATGACAACTAACACTTTATACTCAAAACCCGTGGCAAGTATTCATTGTTAATGCTATATTATTAAATGACTTCTAAAATATTTGGACCACTCTTTGCTCAAGTTTGTGCTTCTGTTTATTTTCTGATTATTTTGAACGGAAAACCTTTTTTTTGTTATATTAAGCAGCCCATCGGTCTATCGATTTTTGCTTGATCTAGAGCGCTGAAACAGATTATGGATATTGAAACAAACCTAGACAACGACCCAGTAAATGATGCTATTATTGTTTTGAACTCTACATGATAGTATTTGCAATAAACATTTCTTAATAAAAATGTTTGGTTCATCCAAGCACATGAATTTTTTTTAAACAATATTTTGAACACATAATAAGGTGCCTCAAATCACTATGTTGGAAAAGATTTAAAACAACAGTCGTCCCACTGTGCACCGTGGTTAAGAGCACGTTGAAAAGTTTGTTTACTATATTTATTTTTATGCAACTGTGATGCTAACCTAGGCGGCTCGTTATAGTATTGAAGTTTTTACGCTGACGACGTTCCTAAAGCCAGTAAATGAAGAATTGCCCTTGATCTTTCACGCGGTAAAGGTTATGAGAAAATAAGCATGGTTCGCAAAAAAAAAACGAAGCAGCGACAATGTATTTACCGTCAACCGGGGGAAAATTTATCATCGGGTTAAATTGATCGAGCTGTTAAAAATTAACTTGTTTTTTTTAAAGATTACACGTTTTAGCAACATTGCTCAAGGAATTGTCTTGAGAATGATCTCATGTCAATTCCTTGAGCAATATTGCTAACACGTGTCATAGAATCATCCATTGTTCAAATATGTAGATGCTCGCCGTTATGGAAGATCATTTCGGGTTATATTGACCTCAAGACATTGAAAAAACTAAGAAAATAATGAAGTAATTAAATTGGGTTGCTAACGGAATGCTTAAATAAAACAGCAAAAAAAGGTTATCTTCCATTTAATTCCACTTCAATAATTTTGGTATCTATTACAGATATGTATTTCGACTACAATGCATTGTCATACCCACTAAAGACTTATTAAAACCTAACCCCCTTAAGTACTCATCCCCTAGGTAAAAATGTCAAGATCACAAGTATTTAAGCATTCCGCTAACAACATAATTTCATTGCTTCAATATGATGACTTCACACTTAGAAATTATCGCCGACTTCGGTAATTTTTACCGAAATCTGAAGAGCTGAACTTTTCGGTAAAATTTATGCAATTCAATTCAATTGCTTTTCAGCTACTTTGAAACAAAATCTTCACTAAAAATGACAATATTTGATCATTTAACTAAGGTTGAAAATGTTTTGATATTATTTTCAAGTTCAATAGCCTTTAAAATGAAGGTCAAAGTTTTACCAACAATCAATACGAAACTAACGATTTTAAATTGGCTCACCACTTTAGTAGCCTATTGGTCCCAAGCAAACGATTAACGTACCCTATTCTAGTTGAAATTCTATTACTACACTATGTTTGTTTTGATTCGCTATGAAAGTTTGACAGATAACATCAGGGGTGTGTGGATTCATGCAGAACATGCAGGGGTGAGTGAAATAGCTTGGGACTGCTTGGGACCGTTGTTCTGGTACTGAGTGAGCCAAAAAAAATGATTTTCTTCGTGACCCAGTGGTCTTAGAGTTACTTCTATGGTTTTACCGAACGTTCAGCTGTTCTGATTTCGGTAAAATTTACCGAACACGGAAACAAAATCTTACACACTAATCCAGCATTTAGTTGTTCGGTTTTTTTTTTGTACTGGGCTTACACGGTTAAACCATAGAGGTAACTCTAAGACTAGTAGGTCCCGAAGAAACGTGCTCAACTTTTTGGCTCAGCTCTGGTACTCTCTTCGGTCCCAAGCTAATCGATTCACCCCTCGAAACATAGGAAAATCCACTAACCCCTCATTTAATCTGTCAAACTTTCATAGCGAATCAAATAAACATTGTGTAGTAATAGAATTTTCACTAGAATGGGGTACGTTAATTGATTTGCTTGGGACCAATAGGCTAATCAAGTAGTGAGTCAATTTAAAATCGTTAGTTTCGTATTGATTGTTGGTAAAACCATAGAGGTAACTCTAAGACCACTGGGTCCCGAAGAAAATCATTATTATTTTTGGCTCACTCAGTACCAGAACAACGGTCCCAAGCAGTCCCAAGCTATTTCACTCACCCCTGCATGTTCTGCATGAATCCACACACCCCTGATGTTATCTGTCAAACTTTCATAGCGAATCAAAACAAATATAGTGTAGTAATAGAATTTCAACTAGAATAGAGTACGTTAATCGTTTGCTTGGGACCAATAGGCTACTAAAGTGGTGAGCCAATTTAAAATCGTTAGTTTCGTATTGATTGTTGGTAAAACGAAAGATTTAATGAACATTCAGTTTAAATCAGGTGAATAACCGACGTTCTGCAAAACACAAACTGAACTTCGGTATCGTTTGATGCAAAATACTGAATACAGAATATTTATTTACTGAGAAAGTCGTTAATTTCCAAATTTTCATGATTTCACGAAAAGTCAGCAAAAATAATTACTGTACCCAAAGTAGTCTTTATTTTTTTACCGTCTGGTCAGCAAAATAGCCACCTTGTTTTACCGACCACGAATTGTAAAACTCTAACCTGTCAATTTTATTCCCGCCGCCATTTTAGCTTCAGTAAAATCCGGGAGCAAGTGTTTAATCGCGCGGTTTTGTTAAAATTTCAATTACATCATGACGGAACTGAGAAAGCTCGACAGCGAAATTGAAGTACTATTTCGTTAGTACAAACAATTATTATTTACTCTTTTTGCAGTTCCTTGATCTCCAACAAATTTTGATTAACAAAATGGATGTTTGCATTGTTTGCTTTCACTGTCGACGCGCTATTCCGGGGTACGTCAAGGGATTAAGTCGTCATATTAATTGGCATATTATAAACGGTGAATTGCACCAGGATTCATGCTTTTATGACTGCAAATTCACTACTTTTAATATAACTGGGTAACACGGTATAATAATGAACCAAATAACTGTCTTTTCAGTTAAATTGCAGCAAAATAAACAAAAAGAAAATACTGGGTTTTCCAGTATACGCAACTCGAACCAATTACTGAATGAACAGTTATTTTTGACAGATTGACTTTACGGACAGTTCGGTAATGCAAATTATTTCTGTGATGACTACTGGGCGATCCGCAATTCAAAAATCCAGTAAAATTTTACTGACTCCAGTAATCTAAAGTTAGTGTGTAGTGTGTACACACTTAAACAGAGACCCTGAGTTCGGTAAAAAAAATACCGTCTTAGTTTCGGTAAACAAAGCGTTCCATTACTGAGTTCGGTAACGGTCTTGCTAAACGTCAAATCCACCATATTGTGATTTTCGATCGACTTTGAAAACGTTCGTGTTTGTGAAAAATAAAAAAGTGAAATTGTGGAGGCTGTTATGCAACACCAAGATGAGCGAATCGTTGATATTTTCCGTAAGTAATTAATTTTTGTTATCTAAATAAATTCCGATTACAGGGTGATTCGGAATAACTGTCCCTTTTTAAAATGGTCATAACGATTGAACGCTTGCATGAATTTTTGATATCATTATATTCCAGATATTCTACATATATAATCTTCAACTAAGGATAGTTTATTTCAAATCTCTCTCCCTTTACCTTAATTATCAGCCATATTTGTCATGAAAATTAACCACAGCTGGCACGCACGCTTTAGTTCCAGCACTTTTTGTGTCCTGGTGATGCGTTTAAGCTCTGATATTGAACGGATTTTCCTTTGGTTCCTTTGTACCTCTATAATGATGCAAAAATAAATGTTACATTCTTTCGAAGATTTCAGTTTCTAAAAGATAACACACGATTTTTTTAAAGATTTATGCCATTCTCCATTTTGACGTCAATGGCTGCTTGAAATCACAAACGAATGAAATTTCAAATCCTACTATCAATACAAGCTTATTTGTACACACTTAAAACAAAAATACTTGAACATATACCCATTATACCCATTGAGAATTGCATATTTGTGAAATCGGTCACAGAACAGATAGGTAACATGGGAATCAGAAACGGAGCCATTTAAATTTCAATTGGTAGTGACACCTAGCGGTGGAGAGAACGCTTTTTACACTCAAAATTTATTTACACTTATACCACCTTTTACCATTTATACCAAACATACCCAAGATTCATATATTGAAAGGTGTGTACACTTCTGTTGGTGCTTATGTATAGAGTGTCTTTAGGAAAGATGAGAAAATCTTATTTATTTTTTAGATTATATGCTTGTTTTGAATTCTTCTTCTTTTTCTTCTTCTTCTTTGAATTTAAACTTATTGCTTATTGCATATAAGCTTATTGCATGCTCTGAGCTTATGTCGTTTTCGTTTTTGCGGTGTAGCACTGGTGTAGTGTAAGCAGGAATAAGCACGAGTCTTTGACAGCTCAGATCACTTCCTACCCACAGATTTCATCAATTCTTCCTGCAAAAGCAAAGGGTAAGTAAAATGCTAATTGTGGAGTGAGACGATCACATAAAAGAAAAACTGTATTTATGATTGTTTTGCTAATTCTAGTACGATTATCATAATTCCGTACACTTTGATATTCAAAAACACAATTAGAATAAGACATATCCAAAGTTTAACGATAGGAAATATTATCATCAGCGGGTATTTATTTGCATCATGTTCCAATATATTGTTCTGCAAACAATTAACACTCTAAGACTTCATTTACCCCCGTTGCGATAAAAAGGAAAGAAGTGCCGAAGCCGACATTCCCCCTAATTAAAAAATATCCAATCTTTCATTCATCCTGAATTCTCAAAACTATATTCAATACACATGCAGATCGCTCTACCTATAGGATTAGAAAATATCTTGGGTTGTGAGAGGATATGTCGAAGGAATGGCAGGGAAACTCTCTTTACTCCAATGGCATTTCTCATGGCCGTGTGTGTTTGTGTTAAAAAGCAAAACATCTTCCGTCTTTCACTTTTTATGCGTAAAAACCGTCGTCCAGAAAAAGTGAAATCATAATGCATTTCGTCGTAGAAAAAAATCGTTCCATTCACGACGGATGACCCATTGTTTACGATTTATGAGAGGGAAAGCGAATACGAGCTTATCAGTCGTCATGTAGCATATAGTAACATGCCGTCTCTTTTGTTCTTTCAGTCCTCCTGGCAGCAGTTAGTGGGACACTACACTCGATATAGGCAACTCAGTGGCGCCTTGTTGCTAGTTTTCCCAGACTTTTCGATTCGTTGCGTGTGTAATAATATTTTTTGCATTCCTTTAACGCCTTTGATGTTTTGATCGAATAATTCAATGAAATAATTAAATAAATGTTGTCATGTTTCTTTTACATGTAACACTTGAATGCTCATCAGTTCATAGTGGCTTTAGCATTTTTTAATCCAAGGTTAGTTGTGTACTAGGATTTAATATTTTTCTTTCAATCTGGCATTGCTGGTACTGGTATAATGGACAACAAGAATCGTACAGTACTATCCTAATATTTTGATCGTGTGAATCAAATGAAAACTGTACCGTTTTATTAAAGTACGTTTAATTATTTTTTTACTAAAGATTGCTAGTATTGAAAAGTCAAACGCAACGGATTATAATTATATTATGCATGGACAGCTTATTTGACACATGATCTTTATTAGCATATTTGTATAGCTTTAGCTTATTAGTGGACATAAAACATTTTTTTCATGCGAAATTAATGGAACGCACCCTTATTACACGCAACAGAACAACGGCTCTCTAAACAAATCTTTACACTTTTAACATTGAAATCAGTGGTTATGTTAGGAAATTGGTTTAGTTTTGTTGCTATTGATTCGTGGAGCTTTGCTTATTTCTTAGACAAATATTGCATTTTTTTAATGTGCTATGAAACTTTCAGAAATTTTGGTTGCAAAATAAGAAAGTTATTTAATTTTTTGAGTTTGTGGTTGAAGCAAAATGAACCGTTTAGAATTGTTTCCGAAAAAAGTGCACACACAATAACAGTTGTAACTTTTTAATCATCGTTTTCAGAGAAGATTATTGTGTACATATTGCAATTTTTTGACGATCTAGAAGGTTTTATATCAAATTACAATGGAGTGAACACACTTCTCTCAGAAAAAAATGTGCACACTATTCCAGGCCTCCGCTGTTCGGTAAATTTTTGAACTATGGTTTGTTTAATAAAAGTTTAAAAATCAGTGAAAAATTCAAAAAATAATAAACTTATACGGAACATATACATATATACAGACTTCGTTTAGTTAACCCCATTTAATAATAAAAAATAAAAATAAAATTTGTCAATTTGACTGATTACTCACCTGTAACGGAAATTTGAATATTTTATCGACTTATTTAGATGTTCAAAAATTCAGTAAAATTCTACCGGTCTAATATATAAAATCAGCGGTTGCAAGAAAATTAGTGGATCATTGATGCTTTTGATTTGGGTCTTACCTATTTTTGCAGGTGAATGAGATGTAATTCAAAATATTGTGCAGTTTCTTTTATGTTTTATAGTTTTATAATCTGTAACTTGAACAAAGAACATACCGAATTAATAAAACATAGTAAAATGTACTATTTTGCACTTGTAATGGGAATGTGTTATGGTCAAAATCTAGGGGTGAAAATTATCTCAGAAATTCATAAAAATATAATTTGAAAAATATTTTCCATGAAAATTGAGAAAAGTTGCAAAGAAAAACCGAAAGAACCATTTTCTAAGTAATCAATTTTTTTCAATATTTTTTCGAAGGATAAGTGTGACAGTTTTTAACCCTAGTTGTCATCTAACTGGCCCTATTTTGAATTTCAGATTTTTTCATTCATTATATTATTTATTTAGCTACAATGTTAGAGCACAAAACTGGAGCATTAGTTTTAAAACTGACACACTTACCCTACTCGAAGATTTCTTATCTTTCACTGGTGAAAACTTCAGGATGGATTCTCTTATTTTTTTGTGTTAAGATCAAAAATCTAACTAATTGAAAATTTGAATATAAACAATGCAAAATTGCAAAGCAAGTGACGAATGTAAAAATCCGTAAACTTGTGGGCAAAGTTTCTAAAAAAAAAAAATCTGAGACTCCTCTTTGGCACAAACCTGCAAACAGATCTTTTGAACAATATCATTTTGTCCGCGCACAGACTTTAAACTTTTACGTTGCGTTTTCGTTGTTGTGTAGTTGAATTGAACAAATAATACACCAATTGCTTGACCATACCTTGACCGAACCTTATTATTATTATCATACAGAGTCTGAACAGTAAGTAGCATAGTTGTACATGCATACATAGTTGTTACACAAACACATTTGCAATCACCTTAATTAAAAACGAGACATTTCACCAACATCCCATCCAATATGTTTTTAATTGGTTCAAACAAATTGTGATACAAATAGTAATTTTATGCAAAGGAATGTAATACCCTATTCACGTATTCCAACAAAACCGCTAGAATTGCGTCCATAATGATTATTTTTGCCAAGCATTGAAAAAAAGAAAATTTAATTTTTGCATGTTCAAACAATTAGGAGCGTACTGTAAGCAAAATGTTTTAACGGTAATTATACCAATTTATACAAGATTTGAAATCATCATGTGCACTGCGAAATGAAAATAGAAAGGAATAGCAAAAATTACATGAAAAGCATGAGCTCAGTTTCAGATGAAACCGTTTGCTCTGAGTTACCTATCTGTTCTGTGAATCGGTGACAGTTATTCTGAATCACCTTGTACAGATGGCCGATGTTGTTGCTTGTTTTTTTTTCTGTCGGTCCAAGTTCCATTCCCGTTGGCGACGATCTGAAAACAACAACATTCATCCAATGCTTCCCTGTTTTCAGTGTAGCGCCAAAATCCTTCCGACAAAAACTTGTTTTTGTTCATTGGTGGAGCAATTTGCAACACTAACATATTGATCACGCCTGCAGCCAAATTTCTGCATGGGTTGCAGTGACTGCCACCTTGAAACAATATTAAAGCAAATTACAGTTGAGTCAGTTACCGTTTAAAAAAATTACAGATCTCTCGGTAATTTTCGATTTGCATATCGTCCTCAAAATTACAGTTCTCCGGTAAAGTTGACTACAAATCAAGCAATGCAGATCGGTAAACGTTACCGATCGTTCAGTAAATTTGACAGCTAATTTTGCTGATCCAGTTTACAGATTTTTCGGTAATGTTCTCGATTACCGAAAACATTACCGATCGTTCAGCTGTTGAGAATTCGGTTAATGAATTACCGAAGTCGGTGATTTTTTCTAAGTGTGTACCAAGCTTTTGGGAATTTTTCCTTATTAGAGATATGAATAGATTTTTCTCATTTACTTTACTTAAATCTTTGGTTATTATTAGTTAGGTAGGTTCCAATTCTACACATTATAGTTTCATTTTTTCATATTTTGAGGTACATAATTTAAAAAAAAAATCATTAGGCATCCCCTTGGATCCCCCTATGAATTGTATATGTAACAGTAGGGTATAAGTTGCTGAACAAAATAACGTTGAGATTAGCTAATACCAGCTAACCTGCAAGACACACCCCTTAAAGATAGTGTTAAAAATTATAAAAATTAACGTAAACCTTAAAACGAAGAGATAACGATTTGTTTCGTTGAGCAAAAATGTGCATTTTAACAACTTTTCAGAACAGCGGCGCCGGTGGTGTAGTGGTAAGCGTGATTGCTTTTCACCTCAAAAGGCCTAAGTTCAATCCCAGTCGGCGACGCCGGGATTTTCCGAGGCATACAATCTCTGATCACGCCTTCCTTCGGGAGGGAAGGTAAAGCCACCGGTTGTAAACTAACGATTTAAAATTGGCTCACTACTTGACTAGCCTATTGGTCCCAAGCAAATTGATTAACGTACCCCATTCTAGTCAAAATTCTAGTATTACACTATGTTTGTTTTGATTCGCTATGAAAGTTTGACAGATAAAATGAGGGGTACGTGGATTTTCCTATGTTTCGAGGGGTGCATCGATTAGCTTGAGACCGAAGAGAGTACCAGAGCTGAGCCAAAAATTTGAGCACGTTTCTTCGGGACCTTCTGGTCTTAGAGTTACCTCTATGGAAAAGCCGTTGGTCCCCGGTTCACAAGTTGATGGCTCGATACGTAGGATCTGTGTCACTTGAAATTGAAATAGGGCCCATACATAAATTCAGCAATTGACTAAATTTTCAATAACGACCAAAAATATCCCGTAGTACCGTCCCAAATGACGCGTTCATCTATATACGATTGATAAATAGCAGATTTTTAGCGATGGGCCGAATGTTAGATCCATAGGCCAACATTAGAGCCATTTCCCCTACCACACAAATACAAGAAATAAAGATCGTTTAAAGTCAAGATTCAAGATTAACTAAAACAAGAATATGGATGAATATAACGAAATGGTACAGACCACACAATGGTTGTTCGAAAGTAGCAGCACACCTAGAGCTACAACCCTGGCAGTAAGAAGAAATATTGTATTACCCCAGCATCACCATCACAGGTACCGTAGGTACACAGCAAAAAATTCTGAATTTTAATTGTGATATAAAGATACGTTCACGTAAACTTGTATTTCATTTCATGCAAACGAGCAACTTGTAAGCAATGTTGTTTACAAAGATGGGCATGTGTATACAATTATTGCATCATTTCATGAAATGTCTCAGAACATTACACGACTTATAATGTAAACTTACATGATATGTGACGCTCCATTTATGTGCATCATATTTAACAGAAATTTACACTATTTTTTCGAACTGTGTAATAACACCAATCACTCCTATTACCACCAGTAAGGTTTAGATCACTATCTCCTATACTTGGATCCACGGTTTTCAACAATAAAAAGAGATTGTAATTCGCCGATTGTAGATCCACTCTCACTCTCAATATGTCGGTAGAAACCGAAGTTAGGGAATTTCGTGTAAGTTGAGTAATGATGCAGGAGGCAACTATATTAGATAGCAGTAGTAGCAGGAGTCACGTCTCTGCTCCAAACGGGTGTCGGCCAATGAGCAATGCAAGCTTTATAGAGGGTTTATAGCATTCTACAAGCCTAAATCATGTTCTACAGAACCCTCTTAAAACCGAGGGGGGCGACTCATCTAAATCTCAACCAGCCGGCTCGTGTTGGGGAGTGAAACGATACCAAACCATACAGTCCACCATCATACAACGACTCTCCCCCCAACAATGTAAACCCCTTGGTTTTGTACAATCCATTGATCTATTAAGAAGTTTTCATCTTCTAAAATATCTCCTTCTTTAGATCACGTGCTGTTGTTTTCACATGCCTGTTTTAATTACAGGGTAATGTCACAGAGTCATTTTAAATTGAGCTACATTGCCCGACTGCCATATCCTCGAACGTCGCTACCTACAATGTTAAAAGAACGAGCAGTAATCAAAAGAAGGCAGAATATCATTCGACGCACGTTCGGTGAAGTGGCATTCGGGGTAATGTACTGCATATAATCCCATATCAGTTCCATATGCAAAAAGGAGGCATTGAGAAAATGGCAGTTGAAGTTACGAAGTACAATTCCCATGTAAATGTTTGAAAAATCATAGTAAATTAATTGATTTTTTTTTTCAAATTGAAATCAGTTATAATGAAGATAGCTTGTTTTGTTTTATCAGAGACAAATATAGCGATCCAAAAAGCAGAACTGTAACTTGACCTCTGGACGATTGAATTAAAGGATGGGACTTATATGCGATTACTTTGCTTAAGCATGAGCATGAGCATGAGCATGATTGACCGCCCACGGTTGCTACTCTGTTATTGCCAGACCAGCTGTAATTACACAGAGAACCAATAGACGATGCTTGGGACTAGCAATCATCCTCAATGTGTAAAAACTGGTGATCTCAAACTAGGCAATACCAGCGCCGGCCGCGCCCGAACACAGGTCAAGAAAGGAAGGGGTAGGAATGTGTTGACGTGACACTCGCTTTGATGGGAGCCGAGAACACCTCTGCACTTCCACGAGGAATCACTGGGATATTGGGTAATAGGGTTGGGTTTGCAGCAGGGTTCGTTTTGGTAAACGATAAGCTGAATTGATGTCCTAACAATCATATAACGCGAAGGAGCTTGGGATTGAACCCACGGTCTTCTGCTCAGTAAGCAAAAACGTTTGCCACTAGGCAGACGAGCTCCTTTTTTATCATCGAGTTGCTGTTGTTACCATGTAGTAATGTTAACATATAAAACGATTGACGAATCTTGAATGTGGATGGGCTTGAGATTAGACTCATGATGTTCTGCTCAGTAAGCAAAACCGGTTGCTCTAAGGCCACCGAGCCCCTCATATCACATTATAGCGTTACTCAAGTTTTTATGACTATTCAGACCGGGCACCGACGACAACGAAAAGTTTTACGAAATACACGATAAACAAGCGATCTAACCATACATTTTTAATATTTTTTTTTATTTAATACAAGTATTAAGCGTAGTACAAATAACCACATGTGTTCTCATGAAAACACAGAGTGTGGCTTTACGAGGCAGAAACTTTGCATTTTGATAGGGAGATTAATAGCATCAAACCATCTATTTTACAATGGGTAAACCGAAAATTCGACTGGATTCCACGTTAGCACTCTATAAAAAAAGCAATGAAAAAGTTCCAACAAGAGCTATCCATCACTGCCCACGGCACTAGAGGTTTTGGCCATGCTAGCGGTTCACTGCCCCACTTTGCCCCGGTGTACTGGTTATCGTCCATATCTCGTACGCCAAGCTCACGAGTTCAAATCTCATCCCCGCACAAGTCATAAATGACCCAAGGGGCTGTCCATAAACTACGTAGAAGTTTTTGAATCCGTCAGGAAAAATCTGTATCAATACATGGTTTCGGAGCTATTTCGGCTTCCTCTGGGGTCACTCTGGGTCAGCATTCGGCTTTAATGTTCTGCAACAATCACGCACACGGCGAACATATCATCCTCTCACTCAAATGATGTAATTCTCGATTACTTTTTCGAAGGGACGTATCAGCTTTTGTAAACAATACATTTGATCGTCGATTTGGCGTCACTGGTAGCTCACCCACGCATGCTGACACTACCATCGGATAGGGTACATTTTTCCCTACCTGATAGTGGTGTTAGAATGCGTGGGTGAGTCACCAGTTACGCCAAATCGAAGATCAAATGCATTGTTTACAAAAGCTGCCACGTCCCTTCGGAAAAGCAATCGAGAATTGGACCATTCACTGCTATACCGATGATCCATGATCACCTCTCGGGTCCATGATCAACCCTCCCGGACATGTACCGGTGCCCTCGGGGAGGTGGTCAATTCTCAACTAGTATTAAAACTCGTCGTGCGACATATCAAACTTCATGATTTCACAAAACATGGCCGGTCATGGCCTTATTGACAGTCCACGATCACACTAGCCCTCCCGGGCATGTTTCGATATACATGAAATTTGACTTCATTCGAGTTGTTTGCAAAATCGTGAAGTTTGATGTGTCTTTGTTGAGAATTGGCCACTTCCCCCAGTATACCAGAACATTTACGGGATTGGCAATGTGACCATGGCATCTCAATAAAGTCATTACAAGCCTAGCTTTGTGAAATTGTTGAGTTTAATATGTCATACGATGGTTCTTGCTTCTTGTCGAAAATTGGCCACATCCTCGAGGAGCACCAGAACATGCCCAGGAGGACTAGTGTGGGCTGTCAATAAGGCCATTACCGGACATGCTTTGATAAATCATGATGTTTGATATGTCGCACGAAGGTTTTGGTTCTTGTTGAGAATTGGTCACGTCAATGTGATTGTGGTTCATCGGTATAGCCGTAAATGGTCCAAAATTGCATCGTTTGAGTGAGAAAATGCCATGTTCACCGTGTGCATAACTATTACAGAACAGTAAAGCCAAATACCCAGAGTGACCCCAACGGAAACCGGAACAACTCAGGAACCATGTACTGATCCCAATTTTCCCTGACGGACTCGAAAACTCCAGACAAAATGCATTTGCAGAAAAATTTCCAGAGAAAATGCATTTGCAGAAAAAGAATGAGAAATTATGTTTTTAGAGCTAATTGATCTTTCAAATCTATGCACATTTGGACGTTAGGCACGTAAAGGTTAATGTACATAGAAAATCACACACGGTCTTTTAAAAGAGTAGTCGGGAGTCGACGTTGTGGCCTCCCTTAGCTCAGTCGGTTAAGGCGCAGCTACAAAGCAAGACCATGCTGGAGGTGGCTGGGTTCAATTCCCGGTCCGGTCTAGGAATTTTTCGGGTTGGAAAATGTCTCGACTTCCCTGGGCATAGAGTATGATTGGACTTGCCACACAATGCGATTACTTTGCTTAATGAGACAAACTGACTTGATGTTGTTTTAACATTTTTCATGATCAAAGCCCGTAGTGTTATCACGTAATATGAAAGTAGATGCCAATTTATAGTGGATAGCGTTGTTATCTTAAATTTGACGAAAGTCCACATGGGACTGATATACGATTATAGGCAGTGTAGCACAACTTTTATTATGTCAATTTATGATTTGTAAAAAAAATTAGAATATTTATTTTCCCGGAAGTACGTTCCAGGAAATGTCATCCCTGGAAATAGTTTTCCGAGAAAATGACGTACTATCCTTGTGTTAATTTCTTAAATTACTTAAAAATGCATGAAATGTCAAGATCTAATGTTAACTCGAAATTGTTGTTTTTCTTCGTAAATCGAATTTTCGGGACTTTTTAAATTCGCTTTAAAGTCACTGAATGTTGATTTAGGCCGATACAAATTTTTAATTGACATTTTGTCACCCCAGCCTACATAAAAAAAAAATCATGGGTCAGACAAAAAGAATTTCATTAACGGCTAACTAAAGTAAAAGTAAAATAACTTCTTTTTTAAAACAGAACTGTTTGCGGACTTCGGCAAAATTGTTCTGCTTAGTATTTTCAATCCAAGTTAAAGGTTTATTCAAAATTAAGCCCGGTGTGAACTAGACACGCCTACTAAAAAAAAAGAATTAAAAAAACTCACAACATTTCTGATAACTTTTCTGTTAATCATTTAATTCCGTATGGATGTCTTCGCACGAGTGGCAAATCTTTTTTGTAAATAAATGCATCCTCAGAAGTGAAGATTCGTCTTAAGTGAGCTCCGTGACCTGTTAACAGTCATAATAACGAACCTTCCAAATGCTTGTCGATGCTCTGATACTGTTTCCGAGAAGCGTGCTTGTACACAGCAGCGGCAAGAAGTTCGATGTAATGGCAGTTTATTGTGCTGCTGTCGTCAATGTGCAATGATCTATTATATCAGAGCACGTTGAAACAAACCAGGGATGGAGCGCTCTTTTGGGACGTTTTCATTTCTTTTTAATATAGAATTCTTCCGTTAAATCCAATTGACATTGTATAGACAATTGTCTACGCAGGGGGAGGGGGGGGGGGTCAAAAATCCCAAAAATCTGTCTACGTAGTTTATGAACAGCCCCTAAGGAGCAATGCACACCTACCCTGTAAAGACTATATCGAAAATAAATTTAAAAAAAATGGCCTCTAAATCCGCAAAAAGTTCTTCTATTATTCATTTGTTGTTGTTGTTTTTTTTTATTACCGACACTATACATCTGCTGATGTATTCGTGTCTTTAAAAATGTTAATGTACAGTATGTTTTATGATGTGATGTTAGTGTTAATTGGTAAGTTTATTATTTACTGCTCCGCGGTCCAGATTTCCTCGCTTCTGCTACTGCTATATCTTCTTTTCCTTGCTTCATATTCATAGTACATATTCATTACTTCACATTCAATTCTTTGCACTTTTTGTTTTCTTCTCTATTTCATTAATTTCTTCATCATCATTTTATCTTCAATATTCTTCATCTCCGCCTGCTGCTAATTCCCTTCGTAATCTCATATTTCCTGCATCTTGTATTCCCATCCGCTTCCATATTCTTTTGCTGTCCGACAGCTTCTGCTTTCCCTCCATCATCTTTTCATTTCCTGCTTTTTAATTTCCATCCGCTACAATCTTCTTTTGATACCCGGTTTCACCTTCTTTATCGCCATCTTCTTCATCCGTGTTTGCACCTATATTTACCTTTCCGTATTCTTGCACCCCTTTTTGTTTTGCTACGCGCTCTACTTCTTCCTCTGCATAACCATCTTCTTCTGCTTTCTTCATCAGCTTCTATTATTGATTCTAAATGATCAGGTCATTTATTGTACTCACCCCGTTGACAGCCGATTTGATCGCATAGGCCTCCGCCGAAAAAAAAATGCTACATTGTGACGGAAGGCCTATTGCTCTCTGCACGCTGCCGCTGAATACTCCTGCTCCTACTCTGTCTTGACACCTAGAACCGTCGGTATAGATAGCCGTAGCACAATGAAACCGGTTTGCCAGCAACTCCTGAATGATAGGACGCACTGTATCTGAGGGATCTCCCACTTTCACCTGTCGTTTCACGTCCCAAACTCGATTGGCGAAACGTGTTCGTACAGCGATGGTCGAAAACTTTATATCTACCGCCGCCAGACGATCGAATACACGTTGGACTGGAAGGTCGACATTAGCTGTAGCTTGAAAAACCAGGAGATCGAACGGTAATGTACCCGCTTCAGCCATGACCGGCCCATGCAGTTGTAGATGGGTGCGAGAGTTTGCACAACCGAATCCTTCGCTCTGCTGACAAGTCCGATGCCGTAAAGAACACGTGATGTAACGATTGCCGATCCGATGCACAGAATAGACTCGCTTGCCCTCGTGGAAGTTTAGCCCCAATCATTTTAAGAATTCGCAGCCTTGAGTCGCATGTAGTTTTCACAGTCTTACAATGCTGCTTGAAAGTCAGTGGCCGGTCGAGGGTGACACCGATGACGATTTGTCACGATCTTTTTTTTTGTGATTTTTAGCCGTAGGCTAGTTCATTTGTCACGATCGATGCAGATATTGGTGCTAGGTTTTCGACTGGCGTTGAGACTGCCGTAGAATTTGTTCGATTTCGTAGCTGATATTTTGAACCCAACCCTCTTCGTCCATTTATCGACAGCTTTCACCGCAGCTTGCAGATCGCGATAGAGCGGTCGCTCCTTATTTCTGCGTACCACAAGCAAAATATCGTCCGCATATAAGAACACGGTGACAGCATGTGGCACCGCTCTGAAAATTGGCTGCATCGCGACGAGGATCAACGTGACCGACCGCACTGACCCTTGGGGAACTCCGTTTTCCAATGGCATTTCAGCCGATAAATGTTCTTCCACGTTCACTCGGAATGTTCTGACGGCGAGGAAACTGTTCAAAACATTAAACATCCGCCCACCTATATGCCACTTCCGCAGAGTGCGTAAAATGCCATACCTCCAGGTGGTATCATATGCCTTCGATAGGTCGAGTTTTGCTATCAAGCAGTGTTCATCACGATTGGACAGCGACCTATCAAACTCCGCCAAATACGTTTCAACCCCGCACCCAGCTCTAAAAGCGTGCTGCTTTTTGTCTAATTTTCCTTTTGACTCCAACTCCGTCGTCAATCTACGATTCACCATGCACTCGAACACCTTCGCGATACAGTTGGTCAGAGTGATAGGCCGGAAAGCTGCAGGATCAGATTCAGATGAATGCGGCTTCGGAATCGGCGCTATTATTCCGGTTCGCCAGCTGATAAGGGTACACGCCACTACACCAGACTCTGTTTAGAAACTTCAGTAACGCTATCTTGACGCATACAGGCAGACGTCGGAGCATCGGATACGCTACCGAGTCAGGATCTCTAGAGAAGGGCTGTCTTGCATCAACGTAGAGAGAGCAAAGTTAGTGATGAAAAATATTGTATTACTATCTTCGTCGCACTCCAAGCAGCGCATGACAAATTCTGTACAGTCGTCTTTCATTTACGTCGTGAAAAAACTAGCTCAGTATGTTCTCTCTCTTTCTCTCTCTCTTAGATCTGTCGGTTACTCGGAGAGGATTAAAAACTGCACGTTTCAGTCAGCCGTTCCGTATTGTTTGACAAAAAAATGATGATCGTTGGAAGCAACACAAAAAACTTAAAATGGGTACAAAACGGATTCGAACCACCAACGTTGAGATTAATAGACTTGTGTCTTTACAACTGGTCTATCAACGCTTACGAGAATGAAAAAGCTAAAGGAAAACAAGAAGCGCTTACAGTGTGGTTACTAGTCTGCTCACATGCACGTTCGACGGTATTTGCTTTTTTTTTGTCCATGCATGATACAAAAAAGAGAGGTGAAGGTAAAAGATGCGATAGGATTTGTTCAAAGGGGTTACTGTCGGCTTCTCTTCGTCAATGACGAAGGATGTATGGAAATGATGGTTTTTGTACCGCGACAATTTATTTTTGGTTTTCGTCCATCGAATTATATATGTCGTTGATGTTTGGAAGAGAGTCCACGCGATCCCGTTCCGCTCTTTCCTTCGCTGCCTGGAACAGTGGGGGATAGCTAGAGGTCGCCGATCTCTCGCAGTAGTGTTTCGCCAGTTCTTCTACTACTTCTTCTGCCTTATCCGTGTAACCGTCGGGTCGGGTCGTTGTTGTGCTGCCGCTTACCTCTCAGGGTGTTCATCGTCCGCCACATTTCTGCCGTTGTGCTGCTCGGAGATATTTTTGCGACAAAGTCCTCCCATGAATGTTCCTTAGCTTTCTTCACTGTCTTTGCTTCCTAGAGGTGATCCAAAACATCCACCGTGTCAAATCCCGCTTCTCTGCTGCGCTTCAGTGCTCTCAGAAGTTTTCGCCGCTTAATCGCCGTTTTCACTTCAAGGCACCACCATGGTACCGATTTGGGATCAACTCGTCCTGATGTTCGAGGGATGCTGCTGATAATACCCGATCGACGAGCTTATCAACGCCAAGCTCGTCGTCTGGTTTGATTCTGCGGGAAGTCAGCCGTTCGAACGATGCCCAATCCGCTTGGTCGTAGAGCCATCTTCTCCGCTTCGTTGTGACCTGTGAGCATTCAGGTGAAACTGGTCGCTGCTGTGGGTGTCCGGAAGAGTTCGACAGATAAATCTGGAAGCTAGCACCTCCGAACAGATCGAGATATCTATAGCTGAAGATGAACCAGTTACTGGGTCCATTCGTGTGTGCGATCCGTCGCTTCTTAGTTAGCGTTTTCTCTGCGATGTAGCAGCCGAGTGCATTTGACATCGGGATGGTGGGATGGTGCGCACTGAAGTCGCCAAGTAGCAGCAGTGGCACTGGCAGTCGCTCGAAAAGGTCATTCAGTTCGGTTTGGCATTGTTGCTGGGAGTTCGGAGAGATGTATATCGACACCACCGTCATAGGGGACGGAAGGTGGATACGCACTGCGATGGCCTGTACGTCACAGTCGATGACGTGGGCTCGAATGGAACTTCTTCACGGATAGCAAGGCCCACTCCCTACTGCCAGTATCGACGATTACCGGTTTGAAGCTCGCTGATGTTGCCTTGTAGACCACGTATGTTCCACTGGAGGGCAAAACATTTCGTGGGTGGACTGTTACTGACTTCTGACGACAAAGATGATGATGACGACCTGTGCGTTGATGTCCAGGAGGAAATAGAGGGTGCAAGACACTCGTGACTGGTTCCACTCTCATCCCCCTGGACATCCACTCCCCTTCTGGGAAGCAGGGAGCCTACACCACGATCTCCCTCCCCACGCCGATTACGAGATACCGGTTCGGTTCGATTCGATCGTGCGTTGCTGTGGCGATGATGATGTGTGACGATGAATTTTGGGCTATGGGTGTGCTTGTGGTAGATGAGTTTTGTGTGTACGGTGTGTTTCGTTCTGCTGCTTCAAAATCGACCACAAATGGGGATTCACCATGAACGGGTTGGGGTACCCTAACAAAAAGTGTATGGTTATTTTGCTTAACGACGACCATGCAAACCATTTGTGGAATAGTTCTATCATATGGGTTATCGTTCAGGTAAGGTATTTTTTTAATAAGGGTAAGACGTCCCGGACGGATCCTCCAGCCTGCTGCGCTCTCTCCTATGAGTGTGAAGGGGGTACTACATTTTCCCTTCCTTCGAGTCTATTGTTCTCGTTGTCCGGTTCACTTGTCAGGATGGCGTTGTTGGTCGGTGGCTGCTTTGAGGGATCGTTTTTAACGATGATGCTGTCTATAGGACGTTTCATCGATCTCAAACTATTCATCGATCTCTATGGCTTCCTGACCAGACGTGTCTTCTGCTTCGGCGGGTTTCTTCAGCGATGGACTTTATCGTCCGCGCGATGTATTTTTGCTCCTGATGTGTATTTTCTTATTCTTGATCTTGTTGTTGTCTCGTGATTCCGTCACTGGCGATCTGGTTCTAACCTGCATCGATGTTCCGGCTACCTGAGAGTCTACGGGTTTCTGGCCGGCTGACTGGCTCCTTTGAGGCGAGGATGGGTGAATCGGTACGCTGAACTTGGCTTGCTGGGACTGCTGAACTTGTCGGGTTTGCATCATCTTAACTTGGGCCACCAGCTTGTTAATCTTCTCATCTTTCTTTTTCATCGCGTCCAGGAGTTGAGCGATTTGAGAATCCTTCTCATCCTTACGGTCTACAGTCGTCTGGGCGGCGGCTGCGGCGTAATTTTCCAATCCTGCTTCGACACGCTTGCGGGCTTCGGGGTACGAGAAATTTTCGGATAATATGGACGAGTAGCAACGCGAAGAACACCAATTTTGACTTGCGACGGATAATTGCACCTGTTAAATGTCAGAATTAGGGCAGACGTATTCACCGGTTAACCGTGCTCCTGGCGAGTAATCCGCTGAACCCGGATGACCCCCTGGTTGATAAGACCACGCAGGACATCCTTCTACTCCATACGGATCGCCTCAAAACATGAGATGACGCAACGACTCACGTTCAGATTCGGGTAGCTAAGAGATGACAACTTCAATAGCTTTCCGACCTGGCAGCATTCTCCACAGATTTTCTTACAATGAAGGGATCCGATATCCTTGCTCACCAATTGCAGGTACGTCAGCGCTCCAAAATCGTTTGACGACATGTCTCCTAATCTTGGCCATTGTTCTCCAGACCCTCCCGGGTCGCCGCTACTAGCGGCCGTCATGTTCCACCAACCCTACTGTACCACTTTCTCGCTTTTGTGTACCGCGAACGTTGAAAATATACCAAAAAGTAAGGGTAAAATAAGGGAAAAGCAAAAGATTTTCCTACCTTACGCTTCTTCAATGTCGTGTTCACAACCTCCTATGATCAGGGAAGTGACTATGGTCATCACCCACTTGATGAGAAACTTTTCGCCGAAAACCGAAAGAATCTGGGCCTTATTACGGGTGTGTGTTTGTTCGCACTTTTCTACCTCTTCCTACTCATCGGAGCTTATTACGGATGTCACTTCACGGTGAAAACTTGTCACTTGTCGTCACGGTGAAGTGATTCCCATTTCATTTGTACGGCAATCACGGCTCTTATTTTGAGTATCACTTCCTGATCACCGTGTGACACCCGTAATAAGGCCCATATTCTTTAAGGAACTGGTATCATCTTAGATTTAGTTCCTCTTATAGAATTTCGGAGAGTGCATTTTCGTTTTTTTTTCAACGCATCGTTCCAGTATATGTTTGATTATATCAAGGTTTGAGAAGTCTTAATATCCTCTTAAAGATGCTCTTTACAATTGTAATTCAGCATCAGCAATCGGCTTTCAATAGGTTGTAGTTTCGAACAAATAGAATTGGGTTGTTTCAAAATTCAAATATCTAATTTCTTCCATTTTCAGCTAGAATAACGTACAGAATGGATGTCAAATTAGGCAAATACAATTGATTTTTTTTTTCTCCACAACCTTTTCCATCGATGCTAAGGGCTGTTAAGATCATTAAAGAACTTAACACAATATTGTACGATGGGTACAAAAAGTGCCAAAATATGTTTTGTCACACTGTCTTATACGTTTTGGAGGAGCAAAATCTAAGATCATAAAAGTATATAAAAGAATATTATGCTATTTGTTTTCATCTTAAGGAGAACATTTTTTTTAATTTTAAATGTTTTTACCCTTCTTAAGGTTCAATTTACTTTGATGCTTTTTGGAAAATTTCAAAAGCAGTTTTTTCCGACGCATTATTTCAGATTGCAAAAAGCTCGCACTATTCGATTCCTTTTGATATTTTACACAAAATGACGCGAGCTTTTTGCAATCTAAAATAATGCGTCGAAAAAAACTGCTTTAGAATTTTTAAAAAATGCATCAAAGTAAATTGAACCTTAAAGGGTGTCCACGATGAAATTGCCACACACAAAATTGATTCGCAAAATTCGAGTTTTCATCCGATTGCCATAAAATTTTCAGGGATTGAGAAATAACTATTAAACTTCATTTTACCATTTTACTCGTATTTTATTTACAGTCCATACGTAAATGCCCGCACCTTGGCCTTAACCCCGGCCATAATATTCTGCACAACCTGTGAATCAACTGTTTTTTGCATGTAAACCCATACTTTCTTCAGTTCCTCGACTGTCTTCACTACCTTAGGTCGTTTAAGAAGGTGCTGCTTCATAATCGCCCAGTACTTCTCGATAGGGCGGAGCTCCGGAGTGTTGGGAGGGTTGAACATTTTCGGCACGAAATTGACCTTATTGTCCGTATACCACTTCAGCACGTCCTTGGAGTAGTGGCATGAGGCCAAATCCGACCAGAAGATTGTTGGGACGTTGTGGGCCTTCAGGAGAGGAAGCAGCCGCTTCTGGAGGCACTCTTTTATGTACACCTGTCCGTTCATCGTGTCCTGGGTCACGAAAGGTGCACTCCGCTTCCCGCACGTGCAGATGGCTTGCCAAACCAGGAATTTCTTCGCAAATTTGGACATCTTCTGAGTGGGGACATGCTCCGGAACGCTGAACTTATCCTTGGCCGTGAAAAACAGGTTGCCGGGGATCTGTTTGAAGTCGGCCTTCACATATGTTTCGTCGTCCATGATGCAGCATTCAACTTTCGTCAGCATGTTGAGGTACAACTTCCTGGCACGGGTTTTGGCGGACTTGTTCTGCTTCTCGTCGCGATTAGGGGCCTTTTGTACCTTGAACGTTCGAAGCCCAGCCTTAGTTTTGGCCTTCTGGACAAAACTTCGGCTTAGGTGCAGCTTCTTAGCCACATCCCTAACGGAGGCGTTCGGATTTCGGTTGAAGGCCCCAACTACGCGGTTGTGATTTTTGGTGTTGTACGGAATACTTTTTCCTTCACTTCTGGGCTTCCGATCGGTGGTCAACCGTTCCTCGAACCGCTTAATCACTCGCGACACCGTGGAATTCGCGAATCCCAACGTTTTAGCGATGGAACGATGCGAGAGATCCTTGTTCTCGTGTTGAATGCGCAAGATTTTATCACGCACGAGCTGTTCTTTCGACTCAATTTCCGCGAGTTTTGATCACAGGACTTTAAAACTTGCAGGATGTAAATAATGCATTATGAACTAAATCCACCCAAATTTTCATTTAATTCTACCCAACGGTTAAAAAGTTAGAGCAATTTCATAGTGTGGCAATTTCATCGTGGACGGACACCCTTTACAAAGAAGGGTATAGATATCACTTGAAAAACCGACTATTGATCCGAGGCCCGGAGGGCCGAGTGTCATATACCATTCGACTCAGCTCGACGAGATCGAACATGTCTGTGTGTGTGTGTACGTGTGTACGTGTGTATGTGTGTATGTGTGTGTGTATGTAACGAAATGAATGCGCTCACGTTTCTCAGCAACCGCTCAACCGATTTGGACAAACTCGGCGCCAAATGATAGGTCTTGGGGTCCCATTGAACGCTATTGAACAGTTTTGGAATCGGTGAACCGGTTCCGGAGATATGGCCGGAATAAGATCCGGTGAATATGGGCCTTCACGCTGGATTTAACGGAAAACGTATCAAAACCATCATGCGACACATCAAATTAAAACAGAATTCAAAAATAAGATCAATGCAAGTCGTGTTAAGTGTTCCAGACCACATTGGACACACTTGGACATGTTCCGGGTACCCCGGGGAAGTTGCTTGAATATGAATTGAATTAAAACCCATTAAATCACATTAAAATACGATGATAAGGTGATTGGTAGCCTCACCAAATATACTACACCCGGATATATTCCGGGTACCCCAGGCAGTGGCGTAGCGTCACTGGATGACACGGGGGTGGGGGGCTTGGTCACTGATAATGACAATAAAATAAATAAACTTGAATAAGTAAGAAGGGTCTGATCACACCATAGGTGCATAAATTCGGTTTTTTTTTTATGGATTTGTAAATAAAAATTTGCCTACAACTTATTTTCGATACTGTTCCTACCTATTCAGCCCCCAGTTGTCTTGCTCCCAGGGAAATAGGTAATGAAATTTAATAAAAACGCTGATGAATATTGCTCATAACCCCTGATAACATCACATGTCATCATGAAGGCATATTTCTTTCAACTCTTGAAAATAATTACACCTCTTAGCTTGATGACATCTTAACTTTTATTGTTTACTTATTATTACCAGTATCACTATAGTAGTTCTTTTTAATGCAAAGAAACAGTTTACGTTTACGCCAAAGTCACACATGCATTGTATTTAGTATGACGGTAGTGCTACATGGGAGAAGATGGGATCTGAGCTTTTTAATGTTTGATCGCTAACCTTTGTCACACAATCGGCAATTAAGTGATTCGCTTGTTTGAAAGAATCAAGCTATTGTTGCGAAAATGTGTTGAACGGATGACTAAAAGCAATTTAGTCGGTTCCCATTCGTTGACATAGGGTTGGAAATGATAAGACTATTTAAACGACAAACCTCTCTCAGGAGATTTACACGGATACGTTCTACGGTTAAGGTTAACTTTGCTCTGGTCAAAATGATCGAAATGGAATATTCTTAAACGGTGATTAGTAGGGTCGAAAGGAAATCCGTAATAAGGTATGATGAGATTTAGGAAATTTTTGTCCGCTTCCGTGCAATGGCTTCCTCCACAGCCCGCAACTGTTTAAGGAGTTCTTCCCTCCTAGAAGATTTTTTCGCGGCACTGGCACTGGCAGCCGCCTTCTCTAACGCTGCACTTGATGGTGGAATGACTTGAGCGTTCGGTTTTGAATCGCCCGATGACTTCTTTAGCTCAGCTGTTGAATAACAAAGAAAAACGAAGTGTGAAAATTGTGTGCTAATTTATAGATACCGTTAGATCTAGATAGAGCTGGAATTTGTAAACAATGACTTTTATCGATGATTTTTAGGAACTCAAGGCATGTCCACGCAAACCATCATAATCGTCGGGTAGGGGAAGTCGTCCCCTACCCGATGGTGTTGTTGAATTGCGAAGGCGAGCCTTAACTTTCTAGAAATCATCGAAAGAAGTCATTATTAACAAAAGCTGTTACGCCCTAATTCCAGCTCTATCTAGAGATGGTCATAATTGCATGCGTCATCATCTTCTTTCGCTCATGTAAAATTTTCCCTTTTGCTCCTCTAGTATAGGGTAGTTGTACCAGTAGGTTGCATCCATATAAACTTCAAACCATTTGCACTAAAACTTCATCAATATTTTTGTACAGGCTAATATTTTGGGGTTAGTAAACAAACTGGAGGGTGGCCTATTAGGTTGCAAATCCTTTTATTTTTCAAAATGAAGTACCCTAATGTTCCAGTTATCCAGTTATGGCGTTCCTACACACTTAATCTAGCTCGGTAAAATCTCCAACAGCCGATTACCTCGGCATTTACTTTTGCTGATATATCTGCAAAATATATGTTTGTTAGCTAATATCTCAGCAAAATCTTATTTGTTAGCTGAGTCTCGGCAATTGTTTTACTGAACCTCAGCAAAATAAATTGCAGAACTACTCGGCTATTGGAATCTCGGCGAAAAAATTTAAGTGTGTATTTATGGTGTAGGGGAGAACAGTACATAACGCACCCCCGGGGTAAGACGCACTTTTTCATTTTATTTTGAGTTTTTCTTCGAAGTTTTAATCCAATTCTAGGATTTATCATGCAGGATTTTGAGTTCAGATGCTATGCTAGAAGTGCTGCTTGATAAGACAACAACAAAGTTACGCAAAAGCCATGAGAAACACAAATGAAAGTCAGCTGGTGCGTTCTGCCCAGGGGGTGCGTTGTATACCATTCTCCCCTATTCCAATTATGACATATGAAATTCCCATAGGATAATAGCATAAATGGTACATCAACTCTAGATAATGTAGCAGTTGACTATTTCTTGGTATTTGTCACCATTCACCCATTTCTTCCCAGGGTAGTATTATGATCAACAACTTTTCGGTCCATCTCACGATTTTCAATCCAATTTTGAATAGTCAGTATCGATTTAAGCTGTCTCTATGTCACCCGCTTACCTAACTACGACTGCCATTTTCTCGAGTTCTTCTTTTTCTATGTACAATATATACAAATCTATAAACAATCAATAAACAATATAAACAATATAAAAATGAATTTCTGTCTGTCTGACCCTTATAGACTTGGAAACTACTGAACCGATCAGCGTGAAAATTTGTATGCAGGGTTTTTTTGGGGCAGGGAAAGGTTTTTATGATGGTTCGAGACCCCTCCCTCCTATGTAAATGGGGGTTCCCATATAACTGAAACAGAAATTTCTGCATAACTCGAGAACTAACCTTTACCTTTGCATGTTCACAATTGCAACGGGAAGGATAGTCGTGTTAGTGGATTGGGTTATTCAATTCGATTCAACAACCGCCGACTAGAAGATCAAGCTGTGAAAAGATCGTTTTTTGAAGAACTTGAGACCCGAACAGCGGATGTTCCGGAAGGTGGCATGGCAGCTTAGAATTTTTTTTTTTTTTTTTATATATCTTTATTAAGGACACTTTTAGGCGTTGGCTGGCTCGTCTCCGTACGACCGGCAGCTTAGAAGAACAGTGGACGGGCATCAAAAATGCCTTTATCGAGACAAGTGGGTACATTCTGGTTGAGCAGCGCACGAAAAGAGCTGATCACCGATGTACCTGGCGAAAGATTGATGAGCGTAGAGAAGCAAAAGCCGCGATACAGCGGGCGAGCACCAGAGGAGCCAAGAATGAAGCCCGTCAACGGTATTCGGTAGCTCTTTCAGTCACAAGCGAGCGTAGGTAGACTCCCTGGCAGACAAAGGGACTGGCGATATCCGCGTCCTCTACGATATCTCACGACGCCTGCATGGAACAAGGATGAATCCAAAGAGACCAGTGAAAGACCCGACTGGACAGTTACTTACCGACCCCATTGACCAGCTAAAACGTTGGTTTGAGCACTTTGAACAACTTCAAGTTTCGACGTCTAATCAACCATCAACATCTCGATATAATCTGCCAAGGGTACGACGCATCACTCGCGTCATCTCCGAGGCCCACCACTTCAGAGTATTGAAGCAGCTATCCGAAGTATGAAATCCAACAAGGCTCCTGGGGTCGATCGCAATCAGCATAAATGCTCAAAGCTGACCCAATGTTGCATAAACTATTCTGTAATATCTGGAACACCGCGACTTTTTCGGCCGACTGGATGCAGGGCGTCTTAGTGAAGGTTTCAAAGAAAGGGGATCTGACTGTGTGCGATAACTGGCGAGGCATCATGTTAATGTGTGTTGTTCTCAAAGTTCTGTGCAAAGTAACCCAGAATCGGATACAGGAGAAGATAGACGTAACTCTCCGGCGCCAGCAGGCAGGATTCCGCAGGTGTGAGGCAAGGATGTTTACTATCATCGCTACTGTTCCTCATCGTAATCGACGAGATCAAGGCAGGTGCAATTGACCGTGTACTGAATCGTGAGCTATGGAGCATCTCAACGACTTCGATTTGGTTGATGATGTTGCGCTATTAGCACAATGGTGCTCTGATATGTAGAGAAAGCTCAAAGACCTAGCCGAACGCTCCTCTGCAGCGGGCCTCACCATCAACGTCAACAAGACTAAATCGTTGGATGTCAACACAGACAACCCTTGCACCTTAACGGTAGCGGAACAAGCAGTGAAGAAAGTCGAAAGTTTCCAATATCTTAGGATCCAGATAGCGACAAACAGTGGGACCAAGAGCGACATAGGTGCACGAATGAAGAAGGCTAGGGATACTTTTGCGAGTGTATGAAGATCTAACCAGATAAGTAAAGGTACCAAAATTCAAATTTTCAATTCAAACTTGACATCTATGCTGTTATACGCCAGCGATACGTGATGTGTATCAGCGGGTAACACACAAAAGCTGCAGGTTTTCATCAACCGACGCATGCTATATATTTCGTGCCTGGTGGCCTTACAACTGGATCTCGAATGCTGAGCTCGATCGTCGATGTCATCAGAAACCGATATCAATAGAAATTCGATAACTTAAATTGAGGCGGTTCGGCCACACACTACGAAGGGGCGGAAATGAAATCTGCAAGCAAGCGCTGGATAAGAACCCGGCAGAACATCGCAGCAAAGGCAGACCCATGGGCTCATGGCGGCGGAGCTTCAACAAGGAAATAAGAGAAGTCGACAGGCAAGGAAGGCAAAAGCGAGCATCCGCCCAGAATGAAAATCTTTCACGTTGGCCTTATGCACCACTAGGGGTATGCAAGATACATAAGTAAGAAAGTAAAGTTGGGTTATTTTTAAATCAGAATTCATTGTGGTAAGAGATGCGATTAGTAGACTGTTTCGATTTAAATCTAGTGGAGATAGAATAAAGCATAATGAAAAATTGCAAGGAAGGGGACGGGCTTGGGATTGAACTCCCCGACCTTATGCCCAGTAAACATAAACGGTAAGCTACCGAGGTCTCGTCTCTAGGATTTTACATATTTTTTCATAGAAAACGATGATTGATTGAAGCGGTAGAATTTTGAAATGTTTTGATCAGTCCACGATCATTAAAATTTGTCCAAGTATGAGATACGAAAATTTTACGAAGTTACAAGATCTGAAAATTGGAATTTATGAGATGTTGGAATCTAATAAATTCTATGTCTGGGATCTTGATTATTTTTTTTAAAATATGAGATTTTTATTAAATCTTTCTACATGTTTTTTTTTTCATGTCGGATACCAAGCCGGAGGCGGCGGGTTCGATTCCCGGTCCGGTCGAGAGCATTTAGAACACTAAGCTAAAAGCATGCAATAAGCTAATATACACTAAGCAATAAGCTTGAAATGTGAATAAGAAGAAGAATATCATGGATTTTGGAAAAGAAATCTTTAGTCCCATAATTATGAAAATGGATAAAATATAAAGTAGTAGTATCAAGTATAAAATCTTGAACATTTAGCCAAGTTCTAAGATCTTGAAATGTTTCAAAGTCCTGATTCTGGAATAATTATCTATTCTCGAGATCTTGAAAATGTTCTGTTGCCGCGATATCTTGGTATTTTTTATATGTCCAGTATTCTGCCGTTATACGCATAACTGTCCCATGTTCTATGCAATTCTTATGTACCGTGGGACTCTTATGCGTATAACGGTAGTATTGTATTGTTCTGCATCTTTCCCATTTCGTAGAAGGTCTGAACGATTGATTGTGCATTTACGCAGGTTGATTCCTGCAGATTTAAGAACCTCGACACCTTGATTCAATAGCTCCCTTACTTCATCGATGTTCTTCGCCCCTGACAGAAAATCGTCGACATACATATCCAAACCAATCCTCTCCACTGCGATCATTCGCTACTTGTCTCATGGCTTGTATAGATTTCGTTCAGTATGTGGCGGTGTAGAGACGGTAGTGTTTGATTGGCTCGCTTGAGAACCACAAATAATCTGTCTAGTAGATGCAACCACACTTGGCAGAGCATCTTTTCCGCATCTACTGCACCTTGTTCGACATGAAACGCAAATGAACAGAGAACAGTTCACGTTTGATTCATCTAGAAGCCCATCGTAGAAAGATACGCCAGATGCGGACACACTAGCGACATAAAAAACCAACCGTCGTTGTGCTCTTTGCCTTCATCCCTGCAAAGTGAGGGAGGTAGAAGTTTTCATTCATGAAATCCGAATACTGCTTGAATCTCGTTCGAACAGTTTTTTCATCGATCTTAACTGCCGCTCATGGCAAGTCCGTCCCATAGCACAAATCAGGAAGCCGAGAAAAAGACGTTTTAAATTTGCATCGCATCATTCCTTCGTATGTAATGGGACAACCCGTTTTGCTGTTTTTTCCAAACATTTCGAGAACAAAGTTATAGAGTTCATCCAGTATTATGAAAATATGATTGATTAGCTAGCGTTTCTATTGAAAAAATCAGTTTTGACAAAAACGCAAATAGGACCGACTTGGGATGAGCGGCAATTAACCTGCCGTCAATGAAACGATCAGCGCAGGCTTCGAATCGTCGAAAGGAAGTTCCACGATGAAGCGTCCCGAATGGTCCAGAGAGGAAGCGGACTGGTAGAACTATACTGCCGCTTGTTCAGAAGGAGTAGGCTGATGTAGCTTTGGAACCTTCTCCTGATATGTTTACCTCTGCATGTAGATTGATGATGAAGAAATGGTTGGAATCATCTGTCCTGTAGATAGCTAAATTTCCAAATCCATTGTATTCTGGGCCACAGAAGTACCTTTTTTTATCTTTGTATTGGTAAGAACTATTGCATTCCTGCTGATAGGTTTGGGTTTTCATATACATGTTCAACTGCCACCGTACGTTTCACACGCAGTGAACTGTTGCAAACAAATCAAGTCGTTTCGCCTCATTCTCATTCCGAAAGAACAAACCCTTGATGAATTCAACTTTTATGTTACCCACATTTATTTATCTACCATCTAGAGTGATTAAAAAAGTGCTTTTTACATGAAAAGCGGAGCTAGACGACGCGTGACGTTATGGTGATTTGGGTCAGTTGGTAATTTACCTTTCTTTGACGGTACAGCCGCCTTTGAAGGTTTCTCGGAAACCTTGGATTTTTTTGACTTTTCCCGAGACGACGTCGAAGAACTGGAAGAGTAAGAACTCTCAGAACCAGAATCGCTGGAATCAGACGAGCCTGAACCAGAAGAACTCGATCGTCGTCGCCGTTTTTCAGTGGACGATTTAGGCACCGGCGAGGACTGGAAATGGAATGCGTTATTATGTTTTCCAAGTTCCTCTGCGATTATAACTTACCTTTTTCCTTTTGGTGGTCACCACTTTTTCTACAACTCTCTTTTCTGGAGGAGGAGGTGAAGCATTGCGTTTCTTAGCAACAACTGGTGAAACTTTTCGAACTGCAAAAGAAAGGCCACAATTAAAACAAAAAAAAATACTCCGCGTTGGAGAATACTTACCTCGCCTCGGGCTTGCGCTGGGAGATCGCGTACGAATAACCTTCCGTACGTGTGTCGTGTGGCGCTCGCTCTCCTTTGACCGATGACTATCGTAGCGGGTGCGTTTTGTGCTGGGGGACGGTGAACGACTGGAATCCGAACTGGATCCGGATCGAGAGCTGCTGCTGGAACTACTGTACGATGAACTATTGCTGTAGCTGCGTCTGTCACGGCGTGATGATCGCTTCTCACGGCCAGGTGATTTAGAACGCATCCATGGATCACTCCATTCATCAGCCCGTTGAACGATCACTTCACGAGTAGCCCGATTGCGACGTTTAGTTGGATCCTCATCCTCATACTGTGGCATCCGATGAGAAGGCAGCTCTCGGTAGCGGTGAGTGCGACCGAAAGCGTCCTCCTCGAAAGAAGCTGGCCCAGGGCGAGTAAACTTAGCGGTCACAGGTGCATTGAACTCATACGATACAGCTGCAACCGCTGGACGTGCACTGTATGTTGGTGACTACGAAAATGTATTGTTTAATTTTGGTGCCTACTTAAAATCATTCACAATCAAATTACCTCTGGTGAACCTCTGGTATAATAGTTGTCCTTCTCCAATTCGTCCTGAGTAAGAGAAAGATTCATCTTCTTGTCTTCAAAGTCGATGTCCTGCTCCTTACGCTTGGTAGCTTTGCGCATCATTTCCTTTGCCGTTCGGAGACCACGTTCCCAGGCGCTTTCACCTACCGTATCCTGGGCTCTGACTTGTGGTGGTAGTGCACCAGGGGCACTATATGGAACGGCATGGTGCGGAGCAATATGATGCATCGGAGGACGCTCAATGCGATAGTCCGTTGGATATACAACCGGATGGGCGGCGTATGGTGGAGGTTGATGCGGGATCGGAACCGGACGTACCATATCGAACATGGTATAGTTTCCCTTATCCGTTACTCCGGGATGTAGAAATCGACAACTCATTCCCCAAGTACATTGACCACGAGTGTAAAAGCGACAAACCGGTTTGGGTTCCGTCTCTTCCGGTCTCTTTTCATCTTCATCCGAGACCTCGCCTTCTTCCAGTTCTTCCCCTTCTTCCAACTCAACGTCGGAAGGCTTCTTCTTATCAGATTCCGGAGCTTGAACAGGAATCTTACCAGTTTCAGTTTTCTCCACCTCCTTCGGCGGATCATTACATTCACCCTCCTCTGCCTCGAAATCTAAAGCATCCTCATCGTTTTTTGTATCCATCAAATCCGCATCCAACAAGTTGTCGTGAGCTACAAACAGAGAACTGGTTAGTAAAATCACAATCAATACAATCTTCAATTTGCTACTACCTCTCAGAGACCCATTGGTTTGCTGCTTTTCCTCCATGCTCCGCAATTGATTTTTCTTCTCTTCCAACTTCTGGCGCAAATCGGTTATCTTCATCTTTTCGTTCTCCATGGACTGTGGATCATCTTCCTCCTCGGTACGCTGCTTCGGCTCATCATCTCTCTCTTCCTCAGCGTCCTCCTTGTCACTCTCACGATCGCTGTCCTTCCCGATTTCCTGTTCATTCTCACTTTCGAGACTCACATCGCTCAGATCCTCGTGGCTCATGTCTAGCGTGTCCTTAACTGCACTGTGTGCGGAAGGCATTTCACTGTCTTCTATCTTGTCGTCGTTGCTCTTGTCCTTGTCCTCCTGATCGGACTCCATCTCGCAATCCGAGATCTCTTCTCCCTTCAACTTCTCGCTAAGATTAGAAGCACTGGAGTGCCGTGACAGATGACGATGGCGTTTCGGCGAAGTATCCGATCGATTCGATTCCTTCGAACCCGACCGTGACCGATTGTACCGACCATCCGGTGAGCCACTGCGGCTCCGGGGTGATTTCTGCGGCATAGAATTTCGCGAATTCTCCGCACTCCGGAAAGAAGGCGAATTCGATCGGGACGCTGCATCGTCGTAGTTTTTCGGACTCGACGGTGGACTGTTTTTCTTCGATGCCGGACTGTTGGAGCGCGAATGAGATCCGGAACGCGAACGCGAGCCCGATCGCGACCGAGACCTAGACCGGGAACGAGACCTAGAGCGGGAACGAGACCTAGATCGGGAGCGGGAAGCACGACCTTCGGCACCGTCCGCTTGTGCGTTCGGGGCACCACCGGGAACACCCGGACTGGACGGGCTATCCGAGTCGGAGCTATTGGATGCCGACGAGCCGGGCCTGGAATCGTCACTATCCATGGTTCCGATGGCTGGAACGAAACAGGATGACATTAGTGTGACCTGGTAGTGAAAGAGGGGAAAAGCGTGGGTGATCTGGATGTGAATTTTAGTGCGATCCCTTGCTGCGAGAGTGAGTTATGGTGCTATCTTTCAATGGAGTGAAGTTATTGGTATCAGTTGGAAACAATTTGGAGAAATTTAACATGTTAATGTTTTTTGGCGTTTTTGTTTTTAACCTGATTCAACTGGTTCAGATACGAATGATATCTTGTCCAATAGAATTTTGAATTTTTAAATTACCATTGGAAATGAATGCTTTAACTGTAACGGATAGTATAAAACGCCGGTTTAAATAAGGTTTCAGCTATGATTAAACTATGCTCACCTATGCTAATAACATGAAAACCAGTCAGTTTCCTCTGCAGAAGGCTGACATAAACTTCCGAAATGAATGCATAACCATAAGTCTTATAAATCAACAACTAGTTCGGAAAATCCTGACATAATTCTTCACAGAGCATTCATACTTACGTCGCAAACTTAAGGAATGGCTTCTTCTACAAATTTCTTATAATTCAAGGTCTATGCAATCCTATCGGATAGAGGCACAATCATCTTGATTGCTTGGGCGAAATTTCTTTCTCGATAAATTCGCGGAAAAAGCGGAGAAATGATCAATTTTCAACAAACTTGAAAAAAAAATTACTTTTAGTATGTTTTTACCATAAATTAAATAGTATGAATGTTTCTTATGCAAAGACTAATAAAGTATATAGAAACAATAAAAAAAAAGTTTGTTAAAATTGATCGCATTAAAAATAAACCCTTTTTTTGGCGGTTGTTTTATAGTTTAGTTTGTCACAAATAGTCCCTCAAGATAAACCTTCTGTTTATGTAACATAAATTATTGACCCTCTGGTAACACCTACCATTCAAAGTAGTTAATTTATTAACGGTAACAGCTATTTTTTCAATGTCAGGTACTTTGTCTGTGAAAGGGAATCTAGTGTACTTTTAAAAGCGTATGTATTGACTGACTGCTGGCGAAGACAACATATCAAGAATAAAGAGCCTGAATTTATAAAGAGACGACATGTCAAAATTGGAACAATCGATTATCTGTCAACGTCATACGAAAAGTCATTCCAATCGAGCAGAAGACCTGTCAAATGGATAAGATGTCGTCTCTTTATAAATGCAGGCTCTTTAATCAAGAAGACTGGCACTGACAGTCTTCTTGATTTCTAGAGTAACATTTGAAATGGGCCTATGTCCAAAACGTAAACAAATCGGGGTTTGATACCATTCTTTAGCACCGCTTGATATCTACTAATCGTGTAAGAAAGTTCCGCATAATCGAGAAAAATCATTAAAAATAACTCGATTTTCGAAACGGCCGATCAACGAAATTTTTCGATTCATTTATAGGCCCGCACGCTAAAACGGCCAACCATTCATTTATTTCATTTCATTGTTAAGCCTAGTGACGTAGAAAGGCCGATGATTGAAAAATTTCAAACCAAAGCTAGGCCCTACTGCTTGAGGCACGGCCGATGATTTGTTTTGAATTTATTTGACGTTGCGAAAAGGCTTAGCAAAGGGCCTACCATTTCTGATGACAAGCACAACGGCTTAACAAAAAGGGCCTATCCATTGAAAGATTTACAAAAAAGGCTTATTAATTTATGAAATTATATTGTTATCGATTTTCATATATTTTTGAAAGCTTTTCGCATATTTTGGATGTTGTATACTGAGATACAGTTACTATTGTTATTGTGAACAATATAAATGCCTAAAGTACTTCAATTTTCTTAAATATGAATAGAATAGAGGTGGCCAAAATTTAAAATTCATTTTCTGGTTTGTTTACGTTTTGGACATAGGCCCATTTCAAATGTTACTCTAGATTTGATGTCTTCGCTGCTGGGCTAATACACTCTAAAAAATCCTCACGTCCGATTTACGTATTTAGAAAATCTCAAATGTTACGTGACGTTAGTAACTTTGACCTGCATTACACGTCATGTCCACTAAAAATGTTGGTGAAATCGACCTTATATTCACATAAACAGATTTAGTGTATTTGTGTCTGTGTGTTTGGGACTTCTATATTTAAACGTCGTCTCAATTTAAACACGTGGAATTTATATCTACCCGATGAAATTGCATAATATTCACTGCTTCTACATATAAGTTCCATTATTCTCATTAAAAATTCACGTACAAATTATGTGAAAAGCATTTTCAACAAAACGGAATATCACGTAAAAGTTACCGGTTTTACAAGTAGTTTTCAACCCGATTTCACATAAGGAGTACGTGGAAATCAGGGTCTTATTTACCTGAATAATTACGTAGATAATCGAAGCTGAATTTTAATCGGCTACGTACAATTCCGGTAAAAGTTACGTGAAAAATAGGGTGACCGAAAACCACCTATGTTTTCACGTAAATATGACGTGACGATTTTTCAGAGTGTAGTTATCTTGAATCATTTAGTTGATAGGTCTATTATAGACTAAAGCGATGCACTGCGTTATTACCAAAAGGAGTGTATAGAAGGCATTTTGAGCATTCTTTTTCGACTTCTTATTGGCTGTGACGCTCTAATTTGAGCATTAACTGCACTCAACTTCGTGACAATACGATTTATTGTAAATACAATACATTCTATTGTATGGTTACAATACATTTAATTGTACCTCTATGGGTTCTTTTTTACGGGATCCTAAGCCCAAGGAAGTCGAGAAATTTTCCAATCCGAAAAAAATCATAGATCGGACGGGAATCGAATCCAGCCGCCTCCAGCATGGACTTGCTTCGCAGCTGCGCAGATATCGACCATACACGGCGATATTGATAAAACAGTTTTCGTCAGTCACTCGAGCATGATCTTCAGGGGAAATTCATTTCAATTGTCAGTGACTACTAATATGCGCTGTTTTTGTTATTAGCTAAATTTGTAAAGAAATTAAATTAAGTAAGCCAAAAACTCAGATCCTGGTATGACATTCAAAAAAAGATCCACCAGCGAAAGAAATATTAAGCCGTCTGAATTACATTGGCACACCCCTCGTATTTCAGGATTTTGACATTTAATTGTTTATATGCATCACAAAAGTCTACCGTAGAACTCTGAAGCCGACGCCGGTGGTGTGGTGGTATCCATGGGATTTTTCTGAGGCATACAAATCTTTCGTCACGTCTTCCTTCGAAAGGGAAGTAAAGCCGTTGGTTCCGACCCATGTGTGTTGAATGGGTGCGATATCCAGGTGTGGAAGCTGCCATCCTGCACACCGTCAATGGAGAGCTATCGATGTCCGTCCCGTCGTCACTAGATTGCGGAACAAAGACCGACGTTAAATAAAGGAATGAAGAAGAAGAAGTAGAACTCTGAAGTATTTTTTGAAGCAGCAACAATGGGCGGAAAGAAAATTTCTCTTCAGGTCCTAAATCTCATTGTGCGTGATTGCCAAAGAAACGAATCGCAACGCAACATAGCCGAAAAGTATGGGATAAGCGTTGGGGCAAGTATCAATTGCTTGTAAGTGTTGCTGATCTATCTGGAAGAGGACAAAAACGAAAAAATTATTCACGAACAGACAACAGGATAATGTGAGATTGAAAAAAAAACACGCACACCATCCAGCAGTGAAAAAAGGCTGAGTCTGTCGATTTCTGATCGAAACCATTCGACGAAGCATTGCTAAACATGGTTTGAGTCGCCATATAGTTGGGAGGGTTGGCCGCACTAAAGAGTCATGTAAAAATTGGAAGAACCGGATATCAGTCAAAGTCTTGGAAATAGTCATTTCAATCGAGCAGACACCCGAGCAAAGCTGGAGATCAAATTGAAATCAAAATTTGCTGTTATGATGTAACTTATTTTGAATACTCCAGTTGATCTCATTTTAGTTGACTTAACGGTTAACACAGCAAAAATGAGAGCAAAATTTTACACTGTTGAAGCAAACGGAAAACTAATCCTGCTTTCAATTAAATCAATTTGATTACTGATTTTGCATTCATAATGTATACGGGCCTGGAGTAAATGGTTAGCATTCATGCTTCTCACGCTGAAAGACTTGGCTCAAATCTCACCCCGGGCAAGTCACAAATCAGTGCTAACATTTGAAAACGGCACAAAAGCCATTTGTAAACAAATGGTTTGTGGGCCCTTTACTCACTACTTGAAGTACACCCACGAGACACAACAGCAACATCGGGTAGGGGAAATTTTCCCCTTCCTGACGATGCTGTTGGTTTGCGTGGGCGTTCTTCGGGTAGCGAGTAAAGGGCCCACAAACCATTTGTTTACAAATGGCTTTTGCGCCGTTTTCAAATGTTAGCACTGAAATGACCTAAAATGTGTTAAACAAAACAAATAAACAATAATCATGATGAACTTCAATTAAATTTTAAACAAGACGTTAACAGCAGAACTTCAAGTTAAGTTGCTTTCATTTACAAAGTCTTGACTGCATAATGAAAGCACAATATGATGTCAGACTTATGTCGCGACATTTGAAATCAAAATGAGTTTTCATTATGATAGGAACTGCACACTTTAATATCGATTTGCTTTCATTTGGTAAACGGACTTTGCTCGGGCAACCTGTCAAATTGATGAGCTGTCGCCTCTTTGCCCAATTTAGCCTATAGTCACTATATTTCAGGGGAAACATGTCAGAAGGGTATAACTCGAAACGTAAACAATGACTTTGAACATTGATTTATCTTGAATGACCACACATTCACGGAATCTGACTACACCAACTCATAGAACAAACATTTCTCAAACATTTCAAATCCTGCCAGCAGGCAACTGTAATTTCTTCAATAATAATCTGGCACCCTGACAATGTTCAAGCTTTTGCAGAACGTTTTCGTTGTACGCAACATTTTTTTTTTTCGTCTGTGCAGTATGAATATCAATGTAAACAATCAATTTTAGACGGAATAGGAGGAAATGTGTTAAAAGAATATCGAACAACTTACACTTGTCAACGCATACCTGCAAAATTACCATTCCATCCGTAAAAAATCAATCAAAAAGTATATTTTCATCTACGCATTAGCCGCGTCGCTGTTCTCTATGAAAAACATAAAAATAGCATTCATAAATACATTTGACAAATTATCAACTGAATTGGTTTAATTTTTTTCGATTAATTTATCGTGACGATCACAATACTTCGACCACATTGATCTATTAAGAAACAGTCATGCTCGATTGGCTCCCGTCATTGTCTACGCCAGCCTATGAATATAGTGACTATAATAATTCAGCCTATTTAGGTCAAATATCTTTTAAAAAATAATGCCTACGTAGTTTATTGGCAGCTCGTTCCGTCCAATACAAAAGTTTAACGAGTTGGGTTTGTAAGAAATTATTACATACGATGAAGCAGTGCGGAAGCCTATCAGTGCAAACAAGTTGATTGAAAGGTAATTTTAGGCGAAACACCTTGGTGCACCATAGCTGCCCATCAGTGTACGCCCATGTTTGTCTTTTTCATCAGTATGTTGCTTAGTTCGAGGATCAAGAGCACATTGCTCTCCAAACCTTGTGTTCTCAATCCCTACCCTGTCATCCATTTGTTACAATTTTTTACCCCTAACCTAGAGATAGCCGCGAGTAATCGGCCTCCACTTTACTAACGTTAGTTTTAAGTAATTTTGTTATCTAAACAATAAATATCGGCTCCGCAAAGCTACAGCAAATGAGCCAGCAAAAATAAACGAATTATTTAAAAAAAAACTACCACCATTACACCATTTCCCTGTAGGAATTAACGGCGTAAATTAAATAGTTAGGGGCTGTTCATAAACTACGTAGGCGGTTGGGGGAGGGGGGGGGAGTTATCCACACCCCATACAAATTGTAAAAAAATTGTAAGGTTAATTGTCTACGCAGGGGGAGGGGGGAGGGTCAAGAATCTCAAAAAACTGTCTACGTAGTTAATGAACTTTCCTTTATTAAAAAGGTTTTCAGCCTTAGGCTAGTTCGCCTCTGCTGAATTAACTAACGTGTTTTAGAAAACTAATTGTAATTGCGACTCTCTTATGAATTCAGGTATTTTTAAATGTTTATAAAATTTATCATTTATGTTTATTAAACGGTTTATATTAAACTGATACCATTTTACACACCAGTTGAATTGAGTAAGGCATAGCATTCCGACACTGTTCCTGTTGTTAGCTACTCAACTTTTACATGTTTGTAACAGTCACTGTAAGCACTAGCAAATTGTCCACATCTTACCGACTGAATAATTTATCATCTGATATGTTTACACATTTCATCCTTGATTGCTTGTTTTACCTATGATATTCACATTTTGGATGATAGATTTCGTTCTAGATTTGCTCTTCTCCAATCAATCACGTCTTACCTTCGTACAAACATCGAGTAAAAGCCCTCGAGGAGGCGGGGACACTTTCTCCCTGATCATTTCAGGACTTTATTTTTTGTTCAAACAAGCACCAATTACAAATTACTACTTTTAGTTCTACTGAACTTGACTGAAGAGTTCCAACATATGCGCACTTACCATCCTCCTTGTATTCAAATACGACTGTCGTTTAGTTTCAATCGAGTCTTTCCTCTACCTCTTCGTTTCTTGACCGGGAGCACCCGGCCGGCTCACGAACAGATTCAAGCGCATTGATTAAACTTAAACCCACTCGTTATCGGATTGGTAAATTTCCCGTTAAGAGGATGGTCAACAAACTATATTCCGAAAACAAAACAAAGAACGTAAACCGCCAAACACATTATCAATACAATTTCATTCAACTTGTGTTGGTACATTGTTCCATTAACTTCCTGCTCAGGAGTCTGCTTGTATACATAACTGAACTTGATCCGAGCACCATTTTGATTCCGACAGTCCGTGAACTAAACGAAACATAAAAAAAAAACTTCACAACTTTCGTGTCCATACATTTCTTCATGTTCTTCTTCTTCCGGAACGAACTCTCTGGAACCGGTTAACTACTTATTTCATTCCATAACTGAACTTCACTAGGTTACATAAATACTTTAAAACGACCATTTCCTTTTCTGCATCTTAGTCCTTTCGAGAAAATTTCATTCACTAACTTTCAATCGATCCGTCTCATTTTCCATTCTGCGCTAATTTCACAATGGTGGAAGGTTTTTACTCTTGAAGTTGAGCAGTCTTCCTTGCCCGCGGGTTCTTACCTTTGCAGAGAGGACCACTGTAGGTTCAATTGCACACACGGGTATCCTGTATTCTGATTCCGGTTCGGCAGAGGCGTTTGCGAATAGATTTTTCGCAATAAAATCAAGCAGAAAATCCGTAAATTCTTCCGGACCACGCCAAAAAATGCTTCTGCGATGCTGAACGGTGCAAAATTTTCTACGCGAAACAAAAATGGCTGATGATTTTTGACGTTTCAGTTGCAGGGTTGCAATGTATAACCGTTTCGAGATGTCAGGGTGGTATTCAGTGAAGGTAAAATAAAAACATCACAGAAAGGCCATGCATAAATTACATAACACCAAAGGAGGTTATTGAGTATTGGCTATAGATACCGAGATAGATACCATAGATTCCATAGATAAGCGGAGGCACAGGCTACCATGAATAATAAATGATCTTACTGGCATCCGTGAAAAAAGTTCATGCCATCATAGAGCTCTTTGTTGTGCAGTTTTGTTTTGTTTCGTGCGTTTTGAACATTTAAATGAAGTGCAAAGCAAATCTTTGCAATAATTAATCGAGGAATAGTTTGCTTTATCTTTTCTTACAATCTTGTGAACAAACTATACCAAATGATAGAAAAACCATTGATCTACCTGTTTGTGTTGTTAGTTTTTTAAATTGAGCCTTAATTCGCGATAAATCACCAAATGAAGTGTTTGTTTACAAAAGCAATTACGCCCTAATCTCGAAGTTCTCCGGGAATGTCTGGGTTGATTCTACTTATTTGTGTAATATGTATTGTGATTATGATTAAGTGTTTATGTGCAATAAAGAATATGAAGTATTTTTATGATTTGATATTTTTTTAAAACGTTTGCTGACAAGCAATAACCTGAAGCAAAAAAACCAATCAATAAAATGGATACTTTTTACTCATGTGCAGAAAAAACATGATTGATGAAAAGTACCCATTTTTTTACGTATTCGCTGAATACTCATTAATGAGTAAAATAGGTTCTACTCATTTCATGAGTTAAGCCACTTTTCTTCAAAATGGTTCTTTTTTTACTCATTAATGGGTACTTTCAAGTTAGCGTGACATGCAGAAAAATCTATCGTCGAAACAAAAATATTTAAGGTAAATCCAAACGTAAACTCAGTTTGTTCTGGCCACAAATATATACTAGTTTGATTTCAAACGTATTCCATGTAAGAAGTCATGTGATATGAATGATAAAAATTAAAATGTTTCGTTTTTTTTTTTTAAATAATATTCATGTTGGAAATAAATGTGAAAATTTTTGTTTGATTTGAATTTGAACAAAAATAAATATGCTTATTTCAAACATGCTTTTAATTTTTAAAACAAACATCGGCCTCTTTCTACACTAATAGAATTCCACACATTTTTATTGAATAATTTCCATGTAAAATTCCACATGATTTTTAAGTGACCACACATAAACAGAATCCATCCAGAAGCACACATTAAATTTATAAGTCAAAGGAATAGTAGTGGTTACACATGGCTTTTATGTGTACACATATTAAGCACACACAACCAGACGTAACACTTCATTGTGTATCTCCGTTCATGCATTTAACGGTTGATTTGAATTTTATCAATTCCGCGAACTACTCGCCGCAGCGATGGCATCGGATTACTTTGACGTTTCTATACATTCTATAGATCTTTTATGCAATATTGTTTGCGAGTTAGCGAGCAATCTTGTTTTCCGCGAGAAGCCAGAGAGATATCGTTACTGAGGTCGTACACGAAACGAAAATCAATTATTTTATTCATGTGTTTCACTTATACATTTTTGCCAAAACATCAGCCTTATACCACAAACGAAGTGACAGACGACTAACTGGCGAAGAAATCCATTTAAATAATGTGGTTCACTGTAATAGAATTTTCTTGGAAGCTTGTGCCATCATCCGCCAGATGGGTTAGTTTTTTTGTTTTGATTTGAACAAAGTTGATTTTGTGTACAATGATTCTTTGACAGTGTGCAAAGAGTGCGTATCATTTTGTCATTTTTTATGCATTTCAGTTTTGAATAGAGTGAAAGAGATAGAACCAAAACATTCTAATACATTTGGTGAAAATGCTAGTACAATCCAGTAGTAGTGTTGCCATGTGGTACAATCCAGTAGTAGTGGTGTTGCCATGTGGTACACTGAAAAATTGAAATAGCAGGTTAGTCACCAAAGTTTTCGAGCCGCTCCGTCTGTCACTTCGTTTGTGCTTATACATTCCATAAGACAAACCACATAGGTTCTATAAGAGTGCATAAAAGGTATGTGTGACCACTTATACATTTCATTTGACACATGATCTTCATTAACTTTTTGCAAGGCGTCTGCTTATTAGTTGACTTATACATTTTATGAATAATCAGCAATAGAAATTTGCCAAAAGGTATAAGGAGATTTCTATCCGTGTATGTTTTGAGATACTATGTTTTCAAGAAAAACTTTTTCAAAGTGTTACGTCTGTTTGTCTGTGTATTAAGTGTGTCCGACACATAGATATCATTTATTTTGTTGATCACATTACAAAAATTCATGTGTAGGACACATAAAAACAACCTTTGAAATTTAATCAGTCTACGTTTGGTATCGGGAGAGAGGGGAGGATCCAACATGGATTCAGAATCCATTTCAGATTTTCGTTTTTCTTTCGACGTCTTGCGTGGGGGAGGATTATATAGAGATCAGCTCTACAGTTTACAATAAATCAAAACAACTACATGGTTTAATAGATGGCCTTTGCGCAAATGGAGCATTTTTATTAGGTTAACATTCAGCTCGCATTTAGCACATAACTAACCACAAGAAGCTTCCCAACAAACAATTGCCTATTGAAGAAACGACTTCTTGACGATTTTATTCCACTTCATGCTTAATAATACTTGTACTATTTTTAATAAACACTTCTGTTCAGGCTTTGTTCACACAAATCTGGAGAATTTATTCAACCACAACATCGAAATATTTGGTGTGGAATAAGGTATGTCGAGAAGCTTTTATTCGACTTAGAAGAGTTGTAAACAGAGCTAATTCGATCAAATTTTTGATTATTCAGCGTTTATTAGACATATGTACTTCCTTAAGCAGCGATAGTATAAAAGTATATAGACGCTTGATTCTCATGTGAAATAATGTTTAATTATTACATCATTATACATTTATTAAACGATTATTCAACTACGGGATTATTAATCCGAAAATAAGAACAGCACAGAGCAGGGTTGTTCTCGTTAGTGATTGTTGTGTCATTTATTTCTGTAGAAGCACGCATTCACCACCAGGTACTAGAAAATTCATTACATACATATATACATACATACATACACATGTCGTTAGATGGGATTCGAACCATGACCTTCCGATCACCAGCCGCTTGCCTTGCCATCTGAGCTATCCTAGAATACATCATATGAGCAGCAAAATAAGCAATAAAAGCTTGAATCTGAAAACCTATCAGCACTTCCAGTCGTAACTCTAGCTAATTCAAGGAGATGTGAGAAAGATTAATTCATTCATAATTGTTTAACATAAGACCAACGTTACCTCTCCATCTCTCTAATTTCGATTAAAGGATGCTATTCTTTTCTATAGATCTATGAATTGGTTGTCGTGAGTGATACGATTTAAATTAATTAGGAGTAGAACATAAATAAAAAAGGGTTGAGGCTGGGATTGAACTCGCGACCTTCTACTTGGAAAGCGGAAACGGTTACCACTATGCTACCAATTTCGTTTTGTTGTTAGCCTGAAGCACTGTTGTGGAATAATGAATGAATACGCCGTTTGTAGAGCATTTATAAAGCATGCAATTAAAACATGGACGCATAGTGGTATAAGAGCTATTATGCTGACTGTATTCACCTTTATTCAGCAATATTGTTAAGCAATGCAATGGAATCTAGTAATGGAGCTAGAAAACAATTATTAGACGTATAATAAAGCATGTTATTAAATCAATTGAAACAGTCGGATTAAAGCGTCAATGATGTATGTGCAAATTACACTTATTGAGTATGTTATTAGATCAAACTTCTGGTGTTGAATCAGGAAGACAGTCATCGTTTGTATAGGTTTTAATAAGTATATTAATCAAATCAGAGCAATCAGCGGAATAAAGGCGCATCATCGATCTCAATGAGGTTTTCTGAGTACATAATTTGACAACCCGTTTTATTCAGCATTGTACACTGTTATAAAGCATTTATTCAATCTATATGCTTATTTGTGACTCTGAATTGTTTTTGGGCAGTGTTGTGGAATAATTAATCAAATACGTCGTTTATAAAGCATTTACAAAGCATTCAACTAAAACATGGACGCATAGTGGTATAAGAGCTATTTTGCTGACTGTATTCACCTTTATGCAGCAATATTGTAAAGCAATGCAATGAAATCTAAGAATGGAGCTAGAAAACATTTATAAGACGTCTAATAAAGCATTTTAATAAAGCAATTGAAAACAGTCGAATTAAAGCGACAATGGATGTGAAAATTACACTTATTCAGTTTGTTATTAGATCAAACTTCTGGTTCTGAATCAGGAAGACAGTCAACGTTTAGAAAGCTTTTAATAAGTAAATTAATCATATCAGAGCAAACGGCGGAATAAAGGCGCATCTATCGATCTCAATGAGCTTTTTTCAGCACATAATTCGACATCTTGTTTTATTCAGCATTGTACACTGTTATATAGCATTTATTCAATGTGTATGCTTATTTGTGACTGTGAATTGTTTGTTGGGTTGTTCTTCCATCTTCTCCCAAATGAATCCATATCTCATAGTACGTTCAGACTACAGAGTTATAACAACAATCAATACGAAACTAACGATTTTAAATTAGCTCACCACTTTAGTAGCCTATTGGTTCCAAGCAAACGATTAACGTACCCTATTCTAGTTGAAATTCTATTACTACACTATGTTTGTTTTGATTCGCTATGAAAGTTTGACAGATAACATCAGGGGTGTGTGGATTCATGCAGAACATGCAGGGGTGAGTGAAATAGCTTGGGACTGCTTGGGACCGTTGTTCTGGTACTGAGTGAGCCAAAAATAATAATGATTTTCTTCGGGACCCAGTGGTCTTAGAGTTACCTCTATGGTTATAACATAGAGGTAACTCTGTTATAACATGTTATAGCGCTATCTTGATCTTGATATTAACGGATATTTCGTTTCGATCATGTCCAACTAGGTGACCATTATGAGTAACAAGGAGAGGGGCAAACCCGTGGAAATGTAGTTACGGAAGCTACGATAGTCGGCTTTCCAGATGCCATAATACCGGTAACTCTAAGAACAGAAGGTCCCGACGAAACGTGCTCAACTTTTTGGCTCAGCTCTGGTACTCGCTTCGGTCCCAAGCTAATCGATGCACCCCTCGAAACATAAGGAAATCCATGAACCCCTCATTTTATCTGTCAAACTTTCATAGCAAATCAAAACAAACATAGTGTAGTACTAGAATTTCGACTAGAATGGGATACGTTAATCGTTTGCTTAGGACCAATAGGCTAGTCAAGTAGTGAGTCAATTTAAAATCGTTAGTTTCGAATTGATTGTTGATAATACCGTTATACCATAGAGGTTATACCAACAATCAATACGAAACTAACGATTTTAAATTGGCTCACCACTTTAGTAGCCTATTGGTCCCAAGCAAACGATTAACGTACCCTATTCTAGTCGAAATTCTAGTACTACGCAAGGTTTGTTTTGATTGCTATGAAAGTTTGACAGATAAAATGAGGGGTTATTGGTTTTACCTATGTTTCGAGGGGTGATTCGACAAGCTTGGGACCGAAGATAGTACCAGAGGTGAGCCAAAAAGTTGAGCACGTTTCTTCGGGACCTACTTGTCTTAGAGTTACCTCTATGGTTATACCAAAGATGAATACTAAGATGAAACTGTCGGAAGAAAAACTTTCTATATTAGTGTCCTCTTTCACGGTCCCTTTCATCCATTGAATACCCCTCGTATTCAAGATAATTTTGTGGTTTTGCTGCCCCTTCGGTAGAGATGAAATGTTGCACTCATTTTTATCAAAATAAACACACCAAAATCAGAGGTGTCCCATTTTTTAACTACTCGATTAACAACTAATCGATTTTTTTTTGTTTGTTGTGCTGCCATTTTTCCACCAATGAGAGTGCAGCACATGTTTGAAACGATCGGTGATGATCCTCTGGAGAAGTTTATGCTTATATCGGCATGATATAACCGATTGCAAATATTATACTTTTCGGTTCGTTAATCGATTAATCGATAATTCGAATGAAAATCGGCCATCACTAGATGAATGTGAAACGTCATTTCAAATATATGGATCGTGTATAAATAATGATACAATTTGAAAGGGACCGGGGCTCATCACAAATTACGTCCACACGGTAACTGAAATAAACACGAGTGCTCACCGGTAACTCTAAGACTAGAAGCACAAACGAAGTGACAGACGGAGCGGCTCGAAATTTGATTTGACGCACTTACATTTGAAATTTTCGAGTGTACCTCACGGCAACACTATCTACTCATACGTACTAGCTTAAAGTAGTTGATGATATTGATTGTACCCACCTGTTATCTCTTTTTCTCTAACGAAAATTGAAAGGGAGAGCCTGTTGTCAGACAGCATGACATTATGTTGCTTTCGTTGTTATCTGGGCCAACATTATCAGGGGTGAATACTTCGGGTTAACATTTGCTTATAAGTAAACGATGTTGAGCAGTCAATGACTCGCGCTTGTTGGCGGCAATTGTTGCTACAGATTTCATCAGTCCGTGCTTCTAACCAAAGCCACAGTCATCCGCGACCGAGAAGACATCGATGATTATTTCAAAAGAAAAATAGTTAGCTTGCTATTAATTTTTGAAATTTAAATTTCTTTTGTTTTATTTATTTTTTTCGACACACTGTTCTTTCCGTCGCGTAGTTCTATTTTAATGCTACTGTAATGTAATCCATCTATCGAGCAGCTAAATGTGTTCCAACATGTCGCTCCAGTTGATGATACTGAAGTCATCCAGAGGACGGCGCGTGGTGGCGTGACACTTTAGCAACTCCGTATAATCGCATTTGGAAACGCCCTTTCCGGATCCCGTAAAATAGGCCTATCCAAGCGACAATTCTTGGCATCGATGCGAATTATGTATTTTAGGTAAACCACACAGCTTCTTCTTCATCGCTTCCCTTCTGGCATAAAGGGAGGATCTCATGGATCAGCATTGGGTCATAAGCAGGTCTTTGTGGGGAATGGTATTTGATGCCTTATGGGGAAATTTATTCGATCGCTTCGAAAGTTATTCATGGCACCTGGGAAACCTTGAGTCAATAAAGCGCTTGGTACGGTATTTTATTTAAAAAGATATTGAAACAAGTAAATAAGTATGTGTGATATGAATGTTTATACCCGCTATTCTCAAAAACAAAAGCGCTCTGGTGGAATCCATTTTTTTCTTTATTCGATAGGCCAAAGTGCAGCGCCATTGAATATAAATGCGTTCAGAAGCAGTGTTAGATTTTAAAAATATCTCAACAATTTGCTAATCTTTTGCCAATCTACCGCTACGAATGAAAAGTCAAATAAATTTAAAAGTGATCTTCGATACAAACATTCTATTATTTGTTAAAACACGTTCGTAAAAGAGAGGTTAAGAGTGGGTTGCGCTTAGTATAACGGAAATGTGATATTTAACACTTGAATAAATTATATTTTAATATTTGCTGGGAAATCCATCCCAAAAAATGTGAAAATATGATCATCTACATAGAAATGTCCAGATTTCCCGCATTTGTCGAACATTTTCAAAATGGCTGAAAGTTATATGTTTAACTCTCCGAGCCCCACACCTATATCATACTTTTCACTATTTGTGTAATATCTTCGGTAAATTTTATTGTATTTTTTATGTTGTTATCTTGTTGGAAAGGGTATATTCTCGGGTATATTTATGTTACGTTTTGATAGTTTGATTGAGCATAGCACAATTTTTTTGGTTTTTCAGTTTTTGTCGAGTCGGTAGACATGTCGTTTCAGCAAGTTGAAGTTGATCTTGGTTGATCGGTTTCTCAATGTGATTGGTGAGGCGGAAGGAAACAAGTCAGCTCTTTCACTATCACGACGTTCTTATGTATAATCTAGTGTGACGTAACGTTGGACCATGCGTAACAACACCGTGAGAACGAAAGAGTCGACTACATTCCTTCTGCCGCACCTATAGTAACGCACACGGTTCCCGCGCTGACTGTTCCTTACTTTCTCACTCTAATCAAAATTTCCTTCGATGAGTGAGAAAACAGCACCCCGTCAACGCGAGCAAGAACTCGAGTTGCCAGATCATTGCACACAAAAGCAACTTGAATTAATTCAAAACGAAAATACTAGCGAACCTGGCGGTGAGGGGCGGAAGGTGGACTAAAATTCTATTACAGATAACCACATTATTTTAATTAATTTCTTCGGAGTAAGTCGTCTGTCACTTCGTTTGTGCTAGAAGGTCCCGAAATAACGTGCTCAACTTTTTGGCTCAGCTCTGGTACCATAGAGGTAACTCTAAGACCACTGGGTCCCGAAGAAAATCATTATTATTTTTGGCTCACTCAGTACCAGAACAACGGTCCCAAGCAGTCCCAAGCTATTTCACTCACCCCTGCATGTTCTGCATGAATCCACACACCCCTGATGTTATCTGTCAAACTTTCATAGCGAATCAAAACAAACATAGTGTAGTAATAGAATTTCAACTAGAATAGGGTACGTTAATCGTTTGCTTGGGACCAATAGGCTACTAAAGTGGTGAGCCAATTTAAAATCGTTAGTTTCGTATTGATTGTTGCTGGTACTCTCTTCGGTCCCAAGCTAATCGATTCACCCCTCGAAACATAGGAAAAACCAATAACCCCTCATTTTATCTGTCAAACTTTCATATCGAATCAAAAAAAACATTGCGTAGTACTAGAATTTCGACTAGAATAGGGTACGTTAATCGTTTGCTTGGGACCAATAGGGCCAATTTAAAATCGTTAGTTTCATATTGATTGTTGGTTATATACCAAGCACTTGTTTGAACATTTTTCAGGTTCTATAATCGTTTTAGCCTCGCAGAAGCTCCGTTATCGACATGAAATTTTTCACTTCTCAATGAAAGTCATCCGATGCTAACGCAAAAAATCTGGTTACCGTTTACTCTGACGAAAAATAAATCCCAAACAGTGCTGCTTGTTCGCAATATTTTCTCTTGGACTCTTATTATAACATCGACTCTGGTGTTTTACTTCTTTGACGACAGGCCGACGATTTTCCGTAAAAATTGCATTTATCGTGTTACGTAATATTTGAACGGAAACTGTTATAATTTTAAGCCTTTGATTATTTACATCCCTGCATAAACTTGAAAACTGTCAAAATTAATGATAAAAATAATTTGGAAAATACACAGTGGATATTCGAGTGGTGTTGATCGTAGAAATATAAAATTGGTGAAAAACCACAGATTATGCTTGGAAATGATCGTTTTTCTTTCCAAAAAACGGTGCATTGCTTAGCACGAGTGCTTGCCCGTATAAAACCGACACCATGGGATAAGGTGAGACTAGATTTTGTACCTTAATTAGTGTCGCAAGAAAATGACTAATGATTATCAAATTTTTCTTACTTGAAAATTCAAGGTTCAAACATTGTTCAGATACTGTCCACAGGAAAATGCAGCCGGAGTATTCTGTCTGGATTCCAGAGCTCAGGATGCTGTTATTGCCCTGGGCCTCTATTTCCTGGAAAGTGGCTATCAGTACGAGAAGGAAATTATCCCGTATCTACTAAGGCTTTCGAAAGCCTTGCCCAAAGCCGTATGGATCGATGACGTCAAGCTGAACAAAATCGATAGTAAGTGGTTGTTTTTGATTTTCCTTTCGATGCAGCAGAGTTTATTCCACAATGTTTCCCTTGAGACACATTGATCTTGAGAGATGTATTAAAGCGTTTTTGTGCGTGTCTTTCAGAAATTCCTATCGCGGAAAAGTTTTGTTTCTGCTTGAACAGCTTGCTCTCAGACATCGCCGTTGGATGCCCGGAAAGTCGTGATGAAATCATTGTCAATCAGGTTGAGGTGTTGACCGTTCTGACGAACATGATAAAAGGTAACAGGGAAAGCAATAGCCTACCACCGATTATACTGTGTAAAGCCACGGTTCCACTCTTGCTTGGATTGGGACGTTCCATGGGGAGGTATGCGACCGGTGATCCCCCATTGCTGTGTCGTCTGTTTCCCCGAAATGAAATACCATCACCGAAATCGCAGGAAACATCACTCAACGTCGATTCCAAGTCGAGCAATACCATAAGCCATTTCAGGTCCATCATCCCAAGATCGATGTCCGGTAGCTTAACGGCCGAGTTGACCGAAGAAAAATCACCCAAAAATAACGCCAAGAAACTGAACTCCTATTATTCGGTCCCGTACGATCCGACGACGTACTTCTTTGCCAAGTATGGGTCCAGCTTCAACCAGTTTCCCAACATGCGTTTCTGTGATACACCAGAGAAGAAAAATCGTCTTCAGTTTCCGATTAATCATCTGCAGACTATATTTGCGCTTGCGAAAAAGCTTCTTACCAAAGAGACCTTGGAACACTTGGATGAACAGGCGGGTGATATTTATTCACTGCATCAAATCAAACCATATGGATACAAGAGTGTCTCAGAAACAATAAATCTGGTTATGGTCACTCTGCTGAGGGAGATTTTACAGAACCAGACAGGTTGGTGTTTAATGGTTGATATCTGGGAGATTTTTATTATTTTTTTTTTTTTGTTTTCAGATCTTCCGACACCATTTACCAAAGATGTACAGGAATTTGTAAAACGTCTATTTTTGATCGGACAAACTGAATTGCAGAACAAGCAGCACGACAGCACGGTGGACAAGGTGAATGATCCATCCAACATAGTTGTCAACAAGTACAAGATTAATGTGATGGCAAATGCGGCCTGTGTCGATTTGTTGGTGTGGGCTATCGGTGATGAAACAGGTGAATATGGTTACTCTCATGACAGACACTTTTCACATAGCAAGTTCTGCGATCTTTATATCATTTTGGTTGAAACGAAGTTGGTGTCTATTTTTTATTCCATGGGAATCTTTTCGATACGCAATGTAAATAAATGTCAATTAGGGTATTACATTTCTACAGAAAACAAAGGATACTTTGGCTAGTTGAGCACATGTATTATACTATTATACACATTAATATCTATTATTTTGATATGTTACTACATTTTGTTATTATTTCAACCTCTTTTTTTTCTATTACGTTTTTCTATCTATATCAATTACAGTGGATGATGACTATACTCTATCTTCACTGCAACAGAGTTTGTCTTGTTTGCTGGAGCTAGGTGATAGTGTTTTCAGTTTGTTCAACTTTCCCCGTGATGAGGATTCCCTCCTGTTACCGATTGGTTGTTCCTTTTTTCGTTATATTTGACCTTTTCGAATGATTTGATTCTCTGTTGACGTGTTTATCTGTCCCCTACAGTTTGGCTTTAGCTGCTTCGGTTTGCTTTTCTTGATTATCGCAATTCGCTTAAAAATTTCCTAGTTTTTGTTTTGGAGCGTTGTCAATGCTTATTTGTTTTAAATGTGCATATCATGTTCCATTGCAGAGGCCGATAAACTTTGTAGTCGCCTATACCAAAAACTAAACTCAGTGCTAGGACACAAAGTGGTTATGGATCATATGCCGTTGTTGATGGTTTGCCTAGAGGTAAATTAAATTTCCAGTCGCGAAAAATATGTTCTTACAATAATAAACTAAAATTTTCCGACAGGGCTTGGGTAAGTTAGCACAAAAGTTCCCAAACATTGCCGGAACATCAATTTCGTATTTGCGAGATTTTCTCGTCGATCCAAGTCCCATTCTGACGAAGCTTCACGCTCAGTCCCAAGCGCAGAATAAGAAGGAAAAGGAGAACGCCCCCTTCAGAATTGTTGGTAAGCTTTTATACTTTATTAGGTATACTGTGTTAGTCATCTAAAAACGAGCAATATTCTAGTTCAAGGTTCTGACTTCAAAGCATTTGACCAGCAACCGAATCAACGGAAGGGTCTCACCAAATCAGCTCACGACGCTTTTGAAGCACTGAGGGATGCCGCTATTGAGAACCTTTCCATCGCCCTCAAGGCCGCGCACGCACTGGATCCCTATTGCGTTCCAGCCTTGGTGGCCAACGTATCGAATCGATTGTTCACAGTAGAAAAGCAGGAAAGCGAATCCAGTCTAGTTTCGTTGAATATAATTGTCATGCTGGGTCACGTAGCGGTTGCCTTGAAAGACACTCCGAAAACAACCAACAACATTCTACAGTTCTTCATTCAGCGTTTCTGCAAGGTACCTTCGGAACAAAATGTGCTTATCGTGGACCAGCTAGGATGTATGATCATCTCCAAGTGCGAACCGCAAGTCTTTGAGGAAATTATGAAGATGTTTTCGCGGGTGACGGTGCAAGCGGCATCCTTGGCTTATTCCACCAACCCGGAACAGAGGTAAGGCGAATCGGTTTTCTTTGTAAACACCATTTTCTATTTTTTTTTTTAATTTCTGTTTATCGCTCAGTTTTCGTTTCTTTGCTTTCGTTATGGTCCTTTTATTCCTGTTTTTATTTTAAGCTGGCAGAAAGTTCCTAATATATTACCGTGAATTTTTCTAGGCTACAACGGTGGCACATCTCTAGATTCTTGTAAATAGATCTGAATAACATATGTATACTGCATACACACTAAGAAATTATTAGCGACTTCGGTCAGTTTTACCGAAGTTTAAACAGTTGAACTGTTCGATAAAAATCAGGCATTTTTATTCATTAGTTTTAAAGCTTCAAAACAAGGAAAACGAAGCGAAGGCTTGATTATTTAAACAAGGCTGCCGTGTATAGAAATAAAAATTTAGTGTACCAGCTTTTTAAATGAGGATCAAAGTTTTACCGAAAGTGCAGCTGATGAAAGTTCGCTAAAAATAACCGAATTCGTTAATAATTTCTAAGTGTGATACTATGTTTTGATTGTTTTGTGGATATCATCTATGCTAATAACTGATTCATGTTTTCATGTTGCGATTTTTTTTTCTAATATTTTTTTCAAATTTTTCACACGACCACGAAAGAGAGTCACTTTAACTCAGTTGTATGAGAAATTTCTAAGTAAGCGTAAGTTGCCAAGCGCTAAGTGCTCTGCGTTTTTAGAAATGTCTCATACAGCTGAGTAAAAGTGACTGCCGGCTTTTCGGCAATTTTGAGGTTTTAATGCTTAACGCCATAATTTGATATGTACTTTTGATATATTACATAAACTGTCGGTGGATGCATAACTGTCCAATTAGGGTGCTTCATTTTAAAACAAATCAGTGCCAACATTTCAAAGGGGCGTAATTGCTTTTGTAAACAATGACTTTAGCCGTCAATTTCTCGTGAATGAAATCTTACCTATCCAAAATAACAATGCTAGCTGGTAGAGGAGACATTCCTCTACCTGCTGGTGTTATTATTTTTCATCAGTGAGCTTTTATTCGCGAGAAATCGACGGCTAAAGCCATTGTTTACAAATGCAATTACGCCCCTTTGAAATGTTGGCACTGAAATGTTAAATTTCTTATACTGCCCCTAAAAGCATAACAGTCACATGTTTGCTTGATTTCCTATTCAAATGGGACTGTTATGCGTTCATGGGTAGTATAGGCCACCCTTCACTTCGATTCATAACTCCAAAATAAGAGCCTGTGCAAAAAATGGTAAAGATTGATGAAGGTTTAGAGGTCGCGGATATGGTTTGAAATTTGTATGGGTTTTTTTTTAATTACTTATATCGCCCTTACTACTCATAATCGCAAAAAGTTTAAGAACTCAGCGATGAGCAAATTTGCCTCACGTTTTCCTGTAGAAAACCTTTTAAATCTGCCGGAAAATGAGATAAATTGACGAAAATGTTATTCATTCTAGGAGTAGTTGCAATAGACTGAAAGAATCCAATCTTTCCTTTTCTCATATTTGAGTTTTCTTCTTTTTTTTTTTAAAGCCTTGAAAACCTGGAAAAACATGAGGCAAATTTACTCATCGCTGATTTCCTACACTTTTTGTATTCTATGAGTAAATTAAACTCAAATTTGGGTTGATCTCATTGGCCGTGTATTTCACTAGGTTAATTCAACTTCCGAGGTCATGTCATAATCTTTAGTATTAATGGCTGATTAGCACTCGCAGGGAAAAATGGAAATTCTAAGGGAATTTGAAAGAATGTGAGCTAAGGACACAAGTATCCGGCGGTCTGATCACTAATCGAGGTAACGTAATTTGGGAAATGTATGGCCAATTCAGTGCAGGTTGATATATTTCCAATATTCTAACTACACATTTTTTTATTGGGATTTCATTCTTTGTAAAAGTTTTAAGAGATGGAGGCGCGGAGGGACCACTTAGGGGAAACATAATATGGTTTATTGCTTCCTATTTTGGAACGGTTTAGATGGGCTAGGAGTGGAGGTTTACGCTTTTGAGTTTTTCTTATATAATTTTCATGATTTTCATGTGCTATGACTTACTTTGGAGGATTTACATAGGTCCCAAGCTAATCGATTCACCCAAAACATAGGAAAATCCACGAAGCCCTCATTTTTTCTGTCAAACTTTCATAGCGAATCAAAACAAACATTGTGTAGCACTAGAATTTTGACTAGAATGGGGTACGTTATTCGATTTGCTTGGGACCAATAGGCTAGTCAAGTAGTGAGCCAATTTAAAATCGTTAGTTTCGTATTGATTGTTGGTAGTAGCATAGAGGTAACTCTAAGACTAGTAGGTCCCGAAGAAAGGAGCTCTACTTTTTGGCTCAGCTCTGGTACTCTCTTCGGTCCCAAGCTAATCGATTCACCTCTATGCTTTCACTAAGTGGGCTATGGGTTTAGTCCAACGAGCCAAAGTTGACTGTACCTGTGGCTCGACCTGTGATCTGTGTTGGAAAGCTCATTTTCAAAAAAAAAGTTCGTTTGCTGTTCTTCAGAGAATCAGCTCACTATGCAAAAATCGCGAACGTGATGGGAATAAAAGTTCCCGAACGAAATGTGCGAAACAGTGCAGCAAACGATTTCGAAAGAGAATTCCGTTTTCGCTCTCTCAACCTACCTATTTCACAAAAAAAAAAAAAAAAAAAAAAAAACGAGAAACGAGAAACGAGCTAGTTGAATTTTTTGTCTCCTATGTTATGTTTCGCCGGAAAGTAATATGAAATCCTCTCGCTGAAATTCTATCACTCTGCTGATGTTTTCTTTTTGTATAGGTATTAGGTTTTATGATATTTTAGTTGCATACATGTAGGAGTAACCCGTGCGTTATTATCTCGCTGGTGAGTCAAAGCGGGAGTGATATTAGTTCCTCTCAATCTTCTCAAGCAAGAAAGTTCGCTCGTGAAATAACGCTTTGTGAAATTCAAATTATGGCGTTAAGCATTGAAACTTCCAAATAATGATAGGCAGCCAAAGCAGCCCACGGTTCGGTACATAGTCAATTGCACCTGCCCTGGTCTCGTCGATTACGATAAACATCCTTGCCTCACACCTGCGACTACCCGGATAGGGTCGGACAAGGCTCCGTTATGCAGGACTCAACATGTGAAAGCCTCGTACTGCGCTTCGATTAGGTCTCCTTTGCGTCTCAGGGCGTCCCGCAGATTTTCGTGATTGCCGGTTGAAATTTTTTCCGTAACCAAAGAATATCAAATAGAGGTATCCTTGGAATTCGTCGACCTACTCCAGCATGATGCGGAGCGTGACAATATGGTCCACACAAGATCTTGCGGCACGGAATCCTGTCTGCTGCCGCCGGAGAGTCGCATCGATCTTCTCCTGTATCCGGTACATGATAACTTTGTCAGAACTTTGTGATCAACACACAGTATCATAAACAATCAATACGAAACTATCGATTTGAAATTGGCTTACTTTTTTTTTATATTATAGTCACTTTAACACTCTTGGGTCATTCGTGACTTGTCCGGGGGTGAGATTTGAACTCGTGACTTTGGCGTGAGAGGTAAGGATGTTAACCACTACGCCGGGGTCGCCCCCCGTCATTGGCTCACTACTTGACCAGCCTATTGGTCCCAAGCAAACGATTAACGTATCCCATTCTAGTCGGAATTCTAGTTCTACACTATGTTTGTTTTGATTCTCTATGAAAGTTTGACAGATAAAATGAGGGGTTCGTGGATTTTCCAATGTTTCGAGGGGTGCATCGATTAGCTTGGGACGGAAGATAGTACCAGAGCTGAGCCAAAAAGTTGAGCACGTTTCTTCGGGATCTATTAGTCTTAGAGTTACCTCTATGGTATCATGATGCCTCGCTAATTTTCGCACACAGTCAGAACCCCTTTCTTAGGGACCTTCACTAAAATGCCCTGCATATGCGGTGTCCTAGATATTACAGAATATTTTATGCAACATTTGTGTAAATAGCATTGGCATTGGGATAGCTTTGAACATCTATGCTGATATGCGATTGACCTCGAGAGCCTTGTTGGATATCATTCTTCGGATAGCTGCTTCAATCTCCTGCAGTGATGGGGGCTCGGAGTTGACGCGAGTGATGCGTCATAAACTTGGCCAATTTGGTCCTAGACGCCCAACAAGTCCATAATTGATGTTATTTTTAAATTGTAATGTGACCATCATGTCACATGCTGAGTTTAACACGTTTCAGGCCGATTCTAGACACAACCCGTATTCACCGGAACATGGTTCGGCTATATTTTCGGAACCAGTTGAGCGATATATACGTATATTCAATAGCGTACTCAATAGAAGTACAATACCTTTCATTTGACGATTGTTGCATCCAATTCACTTCAAGCAGAAGGTCATCATTGACGGACTCTTCGCGGTGCACGACCCAACGATCTGGCCATCTACACCGTACGGTGAGGAAGAGGGAGACAATACCGTAAGTATACAAGTCTCAAAAGCGCCCGGTCCGAATGGAATCTCTATATGCTTGCTAGATACACTCGAAAAAATCTTGGAAATGATTATGCTCAACTGGCTGACGAAATGTACGGAGAGTGAGCATGGATTGTCGAAGATGTTATTCGGATTCCGGAAATGGAGATCTACGGTGGATCAAATTCAGATAATGATCGAGAGAGCCAAACAAAAACGTCAATAGCGCATTCAATAGAGCCAGGTGGGTAGCCGTCGCCGAAGCGCTGCACAGAATAAGGGCCCCTGACTACATGTATAGGATTCTGAGGAGTAATTTCCAGAATCAGGTTCTGGTCTACAAGACAAACATGGTACAGATATCGTTAAGGATCACGGCGGGAGTTCCACAAGTCTCCATCCTCGATCTAACGCTTTGGAATGGGATATAGCTGTCCAAAGGGGTTGTTTTATTAGACTAGACTATGCTGTTGTTGGAATTGTTGGTGACCAAGGCGATTTGCAAGGAGCTGTAGATAGTCAACTACAAAACGGAAGTTCTATTGGACAGCAGGCAGAAATCACTGTCAGCATGTCATAAGCTCGAAGCGCATGCTGAAATACCTGTGAGCGATGACCAGCTAAACTTCAACAGCCACGTCGACCTCGAGAAGGCGGTTAAGGCCATCAACGTGATAGGTAGAATCATGCCAAACAAATCTGGACTAAGCGGAAGCGAGAAGCGTCTTCTGGCTAGTGTATCTTCGTCAATGGTGAGGTCCAGCTTGGGATACAGCGCAGGAAATTAAGCGGAATCAATCGAAGTTGAACAGTACGTTCAGGCGCATGGTAATACAGGTCTAGAGCGCGTACATAACCATCTTATCGGAAGCAGTATACGTCATCGCCGGAATGATCCCTTTCGGCATCATATTAGCGGAGGACAGCGATTGCTACAAGCGGAAGGAAACCAGAGGAGTACGGAAATTATGAGAAGGGAGTCGATGACCAAACACCGGAGCACGTGGTCTTGGACTGTCCTAGATTTGAAGCAGTGCGAAGAAAAATGCCTGCCCTTAATGCGGAGCATTTTGTTTTTCTTGATTTGTTTTCCGACGATCTTGTTTTCCGTACTGAGTACCAATACTACCGACGCCAGGGAGGCAGCTCCCACAACTGGACCCTATCTATCGATCCATCAACTCATGTACCGGGGGGCTAACGGCTTTACATTCCTTACACCACCGACGCCGCTAATGCGGAGAATGTCGTCGATGAAGTGTGTCGAGAGGAAGGCACCTGGAATGCTGTCAGCAGGGCAATCACTCAAATTCTGTCGGAGCTGCAACGTAAGTGGAGAGACGATCAGCGAGCTAGCAACGACATCTCGCGTTGAGATTAAGAGAAGTACATGAGCACAGCCCTCTCCCCCATCTGACCGGCTACCTTAGCTAGCGCTGAACGGCCAGTTGAAATTGTTTGCATCCAGAAGCAGTAAATAATTTAGTTTTTCTACATCAAAATAGAGAATTTTTATTAGAAAACCTAGGGAACTAATTAAGAGTTGCATGAAAAATACAAGTATTTAATTATTTAATATTGATTTAATATAATAATATTAGTTTCATTATTTCACCAATATTAATTACACTATCCGATACTATTAAAAATCCGGATATTGTGTAAATTTTTATCCGAATATCCGGTTGATCTGGATTTTGGATACCTACTGGATATCCGGATAGTCCCAGCACTAATCTTTATTCTACCAAATGCATGCTCCATCTGTTTTCCGACATGATTATTTGCCCGATAGCAGCTCCAGCGATCTACCATACCTACTCCACGTGTATCCTCATCACAATCGCAGAGACGTTGTAAATAATACACTTCAGCAATGTCTTCTTCTTTATTCCTGAAAACCTTCCCATCTGCATAGTTTGTACCCTGTGTTCTTGGAAAGCGTAACGTCCAAGGTTTTTTCTAATTGATTTTTTTTCTCTATATCTACTCCCCAACCAACGACACACTCATCTCACACATACACAAAACAAATTCACACACGAACTCCGGAACCCTTTCCCGCTTTGGTTGGCTTAAATTCAAAAGTGTTTACAGGAAATCCTACCACCACGTGTCGGATGCAGTGGTCAATGCGTTGGCCAACATTGCCGCCAATATCCAAGGAGAGTTGGAGATGTTGGATTTGCTCGGAAAGCTGTTGGAATTGTTTGTACAAATCGGTCTAGAAGGTGAGCGTTCGTACGATAGCACCTCCGGTGCACAGAAGGCCAGTTCCAGCGCTGGAAATTTGGGTATGCTGATTCCTGTGATTGCGGTAAGATTTGTTTGGCTATTTTGAAAAGATTTGGAAAACTAAGGCGAAGTTTCGTTAAATGTAGGTTCTTGTGAGACGTCTACCGCCGATCAAGAATCCAAAGCAACGACTTCATAAGCTGTTCAAAGACTTTTGGTTGTACTGTGTAGTAATGGGCTTCACCAATGCTCGATTGTGGCCATCGGATTGGTATCAGGGAGTTCAGCAGATTGCGGCGAAGTCACCGTTGTTGATATCACAAATAGCTCACCGGTCAGAGATGCGTGAAATGAACTACACTTCTGCTATTCGTTCAGACAGTGTCAGTTTGAACGAACTTAGAAGTCAAATTTTGGTTTTGTTGGATCATCCACCGGCCGAAATAACTGCATTCATAAATAAACTCACCTTTGCCCAATGTACGTACCTGTTGAGTGTATATTGGCTGGAAATTTTGCGTGTTGAAAATGCTTCTGAGCCCAGCTTAGAACCAATACTGAATTATCTTTGTGATAACGCTCTTCTGAAGGATAAGTACGGCATGTGGCAATGTATACGATGTATTGGCGATCAAGTCTTCGAAAAGTTTCGAAGTGTGCTCCTGGCACAGGATTCCGTCCGCGAGAAGGTTCTGGAATCACAAGCTATGCTGTTGTTGGTATATTTCAATCACATTCATAAGCAAATTCAGCTTGTAGCTGATCAGTACTTGTCTCAGTTGGTTGACAAATTTCCACATTTACTCTGGAATCGTAAAGTACTTTGGTGTATGCTAGACGTCCTTCAACTTCTAGCCTTTTCACTGACACTCGATCCGAATGAAGAAACTCCAACGTTGAGAGTCGCTTCGACGCCCTACACTCTACAGCTGATGGATAGCCTACCGGCCAGAGAAAGTCGTGTCAAGGACTTTGCCGATCGTTGTCAAGGTATTGTTAGCGAAGCCATGAAGTGGGCCCCAAAGTCCACCAGAAGTCATCTCCAAGAGTACCCTAATCAGGTACCTACGACAACCCTATCGAATCACAGTGGATTAGCCCTGGCTGTCGATTCCATTCTACACACATGGGTGACAAATGCCAGCATACAATCTACGTCGAAACGACCGCATTGCGTCAACAGTGACACGTCCAAGTTCGTGTCGGTACTATGCTTGCGTAGCAAATACGCAGGAGAAATATCCGGATTGTTATCAGTATTGGAAGATGAGGAAAAGAAGGGCTTAGCTGATCGTTTGGTGAAAGATATCTGGGACGCTTGTGGTGAGAAGAGCGATGCCAAGCATCGTGGTGCCCTTTGGAGAGCTACGGCATATCTGATCCTTTGTTCCAGTGCTAATAGAAAGTTACTGCATGCCATATCATCATCGCAAGTACAACTTTTTACAGAATCTGCCATGGAAACGGCAGTAGAGTGTTGGCAATGGATTCTTACTGCTCGACAGGACCTTGAACTATGCTTCATTCAAGAGATGGTAACTGCTTGGCAGACAACTTTCGACAAAAGGATAGGATTGTTTACGGAAGAAATTGACATCACCAGTCCTCTGGCGGCATACGAAAGTTGCAAGCTGGTTCCCAAACCCATAGTCGTGTCGCCACATTTAATTTGGTTACAGCTGCTTTCTGAGATGGTTGATACGGCCAAATATTGCAATCGTGATAAGGTTGAAATGTTCTGCATGCTGCTACATCGTTGTCTTCCATTAAGTCCATTCAAAATGACCAGACACATCTCCACTGTTGGTTGCCGTTTCAAGCTTCTCCAGTGCGGATTGTCCCTTCTCCAAGGGAATACAATTCCCAAATCACTGGCTCGAAATATCTTGAGAGAACGGATCTACGCCAATGCCTTGGATTACTTCTGTGGACCACAACTTTGTCCAAGTCATTCCAGAGAAGCTCTACTGGAGGATATATCCATTTTACTCAAATTTTGGCAAACGATGAGAAGTGAGAAGAAACACTTGGTCGCTTCGGAAGTTAGCGACTACGACTTGAACCCAACGTCTCAGAATCTGTCTGTAAACAAATCATTGGATACAGCTTCCCTTGCCGGAAGCGAAGTAGCTCGTTCCACTAGTAGTGGAAACGCTGGGTGGTACAACACTATTCCTCATTCAACTTCAACCCTGTCCAAACGATCGACTCGCATCAAGCGTCCACCCTATCAGAAGGATGCTTATGACAAAGATTACATGAAGAAACGAAACCTAATTCTGGAACTACTAGCCGTTGAAATTGAGTTCATGATCATTTGGGCTAATCCGCTTTCAACCCCGGAGCTACAGATAGCCGGCGAAGAGTCTGTTGCAGAATGGCGAGCTCGTCCAGTAAAGTTGAACGTTTGGCGTGACTACACTCGACTTGCCTGGTCGTATAATCCCGCATTGGCCATTTTCCTGCCGCAACGTATACGAAATGCTGAAACCATTGAAGACGAAGTCACTCGTCTGGTTTGTTTGGATCCTCTTGCAGCAATTCACATTCCGGAAGCACTGAAGTATCTCGTCACCACAAGAACGCTACTCAATGAATCTCCGGAACTGGTTTACATGCTGACCTGGGCCCGTGTGAATCCCATTCAAGCGTTGTCTTATTTCTCCCGTCAATATCCAACCCATCCACTAACTGCACAGTACGCCGTTACGACCTTGAACTCGTATCCTGCTGAAGCCGTTCTTCCGTACATTCCACAATTGGTCCAAGCATTGCGACATGATACGGTGCGTAGCTACTTACATTCTTATCAATTTATTCTCACTTAATTAATATAACATGAAATAACTATTACAGATGGGATATGTGGTAGAATTCATCAAGCATATCTCAAAACGATCTCAGATTGTTGCTCATCAACTCATTTGGAATATGCAAACCAACATGTACATCGACGAGGAAATGCATCACAAAGACCGTAAGTGTCCAAACCCTTTGTTCGTTGAAGTTTTACATTCAACCATCCTTAATTTGTCAATAGCTGTTCTATATGATGGTCTGGAAGCGTTGTCGCAGAACATAATCGCATCCCTGTCTGGGCCTGCAAAGCGATTCTATGAGCGTGAATTCGACTTCTTCGGCAAAATCACAGGTAGCATTTGAGAACATCCATTTATTTTTATCGAAATCGACCTTAACATACCTTGTCGCATTACAGCCGTCAGCGGAGAGATCCGTTCCTTCCCCAAAGGTCAGGCTCGAAAGAAGGCCTGTTTGGATGCGCTCAGTCGAATCAAGGTACAGGCCGGATGCTATTTACCCTCCAATCCGGAAGCCATGGTACTTGATATTGACTACAACAGTGGTACTCCGATGCAAAGCGCAGCTAAAGCTCCATACCTGGCACGGTTCCGGGTGCATCGCTGTGGAATCAACGAGCTAGAAACAATGGCTATGGAAGTGTCCAACAATCCCAACAATCAGCTCGACGGGCCGAAGCTAAGTTCGATGGGACCGGAAACCTGGCAGGCTGCGATCTTCAAAGTTGGTGATGACGTACGTCAGGATATGTTAGCGCTACAAGTAATCTCCATTTTCAAGAACATTTTCCAACAAGTTGGCCTCGAGCTGTTCCTTTTCCCATATCGAGTTGTTGCCACTGCTCCAGGGGTATGTGAATTCAGTAAAAAATCTATGAGCATTATTAATTTTTCTTCTCAATTCAAATAGTGTGGCGTAATTGAATGCGTACCGAATGCAAAGTCACGTGATCAACTCGGACGGCAAACCGACTCTGGCTTGTATGAGTACTTCCTGCATCAATATGGCGATGAAACATCGAAGGAATTCCAAGCAGCTCGTAGCAACTTTGTGAAATCAATGGCTGCCTATTCGGTTATTGGATATTTACTGCAAATTAAAGATCGTCACAACGGAAACATTATGATCGACAAAGATGGGCATATTATTCATATCGGTATGCATCTGTTTACTTTGCCTTACTTGCCTATTTTGATTCATTTTTCAATAATACTTCCAGATTTTGGTTTCATGTTTGAATCGTCTCCCGGAGGCAACATTGGCTTCGAACCCGATCTCAAACTTACGGACGAAATGGTAATGATAATGGGTGGAAAGATGGAAGCAGCACCTTTCAAATGGTTCTGCGATCTGTGTGCCCAGTCGTTCCTCGCCATTCGCCCATATCAGGATGCAATAGTAACACTAGTTTCTCTGATGCTGGACACGGGATTACCCTGCTTCCGGGGGCAAACCATTACGTTACTGAAGCAAAGATTTGTGCCAACTAAGAATAACAAGGAAGCAGCCGCTCACATGCTGGCTGTCATTAGGAATTCATATCAAAATTTCCGCACAAGGACCTATGATATGATCCAGTATTATCAAAATCAGATCCCATATTAAAAAGTTTGGCATATAATAGTAGTGGCTGCACGGTAAAAGACTTGACAAAAGTATTCGGTAACATGTTGACAAAGTCATTTTTAAAGGTGGATGGACAAATTTCGGGCATTCGACGCGGGGTCAGGTTTAGGGATTGCATTGTGTAATTTATTTATTCCGGACAAAAGCTTGTAGATGTGGTATATGTGATTATAAATATAGTCAAAGTTAATCTAATTGTTAAATATTTGTTGAATGGTATTATACTAAATTAAATATCAATGGTAAAAGGAAATTGCTGCTACAATCTGAACTACTAAGAAAAGAAATTCCTAAGGGCGTTTGTCAGGCATCTACACTGAAACAAACCAACGTGTACAGAATGTCTCATAGGGTAGTTGTATTATTATGGGGTGAACTAATGTTTGACCTATTTGTATAAAAATGGTAAAAATCTACATTTTTTACAAATAAAATAAGATTCGCCTATCTTTCTTTATGGATGTGATGTTTTGTAAAAAAAAACTTCGTATTTCGTTTTAAACAGAATGTTTTGATGATTTTTTACTTGTATATTGGTGCATGTCGGTCCCATAGTCGTTTTTGACAAACTGAGTTTTTCAATGCAGATGGTAGCTACTTACCTTTCCAATCAGGCTAACCCTAATAAACAAATACCATAAACGAACTGTATCCCGGATTGGTAAACTATCCCACAAATGGTTTGGATTATACCCCGAACACGTCGTTAAGCTCTCTTTTATGGTTATTTTTTATTAGGGAAGGCCTTGTTGTCCTCTGCTGTCCGTAGAAGTCATCTCCACTCTACGACGATGCATGGTTCCCCAGTAGCTGGTGCAATTCGTGGTTCATTCGCCTTCTCCACGTTCCGTCATCCATCTGCACTCCACCGTAGATGATACGCAACACCTTCCGTTTGAAAACACCAAGGGCGCGTTGGTCCTCCACGAGCATAGTCCAGGTCTCGTGGCCGTAGAGGACCACCGGTCTAATCAGCGTCTTGTAGACAGTCAACTTCGTGCGGCGGCAAATTTTATTCGACCGGAGCGCCCTCCGGAGTCCAAAGTAGGCACGGTTCCCTGCCATAATGCGTCTTTGGATTTCTCTGCTGGTATTATTTTCGGCAGTCACCAGTGAGCCCAAATACACGAACTCATCGCCGGCGCCGGTGGTGTAGTGGTAAGCGTGACTGCTTTCTAACACCCCAATGGATCTGGGTTCAATCCCAGGCGAGGTCGGTGGGATTTTTCTGAGGCATAATAATCTCTGGTCACGTCTTCCTTCGGAAGAGAAGTAAAGCCGTTGGTCCCGGCCCATGTATGTTGTGAATGGGTGCGATATCCTACGCAGGTGTGGAAGCTGCCTTCCTGCACATTCGGTTGCCGTCAATGGATGGCAATCGATGTCCGTCGGTGATTGGCACTAGATTGCGGAACAGAGACCGACGTTAAATAAAGGAACACTTTATAGTCAAAATTGAGTCCTTTATAGTCATTTTTGCGTATTTTACGGTTTCCGTGTACGAATCAAACTTACACACTTAAATTTTTTCGCCGAGGTTCCAATAGCCGAGTAGTTCTGCAATTTATTTTGCTGAGATTCAGTAAAACAATTGCCGATACTCGTAAAGTATGAGCGATGCTCCCAAGTGTGATCCATGGCTGATTACCAGCTTTACTACAGTCAACTCTCGCTTACTCGATATTTTTTGTTTCGATATTTTCCTCTACTCGATGTCTCCATAACTCGATGTGTTGGGTTCATTTCCTCATGTATTTTTACCTCCCTAATAAATTTTTTTGATATTTTACACCATCTACAGACATGATTGTAGCATTGTACTCCTTTAATCTAGTACGTCGTTTGTGGTACTAGAATAAAGGAGTACAACGGTACTACAATCATGTCATGTTGAAGCTTGCATGTTTTTTATATGATCGAAAAATATGGCAACTCAAAAAGCAGAACTGTAACTTTTCCTTTTGACGATTGAGGATCCGATTGCTTAATGGGACAAACTGACTTGATGTTGTTTTTACATTTTTCATGATCGAAGTCCATGATAATATGAAAGTTAGATGCCAATTGATAGTGGATAGCGTTGTTATAGCAAAATTGTCGAAAATCCATATGGGACTTATATGCGATTATAGGCAGTATAGTCGCTATATCTATAGTCTGGTGGATAGAATATCGGGAACAAATTTGAGCCGTCAAATAGCTCGCCTATACAAAACAACACCATCATCGGGTTAGGGAATTTCCCCTATCCGATGATGCAGTTAATTTGCATTCGGTTGGCGAGGAAAGAGCTATCAAAGTTTAGTTTATAAAAGTTGATAGTACCTTTTCAATTGCTGGTCTCCAGACTATACATATAGCGACAGCGACTATAGTTTCAACCTGATGGGGGCTCAGTTGAGACAACCAATGGCGGTTATAATATGAGTAGGGACCTATTGGGGTGACATCTTAATATTTAGATTGAAGAAACTTACCAACACAAAGACTTTCGGTGAAATGGCATTCGGCCAAATTTTCCATAGTTATTTTTTTTTGCTTCTCCCTAGCTCGAAACCTGGCTACGCCCTTGACAGTGCACCCAATTCCCAATTTTCTTCCTTCAAGGACGACATGGTTGTTCGGATATATGTACAAGTAAACAACTCCCCTGTGATGTACACCGAACAAGTGATATTTGTGTTTCCAAAATATAATGGTTTGCGTAAAAAACTTACAAATTAGATTTGCACTAACATGGGAAACATAAAATTCGTGTTCTACGCATTACTGTAGATAGTTTAAATTTTGTATTTTTTTTTCATCCTTCTTTTTGCACATTTGACTAGTAACATTTTTCTCAATTTTTCCTGTATTTTTGACTTTATAGAATCTTTGCATAGCTATTCGGTAGTAAATATGGGTGTTCAAGCTGCTGCTGTCTTAAGTTCAACCAACTGCCTACCTTCAGCTTAGTTATGTTATTGTATTTGTTTATGGGCGGTCCATTATTCGTTACGTAACGTTTTCTTTTGTTTGGTAGTAGATTGCATCAAAGGAGCATTTTATTTGCTACATTTTGTCTGTGTTTCTCTGGTTTACGCTATGTTTGATATTGAAATGTTCAATCGTGCTTTTTGTTTTGTAATGGTTGCTTGTGTGTTCACTGTGCTGCACATCTAAACAATGTTCTACATTTTCATTCTAACACTTTCTTACAGCTACGGTAATGTAACAAACATCGTTTTTTTTTTCTTCTAGTAGATATAGTTTCGATTTCCTATTGTTGTTTTAAAGAACAGATTAAAGCTAGAAACGAGATCAGTTAAATGAGATCAAATTATAATTTCACTTACTGTTATCGTATCCGATATCCCTAATACAAAACTAAGGATTTTTATGGAATGACCTAAAATAAGCTCAACGAAGCATGAAAACAAGGTCAAACCTAATGTTAATAAATTTTAAGATAATAATAACACACCAATTAAATAACTGAATCAAAATTACTGTCGCGTGATGGGAAACACAATTAACTAAGTCGGACATTTAACTATACCCTATTGTTTTCATGCGAAAGTGCATCAAGTAAACTCCGGTTTGAATTGGTGAACAAATCATGTGCATATATCTTGGAATGCAGTGCCTTTGCATGTGTGTTATCAGTTATGAATGCGTACAGATTTATTGAAATTGTGTGTCCAGAGATAGCTGTCAACTTACAGTGAAACTTAGTTGAGACTATTGTAATATTGGTTGGTTCTGTTTCATATTGCTATGGTTCTTGCTACTTTTTTGTTTGTTTCGGTGCTATCGAAAAAATATATGATCACAGCTAAGCGGATAACTGCTAAACAACTTGTTTGCTCCATCACTTCCTCATTAAATTCCTAGTTACTGATCCTAATCACGTTTGATGATTGAGGGATTATCATTTAATCGGTCATCAAAGTTTGATCAAACAGTCGATATTTTCATGACAGCACCTTTTGGTCAATCAATATTGCTCTACGACTGGGACTGACAGAGCAGATGGTAGTTTGTATTCAATTAGCCCCATCATTCCGTGCATTGAAAAGCAATTTATCATACGAGGGAGGTAGACGTCCGCCATAGGACATATTCCCACACTGCAGAGGCTGACAGGAATGGAAAACGGAAACAAGGATAGGGCATCCACTTACGGGTGATGAGTTCTAAAATTATCACGCAAGGATATTGACCCTAATTGCATGATATCGACTGCTTTTTGCAAACGATTAATTTAACTCATCACAAATAGTGATGTGAACTCAATCAATAAATCTACGAGTCCAGATTTGTGACGATACAACTCTTGCCGTAAAGTTAATGGAGAAATCAGATTTTCTATGAAAATATTTTGATGATGGTGTATAGCATTGGGCATTAGACGGATGCAAATTTTGAAATATTTACTCCACAGTATTCAATCGGTTTTAAATTGAGGGTCCCAGTGCTGATTGAGAGATTTCACGCTATATTGACAAAATTGTGCTTGACACCGTCACTGGAAGAATTGACCTTCACATAAATCATAGTCAGCTCATTCATTTTTCGTCAATGACAAAGATTCACCTGCAAACTAAAAGTGTAATTTCGTGAATTCTGTATCATATTATTGTTCACTCTGGGAAAAAAAGCCTAAAAAAGTTCCTAGAGAATCATTTTTTCCTGCCTTCATCCGTAGGACGAAGAAAATCCAATGGCGTTTCAATGCGTTGAGACGGAATTGAAACTCGAAGAACGAATTTGGAATCAAGAATCAACAATTCAGTGTCAACATTTCAACGGGGCGTAATTGCTTTTGTAAACAATGGCTTTAGCCGTCGATTTCTCGCAAATTAAAGCTCACCCGCCCAAATTAACAATTCCAGCTGGTAGAGGATACATTCCTCTACCTGTTGAAGTCATTGATTTTCATGTGTGAGCTTTTATTCGCGAGAAATTGACGGTTAAAGCCATTGTTTACAAAAGCAATTACGCCCCTTTGAAATGTTGACACTGAATTGTAACAACTTGTAACTTTTCATCAAATTCAACGGTACGTATGGAAAGGCAAATACATTTAGAAGCCTTCTGATTCCATATTATGTTCATATCCGTTCGAAAAAGAGAAGTAAAGGGGGCGGGTTGTGCTTAGGGAGTAAATTTCTCCTCGATTTAGCGTGACATAATTAATGCATGGGCCCTTATTCCGAGAGTCGAAGTGACTTTTGTCACTAGTGAAGTGAGAAAAGTCACGTCGTGGTGACGTGACTCTCCATTTAATTTGCACATGGGGGGAAGGCGCGATCAGAGATTTTATGCCTCAGAAAATCCCTGAGGCGCCGACTGGGATTGAACTCAGGCCCTTTGGGGTCAGAGGCAATCACGCTTACCACTACACCACCGGCGCCGCTAGTAGTATAACATTTGTAGGGTAATGTTAAGAAACATCAAAGCTCTCATGTTGTCACAGAGCCATCAGCTTTTGTAAACAAAACATTATCAGCCCTTTCCTCGCAAAGCGTAGGCCACTTATGCAAACCAACAGCATCAATAATAATAATCATATAATCAATAATCAATAAGAATAAATACAATCTGTTGCGATGCCTTGGAGCCTGCTTCAATGAAGGGGCACAGAATAAACCATTGCATTTCTAAACACACTAGTAAGAAATGTCGAAAGCCTCACCACACCATGTTTGCACCTGAAGATGATAGTACGAGGAATTCAGAAGCCCCACCAACGATCGCAACAAAGCCAGAATCGTCGATGAAAAATCCGGAGTAGCCTACCAAAACGGGATCGGTTGTATATCGTAGATTTGGAGAACGAAGGTGGTGACGTCCCGTGTTAACGATTGCGCAGTGTGTTTGGAGCTGCTTGTGGTACCCATAATCACTGGAATCCTACCACCAAGGCAGGTTTATATTGCTGCTTTTGTCATCCCGAAAGATATGGAACTTGCTGATCCCGTTTTCTCTGTTCCATATAAAGTAGACATGTTGGGGGCAGATGTTTTCTTTGATATATTGATGACAGGACGGATGCAGCTACCGAGAAGTGGTGCCATACTGCAAGAAACCCAGTTTCCTTTTGCACTGCTATAGACTTCTCTGACGTTTGTGAATTGCACAAGTGTTAGTGCAGAACTTTGGGTAAATTCAAAGGATTTCTTGCACTAATTGTTACGAACGCGATATTGAGTTTACAGTAAATTCAAGAATAAAACAATAATAATCGTCAAGTTAGTCAACCTTGCCAGGTATTGAGCGAGTTCATCGACCTTATAGAAAACAAATATGCAGATCAAAGGTCATAGGTTAGGAGTAATAGCAAAAAACAATACAGAACGATTATTCTCGGAAGGAACCGCGCCAGCTTAGCTAGTAAATTCCCAGCATGGAGAGATCAATGCTATGAGCGTGTGTAGGCGGCAGTGCTGCAAAATCTCGACAGTACACGGTGATATTGACAATTCTGCTTTGGTCACTCATTGGAGCTAGCAGTCATAGTCAAGGCAAACCATGTCAATTGTCAATGACAATGCTGTCAGTGACGAACATGTGCAGATTTATTTATTAGCTAATTTTTTTACGAAATTAAATGACTTGAGCAAAACAATTACATGGATCCATTTAAGTGAATAAGTATCTACGTCCTGAGCTACTTGGATAACAATAATGTGACACAGAATGTACTAAATTACACTTTTTGTTACCTGACGAATCTTTGTCATTGACGAAAAAATGAATGAGATTGTGACGAAGGTTTTTTTGAGGATCAAGTCTGTCAGTGACTATGTGACGAACAATTTAGTCAATATCGCGCGAAAGTCTGTCAGTGACAATGACAAATCTCAGCACTGGTAGGCGGACCATGCTTAAAAGAAAAAGAACAGCATGATGCGATCTCAAGTGGATTCGTTCATAGGCGATAGCAAGTCCCACGAAAATAGCGGTAAAGGACCAACGTCTAGTTGGAAATAACCTACTACAAGAAGCCGTGTTATAGAACTGCTAGCATGAGACCCAGAGCGACGCTTGAGGTTAAAAAAAATATATATATATTTGTGTATTACAGCGCGGTTGGACCAGTTAAGCGAAGAATGAAATCAGTCAAAAGACCCACGCTAAGTTAAACAAAATTATAGACCACGTATGGTAACATTTGGTTAATGGAAAAGCAAAAGGAAAACTCCTAACTAGGATGAACAAAAATCTTGCATCTCTCTTTTGCCTTAGACTTAAGTGGGAAAACCAGGCCCAAAATTTTACTATACAAGGAATCCAGATTCACTGAATAAACGATGCTTTTCGATGCTTTTACTCAGTCGTAGTTGTACTTCTCATGTGAACACTTCGAAAATTATCCGCAAATATTTCTATTCAACTTGAGACTCTCGGAAATTGGAACATAGACCTTAACATAGTTTGGTACTAGGCAGTTCCCAGTCTTCAGTCGAAGTAGAAATCAACTTCTCTGAGGAATTGATTCTCTTTTGGCTCTCTGAGTTGCAAGAGAATTTTATCCAAGGAAAAGACTATTTCGGAAGCCCTTTGCATTTCCTTCAATGAAATAAGCCTCCCGGAAAGTGGAAGATAGGCCACAACGTAGTATGGTACTAAACCCTTCCCAGCCTTATCTCATTGTATGAAAAGTAAGATAATTTCTAGTGCACACGCATTTGAAATTGTCTCTAAAAACGAAGCTCCGAACTTATTACGGTAACGGAGAAGCGTTTGGACGGAGTTCCGGCCATGAAGATGCAGTAATCGATGCAGTGTAGATTACGAAGCACTCGGACACATGATCGAGAACCCGCATCCAGATAATACACAGGCCTTCTATATGCCACATATTGGACCATCCGTAAAAAATGATCTGCCATCGATTCTCGTGAACTTCAGATCATATCAATTCACTTACAAAGTCAACGTTCCCAAAGAGAAAATCGGGCCGATCCACGTATGACTTGAACACTGTAACGTACGGGTTAGCATCGTCGCCGTTCCTGAAGACAATGTCGCTCCGTCAGTTGATTAAATTGAAGGATTTCAGTGTCCTTTGGCACCGAAAGCGATCAAAAAATCTTGCTACATGAATGACGTGTTGGTAGAAGCCAACACCATATCGGAAGCGATTGAATTGAAGAACCAGATTGTTAGTTTACTGGAGATGTTTCAGTGTACCCAAATTTGCTTCAAATTCTCGTGCACTGTTGGCAGACATCCCAAAATCTCAGAGAGAACGTAGTATCGTAATGGAGGATTACAGCATCAACGTGGACACAAAAACATTTGGTATTATTTGGAACCCTTTGGAGGATCTACAATCGTGTTTCCTACTGGCCCGATGACCACGACTACGAAACGAACAATCCTGATTCAAATTGCGACCATCTTCGACACACTGGGCTTGGTTGATAGGTCCGGCAATTACAGTTGATAATGCGTGAGTTGTGATCACTGCATTTGGACCGGGACCAACCGGTTCCGGAAGCTATAGTACAGTTGTGGATGGGCTAACTACTACCAACAGTTATTCAGTTTGAACAATGTGAAAATTCTGAGATTGATCCTGATTGAAGAATCTTGTGTTTTTACCAACTAATTATATTGTTCGGTTATTGCTCCAACAGAAATAGGGCATACGAAGCTAAAGGTATCCCGGCAAGCGAGATCGCACAGTCCAAAAAAGAAAACCTGAAAATGGGAACAAATGTAATAAATAATTGCATTGGATAATTAAAGGGAACTCGTGCCAATATAATAATTAGGCACTAGGCTAAGCCAAGGTGGCTTAGTGCGAAAGTACTTCCTATGCAGCATAATCTAAAGGACGGCGTATTATCTTTGCTTGAACCGGAGATGCCCACCTCAGCCCTAATTCAATTAAATAGGAAGAAGATTCCCTCTTACAAGTAGCGATGCGATAAGCGCTATGCTTATGGTAAGGGAAGCGATAAGGCTATGCGTATGTGGGAAGCAATTGACTTCGGTAGAGATAATGACGCGTAGTCGAAAAAATAGTAAACAAATCTTATGCTAACCGCGGTACGCGACGGTACAATTGTACTGACTAATCAATTTAAAAATAATTTAGTAGCTCAAGATTAGAGTTGAAAACTAACTTAATAGCTTGAAATAATAAATGAAAAATAGTTTCATGGCCATAAGATAAGGAGACTAGGAAGATAACTATTCAATACTAGGCCCAAATTGGGTCATATGTTAAAAAACAGAAAACATTAAGATGTTCCTTAAATTAGTATATAGGAACCAAAGAAGTTTCAGTTCAGTCTAGAAACTACTTATTGAATCCGAAAACAAATGTCACAATTAGTCGAACCTTCGCGACTGTTGAGGTGATTGACAATAGTACCAACGAATCGTTTGTAGAGAAAATTGGAACGACCCACGTAAGATTTGAACACCGTAACGTACGGGTTAGCATCGTCCCCATTCCTGGCGAAAATGTCGCTCTGTCAGTATCCTTTGGCAGCGAAAGTGATCAAAACAATTTACTACATGAATGGTATCGAAATGGAGAATCACAGCATCAACGTAGACATAAAAACATTGGATACTGTTTGGAACCCTTTGGATGATCAGTTTACAATCGTTCTTCCTACTAGCCCAATGACCACGACTCGAGCTTAAAAGAAATTTTACAACCAGAGGTGAAGCGTTAGTCGTTGGAAGTGTGTGGTCTAGCACTTGTAGTGGAAGAACATATCAAACTCCAGAATATACTTGGATTAATGCCTTAGTCTATTTCGAATACGAAATAGCATTATATAACTATATGGCCACAATAGATCCTGAAAACGACAAAAAATATTACGCCGCGGAGTAGTATGTCCGTATTCGCATGGAAAATGCTTAGATTCAAAGGACGGATACTCAACATGGGATATGAGTTTAAACCAACGATTTGAAGATAAAGATTTTGAAGTCATTTAGATTTAGACCCAACCAAAACTGGACAACGTGCAATATATACATCAATATCCGACACACATTTATTTTCAATTCGAACGAAAAATGCTACAAATATATGCGGATATAGTACAGACCATCCTAGGATGTTCATTCTAGAATCAAAAGATTTTAAGTCACCATTCAAACGAAGACCATCAGGCGTATAAAATCATGACATCTTTACATATTACAATTCAAAGATAACGCTCGTTGAGAATTACATTGGTCAAAAACTAGATGATGTATATAACACGGTCATGACCGAGATGCATAGGCGTAGCCAGATAGGGGCAGGGGGGGGGGGCGACTGCCCCCCCCCCCTAAACTCGGCAACACAAAGGCTTTCGAGGAAATGGCGTTCGGTGAAATGGCATTCGGCCAAATTTTCCATGGTAATTTTTTTTTCGCCCCTCCCTAGCTCGAAACCTGGCTACGCCCTTGCCGAGATGTGTAAGATTGACAAGGCCCTGCTTGAAACAAAACTCACATTAGCACGCATTAACCCTGCGGAATTTGTGAACAGCATTATAAAACAATCAGGATTTTCAGCAGTTGTCGCTGGAGAGGTATTGCACGTGTACGTACAGCCATTTGCCACAGATAGGTGTTATCAGGAACTACCTGTTAAATACGGTGAAATAATAATGTACCTTACTCCGGTAAAGCGTACATTGCAACCAAGAGGAACTGACATCGAACGCACACCATTGTTACCAGTTAAGTTCCAATTTGGAGGAAAATGGTACACTTTTGATGAACAAATTAGAGAGACAATCTCACCCCAGAAATTGGCTACAGATGTAATAACCAAATGGACATATAGACCATTATCTAGTGTTACGAACGCGACATTGTAAAAATTAATGTTCCATCTAATTATCTCGATCGGTCATCGCTCCAACAGGAATAGGGCATGCAAGCTAAAGGTATCCCGACAAGCAAGATTGCACAGTAAAAAAAAAAGACCTAAAAATGAAACAAATGTAATAAATAACTGCATTGGATAATTAAAAGGAACTCGTACCAATATAATATTTAGGCACTAAGCTAAGCCAAGATGGCTTCCTGCAAAAACATTTCCTATGCAGCATAATCCAAGGACGGCGTATCATCGTCGCATGAACTCAAGATGACCGCTTGAGCCCTAATTCAAGTAAATCAATACCACGCATGGAGGATTCCCTCTTAAAAGTAGCGATGCGATAATCGCTATGCGTAGGGTAAGGGAAGCGATAAAGCCATGCTTACGGTAGGGGAAGCAATTGACACCGGTAGATATAATGATGCGTATTTAAAAAAAAAAATAGTTAGCAAATCTTATGCTAACTCGGTACGAGTACTGAATAATTTTTCTTCGACGTTGGAGATGAACTTCAACAAGATTGGTGCGAACGCGATGATGCGTCTTCACGTTGATTGGTGCGCGAAATGATGAACGGATGTCTTGCCAACCTGCCTAGGGCCTGATGTTGACGAACGCAAACCCTCTTCCGGTCACCGTACGGCCGGGAACTCCGTATCAAGCAGGTAGGGTCAGAAGTGTTAAAAACTGAAGGTGTGATGTGCTGGTTGTGCAACACTGCCACAAACCTATGGAGATACGTGCTGCCGTTTGGCAGCGGAGTAAGCACACGCACAAAGCACACAATTATATCGCACTGTTACCTTTTTTTTTTTCAAACAATGGCACACAATTCCTTAGCAACGCATAAACTTGTTTGGGAAGCCTATTAACTGCTAAAGGGAAAGACCAAGTTATTCACAAAAAGGTAACACATGTTAATTTAAGTTACCTCCAATTACACACCACGGCGCGAACTAAGCACTGATCGATCCTGCCTCTTCCACAAGCCAGAACGAAGTGATCGAACCAAGCCCCAAAATCCTCAGATAAGGCGCTAGATTCAAATAACCTCCACTATCAGTTTGCATCATTTCCCAAGAGAAGTGACGAAGTTCTAGATTTGTTTATTATCACGAAACGCATTAGGGGCAAGTGGGGTATCCTTTATCGAACAACTTTGCTTTATACATTCTCTCGGTTTTTGTAACTTTTGCATATCGTTTTACTTTTGTGCGCTATAGGCTTTGGTAAGGAACTCATTATCAACATCTTGCGTGATCGTGTTGCTCCTGAACAGAGTGAATGAAATGAACTCTATCTGAGTGATCGCGCTTTAGATGAAAATTAATTAATTATTTAACAAGAAAACAAATATCTAACAATGAACGACATTCATGCTCGTTACATCTTATCATCCAGCACATCATGAATGTGCGCTTTTGTGATTACAGGGGAAGTGGTAGGAAGAAGCTTATGAAGGATTATCTAAAAACGGATGAGATGTTGCGGTCGTCCATACTGATAGTGCGACTAGTGGAAGCTGAAAGTCGACCTGAAAAGCATCCTCTGACTGTAACTTTGATTCGGCATCTGCATCAAAGCAACCTACGGTCAACGGAGTCCCCCAGGCAGAGTTAGGCAGTGATATGCGAGGAACATCATCGGGTAGGTCATGCATCGTTGCATTCCTTTTTATCGATTGAAGCCTACCAAATCCACCTAGCTGATGAGGGATATACGCGATTACCGAGTCCATAAATGTTACCCTTTCGCTCGTACCGGCCGAATGACCCAATAGTGTTAAAGTGACTATAATAAAAAAAAGTTAAAAAAATTATGAGATATTATAATAATTATTTTTATATGTATGATGCAAGAAGGGGAGGTAAAGTTTGTGTATGACACATAAAACCAGTCAATTTTGCTTTCAGAGGGTCACAATTAGCTATTTTAGCTGTAATGAGTAATCTTCATGAATGAGAACTAATCGTTATAGCTAATCGCAAATTGAGACACTCTGGAAACGAAATTGACATATTTTATGTGTCATACACAAACTTTATCTCCTCTACTTGCATCTTACATAAACACATTATTATTATAATATCTCATAGTTTCATAATTTCTAAAAGTAGCATTTTAACTGTAATAAGTATGTTCAGGCCTGATGGTGATTGTTAGCCACTTCTGGGCTAGTTCATTACCAATCGCCTACGCTTTGCGAGGAAAGGACTTACAAAGTTTTGTATACAAAAGCTGATAGACCTTTTTCAATTGTTGGTTGAATAATCTTTTTTTTTCTATTCTGGGACTGACAATAGTTAGATCTCAAACTTGTTAGAGACATCTTGGCGAGCCGAGATCTCGATTATTTTAATTTAATGTATCTGTTTTTAAAACGGATCGATCTGAGGATTTAGTAGTTAGTGTCATCTTGTGTTCTCTCAAGTGGCTAGGTCCCCATCGGTGTACCCCCATGTTCGTCTTTTTCTCCAGTATGTCGCTTAGATCTAGATCAAGAGCACATTGCTCGAAAAAACCTTGTGTTTTCAATCTATACCCTGCCATCCATTTGTTACAATTTGTTACGCCTAACCTCGAGATAGCCGCGAGTAATCGGCCCCCGCTTTACTAACGTTAGTTTTAAGTAAATTTGTAACCCAAACAATGAATATCGGCTTCGCATAGTTACAGCAAATGAGCCTGGTTAAATAAACGCATTTAAAAAAAAGGAATCAGAGTTTAAAAAACTGATCTCTCGACGTGAAAAAATATTGAGAATAAAAAAAAATTGTTGCCCATTCTATTTCGAAACCTTACACTTGATTTAATCAATTGAGAAGGGGACGTAATTTTCATGGTTTGCGAAGGGCGTATCCAACCCTCAATACGACGCTGTCTATTATGAAGTCAATCAGTAATGGATATGGCAAAATATGAAAAACCACGGTTCACGTAACATTGCAACCGAATTATGGTTATCTTACCGCCGGTAGACAAAAATAGACCATATTTTCTGCCATAGGTATTTTATACTGGAGCAAAGTACCGTGAGTGAAGCGTGATTGCTCAAGTGCACATTGTCCCACTGCCTCGACCAGGGTTAGACCAAGGAAGTGCAAATGCAATAAATACCACCGTAAATACCTCCTGCCGACCAAAACCTAGATCAATCAATTGGTCTGCCGTATTTTCGGGCGAACGACATAAAAACGATCTGATCACAAAACAAACACTGTGTATTATTGTTGTACATGGAAATCTAAGGAAATTTTCGCTTTAAAAAAAATACTAGCAATCAATGAATAGCAGTGCTCCGTTTAGCTGTGTCGCTTCCTGTTTTCCCTCTCTTAGTTCTTTTTCTACACAGATGCACGTTTGCACCAGACTTTCTTCTACACGACATTCCGCTCGCCCACCATTATTCTATACGGAACGTCCTTGTCGAGAAATAATGCTATAAGGATGTTTGCCTTTTAACCTACTTTCATTATTCTGCCTCTTCATTCTCTTTATGCCGTTTATAACGGCCGACTGATCGAAAACTCAGGAGAAATTAAATAGCTCATTAAGCACTGCGAAGCTATTCATGCGCCGTTTGCTTCCTTTGAACTGTTGTTCCTATTTTTTGTATGATGAGAACATTACTCCTAATTAGTGACAACAAATAATTAAGGCAAGAAAGGTGATTTGATTAGTTCCATACTTTTAGTTTTTTTTTCTTCCTGTAGATAACAAAATTTGATGTAGACTAGCTTAATATTACGTTACATCTCTTCTTAGTAGCGTCTTTTCTGTTTGTGTTCCTATTTATTCGGATAGGATAAGATCTTGATTCGCACTAAAGCATTCCTTGTTTTATAAGATGTCTCGCATTTTAAAATCGTTATGAACATCACATTTCATTCAATTACCTTCCATCGGCGCTAGGGTTCTTCGTTACATTCCTTTCTTAGAGATAATGTTTTTGAATTTTAAATTTTAATAAATCACTCAAATGTAGAAAATATAAATCGATAAATCCTTTCAGTGTCATTCCTTATTGATAAGCTCACAGACCACCGTTATACGCGTAGTCTGCCTTGTTATGCATTACCAGACAGTTATCGACAAAGTAGAAGCTATCTGATCGGGTCTCGAACGGATTCATAATCATCTCATTCACTGGAAAAAGTTTGGTTGGTTATTAATTCAAATTACACCACAAAATCTGCCCGATGGATTTAAATGGTGATTATGGCGCCGAAATGATGAATATTGATGAGAACAATTAACAACGCTTGGTTTCCTTTTGTTGGTGGTTACAGGTGGCTGTGAAAATGGTGCTCAAAATATGCAAAATAAGTCGATTTCAAGAAAATTTCATATTTAGCCCTCTCCACAGATGATCCACAACTTTTCGGACCATCTCATGTTAGTCAATGTACCATTAAATCGTCAGTACATTTAAGCTTCTCCGTGTGCTCATTAGGTACGTCAATATGTATTCTTTAGAATTTAACAGAGCAACTATTTAGAGAAAAAATACTATTGATTTTAAACAAAAACTTTTTTTAATGGATTTAATAAGCCAATCAATCGAATGATGCACCTGTGTAATTTGCATTGTGGATTGACATTACTATGTCCAAACAGCAAATAAAACTTAAGCTGAAACATAATAGAAATAATGCATAGTATGTAAGTAAACATGTATGTAGTCTACATTGGCTTGGCGAAATGAATAAATAAATAAATAAATAAATAAATATCGCACAAGGGAAAAAAAATTCCAGTCGCTGATATGAATAATTTGATGCCAGCAATTTTTTCAAAAAGACATTTTTGCATCTCAAAACTGCATGATTTCCTCAAACGCTGAAACCTTAAAACAAAAGGCATCGAAATTTAGGTATTTTGCAAAGACGCCCAAATAGATTAAAACATGTTAAATGAGTTACTTAAAATTACTAAAATGCTCTTAAACGTCAAATCCACCCATAAATGACCTGAAAAAAACACTTAAAGGGTCATCGCAACGCATAAAACAACAACAAAGCAATATAAACAATGAGGATGGCATACAAGCGCATGAATGTCCTCAACATACTAGAGTAGCTTAAACGACTTGGAAACTCAAAATAACATTAAAAACTCCAAATACGTAAAATCGCACAATCAAATAGCCAAACTGAATATAATTCAATAATATTGAAAACTACAACTCTTATAAGAATCGTGAAACACGAAAAACAAAAGTCATCAAGACATTGCATTAGGTCCTAAGTAACATTCATCGATTCTCTTCGCCGACTTTCTCTTTCGTCAATAGCTTGAGCACATAACCGTTTCTTGGTCGTATCAGATGCTAGATAAAAGCTTCTTTTAATGATCTGTGTGCTGAAAATACCTGGGAATGTCTTTACATGGCCGTGGTGATACAAAGAAAAAGTCGGCGAAGAAAATCTGTCAATGTTGCTTTTGAGTTAATGCAATGTTCAGCTTGAATATTTTAAAATAGCCCATGAAAATTATTAATTAATCAAAGTTTACAATTTCAAACAAAAATCGTTGCAATCTACAATTCAAAGTTTTCATCAGTGTCATTCCCACTAAAGACTTATAAAAAATCTAGGTCCCCTGGGTAAAAATAGAGGGAATGACACTGATGAAGACTGCACATTGTAGTCGAAATACGTAACTGTCATGGATACCAAAATTAATTAAGTGGAATTAAATGGAAGATAGCCTTTTTTGTTGTTTTATTTAAGCATCCCGCTAACAACCCAATTTCATTACTTCATAACGATTACTGTTAATTTTGTTTTGGTCATTCGTGACTTTCTCGGGGTGAGATTTGAACTCAAGTCTTTCAGCGTGAGAAGCATGGATGCTAACCATATACACCAGGTCCGTATTCAGTTAAACATAGTGAATGCAAAATCAGTAATCAAATTGATTTAATTGAAAGCAGGATTAGTTTTCCGTTTGATTCATCAGTGTAAAATTTTGCTCTCATTTTTGCTGTGTTAACCGTTAAGTCAACCAAAATGAGATCAACTGGAATATTCAAAATAAGTTACATCATATCAGCAAATTGTGATTTCAATTTGATCTCCAGCTTTGCTCGGGATAGCTCTATTGCAGATCCAGCAACTCATTTCAGAATGTCTGGAGAGTCACGCCCATTCCGAGGTTACTTTCACTCACAATAAGCCCCGCATGTATGCATCACCGTTATCAAATGGATATTGGTATTACACACTTCCAGGTTCGAAAATATTCTTTTCAAACCTGTCACGTAGGGGAAATGGATGTAATGTCGGCCTAAAACCGTCCCAATGACGCGTTCATCTAGATAAAATTGATAAATAGCAGATTTTTAGCGATAGATCCATAGGCCAACATTAGAGCCATTTCCCCTATTTAGTTTTATTTTGATATTTAATTTATAAAGAATAATTGGAAATCTCTCACCATATCGTACTTTTCCGCCGCCGTTGATTGCTTCTTTTGGAAACCCTTGTATTTTTTTCTCTCTCCAACGCTTCGTATTTCTCCAGTCAAAATGACTACTAGTCTACCGAAAGTTTCCCATGTGTTCCATGACGTTTCGACGGCAGTCCATTATCTATAATGGTCTTGAGCTTTTAGTTGCAGATTATAAAACTGTAACACCAGCGCGAAAAATAGACAATGCTTATATCCGGGTATTTTATAAACGAGCATCACCACAATGGGATGGCCGTTCAGAATGGTTCAAAGGATGTGAAATGAGGGAATATTTAATTTTAACACAATTTAAAATATTTTAATACAACATTCAACTTTTGACTAATAATAAACACATTTTTCAATATGTTGTCTTAAACAATTTCTGGAAGCATTTACTTGTGTTTTATCGAAGACATCAAATAGAGAAGACTGGCAACTCTGCCATAATCCAAGTGACAGATACATTAGCGCTGCGCTCGAGTGAAGGTGGAAATAACGCATAAAGAAGTGAGCAAATACACAAACCATTCTTCAGAGGTTGTAATCTTTGCTATCCAATTCGTTCGAAGCATTTACCTTTTCGCAGCAGATGACGCGATTGTGCCGGTCTCATAGCGGTCGTATGAGAGTGATATGTTGTCTTCGGTTTTATACAATTAGTATCAATGTTCCGTTACATTGGTGAAATATGAAACACACCTTTTAAAGTGAATTGCACATAACAATGATCAGTGTCATCACTAACTCACATATGAAACCTGCCTCGACCAACCTGGCAGAACGCGCCCTAATCCTCACTGAACCAAAGAGCAGGGCTTTTTTTTTTAATTTTTTATATAATTTTCCATTATTTTTTCGAAGCGATAAACTGTCGTTGGAAGCATAACTGTCCCAGAGGCGCAAGAAGTGGGTGGGACAGGTGGGACATGTCCTACGCACAAAAATACTTGGATGGGACAGTCAACGCTTTAATCCTCCAATGATAAAATCGTACCCTTCTTTCTAATAGAAATTCCGACTAAAGTGCTCATACGCTGAGAAAAGATTGATTAATTCTCATGTGATTTAGCCGGGGGTTTCCAGAGCATGGCCGGATGTGACCAGTATAGTCCTGTGCTGCTCTGATTATAATTACCATTTAACTACATGATGGGTTTTATTTATTTCAGGCTGCATTAAGTTTCATGGCATTTACAAACCAGAACATGTTTCGGCCATACATATCTGGAACCAGTTACCGATTAAAAAATATTCAAAAAGTTCTATTAGACCATAGTACCTTGTCCCACCCACATCTTTGAAGCTGGACGCGCCTCTGAGCTGTCCCATGTGTATATGAAATTCCATAGAACATGGGACAATTATGCGTCCACCGCTATAAAATTTCGAAAGCCAAAATGGCCTTTAACCCTTTGAACCCTATCTATTCTGCTGTTGCTGTGGCGAGCAGCTACCACACGGTTAGAAAAAAGTACCCAAAATTAAGTTCTTTTCACTCATCTCGGTACTATAGTGCAGGAACCCAAAAGTAGGTAAAGCGGGTCAAAGTAATTTTCATTTACTTGTGTACAGTTCGTATGGAATTTTCCACTGGCTTTTTAACCAAAAGTACGTTAGTTGTACCCAACAGTACGTAAATATGATTATACTCAACGTTGGGTTCCCACACTCTACTACCCCTGTTGGGTGGTTTTGCTCCTCCGTTTTTGACAACATTAGAAGGAGAAAAGGAGACAAACTAGTCAAAAGTAGGTAAAAGTGAACTGGCCGTTGGGTACTTTTTTCTTACCGTGCAGTAAAAGCTACCAGATTTTTTTTTTGCTTTAGGAATTAGAGAGATTTTCAGCCTTGGGCTGGTTCATCTTTTAGCTACCAGATGTTTTTTTTTTTTTTTTTTCTTTGGTTTGTTTTTTCCGTCGATCTTGTTTTCCGTGCTGAGCACCAATGCTACCGACGTGCCAGGAAGGCAGCTCCCACACCTGGACCCTACCTATCGACCCATCAACTCATGAACTGGGGACCAACGGCTTTACTTCCCGTGATCAGAGATGTTATGCCTCAGAACATCCCGGCGGCGCCGACTGGGATTGAACCCAGGCCTGCTGGGATGAGAGGCAATCACGCTTACCTAATCATTAGATGTTATGATCACATTTTTTACTTGTAAGTCACAAGAAGAGATTGCAAAGTATGTGTTTGATACATAAGACCTGTCAATTTTGCTTCCTGAGAGTCGCAATCGTTCATCGCAGCCTCTTGGACAGCAAGGTGAAAGGTCAATTTGGGAAGAAAAATCCGAGTTGAAACGAGTTGTTCTGAGGTCTTCTGGTATCATTCGCTTTGGCTCAATTGAGGAAATGTAAGTTTCACGGCGTGACTGCCAGAAAAAAGTCTGTCAAATTGAAAGCAGGTTTAACAGTTAGCAGAATAAGCACTGCAAATGGAGAAAATGCGCCATCAATGTAGTATGGTGCCCTTCACATCATCTGCCATAACTCATCATGGCCAATTCTGGAGCCCTTTTGATTTTGTCAACTAGAGAAACGTCAATTAAATAGATAATTCCTCAAAAATTCCCATTCACTAACATCTCAGTGCTTCTATCGACTGAGTGAGGTATTGATAGCGTTCCTGTTAAAAAATAAACGTTTTTAACCAATCAATAATATACGACCTTTTGCATGCCGTGGTGTTACATTCGACCGTGCGCAATTTAGCGGTTAAAAAAATATTACAATTTAGTAATATCTCACGGAAAGCGTAGTTATCAGGTTATGGACCACCCACAAACGTTTTACATTGAAGATTTGCAAAATTTGCGCTTTTATTAGGAAACACAGCAGGTCGTATGTACAGTTTTTACGCTTCCGTCAAATTTGTTACATACGACATTTGACACTTCCATAGAATTTAGGTGACGTATGTAACATTGCGCTATGTTTTGATCGCTTGGCACATACGACAATTACTTTTTTAATGTGCAAATGAAACAGAAATGAGGTAGTGGAACCAAATTTTGCCTCTAGGAAGAGTAAGCAGAGTAGTGTCTGGTAGCATTAAAATATCAATTTGTTTTCGTTTGTTTCATACGACCCAATCAAAAAGGACTTCCAAATTCACCTTTCCACGCTTGGTAATTTTAAAGTTGGTATGAATAAAAGTATCCTTCACCGTGGTTTTGACACTAGGCCTGCACCCGAACTTACATTTCTGTAAGATTCTGTACAGCAAAAAGCAAAAGTATGTTCACGGGAGTAGTACGGAATAGTACGGACTTTCTGCAGCACATGATTTTCAGAGTGATTTGAGATTTGAGCGTAATTGCTTTTGAAAACAAACACGTCAATTGACGTGTTTGTTTACAAATGCAATTACGCCCAAATCTCAAATCACTCTGGATTTGCTTACAGCAACTTACAGAAAAATAAAAAAAGCAAGTACGGGAACAAACAGGGCATAACTGCAGTCAATCTGGACGACAGTTCGTGCAAATTAACAAGGTTTATTTTTAATTTGATCTGCTAGTAACCAGCAGAAAAGTGAGTTTCTGGTAGCCGATTGCTGTTTTGTTTTGATTCTGCGTTCCGTTCCGCATCGTTCCATTTCGCTTTTCTCCATTCCATGTGCTAAATAACGTTTGAGCAATTTTCAGTTTGCACGGCGTGCAGATTAACGGGGTTCAAACTAAAAAGTGTTCAGATTAGGAACGGGCAGATTACCGGGGGTCCACGGTAGATTCCATAGATAAGCGGAGGTAAATGGTTCCATTTTCCTCTCTTCCTGCACGGTTTTTGGTGAAAGAAAACCTGCATTTTTTTTAATTTTTTTTTGCGCCTTCAGGCGCCTCTATCCTTCACTTTATTATTATTTTTCCTTGATTTGTTTTCCGTCGATCTTGTTTTCCCTACCGACGCCAGGGAGACAGCTCCCACACCTGGACCCTACCTATCGACCTATCAACTCATGAACCGGGGACCAACGGCTTTACTTCCCGTGAAGGCGTGATCAGAGATGTTATGCCTAATAATATGCCTAGTAATATTAAATTTTTTTTTGCTGTGTACGTTGAGAATAGTGATCGAATGTCTATGGAATATTCCTGTCTTAATTTTGTTTTAAGTGGTGCAGTTTCCGCTTTTAGGCTATTTAAATATGAATAATACAGCCAATTTTCCATTTCTCTCTAATTCGATATTGAATGGACGATGGCATCACATTATCAAAAAGTAGGTATTCTAAGGCCAGAAGGTCCTGAATAAACGTGTTCAACTTTTTGGCTCAACTCTGGTACTATATTCGGTCCCAAGCTAATCGATTCACCCCTCGAAATATAGGAAAATCCACGAACCCCTCATTTTATCTGTCAAACTTTCATAGCGAATCAAAACAAACATAGTGTAGTATCAGAATTTTCACTAGAATGGGGTACGTTAATCGATTTGCTTGGGACCAATAGGCTAGTCAAGCAGTGAGCCAATTTAAAATCATTAGTTTCCACCGGTTGGTATATCTGAGTAATTCTCGTTGAAACCAGGCCGCCATTGACACATGGTCTTTAAATATTTAAATATATCCGCTTGTTGGTCGAAACTGACGAAAAAATGAGATTGCTACTTTTCTTAACTCTAATTAATGGACCCCTCGCTCGCCAAGGGGTGAATTTTCAAAAAAAGTTGAATTTCTAGCAATTCCTAACGTATTTATCATGTTAAATCTTTGAAATTTCATATGGAATCCTCCTGCAAACAACACGTTATTATGAAGGATAGGTCTTTCATTCAAAATGGAAGTATTATTGGCGGCCATCTTGGATTAGGCCACCATATTGGATTTTATCAGATAAAACGTATTTTTCACTATGTTCGCATCCACCGATTTTGATTGAGGTGACCATCTAAAAGCTGAGAAAAATGCTATCAGATACACGCAACACATTAGATGAGCAATGAAATTAACACTATGAACCAACCATTTTTCTATGACGACGTTCACACTTTTCCACGCATGACGTGCCATCAATGTCAAAGCAGCACCAGCGTTCAGTGCCCGTGTATATTTGTTTGAGTGATTGTGTATTGTTGGCTCATTGTTCGCGTGTATGAATGTGTTCATCACAATGATTTTGACGTTTGGTTTTTCTAGACGGAAGTTTGTTCTTTGTTCCAGATTGATTGGCACTGCTTTGGCGTTGATGGTACGTCATGCGTGGAAAATTGTGAACATCGTCATAGAAAAAATGTTGTTTCATAGTGTTAATGTCATTGCACCTAATCTGTTGTGTGTATCTGATAGATTTTTTTCCTCAGCTTTTAGATGGTGACCTCAGAATCAAAATCAGTGGTTGCAAACAACGACGCCGGTGGTGTAGTGGTAAGCGTGATTACCTCTCACCCCAGCAGGCCTGGGTTCAATCCCAGTCGGCGCCGCCGGGATGTTCTGAGGCATAACATCTCTGATCACGCCTTCCTTTGGATGGGAAGTAAAGCCGTTGGTCCCCGGTTCATGAGTTGATGGGTCGATAGGTGTAGGGTCCAGGTGTGGGAGCTGCCTTCCTGGCACGTCGGTAACATTGGTGCTCAGCACGGAAAACACGGTTTTCTGATAAAATCCAATATGGCGGCCTAGTACAAGATGGCCGTCAATAAAACTTCCATTCCAAAAGAAAGCCATATTTTTCCTCTTCATAATAGCGTGTTGTATGCAGGAGGGTTCCATATGAAATTTAAGATTTAACATGATAAATATGTAAGAATTACTAGAAATTCAACTTTTTTGAAAATTGCGATCTCATTTTTTCATCAGTTACGGGGGGCGACTCCGGCGTAGTGGCTAGCATCCATACCTCTCACGCCGGAGTCACGAGTTCAAATCTCACCCCGGACAAGTCACGAATGACCCAAGAGTGTTAAAGTGACTATAATAAAAAAAAAAAAAAAAAAAAAAAAAAAAAATTTCATCAGTTACAGTGCTTTTACCGACTGAGGAAGACCCGAAATTATTTTGAGGTGAATTAACCAGCAAACGAAACATGCAGAGCGGCTACTGAAAGAAGTACCCGGCTTTCCCTGTTCGAATCATTGGGGGAGTTTAATTATTTCTCAATTTATTCCTCAATTTTACAAATCCATATAGCAACCCACTTTTTTCAAATTTGGCACAGTTGGTGTGAACTTCAAAAGAAACCGAAAAAGGCAGCAGGGAGCATATGATTGTAAAGTTAATCCACCTTTGTTTGCATACTATCTGTGAGTTATTATATAGTTGGAAAGCTTATAAAAATTACAACAGGATTTTCGTTTCTTGGACGTTAAAAAAATCATCAGTTATGCTGCATTTGGTCAAAACAAAGGGAACCCTAGTTTAGTTATGTAGAATCATTAAATAATGTTGTCGACTTTTGAGCACCATTTACTGTTCAGCCACCACTCGGTTGCTAATTATGTTTGACTAAACATGAAACAATAAGCAAATCACTTACCTAGGTCCGGTGGGATGGTTGGAAATTCATAAATATGTTCGCACGTATTCTTCGAGAAAGGGATGCAGTATCCAAACTCAAAGTCGAACGTTTTCAGGAGTTGATCCTGGAAAAAGTGTCGCTCGATCATTCGGAAATTTTTCACACACTTGCTGCCAACTGTGAATTCCACTCTGCAAAGGAAATGGACGTAGCAAATTAGGATCATGCACCTATTTTCTGACACAGAGATCACATACGTGGCTCCCACAGTTTTTAGCTTCAGGAACTGTGGTGTAAACTGATATCGGACGTATCGCCCCGCATTCGGTTCAAGTGTTTCTTCCTCCTCGTTGACGTGGTCCTCATTACCAGACGCAACATGATTGCCCCTCTCAACTGGAACCGAACTGGTATCAGTGCTTTGGACTGATTCACTCGCGGACGGTTTGGCAATTTCAAAGAGCACTGCTCCACTTTCCATGTCACGTATTTTAAATCGGGTAAAATCGATGTCGTAAATGTTTGCATCCGGAGAGCACAAATAATCGTCGGTTATTTTGTTCAACTTTAGCACATACTCAGGACTGATCACTTTTGGCGGTGGAGGATTGTTGGTGGGTGAAGCTGCGCCCCCAGCACCATCGCCAGATGCTGTCCCAGAGGGAGCTGTTGAAATCGTCGATAACTTTTTACCAACTACACTCATCCTTTGCGCAAAGAAACGAACTGTACGGAACCGATTATGTGCAAAGTTTTTTTCGAATTGCAATGCAACTTATATTTTGTCACTATCGCACGACACTTCGAACGACTCGGGTTCTCTTGTTAGAACATCCCGTGCCCTTTTTTCACGTCCGTGATGGCTCACACATAGAAAAACTGAAAACTAGTGTCACTTTTTGTTTATTTTTTTTCATTTTGCTTGCTTTGGTGATGGCATGACAGAGGTGCATTCATTGCAAGCCGTCGATGAGATTTTCAAGCCGCTGGGTGTATTTTTCAATTAGGTCGACAGAGTAAGGGCCGTATACATCTATGTGCTTAACCTATATAGGTGAGGTAGTACCTCTTACGAATGTATTAGTAAGCGGGGCAAACTTTATGGGAGGTAGTGTGGTCCCGTGTACCCGAAGCTTCACACGCTAACTTGAAAGTACCCATTAAATGAGTATCTTGTACTCATTTTTTAAATTTATTCTTAGCTGTCAAAAAATGGGTATTTTTACAAAATGAAAAATGTTTACTTTTTATTCATTTTTGAGAACATTGGCTTGAAATAAAAATGGGTAAAAAATTCATTCATATTTCAATGCAAAAAAAGAGACGCCATTTTCGCATATCAGGAGGAAATTTTACGCGGTCGGGATTTATCGCGAGTTTTCCAACTATGGAAAGAGCGACAAAGCTAGTTGTTACAAGGTAGGGATTATATAAATGTGCGACATTCATACAAATTGTTCTAATAATGTGTTTCGTTTCAGGTTTGCTGAGATCTTCGAAGAATTTCACATTCATAAGGAACCGGACCCATTCGATAGCAGTATCCATCACGAAGAAGAACATTCATTTGTTGCTGATCATGCTGAGAAAACTGCATGAGCTGCAACCGACACATCGAAATCGTGATTGGATGGTGGAGGCCGTTGTGGGAATGTCCAGCACAACATTTCAATGCATATTTCAGGGAGAAGCTTCCGCCAGGTGAATTTTTTCAGCTACGGTCTTGAGGACGTGGATGGAAGTCTGGAGAGGTCTCCCGCCCATTTAGTCATAAATTCAACAAGAAAATTGAATTGTAATCGTTGATGATCAATATATGTACAATATAAAGAGTTTCAATCCCTTTTAATCTGTTTTTTTTTCACAATTTATTTCTTGGTTACATCTATGATGACAGGGTGCCCCATGAAGCAAAATTTTCAATAAAATGGGTACTTTCTACTCATGTATAGAATAAAAATGAAGGGTCAAAAGTACCCATTTTTTGAAGTAATCCTTGAATACTCATTAATGAGTAAAGCAGGTTTTACTCATTAAATGAGTTAAGCCACTTTTCTATAAAATTGATGAATTTGTACTCATTAATGGGTACTTTCAAGTTAGCGTGCAGGCACCGGAGACAATAAAGTTGCGACGTCACAATCACGATTTTTGTTCGGAGAGTTGGTTGTTGTGTCGTCACCACTTTTCATCTCCGAAAATGTTTAGTAGTATGGTAGTATCACAGACAAACAGACATAACACCTTGAATATTTCTCACTGTAAAACATCGTCGCTTTTCTGTGCACAAAACATTACCGCCATCTGTTGAGTACACGGTGGTGGGTAGTACGCTGAACAGATGGCGGTAGTGTGCAAACGTCAAATGCAAGGGAATTGACTACCAACTACGATACTTTTAAATTGACCGTTAAATGCTTGTTCGATGAACAACTTGCGAATGTTATGTCTGTTTGTCTGTGGTAGTATTGCTCTCAAACACAAACAAACACTGTCATGTGCCACTCCTGTATGTATATCTCATTGCGTATACATCGACAGTGAGCATGCATAAGGGCCTATACGAGATGATCGATTCTCTTCGTCGATTTTCTCTTTTGTTAATAACTCGCTAGATTTAACGTTTCTCGGTGCGTTTGCTGTTGCTTTTGATAGCCAATACAACCTGTTACTACTATGCATTGAACAAATTCTAGAAAATTGTTTCGCTTAGCTGTAGCAATGCAAAGAGAAAGTCGATGAAGAGAATTGATCATCGCGTATTCGCCCTTATGCATGCTCACTGTTGACATTATGTATTTACGCTTAAGCCCTCTAGTTGAAGTATGGCCGACTGTCACCACCAAACTGAAAAAAAGCTGTTCCAATCGAGCAAAGCAGTGCATTTTGATGGTTCGATTGGAACAACTTTTGACAGACGTCCATACTTTTACTGCACACAAAAAACAAAAATTGTTCCTTTAAGAATAACGCATGATCAAATTAAAAGTTTCCCAAATTTCTTAGTTTCAACTATGAAATTTTTCAAATGTAAAATAATTTTTTTGATTTAAAAGTGTTTCTTTCACTTTCGGCTTGTAATTTTAAACGTTTATTTTTTAGAATAAAAGTTGTACAATTGTCAAAAAAAATCTCTTCCTTGCGATGTGTTTGACAGTACTGAACCTGTGTTTCCCGCCAAATTGGACATGCGAAACAAACAAACAAAACAAAAGCAGCTGTGAGAATTAGCATGAGCAGCAGCAGTTTCATGAACTTTTCCACATTTTCATCCACCGGTGCGCTTGTTTCTCTTCTGTAAGATACTAAAAATAAGATGGAGACATTCGTGGTGACGCTATGAAGTGGAAGGATTGGAAAGATCCTCCAGCTGCGGGATTTGGAGGTAAGATGATGAAATTTTCGAAGAGTTTGCTTGCCAATTTTCCTAATTGATGTGTTTTGATTTCCAGCAGCCTCGTCAGAATTGCCGGAAAGGAAGGCTGCTCCCACCATCACCATCACCAGCTGTTCAGTCAACTGTATATTTGCGTAATACGCTTCCCATGCTTTGAAGTTCCATAATGCCGTGCCCTTTCAGTCAGCATCATATAAATAAACTAAAATATATTAAATTTAATATTTCTATGCTTTATTTCTTTCAAAGTAAAAAGCAATTTAATTAAAAAGATTCATATTTGAAATGAAAACATAAATCATTGCGATAAAACTGCCCATCTTTTAAATTAAATCCTTTCATAAGTCTATTTAACAAAATAGGTTTTCGTATTGACAGTTCTACAATTCGATTTGAAAGTTTCAACTTTTAAAAGTAAAAAACGAGTTACTTTTGAATTAACAGTTAGCTGACTTTTGTTTTGAAAGCTAAAGACTTTCTACCAAAAAGAACCAACGGAAACTTTTAATTCTACCAATGGATTTTTCAATTTTACTAACAATAATTTTTTGTGTGTAGGGCTTAAATTTACACAAGAGGGGATGGGGTGCCATCGGTGCAATCCCACATAATTATTTAAATATCATTGCCCATTACAATGATGCAAAATTTGAAATTTTCGCTCCACAATACTTAAACGATTCCAAATCAGATCCTGACTTACAAAATTTGAACCCATTTGGTGAGAAACTGAGATGGCACAAACCATTTGAAGTTTGTATGGGAATTACTATGGTAAAACCAAGATTTTTGTTCATGTTTATCTAAAAATTCACCATATCGGTCTGCTTCAAAAGCAAACAACTGTGCTTGTAGGAAATTTTCCCAGCTACAGCTTTGCTCAAGACCACTTTTTGATTAAATGCGCTGATGTCTTATGATCATGCTCAATCAACTGCTCAGCAGGCAACATTGGTGTTTCTGGGGCGTTGAATAGGACACAAAAATCATGGCTACTATGTCACACTGCAAAATATAGTGTTGCCTACAGAGCAGCTGCTTGATCATGTCATAAGTTTACCAATCTCTAAAATAATTAATAACTTTTTCCTGTCTCGTTTTACCTAGAAACGATCTACGGCAAAGTTGTAGCTGAGAAAATTTTCTATAAGAATGGATATCGAACTGTTTCACAGCTCAATATGGAAAAAAGATTAGAAGGCAATGAACAAAAAGTTGAGATTTCCCATAGCAATTTACATGTAAACTTCAAATGGCTTGTGCGAAGTCTGTTTCTAACCAAATGAGTTGTAACTTTGGGAGGCTAATCAGGACCCGATTTGAAACCATTTAAGCACTGTGGAGCGAAAAAGTCAAATTTTGCATCAGTCTATTGCCCATCCTAATTAAAATGTTAAGGTTATTTTGCTAAACGACATGTTCGGGGTATCATCCAAACCATTTGTGGAATAGTTAAATTATTTGGGTTATAGTTCGTTTATGGCAACTTTTTATTAGGGCATTCTTCAATGAACGACGTGTAAATATTTACATCATTGACAAATCTCAGGTAATCATCGAGGGGCACGCAATACAAAGAACCGGTGCGTTGAAGTTAAAATGCAATCTAAAGTACTTAAAGTAATTAATGCGTTTTGAAGTAGTGGTAATTAAAATTATCTATCCGTAATTAATGTAACTGCACATACTATTCATTTGACTCATACATTTTATGTGTACTTCTTGTTGAGAAACAAACTGCGGTGATATTATCACCATCGTCTTGTGGAGTAACCAATAACAATTTACCATTCAACTGATAGATCGGTACTGACACATCGGATGACAATTGTCAGTGTAAACATGAGAGATGCGAGCCGTAACTGTTATTCGCATATGGTATTGTATGCAATATTGAATGGAGAAGCTTTAGTGGTCAGCTAGAAGCTTTGCCTCTTGCATACAAACTTGCTAGTAGTATTTGAATGTGTGCTATCTCATATATAGGCAATAGTGATACATTCGCACCTGTTGCCAAACTGGAAAGCGTTCGTTTAGCTCTTGCACTGGCTAACGAACACAAATTGCTTGTACACCAAATGGACGTCAAAACAGCATTTTTGAATGGGAATCTAGAAGAGGAAATCTTCATGAAACTCCCACCGAAAGAAAACGGACAAAGCCAAAATGTTCGTTTACATAAAAGCTTGTATGGACTTAAACAAGCAAGCAGATCTTGGAACAAACGTTTCGATGATGCGATGAGAGAACTAGAATTTGTTCCACTCAAAAATGACTGTTGTATTTACAAATCAAAGTCCAAAGGAATCATCCTAATTCTCTATGTAGACGACATTCTTTTAATTGCCAAAAATATAGATGATATATTGTGGATCAAAGAAAAACTTGGAAGGTTATTCCAAATGAAAGATTTGTCTGAGGTAAAACATTTCCTAGGAATGGAAATAAATCGAGATTTTGACAATCAAACCATTGAAATCTCACAAAGTCAGTATGTTGAAAGGCTCCTGGAAAGATTTGGAATGGCCGAGTGTAAACCAGTGGGGACACCATTGGACACTAATACAAAATGGTCGAAATCTGAAGAAAAACTTACTGATCAACCCTACAGAGAATTAGTAGGATGTCTACAATACCTCTCATTGACATCCAGACCGGATATATGCGCTGCAGTGAATGCGTTAAGTAAATATACCAACTGTGCAACCGATTGGCATTGGACAGGGCTAAAACGCATCTTACGGTATTTGAGAGGAACCAGTAACACCAAAATAGTTTACTCTAAACAAGCCAATAGACCAGCCTTAGTAGGATTTGGAGATGCGGATTTTGCGAACGATCCAGACGACAGGAAATCAATATCTGGCTATGCATTTCAACTCTACGGCAATCTTGTTTCGTGGTCAACGAAACGGCAACCAACAATAAGCTTATCAACGAGTGAAGCTGAATTAATAGCATTGTGCGCTGCTACGAAAGAAGGAATGTGGATAACAAAACTTCTGAATGAATTGGACGTAGTCATAACACCATTCATTATTATGGAAGACAGTATACCATGCATCCACATAGCAGAGGAGCCGAGATCACATCAACGAATGAAACACCTGGACATCAAGTATCTCTTCATCCGGGAACTCATCAAGGAAGGAAAGTTGAAGCTACAATTTATCCCGAGCGTAGATCAGCCAGCTGATGCATTCACAAAGGGGTTACCTAAAAATACACATCGAAGGTTATTCGTGCTGTTGAATGTAAAAATTGTGGGGAAGTGTTGAGAAACAAACTGCGGTGATATTATCACCATCGTCTTGTGGAGTAAACAATAACAATTTACCATTCAACTGATAGATCGGTACTGACACATCGGATGACAATTGTCAGTGTAAACATGAGAGATGCGAGCCGTAACTGTTATTCGCATATAGTATTGTATGCAATATTGAACGGAGAAGCTTTAGTGGTCAGCTACACACAAAAAATTATCGTTAGTAAAATTGAAAAATCCATTGGTAGAATTAAAAGTTTCCGTTGGTTCTTTTTGGTAGAAAGTCTTTAGCTTTCAAAACAAAAGTCAGCTAACTGTTAATTCAAAAGTAACTCGTTTTTACTTTTAAAAGTTGAAACTTTCAAATCGAATTGTAGAACTGTCAATATGAAAATCTATTTTTTTAAATAGACTTATGAAAGGATTTAATTTAAAAGATGGGCAGTTTTATCGCAATGATTTATGTTTTCATTTCAAATATGAATTCTTTTTAATTCAGTTGCTTTTTACTTTGAAAGAAATAAAGCATAGAAATATTTAATTTTATATATTTTAGTTTATTTATATGATGCTGACTGAAAGGGCACGGCATTATGGAACTTCGAAGCATGGGAAGCGTATTATGCAAATATACAGTTGGCTGAACAGCTGGTGATGGTGATGGTGGGAGTAGCCTTCCTTTCCGGCAATTCTGACGAGGCTGCTGAAAATCAAAACACATCAATTAGGAAAATCGGAACCAAGCAAACTCTTCGAAAATTTCATCATCTTACCTCCAAATCCCGCAGCTGGAGGATCCTTCCAATCCTTCCACTTCATAGCGTCACTACACACAAAAAATAATCGTTAATAAAATTAAAAAAACCATTGGTAGAAATAAAAGTTCGCGTTCGTTCTTTTTGGTAGAAAGCGGTGTGCTTTCAAAACGACAGTCAGCCAGCTCTCAAATTAAAAGCCTTTTTTATTGTTAATTTTAAAAGTTGAAACTTTCAAATTGAATTGTAGAACTGTCAAACCGAAAACCTAATGCTTTTAGATTGGCGTTTCAAAAGTATTGATTCAAAAGACGGACATTTTATCCCAATTATTTAAATTGTCATTTAAAAAATGAATAATTATTGATTCAATTGCTTTTATGCTTAAAAATAATGAAACCCATATTAATGTTTATTTAAAGTATTTTGTATTATATTTCTGTTTTTCATTGAGCTTCAGCAAGGGCTACTCAGGCCAAATCTAACTACAGTGAACAGATATTCGTCGGTGGCGAATGACGTTGGGAAGGTTTCCCCCTAGACGCGCGGCTCCACCTTGCAGTGGGCTCGAAACGAATGTGCACTCTGCATTCGCTGCTGACCGACAATTAGCATTGGTCTGGTGTGGATCGGGAAACTTCATATTACCAATTGCTTACCGCTTCCCTTCGTTGAACCATCTTCGATTACTTTTCCATTGGGTCATACAGATTAATCTTCCTTTTTTGTTTTGAAAACCTAAAAAGACCAAATTGAAAGATTTTGTTTAAACTAAGTAAATTAGCAATAAGTAACTGTATTGTTGAACTTTTACCAATAAGGGTCAATGATGTGACGAAGCGTTTTACGTTTTTTTTATAACTGACATCATCCCAAATTCGTATATGTACGTATCCGGATAGATACTCCAAGCATTTCTGCTGCTTGCCTCAGATCTGTAGGATGCATCGTCTGTTTTGAGCCCAACCAGGAATAAACAGCAGAGGTTGGGACATGCTTCAGCTTCTTCGGTAGATGGCGGAGCATTTTCGTCACGTTGTCCTTATTCAGATAATTGTTATGATGCAAATCTAGAAGCAGTAGTATTTGTATGGTTAGAGCTAAAACAGGGGCCTCATTGGGGAAGTCGAAACGAATCATTTTTCGTATGAACGCTTGTATGAAAACAGTCGTTTCGTCTTGCCTCCAGGTGTTCAAATCGATTCCGATTCGAAGATCTCAACACTTACCGCATTAGTTGAATTCAGGCAGATTTATGAAGAGCAGAATACATTGTTGGCCACTTCTTGACGACTTCTATGATCCTGAACACTTTACCGTAAATTCAGAGTAATTTTCTCCTCGGTTGTTTTTAAATTTAGCGGCAAATAAAGGTCCAGTGCTGCCAAATACATTGCTAAGAAGTGGTATGTTTGACAGTTGTACAACTTTTATTTTAAAAAATGAACTTTTAAATATATGAGTTAATAAGTGAAAGAAAAACTTTCAAATCAAAGATGTTACTTTTGTTTTGAATATTTTTGTCATTAAAGGTACGAAGTTTTGCAAACTTTTTAAAATAAAAGTGTATAATTTTTACCATAACAATTTTTGTTCTTTGTGTGTACGAATGTCTCCATCTTATTATTTGTATCTTACAGAAGAGAAACAAGCGCACCGGTGGATGAAAATGTGGAAAAGTTCAAGAAACTGCTGCTGCTCATGCTAATTCTCACAGCTGTTTTTGTTTTGTTTGTTTGTTTCGCATGTCCAATTTGGCGGGAAACACAGGCCCAGTACTGTCAAACACATCGCAAGGAAGAGATTTTTTGACAATTTTACAACTTTTATTCTAAAAGTATACTGACTTTTAAAATTACAAGCCGAAAGTGAAAGAAACACTTTTAAATCAAAAAAATTATTTTACATTTGAAAAATTTCATAGTTGAAACTACGAAATTTGGGAAACTTTTAATTTGATCATGCATTATTCTTAAAGCAACAATTTTTGTTTTTTGTGTGTAGAAGCTTTGCCTCTTGCATACAAACTTGCTAGTAGTATTTGAATGTGTGCTATCTCATAGGGAGATAGGGAGTGTGAGAATGTGAAGCAGAAATGAACTATGTAAATAATGAACTATCGATATTGTACCCTGTCTTCGTAAGATAACCTGACGCATTGAGTTTCAATAAAATCAACCTTAAAACCAAAAGTATTCTCGAAGTGTTTATTGCAATTCTCGAAACACAACACTTCTGAGTGGATTCTGTTTATGTGTGGACACATGATAAACATGTGGAATTTTACATGGAAATTCGCCAATAAAAATATGTCGAATTTTATGAGTGTAGTTAGTGTCATCTTGTGTTCTCCCAAATTGTTGGCTGTCCATGGTTGTACCATAGAGGTAACTCCCAACTAACAATTTTCGCAATGTAAACGCTTTACTCATTTCATTTATACAGCCTCAAGCTGTATTCAAATGTTATACAATATGAGGAAACCTTTACTCAACCTCTTTACAAGCAAATCTGGCGAACTTAGTCAGCTACTTATGGCTGTTGGGACCGGTTGGGAAAAGCTCTTATCGCATATCCATTTACGCTTCTTTGCAGTTGTTATCCTGCTGTTTAGTTGTGTGTGAACTTGAAAGGCGCTTATTTAACTTTTTCCCGGTTATCCAATAATCACTACACAGCTTTGACTGGAAGCCAAACTTTAAATATAAATATTTTAAATATTGTTTAGCGCTTTTTTGTCGGAGGATTTTATTAAGTTTATTTTACTGTGAATCAGATTAATCGAAATTAGAACACCACCAAGTTTATTTACCTTGCCCCGGAATCGAACTTGAGATGACTATAATCGCTATATTCATAGTCTGGCGGATAGAATCTCGGGAACCAATTGAGCTGTCAAAAAGCTGAACCAATCGAGCAAATCATGACCAACAACTGAAAAGAGCACATCAGCTATTGCGAACAAAACTTCGGAAACCCTTTTCTGGTGACTCAAGGCTTGCCTACGCAAAGTTTCCCCTATCCGATGATGCTGGTAATTTGTGTTTGATTGGCGAGGAAAGAATAATCAACGCTAGGGGAAGTACAACTTGATCTGAAGTAATATTTGGTGTAAAAATTGCTCAAATTAGTAATTATTATAGTTTTTAATATAAATGTTAATGATATTAACTGTCAAACGGAAAGCTACAAAGTAAACAATTTTAACAGTGTAGCTATAACGAATACACTCAATCACGGTATACATAAACAAGGTAATATACTCTCGGTTGTAAACATCAAGTTTGAATGTCGACTAACGGCTCATGGCGAATCAAGCGAAAACGACCACGGAACGTGTATATTGATATCATGTACCAAGGTACCAAGGAATGTCGAATTTAGGAGGACAAGGAGTAGATTTCGGTGGTGACGGCCAGCAAGATCAAGTGTTGTGTTCCACCGAGAATGCACGGAGGCTTAGGCGTGTCGATGTTTTTTTTTAATTTCGTGTTGGTAAAAGACAGGCTACAGTCATCCCACCCAGATAAGACCCCCGCTCCATTCTTCAACTTCGATTATTTTTCCTTGTTTTACATGTGCATCTGCGTGTTCATAAATAAATAGGGAATAATAATTGAGAACTTGAGAACACAGGTAATGATTGCCATTCTGTACCCTCCTTTCGACAGAGATACTCTTGCCGATAGATTTCCGAGTCCGGCAAAATTTTTTACATTCAATTAGAATCAATCAACACAGATCCACAGCATTTGATAAATAATTGGAAAAATAATTCAAACAAATGTATACCGTTCTTTGAATTATGATTGGACTCTTTCTAACACTTCCGTTTCAAATGAATTTATTAGCTCGGATTTCGAATTGTTCGTTTAGCTGGATGGCATGAATTGATGCAAGCCTGCATCACGAATAGTGTTTGCCAGCTTCAGGATTAGTTTTTTATCCCCTCTGTAAATTTCCGGGTTTTCTGCGTAAATCCCGTATATTTCACGCATTCAAGTTTTTTTTTTTATCAAAGAACCAAATATTCAAATTAAAAAAAAAAATATTTGAATAATAGCGAAGGGAATAACTTGCCTCTCGTATGAAATCCATTTTCCACTAAACGAATGTCAAATGTACACTTAAAACCAAAAATAGTCAAAAACAATAAAAAAAACAACTGTCAGACTAAGTATGACATTCACAAATATCACAAATATTAAAATATTTAATATTTCCACCATCGTTATTGATGCTTATACTTGAAGTTGAAGCTGGCCTTCCCCTAGAATCAACGTTTTGTTTATAACAGTTGGTAGTGCCTTTTCAATTGTTGGTCTACAATATATTGAATTGGTTCCGCTTTTTGATAGATCGAAATTCTATCCGCCAGACTATGAATATAGCGACTATAGAGACGACCGCATTGACAAACCTTGACACTACCAACTTAGCTACGCCAACACTTTGAACTGATGTAAACAAATCTACATGCCCTTCTACACTCAAAAATAATACAATTCGTTAATAGATTAAAAAATAAACATTTTTCAAATTCACCGGTTGTATACGCTCCATAGATTAAATTTTTACACTATCATAACTTAAACTTTATACCACAGACAAACAGACGTAACTCTTCATTGTGTATCTTCGTTCATGCATTTAACGGTTGATTTGAATATTATCAGTTCCGCGAACTACTCGCCGCAGCGCTGGCATCGAATCACTTTGACGTTTCTATATATTCTATAGAACTTTTATGCAATATTGTTTACGAGTTAACGAGCAAGATTGTTTTCCGCGAGAAGCCAGAGAGATGTCGCTACTGAGGTTATATGTTTTGAGATACTATGTTTTCAAGAACAAGTTTTTCAAAGAGTTACGTCTGTTTGTCTGTGTTTATACCAAGTATGAATAGCAGTCAAAAAGCCTTCCCAAAGTATTCATGTCTAGGGTGATTATTTCTTACCACACCTAGATTAGTTGTGCTGCAAGCGGTAGGTGGGTAGGTGGCGCGTTTTGTTTTTTGTTTTTACCGTGGTCCAAGCTGGCGGTCATTAGTGCATATTATGGAAATTGTGTCGATTAGACTGGAACTGGTGGAAAATCTGACCATTACGTGGAATCCGTGGATTGAGTTTCATGGTGTTTCACAAAAAGTGGCGCATTCGGGTGCTCTACCGCTGTCTGGTAGGTTTGCTTACATTTGTTAGGTTGTGAATGATTAGCTAATGGGAAATTTATTTCAGCTGCTGACGTCGAATTTGGTCCATCATGGGGAAGACGAGGAGGGAATCTTCGGATTCATGGAGGAGGACATCAGGAATGAGAAAGCTCGTATCGTAGCACTTTTACATCTGCAAGGAGCGGTATGCTACCGTTACTTGCTGCGTAGAGCAGTGCTTCTGTAAATTTCATACGCTCTGTGGGATGCGGAAAAGGTGCCTGTTGCATACGTGCGATCCATGGATACGTTCCAGTCGTGGTGCGATAAGCTCGTAGCGCTGGTGGATAAGGTGAAATACTCTGAGACCGAGGCCGGTGGGATTTGCAACGATGAGATGGGACCTACAGGAAGCTGGAATCGATTCGTGCCCCGTGCTGTCCGAATGGCTGGTTCCATCGGAGCTGCGTGGCACAGCTTCCCCATTCGGCGGGGTACTTTTTCAAGTGCCCTTTGTGCAGCAACAAGGACGACTTTAGCCAGGAGATGCAGCAGCGTATGATTTATATACCGGAAAAGTAAGTGAGGCGGAGGTGGGTGAATCGGTATTGGAATACTGAATATTTTTCATTTGTTCTAGGGATGCCTCGTGGGAGCTGGTAACTGGTCAAGAAGATTTGACTGCCACGAGGGGCTTCCGTCGAAAAGTTGCTTCGAGCCATACCGGTCGTAAGGCTCGAGAAGCTCAGCTCGAAAAAGATCAAATCGTTGACTTCTCCGAAGAATGAAGTATCCTCCGCCGGATTATCGACCGTGTTCGATTTCAACTATCGTGTAAAGTTGAACAAAAAGCAGCGTCGAAAATCGATGGTAGAATTGCAGTCCATCAAGGAGGTCATCCGTTCCGACACGGATATGCTAACGGATGCCTCGGCGGAACAGGAGATCGTACGTACCAAAACGCCTGCCCAGAAATCCTTTGCCAAGCAGTTCAAACTAAAGCTTCTCGGGTCCAAATCCGAACCAAGAAAACGGTCGACCAGAGAGTCTGATCCGGAGCACGATTGCAAAAGATTTGATTGCTTCACCAAGGTTTTCACTTTTCTAAGAAAATAAATTATACATTGTTTGAATTTATTGCTTTTCAATCAATAAAAATACCAAAATTAAAAGGACAGTGATCAAATACATTGTATAGATAATCCACCGGTAAACTACGCATGAATATTCAAAAGATAAACTATACCCCTTATACTTCAAGTTTATACTAGGCTCGTTTTGTTGGCAACTAAACGAAGCCTGGGGTCAACCAGGCGAATAGCGTTTTAGTGTGATTTTTAAACTAATTAGTTTAATTTTTTTTCTGAGTGTACAACAAGATCGCTGAGTAGAGGCTTTATAATAGTATACATGAATCACTTTTCTCGACTAGTTACTTCAGCTTTGTCAAGGAGAAGACTCAGCAATACAAAAGCTTTCGGGAAAATGGCGTTCGGTGAAATGGCATTCGGCCAAATTTTCCATAGTAATTTTTTTTTCGCTCCTCTCTAGCTCGAAACCTGGCTACTCCCTTGGTTAGAAGCCTATTGTTGTGTATGGAGACCTTCATACACAAAAATAGGCTTCTAACGCTTCTAACGTACCGCAACAATAGGGATGTTTCCCCTATATAAATAAATAAATAATTATTTATTTATACAGGTACACATATCGATCAACGTAATTCAAGCTGATGTATGAAATAATGATGTAATAGCAAAAAGCAGATACAATATTACATCAATGGATGTAATTTTGTTCGCAAAATCGATGTACATCGTACAATGTGATATTACACAACCGATGGATTGACCTGGTTGCAGCAGTTTCGATGTAATATTCACCAACTTTTTTTTGCTGTGTATTAATACCACAAAATTTCAAAATATATAAATAAATAAATTTATAACCTGGGATAAGTTTGTTGACCTAATCGCGTGTACCTCTGAATGAACGGCTTTATTTTCATCGAAAAATACTATACCAGGTGACACATAAATAGCGTTTGACGCGTTGTTTGTTGATATGCCGAGGGGAAACGAGAAAACGCTGGTCAAGTGGACGCCAGGATTGATATAGAATCGAAAATTTTATTAGCGTCGTAGTCGTCGCAGTGTTGAAGAGTATAGAGAAAAAGATGCAACTATGGATAAAAATGGACAGAAAGGTAAATATTATCGGTTTTTTTTTCGTGTAATTCAAATATTAAATTTGCGAACGCTATGATGGGAGTGAATAAGTAGCTTTAAGCGCCGGAAAATCGGTGATAATGAAGTGAAAAATCACAGATGAAGATTGGTGCGTGGGAGATCTGATTATGTATGCAAAAGTTTGAAAATTCAAGTTTCGACGAATTGCTATGAATTGCTATATGTTTATCTAATTTTCGTTGGGAGAAATTCATCATTACTGTGATGGCAAAGTGGATTTCGCTGGATGGAATCGGACCAGAAGACGTTTTTCGAAGGAATTAGCTGAAATCGGAAGCGAATTTGATCAAGGAGAAAGAATTTGTTCCGAGAATGGCCGTCTTGGCTTTGGTTGTGTTGGTGTATGCGACGAGCATTAAATAATGTGTGTTGTCTATATAATATGATATGCACTATGTTTTGAAATATTGCTGCGTTCCAATGCGGTGGCTGAGTCACCGGAGTTCGCTGAGCCGATTTCTTTTCCTGCATGTATTTACTGAAGAAGAGGAGCAGCAAGTTGTTGGTTAGTACCTTTTATCACTACATTCTTCACGAAGTCGTTCGGAATCGGAAAATCAAATAAGAACGCCGCTCAAGAACGACGGTATTGCGATGCGACTGCACGGCGTCGTCGTCGTCGTCGTCGTCGGCAGTGACTTTGAAACGGCACAAGTGAAAACGGGTGCTAGCCAGTAGAAATTTGCTTTTATCCTCGATTGACCTTGGCATTTCTGTAGCGGCGCTAAGAGAAAAGATAAATTAATTTTGTTTTTGCTGGCATCAGTTCATGGTATCGAATGTTGGCCATTGAGGGAAATCGATACTCTGTGGCCAGAGGTATAGGATATGACTACATTGAGGGTCTTTGGGTGGTTGCTAAACGTCAAGATTCTGATTCGTAGGTGCTTGATAGGAGAACTTAAAAATGAAGAACTCAGTAAACAAGAACAATACTTAACGAGAATTCTTTGAATTTGTTGCTAAAAATAACTCTTCAATTAAATATCCCAAACAACTCTTAATGTGGGCATGTAAATGAACAATCATTGAACTGTGTGCGATTGTTTTTGTTTTGAAATTCCAACCTGCCTTGCTTGTTTTCAACTTATATCAGTCTAGGCAGGAGTTGGGTTGGATATGGACATCATCAAACGGCACGACTGTATTGATTTATGGCATAACGCTAATTTTTGTTTGTTCTTTTCAATCACAGGAAAAAGTGATTTATCGTGTGCTAGCTGCTACAATGCAATAGAAAAAGACGAATACATTGCCGCACTCGGACAGGAATGGCACGCTGACTGCTTCAGGTAAGCCCATGTGTATTGCAAAACTTAAGTTGACCGATGCACCATTAAAAGTAAGTCGAAACGAAAATAGGAAACGAATTTCAAATGTGTTTTCTCATTGGACGCGCTCTAATCGAATTATATTATACGTTCTTCTTTTCGTTTCCTTTTCTGTTTCTTATCGGACTGTGTTAATCGAATGTTACTTGCAGGTGCTCAGTGTGCGATAGTCATCTTTCGAGCTGGTATTTCGAGAAGGAGGGTTTGCTGTTCTGCAAGGATGACTACTGGGCAAAGTATGGCGAATGTTGCCAACAGTGTGGTCAGGTGGGTTTTTAATTTGTTTTTCAGGCTGCGCATTTCATTGCAACGGTGATTTCGTTTTAGGTGATTTCCGGTCCTGTTATGGTTGCTGGAGATCACAAATTTCATCCGGAGTGCTTTTGCTGTGACTCGTGTAAGATTTTTATTGGTGACAGAGAGGCATATGCGCTCATAGAACGATCCAAGCTGTTTTGGTAAGTTTAAACTAAATTCTCTTATTGAACTATGATTGTATTGAAAAGATTATCTTTTTTCTCAGTGGACAATGCTACAAGAGGCAGTTTAAGGATACCTCAAAACCGGTACGACAAATTTCAGGCAGTGCCATGACAAATGAAACCGATGGTGCATCGAAGAAGACCCCGCACTCTATTCGGCTAGTAGAGATTCCGTGGTCCAATGTTAAGAAGGATGGTATTCGCCTATCGGTGGAGGAACACCTTTATGGCCTTCCAGCGCATTCCGCCGCGGGATGCAAAGGAGTTCGAATCTCGGAGTAAGTCTTCTGTTTTTTTTCACTGTTCACTGATTTCATCTTCTTGTGCTTCGAAATTACTAACCGGCTAACTTTCACTAACAATTTCATAGGGTGTTCTGCACTTTCTATGGGCAGGTTGGAAAATACATTTTCTCATGTGTATCTACTGCCCTAGACGCTTGTTGCGGGGTGCTACATTGTAGGTAAATAATCGCAAAGTTCTTAACCATTTGCCTCGGCTTTATTTCGCTATTCAAAGCCTACGAGCCAGAATGCGTATTGACTTACCCTTTTTTCTTTTACCAAATTTTCCTTAGAATTGATCTTACATCCGATCTGATGTCCCTGCATATCGGAGACAAAATTCTCGAAGTAAACGGTACACCAGTCAGAGATGCTCCTCTTGAAAACGTGGAACAGTTAATTCAAAACTCCGGCAAAGTTCTTCAGCTGACAGTGGAACACGATCCAGAAGTAGTTGATCGATGTCATTTGAGTCGGAAGAACGCCACCGACGAACAGCAAGTAGTGGCATCGATGGATGCCAACTGTAACAGTACCGGCCTCACCGTCGATAACAACGTGCTCAAAGAACGTTCTCCCTCGCCAAATAAGTACGATAAGGAAAGAATTTTCAAGAAAAAAGACGAAGGTTACATAAGTGGTACTTCGCGAAAGCTACAAAAGCGTCTGAAAGACGTAAACTGTAACAATGGTAAGTACTTTTGAGGGAGACAATTGTTGTCATTCCAAGAAACCTACCAATCTTCATTTTTTCTAGCTTCAAACAGTCTTAAAGAAAAGGAGCGAAGTTCCAGTATGTCCAAACTGCTGGACGAGTACCAGCAACATCATCACAGTGGAGATTTCTACGATCTGTCTCGTACCAAATCCTTCAGGGTTGAGCAGAAAGCAGCTCGAATTTTCCGGGCATCGGATCTCGTGCAGGGAGAATTGCTGGGGAAAGGTTTCTTCGGTCAGGTGTTTAAGGTGACGCACCGGGTGACACAAGAAGTGATGGTACTGAAAGAACTATACCGAGTGGATGAAGAAGCGCAAACAAATTTCCTTAAAGAAGTAGCCGTACTGCGGTCTCTATCGCATCACAATGTATTGCGCTTCATAGGAGTGCTGTACAAAGATAAGAAGCTACACTTGGTGACGGAATTCATACCGGGCGGTTCACTAAAAGAACTGATTCATGATTCCGGCCTTCCTCTGCCGTGGGGACAGAGAATTAGCTTTGCTCGGGATATCTCCTGTGGTATGAGTTACCTACATTCCATGAATATTATACATCGGGACCTGAACTCGCTCAATTGCCTCGTACGGGAAGATAGGACGGTGATCGTGGCCGATTTTGGATTAGCACGAATCATCAAGCAGCCTTTCAGCACAGCGTTCGAAAAGTGTTCGCAAACTAACGGAACTGGAACCATCGGTCGACGTGGAAGGCCTCGCCGTCAACGCTATACCGTTGTAGGAAATCCTTATTGGATGGCTCCGGAAATGATGCGAGGGAATAAGTACGACGAAAAAGTCGATATCTTTTCCTTTGGTATCATGCTTTGCGAGATCATAGGGCGAGTGCAGGCTGACCCTGACTTTTTGCCGAGGACTTCGGATTTTGGACTGAATCAAGCAGTTTTTAAGGAGAAGTTTTGCGACCAATGTCCAGAACCTTTCTATAAGATTGCATTTTTGTGCTGTGACTTGAATCCTGATAAACGGTAAGTACTCTTAATGGATAACATTATGAAATGCTTTGACTATGTGTTTAGTATTACTTCTGCGTGAAGTCAACGATTTACATAGTTGAAGATGCTAATTTCAAATAACAGACTAAAGTGGTAATTTTTATACGATAGATGAGGAGATGAAAGTATAGAATTGATAGCTCCGTCAAAGTACGGCAGTGTGAAAATTGCATATAGAGAGTAGAAAGCGAGCAAGGACAACTTTAGGAAGGTACAAATCGGTTTTATCATCTCTCTTTACCAAACTCCCCCGTTGGAGAGGGATGGGAAGTGGGAATCCCCGCCACGACTGGCAAAAAGAGATGATCACCGACACGCTCAAATACCGACGATGTGTTTGAAACAGTTCTACCGATTTTTACCGCACTCCAGTTGTTATCGTTGACTGCGACAGGCTCCCGAAAAAGTCGTCTGTCACTTCGTTTGTGATACCACTACAGAACCACCTTGAAGTAGTGGCAGCTGGCCAAATCGGGTATTTCGTCAAAACAAACAAGAGCCTTGCACGCTTTTTGGCCACGGAATTCTGCTTCATGTGCCGGTTCGGATGTTTACTGGCTTTGTACGACTTGTATCCTTCCCTGGCAAGGATGTTCCGCACCGTTTGAAAGTTGGCGTTGTATCTTCTGGCCACATCTCGGATCGAAAGTCCGGGGTTGGCTTTAACGCACCTCAACACCTTACTGCGCAGCTGACGATCCCTGGTTCCAGTTTTTTCGTAGATCCGTTGATTCCTTTCCACACTCAGGGTTTCCTTGTAGGTTTTGAGCACTCTACAAACTGTTGTTTTCGCCATCTTCAGCACTTTAGCCAGCTTGGAACCGGACCACTTAGGATTTTCCAGGTGTTTGACGTCATTTCTGAACGCGATCGACTAATTTCATCAAACTTGCACCAGTTGTTCTCTATAGAAGTGTAAACAAACCACTGTCAAATATTTTCGATTCCCAACACTAGAGGCTTGCCTGCGGCGCGCGAGGGGTGTACCAATTTTCCTTTAGTCAGCCTTTAATACCAACAAATGCCCTCTTGTGCCACACCTGTATATACCTCATTGTGCTGGGCTAACATTAATATAAGAAGAAGAAGAAAAGACAATAGGGGGACTTTTATGAACCAATTTTCTGTCAAACGCGAACCAGTGCCTGATTGGTCGGGCGAACGTATAGAAATGCAAGAATTTTAAGAACAGGGAATCTATTTTCTTGTATTTTGACATTCGACTGCATCGCCCATAATGAAATAGTTTTTGCACGGTTGTTTCCACAAGAGAAGAAGAACACGTCACAGACAAAAAGAAGCCAGTTGTCTCCTCTTCCTCTTAGACTTTAATACATTTCATTTTTCAAATCATGTCCATTGTTGCTTGATTTCCTATAGTCAACTCCAACCAACCACCGGCCACCAGTGGCGCTGTTGTGGTAACGGTGATAAAAATGTAAAACAACTGTCAAACGTGAGTCATATCAGTATTTTCACTTTTTAAATTGGATATTTGCATTGTTTTATACGTTTTTGGTGATCAAAAAGTTTGTACAATTGTAGAAAAAATAGCCTTCTTCAAAATGGCAAATGACTTCAATGATGTCACTGCTTGCAATCAGGAAAATAGTTTATTTTTATAAAACGTTAAGCTCCACGGTTAACATTTTCATTGCTGCTGCAAGATCGTTGCATTATCCCGGGATGCAACGAGAACAAATTTCAACTTTTTCGAGTTCCGAAGTCGGGGAGCAACAAATTCGCGCAGTGGAGAAAGGTTGCCACTGTTTACAGGGACAGAGCGAATATGCTTCATCATTTGTTTGAAGCAGACTTTGTTGAATATAAGCTCCAAAGTTTGTTGTAGTGCTGTAGTTGAACTTTGCAGCACAAACCCATTCTACTGGTGTAGCCCAGGCACACAATATGCTGAGGCTCTAAAAACGCTAGTCCTTCCCGTATAGGTCGCACGGAGTCCCAACATAATCCAGTATATCCAGCAGACGTGGACGTCAATTTCGGGATGGGAATCTGCAGTCATACAAAACATAACCTAAATAATATCGGTGCATAAAAAACGCATTTTCATTAACTTTCAATCACAGTGCAATGAAAATTCACATAACATTGCATTGTTCGACAAATTTCCCACACGTATCATTCATAAAAATGATCGTATCTCACTATTTTGAACTTTATTTTCAATACTTTATCATTCAAATTCTGGAATTTGAACCGGCTGTCATAAATTTATCACCATCGACTAGTACTATTTCCCGCCACTAGTAACGCATAAATTTCCCTTGGATTCTACTATCCTTGTGGGACTGTTATGCGGTTATGGGTAGGTCCTTGCCGTTAAATCAGTTCGTTGTCTTTTTCTATTGGTCGCTGTAAGAGCACCCGTACCAATGAGTAAATAAGGCACATTTACCAACCTCTATCATAACGCTACTTGCGTACCGGGGGTTGCTATTCAGGTGGGGGAAATATCAATCCGCACCTTGGGAAGTAGTGAGTTCATAAATTTAGCAACCCGTTGGCAACGCATCAGATGGTTGCTGTTTTGAATAAACGTCAAAAGTTTGTTTTGCCGGTGTGGAAAACGGTTACTTAAATTATGACTCTGATAGCAACGACCGGTGTGGAGAGGAGTGATTAAGCCAAAATGGAAACGCTGTGCGTATGTAAAATAGTGCCGCAAATGGCAACGACTGGTGCGGTTGCTCTAACAATTTGTAGGTTTCGGACACATTAGGTGGTGAATCACTCTGCTTCCAAATTCAAGACCAACAATTGAAAATGACTCAACTCTATTTTGTAAACAAACCTTGTAAGGCCATTTTCTCGCGAACCTAAAACACAATCGGGTAGAGCAGAATTTTCCCTTACCTGTTCATTTTGTTGGTTTGCGTTGGCGGACTTCGGTTCGCGGCAAAATGGCCTTGCAAGGTTTGTTTACAAAATGGAGTTGAGGCCTTTTCAATTGTTGTTCTTGAATTGTCCACTTACCATCAAGCATGTGAAATTCATTCTCTAGCGCGAGCACCACAGAAACACAATAGCTATCCTCACTTACAAACAGATTGCTGGCCGGGTGTAAATTCTTCCAACCAAGTGACTACAGATAGACTCGGAACCAGCGTTGCCAGGTTGTTAGATTTATCTGGCACAACCAGATAAATTTATGCTCTGCCAGACTGATGTTTTAAGAAATGTGCCAGGCTTTTCGGGTTTTGTCAGATTTTTTCAAAATAAAAGTGGCATCCCTGTTCGGAACTGAGCAAATATACTGTAAAAACAATATAGTTCACTCTTTTGTTTTTTTCGGAGACATGATTTTTGGCTAACAAGCGTGCCATTGCGTCGGAAAAGGCAACTAATTTACTAGTGATGTTCGTTTTTGCGGTGCTACACTGCCGAACACCGAACAAAATCAGGGTGTAGCTATCGGTTGCACCTTTGTTTACAAACAAATGATGAGCTGTCAATGACTCGCGCTTATTGCTGCTTACAATACACCGATGTAGTGTAGTAAAAACGAAAATGACAATCGGAATCACGTTTTCATGTAGTTTCCATTGGGAATGCACATAATATTTTTCAATTAATAAAACCAATGATATCTATCTGAATTTCACATAACATTCATGTGATCACATGAGTTCTATATGATAAATCACTTAAATTACATTTAACACATAAGGTTCATGTGATTTTGTGGTGCAGTTTCCAATTATGATATCACTTGACTATCTAATGAATATTTTATATTGGATATGTGATTTATTCTTTAAGTGTATACTTCTAGAATGAGTAAATTTTTCGGCGATTTTTCTCATATTCGAAAGTTTTACACAGTCTACAAGGAAGCTACGTTTTCTAAACTTAAATTTGAGTCCATCTTCTATGTCATGTAGTATGGACATACGTTAGCTACTTAGTACTGGTCCTTTTGCATGCCAGCAGCGGGGGAACGAGCACATCTTAGTGGGAAAGTGAATACCAGGCTACGTGCACTGTTGTCATCAACCCTGTTAGTGTTGAATAATTCAATCTTCTTAATTGGACCGGTAAAATGTCTAAAATGGTCATTTATTTTTTATTTAATCAGTTTTTGATATTTACCCACTCATCTATGTTAATGAGTCAGACTTCGCAATTAATTGTTTTTATAAGCTTAAATTCATTGCTAGAGGCAATACATCTGGCACCGCTGTTTCAATGATACTTTCATGATTACTAGCAAAGCAATAAAGTAGAAATTTGTGATAATTTTGTTCACCAAGTGTTTTGTGAAGCAGTCGTTTTGAGTTTCGTGTATTCGATTGCGGTTAATTGTGCTATACTTCGAAGAACACAAGTAAGTAAATACAGTGAATGTGTTTTACCCAGGAAATTTTCGATCCAAAATCACGAAATACATGTTTTAAATTTTCGAATTCATAATATATGAATGTATGTGTAAACTAATGATGATGATTTTATGATATTTAAAAAAGAAGAAGAACACAAAATTACTTACCCTTTGTAGAACCTTAACTTTCCACCACCTAAATATGGAAAAATCGACAATCAAAAGAGCAATTTAAAAGTGTTGTTGAATCAGGATCAGAATTGCTGAAATGATTCAGATAGGAACGAATATCGAAAAAAGGTCATCGAGAAATGGAGAGTACTGTACAACAAAGCCAGAGAGAGCGGCCCAAAAGGCCTGGGTTCAATCCCAGTCGGCTCCGCCGGGATTTTCTGAGGCATAAAATCTCTGATCACGCCTTCCTTCGGAAGGGGAAGTAAAGCTGTTGGTCCCCCATTCATGAGTTGATGGTCGATAGGTGGTAGGCAGCGTTGCCAGATTGTTTCAAAGTTTATCGGTATCGAACACGCAGAAAAAAGTTTTTTAATTTCAATGATATTATGTATTAAAAACAACAACAAAAATTATCATTCCCCGGCTAATAACTTTTTTTTATTGAATTCAACAATAAATCTTTATTGTTCGGACATAAAATATTTTTGTTTTTAAAATCTGTCAAAAACGCAATTAAAAATATATTTTGTTGAATTTACAATATTTATTTTCAAACAGACAAAATCTTTTTTTGATCAAAAAAAAAATTAAGTTGCTTCCAAAAATAACTTTTTTTGATTTAAAAAAAAAATGCTGCGATTAACAATTTGTCTGTTATAATTTAAAAAAATTGGTTTGGCTTAAATATTTTAATTTTTAATTTTAGCAGTTTTTCTATTCAAGAAATAATTTTAAATAAATTTAATAATTGTGTACGGTATCATTTTTTTATTTATTAACAAACGGTTAATTAACAATAGGTTTATCAATTATACAAAAATTACAAAAACGGAATTATGACCTTTCATTAAAGGTATGCAAATTAATAGTTTGCGTTTCGAAACGGGCAACGTTTCCACGGTGTATTGATTTGCTGGAATTGGGAAAAAAAATCGTTGAAACACGTATTAAAATGCAAATATTGAATTCCTTACCAAGAAAGCAATTGACAACTTGTTCAAAAAGAACTTCTTCCGACGAGTCCATTTTGCGTTTTAAATAAAGCCTAGAAATGGCGACTAGGAAGCCGAGCATGCGCAAGCATTGAAAACACACATATACATTGACAAAATGATCCTGTGTATGTTTTGGAAAAGTGTTGCTTTTAAATTTACAATATATTTTTTAAAAGCAGGGAAAATAATATTTGAAGACAAAAATATATTTTATTGAATCTACAATATATTTGTTTTCAGAATTTGCAATGAAAACAACAAAAAACATTTTTGAAGCTATAAAATATAAATATTGAATTCAAAAAAAGTTATATTTGACATTGCAAAATATTTCAATAATATTTTTTTTTGGTTCAATAAGGTCAATTTTCTCTGCGTGAAGGTATTAAAAAATCGGTATTTATCGGTATTTACTATTTAATTAATTTTATATTTTTGCCGTTTTTGAAAGCGAAAATTTTAACGATGGTGACGACTGGGACTTGAAGAAAATTGTTTTATATAATGGCTTTCTCAGTCTTAAAACACTCTTTAATTTTTTTAATTATTTAAAAAAAAATATCGTTGTTCTCAAGTGGTGATCAAAATTGTGAACAAGTAGTTTTTTCAATTAAATATCATTAAATGCAACCAAAATATGGAAAATCAGCCACAACAACGACTAAACTACATATTGACAATAACGACAAACAATATTTTCCCTTGAAAAAGGCCACAACTTATGGCCGAAATGTCGGGCAGATTACATCGTAATCGTTGCAGTGTTTTAAGACTGAGAAATTACCGGCAAAGCAAAATTTTAGCTTTTGAACTATGATTGAAAAATTCCGGAAGAAAACTCCGGGGAATGTTTGAATTAGCTTCTGAACGAATCTGAAATAACATCCAGGGAAAGACGAAAGAAGCTCTCATGGATGAAGTTCGAGAAAGGTTCTAAGAAAAGTTGGAAAACATCCAGGAAACTTCCAATACACGAATTGAGAAAGTTGACGAAAATTTAAATAAACTGTCGAAAAAAAAAAATCGGATGTTACATCCAAAGGAAGCCAGAAAATGTCGGAAATCGGAAGTAAATTTCCAGAAGGTGCCATTTCCAGGGAAAGCCAGAAGAAGCTCGGAAAAAAACTTTCATTAGAATAGTTGAAGATGCTAATTTCAAATAACAGACTAAAGTGGTAATTTTTATACGATAGATGAGGAGGAGATGAAAGTATAGATTTGATAGTTCCGTTTAGAGTACGGCAGTGTGAAAATTGCATATAGAGAGTAGACAGCGAGCTACGACAACTTTTAGGAAGGTACAAATCGGTAATCAATTCTATACTTTCATCTCCTCCTCATCTATCGTATAAAATTACCGACTGAAGTGTTTGAAATTAGCATCTTCAACTATGTAAATCGTTGACTCCACGCAGAAGTAATACTAAACAATAGTCAAAGTACTTTCAATAGAAGTCAAACAAAAAAAAACCTTTGGCTTTTGGTTAAACTTCCAGAAGAAGACGAAAGAAATTTATGAGAGAATTAATTGAACTTCCTGGAGAAGACGAAAGAAACTTCCTGTAGACGATGGCAGAAACTTCCTGAGGTAGATTGGAAGAAACATCTGGAGAAAGTCGGAAGCCAGAGCGCTTATGGAACAGTCGAAAGAAACAAGGACATAATTCCGGAAGAAAGAGATTCCTGGGGGATGTTCTAGTGATCTAGAAAAAATTCTGATGTTTATAAAACATGCCTGAAGACTCTGCAATTTCCCTGAAGTTTTCGGAAGATTCCTGAAATGCACTTAGGAATAATTCCATAATTCCTCGAAATTCCGTAAAAGTTCTTGTATCTTTCCTGAAACTAGGGGCTGTTTTGGAGTTCTCTGGTCATCCTCGAAGCGCTCGGAACTTCCCTGATTATAATAAGACTACCGGAATATATCTAATCATCTATGAAGGTCTCTTGGACTTTCTTGAAGATTACGAAATCTCTTAAGTGCTCTCACATTTTTGTTTTTGAATTTATTGTAACATCAGCATTGAAGATCTCTGATCTTCCCGATTTTTTTTTTAATTTTTAAAATGTATCGACACTGCAATTAAAAAGCATAGAACATCCAATTAAATAAATGTTCTTACAATGTTCTAATTGTTATGTAACTTTCCTTAAGTTTCTTAAATTCGCATGAGCCCCTCAGGACATTGCTGAAATTTTCGAAAATTCCCTGAAAACCATTAAATTTCCCTGAAGTTCTTTGGACTTGTGAAGTTTCCAAAATATTTATGATGTTTCCTTAAGTTTACTGGAGTTCTCTGGACTTTTCTGAAATTTCCGGGTTTTCGTATTTTATTAGAAGTTAATGAACCTGTCTTCAATTTATCGAAACTTATACTAAAGTCTGGACTTTTCTGAAGTTTCAGAACTTCTTAAATGTTCCTGCAGCTAGTGTGGATCTGCAATAAAAATCTGATAGCATCCTTGAAGTTCCGGGAAAGTTGAAAAAACTGGTGGGAGAAGATGAAACAATCATTCGAGCGAAGGCTGAAGAAGCTTCCAAGGTAAGCTGGAAGAAAATTACAGGGAAAGTTGGATGACACTTCAGGAAGTTTAAAAATGAATGAAAACTTCCGGTTAAAAAAATATTTCTCGATTCCCTAGGAATTACCGGAAAGAACCATCGACTATTTCTCGATTGATGGGTAGTCAAAAACGGTGAGAAAATGCAAACATTTGTCGAAAGAATGATCAAGCATAAGGCATCTTTAGAGATGATTGTTTAGAATTTTGAAGGCTTAAAAATATCTGAGGTATTCAAAAAGAAACAAGTCTCTCACAAAAATTTTCTCCGAAATTTGAGCGAGGTTTTTTGATTATTTCAAATAAAAAAATCGGTATAAATCGGTATAAAATCTAAAAAATCGATATTCTGAGGAACCTTATCTGTATATCGGTATCTAGTTCAAAAATCGGTATATCTGGCAACACTGGTGGTACGGTCCAGGTGTGGGAGCTCTGCCTCCCTGGTGTCGGTAGCATTGGTACTCAGTACGGAAAACAAGATCGACGGAAAAAAAATCACTTGAAAAACACAATTTTGTTCCAAGACCCGGATAGACGAATGGCATATACCAATAGACTCATCTCAACGAGATCGGAAAATGTTTCTGTATGTGTGTATATAAGTATGTATGTATTTTCGTATGAGTGTAACTCATTCAATTTTTGATGTCTGGACCAATTTGAGTGGAACAAGTTCCAGAAGATGTGTTTCAGATCACCATATTGATTTTTTTCCCGATCAGAATTATGGTTCCGAAAATATGAACAAAAATGTGAATTCCAGATTCCACTGGAGAATTCACAAAAGATTGATATATCAAAAACTCATCATGCGACTCTGCAAATCACATTAGAATTTTACTAAAAGATAAATGGTGGACATATTCAGACCCAATGATCACAAGATTCTGACATGCGCCGAAATGCATCGTGCGATAGTTCAAATCACATGGAACTCAACATAATGATCAGTGAAGGATTTATACTGATTTTTCATAAAACTTCATTGATATTTATATATGGAAGAGAAAAAGTGCGTATTCATCATCGAAAAAGTGAAATTTTGAAATGTAGAACGCTAATGATTTTTATTCCGATCGCACATTGGGTTACGGAGATATGGCTAAAAAGTGACATTTTGAAATAACCGGCTGAGCCGATTTGAATGAAACCACTTCCATTTTGTTTAAACCGTTCTCCCATATGACGCTATTGAATTTTATCCTGATCGTACATTGCGTTCGCACATTTGAGTTTTTAAATTTTTGCCTTGATTACAAAAGTCTGTAAATATCTGTGAAAAAACTAAAAAGTATGTAAATGTCTGTAATGAAAACAATGTCTGTGAAAAAAAAATGAAGTCTGAAATTTCGACAAAATAATTTCTTATTAAATTAATTTTTTTGGCATATGAAAATTCATAAGTTAAGAAACTTAAGAAACTTAAAAAAAAAATAAAATGTAGCAGACTGCAATCGAGTCTCGACTTATGAACGACACATATAAATTTCATAAGCGTGACTTATGTATGATTTTCGTTTAACATGAGGTAGGTCTTATACGCCTATAACAATTTAATTTTCCCAAGCGTTGAAAGACAAGTGGTCAACACACATGCCCCGTAATCTTAATGTCCATAGTTCGGCTCCAGTCTGCTCCGTTTGAGATTTGTTTTGTCAATATTATTTTTCGTAAAGAAAATCAGAAAATTTTTAGTGGCTAAAAAAATCAAAAGTGGATCTAATGTAATTCTTACGTCCATTTGCCTCAGTGTATAATTCTTCTTCTTCTTCGCAGTTCAAGCTTATCGCATATTGGCTTATTGCGTGCTCTTAACTTAGTTTTCTAGATGCACTTCCACAGTTATTTATTAATTGAGACCTTTCGATGCCTGGACTATTTATGCATTAGTATAATTGTGTGGCAAAAGTACAATCATACTATATTACGCTCAGGAAAGTCGAGACATTTTCCGACCCGAAAATTCCTAGACCAAGACCATGGAATCAAACCAGGCCTTTACCAACTGAGCTAAGGGCGTCTATCAACGCTTGGAAAATAGAATAGGTTAAAGGAACCACTCTTAAACCTCATGTATTACGATAATCATTCATAAGTTGTGCTTATGAAATGCATAACTGATTGGAATTCATACGTATCTTACACTGAGGCAAAGGAACATTAGAATTCCATAAGAACCACTTATAAAATTTCGACAAAAGGATTATGGAAATCATTAGTTAGCTTATGAAACTTTAAAAATAATAATATAAAATGTAGCAGACCGGAAACGAATCTTGAGCATTCAGATTATTGACCCCATGATTTATTCCTACGCCTTTCAACGCTTGGGAAATATAATAGGTTAAAGGTGTATAAGAACCACTCGTAGTACCAGTACCTCATGTATTATATTAATCATTCATAAGTCGTGCTTATGAAATGTATAAATGCCTAGGGAGTTCATAAGTATCTTATGAAATCAAAATTGACCAGGTTCATAAGTCATGTCTTATAGAATTCTTAAGATTTTTTTGTCTCAGTGTATGAAATCAATATTGTCCAGACTCATAAGTCATGTCTTTTGGAATTTTGAAGATTTGTTTGCCTCAGTGTAGTATATTCTTTAAAAAAACAACTTTTATTTATAATTGTCTTTCTCTTTTTTTCCAAAAGGCCTCCATTCGATATATTGGAAGTGTGGCTCGAAAGCATGGCTCGGAATGCTGCTCTCGGCAAACCTCTTCCTTCGGATGTCGCATACGAAATTTATCACTACAAGGGCCAGAAGAGCAACGACTCGAGCATGTGTACAACTCCGGATGGCCTAGCAACGCCACCACCTTCGGGCGTAAAACCATCACTGAGTCGCAAGAGAATCAACGAAGGTATGGTAGAAGAGAAAGAAAATTGTGAAAAGACGGTACGACCCACCGATGGTGGTGTCGATATGGTAGACTGTGCAAGATCTTCTAATGGAGTTCGGGCAACGAAAGACAACATGGAAAACAATAACATTACCAATAGCGATAGCACTAGTAGTAATAGCGTAAATGCAAGCGGTTTCATTTTAGGCGGTACGGAAATACCGAGGTCGCCACATTTGAGTAAGGATTTTTCTCCCAATGGGGATCGGATTCGGGATAGCATAAGGGCACGACGAAGACAGCGGATGATACTTAACAGGGAAAATCAGCGGAAATCTTTGGATTCGAGTAATTTGGGTCTAAAACTAAGCGGTATGGATTCAGTGGTTCATGCGGATTCGAGTGTTTCGGAACCAACCAGTTTGATTCAGATTGATCCAAATGCACTGAAGCAACCTCCTTCGACGGAGGACGTTTTGAATTCGGTAAAGGATACTCTGGAAAAGAATCCTGGTCTAGCGAGGAGGTGCGATGAGTCACCTAGGACGAAACGTTACGGGGAGAAGGGTTTCATTATTCACGTAAACAATGGCAATTTAACATTAAATAACGTAAAAGACTTGGAAGGTTGCTCAGATTTTGACTCGAGTTGTGACACTAGTTTAAATTATATTGATCTGAACGGCAGCAGCGTAAATGCTAGTTTGTTACCTGCTGTAGAAAATGACGATATGGTAAGAACGAGGGAACCGCAGGATATTTGGTCAGTGCCGGTGGTTAAAGTTTCCCCAGAATCAGCAACTGCACATGTTGCTGTAAACTTAGAAGCACAGAAAATAACGAACAAATGTGCTCTGGAAGATCTTAGAACACAGTTGAGTATGTGTAGGAAAGACGATTTAGAAAAGCAGCAATCTGAGAAAGAAAACGTTAAAGTAGCGGTAGTAGCTGAAACTAAAGACGCGAAAAGTAGTAGGATGTTCAGTAAAATTAACCCGCTTGCAACTATTCTAGGAGGTAAGAACAGTTCGCCGGAGAAGGAAAGATCTAAGAGTCCAATAAAACCCAATAAATATACATCGAAGCTATTCCGTGTTAGTGATACGCCAATATTTGAGCGACGTAATATTAGTTCTCCAGTTCCTCCACCAATGAAACGTAGCGACTCAGGTGATCAGATTAAGCCGCCAAAATCTTCAAGTCAAGAAAAACCTATGTTCGCTTCGAAGCAAAAAGTTTCACCAACTTCTGATCTAAAGCCCCAGTCTAGTTTCGGTGAGAGTACTCCGACCTCGAGTGGTAATAGCTATGCCATTAGTAAGCTTAAAGCCTCTAGAAATATCTTTTCCGACAAAAATCTTCCTCAAGTGTTTGTCTACAAAACCAAAAAGACACCAACCGCAACGGCCCACGTTGCATCTGATGCCATATGTACAAGTAGCTCTAGTACCATTACTAGTAGTAAGTCGAAATCGTTAGCGGTAACAGTAGAAAAGCCGCCCACGAACAAGAAGCCACCGATTGCCGGTGGCGCCACTAGTAGTGGCAATAGTATACTTAGTTTAAATAAGAATCGCACTTTTCGACCGACGGAGAGTAGCTCGACAAGGCATTCCAGGCGTCAGCACTTGGACAAACCGGTCGAAAAATATGTGGCCTTATCGTCATCCCTTAGTGGAAGTGGTAGCAACTCTCGCACCGAGTCTCCTTCGCCTACCTGTGGTGTTAGTGGTGCTCAGAGTCGAGTACGAACGCCTAACAACCGCACCGGGATACTTTCACCTGAAAGCATCCGGAAGCTTAATGCCAGACTATTAGAAACTCGCAAACTGTCCAATGAAAGTGAGGCAAGTGCTAGTAATTCTTTGATTAAAAGTAGAATTACAGGGCACGGTGGAAAATCCACGGGGGCGCACAAAGGAGAGGCTCATCATGAGAATAAAAGTCGGTCAGTTGTGAAAACCAAAAGAGGTGAAATCAAAGCGGCAGCTATATGAGCTTGTCTGTTGGATTTTGAAATCTTTGCTTTTTTCTTGTCCCAAAATATCTAACATTAAAAATTAAAAATTTATCGGAAAAGAATGCCCGCACCCTCTACAATCGATACATTACCGAACTGGTTTCCCTTGATTCTAGTTTGCCTTCACATGTTGTTTTCTCATTACTCAGGGGGGCACTCGTGATTGACTAGTAATTTGTGAGAAATTGACATATGTTTCAAAAGCTACAGGTTCATACTAGAAAATGTGATCATGTACAAAAGCAAGATTGGTTAATTGGGGTCTACAGCGTTTGACATACGACCGTTTGGCATACAGTCGTTTGGAATACTTCGGTTGGCATACAGTCGGCTGGCATAATAGTCGTTTGGTATAACAGTCGTTTCAAACGACTCGTTTGGCATATTGCCGTGTTATTATAACATTGTACAACAATAATAGTAAATTTAGATAGTTTTTGGCATCTTACAAAAAAAAAAAAAACATAGCTTATTTTTGCTTAATCATTAATACAAACGGCGGTATCACGTTTATGGGGATGCCATTTCCCGAAGTAACATATCCCGAAATGATACATTTTCCCGTATGCCATTTCCCGAAATGATACATTCTCCGGAATTTCTTTTTCCAGAATGAGCAATTCTTTATTGAAATCGTCCAAAGAAAAAATATTTAGGGCTAATATCTAATGTTGGGCCTACTAAGCACAACCCACATTTTACCTGTCTATTTCATGCGGATTATTACACAAAATGGGATGTTGCCACTAAAGATGTTTTCAAAATTTACTCTTTCCATACATACTTTATACCGTTAGATTTGATCAAGAGTCACAAATGGTCGAGATATTGTCAAAAATCTAACACCCTTTCTTGATTTCAAACTCGGCTTATGAATTCTGATTGCGTCCTAACGCATTTAAACACAATTGAATTCACTTTGGCGTACGTTTGAAGTTAAGGGCTTCTTTTGTTTTCTAGAAAAATTGGTGTAAACACCCTACATTCTTTATCAAAATATTGGACTTTGAAAATGAATCCTGATTAATGTGGGTGTGGTTTTCCGGAAAATTGCATTCTGGGAGGAAGGAAATATTCCCTTCTTTATCAAAGTACATTTTTCCCAAGTACTATGCCAAACGACCACTATGTCAAACGACTATTATGCCAAACGGCATTATGCCAAACGGGGTAGAGCCGATTAATGGATTGATTGAGGATGCCCATTCAAATTTCAAATCGTTTGTGCAACTCCTATTTCTGCACAAATGGATCGTAAAATCTGTAGATTTTGAAATATATTTTTCTAGCAAGCTGTAGCAGGAGTAATGGTAAAATAAAACTCATCCAAATCATACAATAACAACTGTTCATCATAGGATAAAGTCTAATCGATTCGCTAATTGATTTAGAGCTGCTCTTCTTTGAAATATCAAGAGTGAATTTTCAAATAGCCGTATCTTATTTAGTTAAAAAACATTCAAACGTCAATAATTTGTTTGCGTGGGCGAGCTATTTGACGTTTGAATCTTTGTTTACAAAAGAAGATACGGCTATTTGAAAATTTATTCTTGATATTGCAAAGAAGAGTAGCTCTAAGTCAACTGGTGAATCGATCGAACTTTACCTTCTCCAATTCCCATGAAACTATGTGTGTTTGAATTCAGCCATTTTGACTCGCGCCTTTTTTTTCAAAATGGCGTATTCGATATTTTTCAATAAATCATAGCATGAACACGAGTCGTCTAATCGAAATGATTTCTGAGACAAAGTTGTAGAAAAATAGATGGGCTTTCTGAAAAAAAAAACAATATATTATATATAGTATTGCGCATTTTACACCAAACTGGATAAATAAGCGCGTTTTCATTTATTAAAAAGTGTGATAAATGTGCGAGTTTCCGTCTAATCCTCCTGATGTCTTCGGTGCACTTATTCCTTACGATGCAAGCAATAAAGATTGGAAGCTCGGGACATGGAACTGCAAATCGCTCGGCTTCCCGGGTTACAATAGGCTAGTCTATGACGAACTTCAACCACTTCGGAGTCGTAGCACAGCAGGAACTTTGTTGGACAAAGGGTATGGAAAAGCGGGCATCGAAGGGCTGCTTTCTACCAGAGCTGTGGCAGCACCAACGAGCTGGGAATCGGCTTTGTAGTGCTGGGTAACATACGCCAACGTGTGATTAAGAGCCATTTATTCAACGTGCACTGCCCACACGAATGGAGACCCTACCATGAGAAAGAAGCGTTTTATCTGCAGCCGGAGCAGGTGTACGAGTTCAGATTGACGGTGACGAAATCGAGGTGGAATAAAATTCGCCGCCGCACGAAGCTGACTATCTACAAGACGCTGAATAGACCGGAGGTTTTCTCCACGAGTCCTAGTTTATGCTCGTGGAGGACCAACGCGCCCTTGGTGTTTTCGAACAGAAGGTGTTGCGGATCATCTACGGTGGAGTGCAGACAGAAGACGGAACGTGGAGGAGGTGAAGGAACCATGAATTGCACCAGATGTTGGAAGAACCATCCATTGTCCACACTGTAAAAATTGGGCGACTATGGTGGGCTGGGTACGTCGAACAAGAAGAAGATGCGCGCCACGGGTTAGGTGGATCGACCAAGTAGAAAGCGAGCTGAGGACCATTCGTATACTACGAGCCTGACGACGTGTGGCCAAGGATCGGATAGAGTGGAGACGACGAGTGGTTCAGCAGAGGACGTCACGTCAAGGCCTTAGCCTGATTTTTTCACCTTGATGTGTTTTCCGTCGGACTTGTTTTCCGTACTGAGTACCAATGCTACCGACGCCAGGCAGCTTTCACACCTGGACCCTACCTATTAACCCATCAACTCGTGGACCTCGTGGACTTCCTTTCCGAAGGAAGGCTTGATCAGAGATTTTATGCCTCGGAAAATCCCGGCGAAGTCGACTGGGATTGAACCCAGGCCTTTTGGGGTGAAAGGCGATCACGCTTACCACTACATCACCGGCGTCGCTGTTAGCCTGATATGTAATTTAAGTTAGCAAGCAATAAGTGCTCCAAAGACACCAACATGATTTGACAGAAACGTGCACATTTATCACACTTTTGGCATTTTTGGGCAGTCCAGTTTCAGATGCAAGCAGCAATATACTTATGCCCTAATACGTCACGTTTTTTAGGTACCGTCGTGGCGGGCTTCTTTGGACACTTTAATGGTGTAAACAGTGAACTCGAACATGTTTGTCTGAAATCAATACACTGAAAACGAACCTTACCCAGAACCACACGGGCAAAAATATTGTCACTACTGCAATGTATTGACAATCATATTGATGCAAATATTGATGAACAAACACATTGCCGCAAAATCAAAAACAGTTTGATTTCGTATTTCAATATTTTTCCTCATTTTGCCCTTCTGTTTGACAGAAGCAGATGGGGCCTGTGCATCTTTTGTCAGTAAGGTTGTCATTTGTTTTGGAATATTCCATCAGATATAACACATTTGATGAGAAACAGCCCTGTATTGATTACTCACAAAAATTATTGTTGAAAATATTGACGTATCGATGGAAATATTGACAATACTTCTACCGTGTGGGGTGTACTAGGAAGTGAGTCACTTTTACTCATTTGTATGGAGAAATTTCGTGGGTTACTCATGCGATGAGTGACCTACACTTTTGGAAATTTCTCCATACTAATGAGTAAAAGTGACTCACAACTGAGAAAAATGACTCACTCTCTGAGTTAGTTTTGTTTTCAGTGTAAAGTAGTTATTAATAGGATGTGGGAATACCTTTATGGCATGTAATGAGAAGTATTTGAACGACCAAGATTGATTGTAGAAAATGTTCGACAAACTGCAGTCGAAATGTTTACAGATGGGGTTCTTTGACACGGGGTAAATTTTCATCTATTTTGATAATAAAATGGGCAAAATCAATTGACACCATAAACTCCATCCAAAAAAAAAAAAAAAAACACAAAAACATCGTCACATCAGTCGAATTATTGCTTTAACAAATTTAAAAAAAAAAATCATGAATTTTTTTGTATGGTGGAGATTTAATATGGAGAAAGAAGCATCACCTCTTTTTTTCTGTACCTGGCCATTACATTGTCGTAAACAATTTTCCTTGTCTCCCAGTAGGATAAACCTAAAACATAGAATAATAACTACTCTGTTACTTTGTTACCCTGTTGTATTCAACACTATGGTGGCCCGCTCATTTGAAGTCCTCTAATTCTCAAGAGGTGAACCACCAGAAAGCCTCTATTGTAAGAAAAAAGTCCATGAAATATTTTGCACTATATGGTATGGTGAATGTTAAACAACTCCCGAGAGGTGTTTGTGAATGCCACGATGTTGGGTCAAATTTATGAGAATGTACACTTTTTATAGAATTCGTTGGTATACTTTTCCGCTTAATTATGGGAAATGCTTAATGATATTAACTTAAGATTTTATACGATCGAGTAAACTGTAGTCCCAGTAATAAGTTGTTGATAACCATTTAATCGATTCTCAAATCTACTTCATTTGATTCAACAAGTTTGAAAGTGTTCAAATAGCCCGTCCAGTTCTAGTTCGACTTTTCACCCCTCATTTCGGTGATATTTCTAATACTCAAACGATGTCTTTTAAATCGCGGATCCCCTCCGTGTTGCAAGCGCGCTGATCTCATACAAGCTTGTAGGGCGATACAGCCACATAAAGAGAGCGGAACGTACATAATGGGGGTTATTCCGAGAGTCGAAGTGACTTTTGTCACTAGTGAAGTGAGTGATTTGCACAGAGCCACTTCACCTCAAAGTGACATTTCTCACTTCTCACTGTCTGTCTCTGTGTGTATTCCCTCTAAACCCCACTGGCCGGCAGTGTTATTATGGAAGTTGACATTTCTCACTTCACTAGTGACAAAAGTCACTTCGACTCTCGGAATAACCCCCAGTGACGTGTTAGGGCAAACGTATATGCTTCACTTTAGCTCAGGAGATCATAAGCAACTAAAATATGGTAAAATGAGGGGGTTAGAAGGACTTTGATCGATTCTCTTCATCGACTTTCTTTTTTGATAGCCACAGCTTTATAAACAGATTTTGCGCTATTTCTGCCACATAGTTTGATAAAGAAGGTTCTAGCATCTAGAATGGCACACTAATCAAGGAATGTGTTTGCCGCTGAATTATTAACGAAAGAGAAAGCCGATGACCAGAATCGATCAAAGTCACTTACACCACTTTTCTTCTAACCCCCTCAAATGTTTTTGTCCTAGAAAGTCGTGTAGCACTGTGTAATTATTTCCGTGCGTCAGAAAAAAAGAAGGTTATGCCAAGAGTCTGACTTGTAATGTGGTAGGGTCAAACTACTCAGAACTTCCTGTTGCGTTTCGAAATATTTCAACAGACAATTTTTCGTTCTCCAGAGGGCTATGTATGTGTCAAAAAGTTAAAAAGTTGTCGTGATAAAATAGATTTCTGGTCCACTGCACATTTGTAATAATTTGGATTGGAATTAACTCGAAAGTTATCTTTTTGATTTGTGGTACCTATTAATACATTGTCTACGCACATTTCGTCTGATTTTAATACCTGTTATTGTGCACCATTTAATATTCAGAATATAACTTACTCCAAGGTTCAGTTAAAGGTAAAAAAAAAAAGAGTTCAAAATTAAGAAAGTTAACGTAACGTAAGCAACATGTTAATCTCACAAACTAAAATGTCTAAACGTCGAATTTGACTTCCGGTTGTTGACTGCACTGATCGTGTTTGCACCGTTTCCGAATTTTCCCTCTTCTTGACTAAATATACAAATGAAACGCCTCGAATATGTCAGTTTTTATGTTACACACACTGTTTCTCTCGTATAATTGCAACGTTGTAACGTAGGAAGATTCTCCTAATTTGTACTGTACTTCTTATTATTATAAGTTTATTTGTCAATTTACTAATGTAGACAAGTTACTAACCAGACTGTGATATCATACAAATGTGTAATGTTTTAAAAAGGTCTTATAATAATTGTATTGAATAACAAAAATAAAAACAATGACATATTTAAGCGATTTTTGCAGTTCCTCGCGTTGGCACGTGCCACTACAGCAAGGGACAGGAATGGCAGAAGATTACTGCAGCAGAAAACATGAACAGAGAAAAAAGCAACAAATGTGAATACCAGTTTCGTAAATATATGATGCGGTGTGACATTTTTATTTGTATCCGCTTTCGCAAAAAAAAAACAAAGCGGATGAGAGGAAAAAGTCACATCCAAACGGATTATGTTACAACAATCAACTGTATGTAATTGTAATTAATTTTGTAGATAGGAAAGCTCGTATCGTGAAAATTGAATTAAAACGTGACTGTGTAACTTGGAAAACAGGATGAATGAATGGAAAAAAAAAATACTGGAAGCCATAAAACATGTATTTGCAAAACAAGCGCAAAAATTGAAACAACCGGATGTATACAAATTTAAAATTGTAAATTGTACTCAACGAGGAACCGGATAAGCAGAGATTGTACCGTTTTGTTTTCCTTTTTTTACTCCAATGGATTTGGTTATGAAATGATTGTCGTTTATATGTCGCTCAATAAATCATTTATACAGGCTCCGGCAGGATGATAAATGTTTTCCATGACAAGTGTTACATTCCGCATCAAAGGCAACTTGAAACATTATACTGTAAAGCAATAATTATTTACACAGCGTCGTAAAATTTAGTTATTTAAGTTTGATGCATAATTTATTACTACTGTTTTAGAGTACGTAAAATTTATTTGACGAATGTTGTACAGCAAAATAGCGCTCTAAAATATAATTTAAGAATAACAAACAACAACCAAACGTAGGTAAAATCGATTGGAAAGAAATAATCCTTGTCCTGGCTTTCCATTTCTGTTGGGGTTTCCCTCATCCCTGCCTTAATGCCCTTCATTCTTATATGAAATTTACTTGAACTATCATAAAAAAAAAACTAAAAATTTCATTCCTACGCTGGAAATTAAAACATGTTAAATGTTTTGAAAATTATGAAATAAATTATTCAAATTAATCATCTACAAGTCGTACATACATTGTAACATAGCCACTAGGGTGGGTCAGATATACAACTCCCTGTTCTCCACCGCTCTTTCGGTCTATTGCGTTCTAGCTGAACAATACATTAGGTCCTAAGTAACATTGACAGATTCTTTTCGTCGACTTTCTCTTCGCATCCTCACGGCCATCGTAAGACATTCTCAGCTAATTTCAGCACACAGATCGATGAAACAAGCAATTATTTAGCATTTTATACGATAAACACTACAAGAAACCGTTCAGTACCCAAGTTTTTAACGAAAGAAAAAGTCGATGAAGAGAATCGATCAATGTTACTTAGGACCTAATGCATTGTTCAACTTAAGCTTCGTTCCGTTTTCCATACATTTTCCTATACAAACTAAAGTTCTCACGCAAAAAATTCGGATTTTGGTAAGCGGTAACAAACAATCGGCTATTGGAGAAATTACTTTTTGACGATTTTATTCAACTTTATGCTTAATAATACTTGTACTATTTTTAATAATAACTTCTGTTCCGGCTTTGTTCACACAAATCTGGAGAATTTATACAACCACAAAATTGAACTACTCGGGTGTTGTATAAGGTATGTCGAGAAGCTTTTATGCGACTTACATGAGTATGAACAGAACTTATTCCATCAACATTTTGATTATTCAGCGTTTATTAGACATTACTTCCTTAAACAGAGCGATGCCCATATGCTGTGTGTTGTATACGCTTGATTCTCGTTCATGTGAAGTAGAGTAACGTTCTCGTTCATGTGAAGTAGAGACACTATTATACATTTATTAAACGATTATTCAACTGTGGGGAAATTTATCCGAAAATATGACGGGAGAGAGACAGTGTATGTTTCCCTTTAGTAACTTGTATTCGTTATTTATGTCAAAGCACGCACCACACAGATTTTAGAAAATTTATTACATACATACATAGGGGCTGTCCATAAACTACGTAGACAGTTTAGGGGGGGGGGGTTGACAATTATCCACGGCCCATACAAATTTTAAAAATTTTGTATGGACAATTTTCTACGCAGGGGGAAGGGGGGGGGGTCAAGAATCCCAAAAAAACTGTCTACGTAGTTTATGAACAGGCCACATACAATGTCATGTTTGTCGAAAGTTTCATGCATCATTTAACGGAATTCTGTTGATGGAAAAAGTTGGAGGCAAATGAATGTAAACGAATGCACGAAATGAATGTAAATGATTTGCCATGCCTGGCTAGAGTTGCTGATAGGTAGGGCTCCGCGCTAGTCCGTCGTATCTCATCTTTTCTTCGTCATATACCCCTAAAATCGCTCATTTTACGGGTTATCGCAAATTTTTCAGTGTCAATCGTAATTAATCTTGTAAGCAAAGATGTTTTTGCAAAAACATGAGTGAAAACGCTTTGCTATTATAGTTTTAGCACATAGAACGGATATAGGCGCCATGATACGACGAAGTAGCGCGGCTCCCTATTAAGTTTCAAGAAAGCTTTTATTGATTATTGAGCGACCCATTAATATATTCTAGGATAGCTCAATTGGCAAGGCAAGTGGCTGCTGCACGGAAGGAACATGGTTCGAATCCCTTGCAACGACATGACATTGTATGTATGTATATATGTAATAATTTTTCTAATGATTTGCCATGCCTGACTCTAACTCCTTCAAGGTCCTGTGGGAATGATTATTAATCCATTCATCGTAGTTTTACATGAGACCAATGTTACCTCTTCACGTTTCTAATTTCCAAGGAAAGGATGCTGGGTTATTTTTTAAACTAGATCAATGCTCAATCCCAGGCAATGAGAAGGCGGATTCTCTCGCAAAGGAAGGCGAATTGTATGGGCTTGGAATTAAGTCGTGACTTCATTCGTGTGATGAGTAGACTTATGTCCAACCACTACTCGCTAGATGCGCATCTCCATAGAATAAACCAGAGAGCGACTTTTGAATACCCTCGAGAAGCAGGAGTGGTAACCACTACTCTACTGATTTTGTCTTATTGTTAGGCTGAATCAGCATTGTGGAATAATTAATCTTATACGTCGTCTATTAAGCATTTACAAAGAATGCTGTTAAAATTTGGATCATTTGAGGTAAGACCTGTATCCACATTAATCCGGATACCTTCAAATCACTTTAGCTTTGGATATATTGCACGCAGGAGTGAAGAATTTCGCTAAGGTCTAGGAGTTATTGCTGAAAAATACTATGATTGGTGTTTACATTTCATGTTTCGTATTCAAGGTGCGACGAATGAAAAACACGTGCACGAGCGGATTTCGTACGGACGCAATGCAAATCCTGACTTGCCAATACGGCAAATCCTGACTTGTCAATACGGGAACGGGATTTATCTAAATCCACTGTTCACGGTGAACTTAAATCATTTTCTGAACGTTTGACGGTCGAGAGGAAACCAAGAAGTGATAAAAACAAAACGTGCTGATCCTGTCATGGACCGAAAGGTAAAGAGGATATTGAAGGAAAACCCGAATCTCGAATGGTGGCTCGTAAATAGGAATGTTACCTGGTTTGTATGTATGCTCGTATGTATGTATGTATGTATGTATGTATGTAAGCTAGCCACCATCCCTTCGAAGATCCTGTCTTGTATGCAGCTCCACAGTGTATCAAGATCTATTTGATCTACCGATTTGAATTCACAATATCGCTGTATGAAGGGCCAAAAACGGAAGGGCGGACCCGTAAGCAGAGACACTTTCGCGAAATCCACGGAATCTCCTTCCAATGATACGATCCAACAAATCGAATAACGCAATTCGCAATACTTATTAAGCTTCCTACAGGATGGTTTGTTAAGAAGGGCGCGTCAATCTCAATGAGACTATTGGAGAAGAATTCACACCACCACAGAATCGGTAGGATAAAGAAAATGATAGTGTTTATTCCCTCCTAGACTCCGGTTGTCATACCACTCCATCGTCCAATTCCAGGTCAAATGATACCCTGATGCTCCCTCCCAACCCAGTATTATATATATAAAGTAAATATATGTAATAGAGAAATGAAATATATCAGAACATTAAAATATGGATAATATAGTTGATACTGCAATGAAAATGTATTGTACATATAATAAGATGCAGCTCTATGTCCGCTCAGCTCACAATGGATGTAGCACTGAAATGTCAAGGATATATTAAGCAAACAAATATATTTAGCTCGAATGATACTTGATATTCTCTCCTTACAATAATGCTAAAGAGTGTGATGAATAACTAACATGACAAGAAATAACCTACTTAATGAATGTATGCATATCATATTAGGGGAATTTACGTATTCTCGGCAACCATCATTCAATTGCCTTTTTCTCTAAAGAACGCACACATATGCAGTATTGGTTTGTGTACAGTCATTTGCTGCCAGTTTCTCTAACAATTCTAGTCGAAAAAATTGTCAAAAACTGTTTTGAAACGCTTTTACAAAGCTCCAATCTTCTATAGCGAGAGTGAATATTGTGGCCAACATCTTTTTAAACGGCAACCTTTCTATTTAAGCTGCATGTTAAACAGCTGTGCTTTCATCGGCACCTCGAAATCAGCAGCATTTTGTGGTGCGTGTGTTTCATTTCACGAAAACCCTGCTAGATTGCTTTTTTTCAGTGGTAAAATATAATCAAATTGAAGCTGAAAGCCTTAAGAATCGTTTGAATGCATTCAGCGAAGTGTTTTCGTAAGAAAATCCAGTGAAATTATGGTTTCAATTTGGGTTGCCGAAAATTGTGTGTCATGCCGATGCCGTAATTTCCCCTACACGGTGTTTCGTGAAAACCCATTTATGGGTAAAAAATACCCATTTTCAAACCATGTATGCAGCTGTCAAAAAAATGGGGGAATTTGAAAATCTAAAATGGGTGAAAAAATACCAGGGGGAGGTAGCTCATCGATTCTTCCGGTTCGCCTCCTAGCATCGTGCTATAAGGTACCAGGCGATAACCAGGGTAGTTGATCGATAGCTCGATGACGTCATTTCGTTGGCGTCTGCAATGGGAAATTCTCATAGCAGGCGTTGACGATGGGACGTTGTCGAGTTGTTGAATAGCAACTATCGTGGTAACTCACCGATTACCTGTCGATCTGCCAAATTTGGAAAGACGTCTGCATTGAATTGTCTCATATAATAATATTCCGCCCACTATATCACAAGAAATTGCGAGTAGCTGAGTGGAAAGGAGATAAGTTAAGCATTGGGTACAGGACCAAGTCTCCCCTGGGTGGTGCAAGAAGATGAGCGCAATAGAATCATCAAGTTGCCATAAGGCACGGAATGAGACTATTGCATGGCTGGGTACATTCTCGGACAAGTGCTCGCTCGATACAGACGTACATCTCGTTTTGCTCCCGAAGAATATTGCAAACAATAGCCCTCAGTGGCTATTGTTTTTTCTTTTTTCTATTTAATTTTGTAATAGCGGAATCTTTCTTTCGGGAAAGAGTTAACAAGCAAAATGGCTAACAGTGTAAGGAAAAATACAGTGAAACTAGTTTTCGGTCCTAACAGCAAAGTACCGTCGCATTTGGAAGTGCTGAAGTTCTCAATCGGAAATCTTAAACTAACGGCAGCGGACATCCATTCCATTTACAAGGAGGAAAATGGCGGGCAATTTTATGTGAAGCTTATGGACGAACCAACTTTCTCCGCATTCATCGCGGACTCCGACGAACAGTACACCTTCAAATACGATGACGGATCACAGACCAAAGTGCAAGTAGATCAAGCTTGCCGTATCTTCCGGTACGTACGTATCTTCAACCTACCACCTGAAATAGAGGACCGTGAAATCCAGTACGTTCTTGGACAATATGGCACCATACGACAGCATGTAAAGGAACGTTTCCCAAATGAACTCAATGTGAATATCTTTACTGGTGTGCGAGGAGTACACATGGAGATATCGAAAGAGATACCAGCACATCTTTACGTCGGACATTTTCGAGCGCGCATCTTTTATGAAGGTTTAAAGAATAAATGCTTCTATTGTAAGAGTGAGGGTCACGAAAAGTCTAATTGCCCGAAACTTGCCGCTGCCACATCGGGAGATGCTGGTAAAAAAGACAAATCACCGAAGCCGAATGATACAACCCCATTAGGAAGACCCAACAAACCAGTAATCGACACAGCAAAACCAGGCCCGTCAAACATGACAGTACTGACATCGAAACACCGAAATACCAATGCAGCTGTTAACAACCAAATCGTTGGTAGCGGTGATCAAACGTTACCACTACCAGCACAGGATACAACGAAACCCCCCGCCGTCGATCACGTGGCTCCCCTGGACAACAAGGAACCACAACCGAACGCGAACATTACGGTCAACGAGACACAGAACAACTACATGGACGATGAAACCAGTGAACAGAGCAGAGCAGTCATCAAACGCCCGATGAATATATCATCGGAAGGCTCGGATGCCGATGAGATCAAGTCGACTGAGGTAAATCCGAAAGATGGTAAGTGGTCAACGAAAACGAGAAAATCAAAAAGGAACAAAAACTAAGGTATTGCGATCAAACAGTTTTCACCGATGAGTACAAATTTGAATCCTAAGACAACCACGTTTTCAAGAAAAATTGCTTCTATTAACATAAACGCAATCTGCTCTATGTTAAAGAAAAATTTGTTGCGGGATTTTGTTTGGAGCAATGACATAGACATTGTGTTCCTGCAAGAAGTTGCATTTGAAAATTTTAGTTTTTTATCCACTCATACGGCTTTTGTTAACATAAGTGATGATAACAAAGGGACAGCTATATTGGTACGCAGAAACATTGATTTTTCGGACGTGTTACTGAATCCAAATGGAAGAATTAGCTCCATCCGGATCGGTGAAATAAATTTTATTAACATCTACGCCCAGTCTGGCTCTGGTTTTCGCAAACAACGTGACATGCTCTTTACTCAAGATGTTCTTGTTCATCTATCTCAAGATGGTCCCAATGTTATTTTAGGGGATTTTAATTGTATATTATTAAAGAAAGATTCAAACGGAACAGTCAAAAATATCAGTCAGGGGCTCAAACATTTAATTGACAGCCTTGACCTTCGTGATATCGGTAATTTGCTGAATTCTAAAACACATTTCACCTTTTTTAGAGGCGAGTCTATGTCCAGATTGGATAGAGTGTATGGACCTAATACTTTTCTAAACGCAGTCAAGAGCTTTGAAACTCTAGCAACTTCCTTTTCTGATCATCACTCTTTGATCATTAAATATGAAACTGATTCCAACTCGAATATCGCCACTTGTGGAAGGGGGTACTGGAAAATAAACCCATCTATCTTGCTTGATGAAGATGTTAAACATGAATTCATCAGGGTTATACGGGAGACCCGACGCAGAAACGTGTACAACGAGAATTTCTATAGATGGTGGACCAACCATCTCAAAGTTAAAGCAAAATCGTTTTATAAAACAAAATCATTTGACCTTAATAAGCACATATCTGATTCCAAAAGTTTTTTGCATGGTTGTCTGAAAGAAATAACAATCAAACAAAATGAAGGCTGCGACGTTTCTCAGGAGTTGAGTTTTGTTAAGTCAAAATTAATGAATATCGAACAATCTCGAATGAAAAATCTTAAACAGAAAATCAATGCTTGTAATGTTTTGGAAGATGAAAAACTAAGCCTTTTTCAAATTTCAAAACATATAAAAAATAAAAATAATTGTCCTATGAAATTAGACATTGATGGCATTTTAACTTCGGAGCCAAAAGCTTTGAAATCAGCTCTTGAAAGTCATTTTAAAACGTTGTATGATGCTGATAACAGTTTCCATCCTGGTGCGGGAAATATTCTCGACTCTATCGATAAAAGACTTTCACCAGAAGACAGTAATAATCTGACAGTCCCAATTAGAATGTCTGAATTAGAATTAGCTCTGAAGCAATCAACGAAGAAGAAAAGCCCTGGGCCTGACGGTTTAACATATGAATTCTATTCTACTTTTTTCGATGAACTTAAGGATGATTTGTTGAAATTGTTCAACGGATATTTAACAGGTTCTTCTCCAGAACCTTCTTTTGCTGAAGGCATAATAACCCTAATACCAAAAAAAGATAAATCTTATAAAATAACCGACAAACGACCAATAAGCATGCTCAATTGCGACTACAAGCTTTTCACAAAAATTTTGTATAATCGCATGCAGCCCTTAATTGAGTCTGTAATTGGCCCAGGCCAATCAGCTTGTTTATCTGAAAATTCATGTGCTGCAAACTTGAAAGTTCTGAGAAACATAACAATTAAATCAGAAAACTCTAAGCGTTTCAAAGGTACAATCGTAAGCCTTGATCTCGAAAAGGCTTTCGATCGTGTTAACCATAATTTTCTCTGGCTTACTATGGAAAAGTATGGCTTTCCTGTTCAATTCGTTAATTGCATACGGAACTTATACTGCAAAGCTACATCCAAAGTTTTATTCAACGGTCTTTTGACAAATGATATTCCTATAAAATCGTCAGTTCGTCAAGGTTGCCCTCTCAGCATGGCACTTTTTATTTTGTATATAGAACCTCTAATCAGAAAAATCAGTAACAATATTAAAGGCTGTTTCATAGACAATAACTTTTATAAAGTTATCGCCTATGCAGACGATATTGTTATCTTCATCCGTGACGATGAAGAGTTCGATAAAACTTTAGAAATAATCAATAATTTTAGCCGATACGCTAAAATTAAACTGAATGTCAGGAAATCTTTTTTCATGAGACTGAACAACTGCCGCACAGGTCCTCATCCTTTACAAGAAACTGACTCGCTTTACATTCTAGGCTTAGAAATTTTTAAGAATTACAATGATACCGTTAATGCCAACTACGCAAAGATTATACAGTCTATCAATTTTTTAATTGCAATGCATCAAAATCGTCACATAAACATATTTCAGAAAACTTGGATACTGAACTATGTCATTCTTTCTAAGCTTTGGTATTTGTCTCAAGTATACCCGCCAAACAACTCTCATATAGCAAAGATTAAGACGATATGTAGAAACTTCATTTTTAAAGGTGTAGGAATTTTCAGAGTTTGTTTCAATCAATTATATCTGGATGTATCAAAAGGAGGCCTTGCACTTATTGATGCAGAAAATAAGATGAAATCCTTATTCATCAAAAGCATTCTTCATCGTGATCAGAATGGTAGAAAGGACGATTTCATCATTACGCAAGCGCATAGTCGTTCAATTACTCGAAATGCAAAAGAATGGATTTTTGAAGCTTCAGATGTTGAAAAGATTCTCACTGATCCTTCAAGCAGAATGATATATAATTATCTTTTGAGTAAACAAAACATATCACCAAAAATCGAGAACAAACACCCAGACAAGTCGTGGGATTTTTGTTGGCAAAATCTTAGTTCAAATTTCATAGGTTCAGAAGAAAAGCATTACTTATTCTTAATGCTCAATGAAATTGTTGCAACCAAATCCAAACTGTATGAAAAAAATATTTCAGGAGCTATTGATAGTAAATGTGAAGTTTGTGGAAGAACTGATACCCTGGAACATAGAATCAAATTATGTAAAGACAGTAAAATCATTTGGGATTGGATAACTAGCAGCATAAGGGAAAAACTGAAATTAGCAGTAAATGATCCTGAAGAAATACTTTTTAGAAATATACAGAAAGAACAATATCAAAGTAAAGTTGCCTTGTGGTTGACAACATTAGCAATAAGCTTCAACTTAAAAGATAAACAAAAGAACCTTGAAAACTTCATTAACATAATCCGTGAAAAAAGATGGAACAATAGACAGTGGTACAGATTAAGCTTTAATAGATGGATAAATGTATTGTAGGTTAAGTTTCCCTTCCCTGCCTTAAAGTGTGATCGTGTTTATTTGTATGGATGATAAGGCGTGCGTGGATATGCGTGAACGTGAGTGAGTCTGTGACTAACCCCGAGTACGCCGCGGGTAATCGGTTTCCCAAAGCTAACGGTAGGATTAAGTTAGGATAAGAGAGGCTGAATAACAGAGAAAAGAACAACGGAAAAATGAAAACGAACAAGAATATTGTACATAAATGATTGTATTTGTATTTGATAGCATTTGTTGAATAAAAAAAAAAAAAAAAAAAAAAAAAAAAAAAGTATCAGATCGATAGGTAAAATTTCTACATTAGGTACAGACAGATGTTTTTAGTGTTCACTACTACAGTGTTGAGTATTTGACTTATTACCGTTAAGATCACTGATACAACTATGCAAAATTGAAGACAATGAATAAAAAAAAAAATTAATCGCTAAAAAAAAAAAAAAAAAAAAAAAAATGGGTAAAATATCAAATTTGCGGTAAATTTGAAAAAAGGTAACTTGGAGTGTAGAGCGCACTGCCCACTGGACGATTCTGAAGCCTGACCAATATATATACACACTAACTTTAGATTACTGGAGTCAGTAAAATTTTACTGGGTTTTTGAATTGCGGATCGCCCAGTAGTCATCACAGAAATAATTTGCATTACCGAACTGTCCGTAAAGTCAATCTGTCAAAAATAACTGTTCATTCAGTAATTGGTTCGAGTTGCGTATACTGGAAAACCCAGTAGTTTCTTTTTGTTTATTTTGCTGCAATTTAACTGAAAAGACAGTTATTTGGTTCATTATTATACCGTGTTACCCAGTTAATTTAAAAGTAGTGCATTTGCAGTCATAAAAGCATGAATCCTGGTGCAATTCACCGTTTATAATATGCCAATTAATATGACGACTTAATCCCTTGACGTACCCCGGAATAGCGCGTCGACAGTGAAAGCAAACAATGCAAACATCCATTTTGTTAATCAAAATTTGTTGGAGATCAAGGAACTGCAAAAAGAGTAAATAATAATTGTTGGTACTAACGAAATAGTACTTCAATTTCGCTGTCGAGCTTTCTCAGTTCCGTCATGATATAATTCAAGTTTTAACAAAACCGCGCGATTAAACACTTGCTCCCGGATTTTACTGAAGCTAAAATGGCGGCGGGAATAAAATTGACAGTTTAGAGTTTTACAATTTGTGGTCGGTAAAACAAGGTGGCTATTCTGCTGACCAGATACATTCATACCATTGGCATTTTGTATTTGAGATAAGACAGAGACAGGATGCGGAGGGCCCACTTAGGGGGAGCGTAACCTATGTTATGGCTTCCATTTATTAAATAGTTCAGATAAGCTGGAAATGATAGGTTCATGTTGAGAAAATGTACCATATGGTGCCCGTTCACTGATCAAAATTAAATTAGATTCAAATCGTCAGGCCCTGCCCTGTAATAAAGGGATTGACGATGATTTGTCAAGTTTCATTTTGCATTTGCATATAATTGTAAGTTTCGGTTTGCTTTTGTAATATCTATTGTAAGATAGATAGTTTGGCTCAATTGAAACATTGAGTTGTATAAACTTGACGAATCATACCTCTAAAATAGTAGTAGTTAGAGTGCCGCATTATCTAACAACCACTGCCTGCAACTAATGTTGGAGGGGTCAGCAGGGCTGATTACGGATCAAAACTAACATAACTCTAACACTGAAATGATCCCGAAACTAACGCTCATTCATTGCACTTTGAGTCATAAAGTAGTTTTATTTATTTTCCTACTAATCTATCTACACACTTAGTTTTTTCTACCGAGCTCGGCTGTGTGGGTCTCGGCGGGGAGGGGGTTTCGCTGAGATCTCGGCGGGAGTGACATTTGATTGCCGAGTCTCGGATAATGCCTTTTCTAATAATCTGCCTACGTTTCTTTTATTTGTTATCTACTTCATCCCTTTTTTATTTGTCTGCTCTTCTTTCCTCTTCTCTTCTTTTGTTTTGTTTGTTTACATATAACTAATACTAATACCTCCTTGTTTTCTCTCTAATTTGTCTACTATGTCCCACCATCACGATGAGAGATGAGCTACCGTACATCGTACACGCTCATATACACTCCCAAAATAGTATGCCGCAAGTAAGTATATCACAGAGGCAACTAAAGATCCAGAAACAAAAACCGAAAACGCTGAACGGCAGATTGGTTTACAGTGGTCGACCAGGGTGTGTGCGGATAAATTACAAAATTACAATTAGGGTAGATGTACCAGTTATGGCTGTGCGTTCCTGTTGTGGTGTGTTCCAATCATGGCCTATGGAAATCCTATATGCCATAATTGGAACACATCATAATAGGAGCGTATAGCCATAACTGGTACATCTACCCTACATCATTATTCCATACATCAGCTTGAATTACGTTGATCGATATTACATTTTTTTTGATGTGCACTACACCACCGGAGCCAGCAAAGTTCAACAATCCATCGTTGCTTATGCCTTTGTTGTCGTTTGGAACCAGTTTTGCGAGGTAGGTGACGATTGTGCGTATTTCTCGCGTAAATTTTGAAAAGGGCCTAGCCTGAACAATACGTAAAGAGCAAATTGAAACATTGTACGTCGCGTGAATGTGGAACTTAATGAAGGCCTAAGTACTTTTTCGTAGTTTTTAGTTTTCGGATTTGAAAGATCGTCGGTTACAGTGGCCTGCTTACTGAGCAGAAAAACGCAGTCCCAGGTCCTTACATATCAAAGAGATTTATGGTAAAATCGCTTGTGTATCGTGTATTTTGCGAAACTCGTTGTTGTCGTTGGTTCCGGGTTTGAATGGATACAAAAATTTGAGCAACGGTATTATGTGATATGAGGGGCTCGGTGGCCTTAGAGCAACCATTTTTGCTTACTGAGCAGAACATCATGAGTCTAATCTCAGGCCCATCCACATTAAAGATTCGTCAATCGTTTTATTTGTTAATATGACTACATGGTAATAACAGCAACTCGTTGATTAAAAAGGTGCTCGTCTGCCTAGTGGCAAACGTTTTTGCTTACTGAGCAGAAGACCGTGGGTTTAGTCCCAAGCTCCTTCGCGTTATATGATCGTTAGGACATCAATTCAGCTTATCGTTTACCAAAACGAACCCTGCTGCAAACCCAACCCTCTTATCCAACATCCCAGTGATTCCTCGTGGAAGTGCAGAGGTGTTCTCGGCTTCCATCAAAGCGAGTGTCATGTCAACACAATCCTTCCCATTCCTTTCTTGTCCTGTGTTCGGGCGCGGCCGGCGCTGGTATTGCCTAATTTAAGATCACCAGTTTTTACACATTGAGGATGATTGCTAGTCCCAAGCATCGTCTATTGGTTTTCTGTGTAATTACAGCTGATCTGGCAATAACAGAGTAGCAACCGTGGGCGGTCAATCAAGCTCAAGCTCAAGCAAGCTCAAAATGGGTGAAAAAATACCCATTTATAAAATCAGTTCACGATTGCATAATGGGTATATTTTTTACCCACTAATGGGTGAAAAAACGCTTGGAATTTTTATCGTCTCATTCCGTCACCGACCATTGGGAATGCAAACAGTTTCTGTCCGCTTTTTTTTTTTAGCAAAAATGGACGATCTCTGGAAAAGGTTAGATTCCGAAACATTGGAGAGACTTACGGATAAGTCTATACAGTTTTATCCAATATGGTATTATAATATCTCTTTTAATTTTTTTTTTGCTACACCTGCATGTATTTTCAATGTAAATATTAGAAAGTTTTTTATATCAACGAGGACAAATAACCCAGCACCAGCATCCTCCATTTGAAGAAATGGGTATTTTTTTAACCATTTTACAAAAACACAATTTAAGAAGATGGGTAAAAAACACCCATTTATTGACAGATCCCCCTTTTACCCATTAATGAGTAAACCATACTTCTTCTTCTTCGCATTTCAAGCTTATTGCATATCGCATATTAGCTTAATGCGTGCTCTCAACTTAGTGTTCTAGATGCACTTCCACAGTTATTAATGGAGAGCTTTCGATGCCTGTACCATTCTTGCATTGATATGATTGTGTGGCAAGTCCAATCATACTTCTAAGCCCAGGGAAGTCAAGAAATTTTCCAACCCGAAAAATTCCTAGACCGGACCGGGAATTGAACCCAGCATGGTCTTGCTTTGTAGCTGCGCCTTTACCGACTGAGCTAAGAGAGGCCCCATGAGTAAACCATAGTTTACCCATTAAATGAGGAGGGGCACTTTTAGCGGAAATGGGTGTTTTTATACCCATTAATGGGTTTTTGCGAAAAACCGTGTATGTAATGTTGTTGTTTCCTCTACTTCATCAGCTTCATATTCATTTCGTTGACTTGCATGGTATACTGAAATATTACGCTGTTGGTGGCTCAGCATACTATGAATTTTTTCTCAAATTTTTGGTGTTGTCTCCCTATATTATTATGCAAACGTTGAAAGTTCCACTGAAGAACAGAGATCATATCCCCGACCTCATTCGGAAAATTATCCATCAAAGGATAAATTGTTAATAAATAAATAAAATTATAAACATGGAAGATACGCAGTGTATTTTTAATGTAATATTAGAAAATAACAAGTAAGGTCATGCAACATGCTAGAATAGGATAAAATAATGTATAATTTATAAGAATATAGGGCCTCATAATATAGTATAATGACATTTTATATGCAAGCAACTTTCCTCAGAGGGGGCGACCCCGGCGTAGTGGTTAAGATCCATACATTTCACGCCAAAGTCACGAGTTCAACTCTCACCCCCGGACAAGTTACGAATGACTCAAGAGCGTTAAAGTGGCTGTAATAAACAAAAAAAAAACTTTCCTCAACTCGATGTCTACTAATACGATATCAAGTTATCGAACCATAGTAAAAATGAATTTCATTGCTACTGATTTTGTATGGGATTGTTGTTTTATAGCTATGTATGATTCCTTCAATATCGAGTTGTGGAGGATAGATATATTTGAATAGAATGTACAAATTAGATGAAATTTGTTTTTAACATCGTTGCGTCCCACCTTTTAAAACATATTCAAGGATTCATAAATATCCAACTAGCAACTCTGTCGATTGCCATCAGTTACTTGATAAATTCAAAAGAATCCTATTATTTATTATTAGTCCTTGCGTTGGTCACGTTACTCTGGCCGTGCCTTAACTTCGCGCATTGCACAATATGCACACTTGCATCGGATACTATCTATTTTTATTTTTTTATTTTTATTTATTTATTTCGTCAACCAACGTAGACTAGTACAACTAATACAGTTTTGTTTTCTTAAATATATATTTATATAAAAAAAGTAGTGTCAGCTTTCTTGTCTTTTCTTTTATGAGTTGTTATTTCTTATGGAATAAAAATATTGCTTTAGTTTATGCCGAGACATTGTAAAGTCAATGGTTTCGCAGTGTTTATTGTAAGAGGCCATCATGCGGTTTAATGGCCCATATTTTGCATAATTTGTGCGATGATGTTTTATGGCAAATAAATTTCGATTTCGGAGTTGCCGAGTGGGTGCATGGAAATTTAATTTTGATAAAAGTTCTGTTGAGTCAATTCGCTGCGAAACGATATCATTTACAAATGAAACCATTGCATATTCACGACGCTCTTTTAATGTTTGTATGTTTATAAGCATGCAGCGTGCTTCATATGATGGAAGAGGAAATGAAGTCCAACCTAATTTACGAAGAGCGTATAATAGAAATTGTTTTTGTACTGATTCTAATCTTTCTTCGTGCGTGATTGAAAATGGAGACCATACAATGCTGCAATATTCCAGTATTGACCTCACATAGGCAATATATAGTGTTTTAATTGTGTAAGGGTCCTGAAAGTTATAGCAAAAGCGCTTGATAAAGCCTAGCATGTTATTTGCCCTGTGAATAATTGTATTGTAATGGTCTATGAAAGTTAGCTTAGAGTCTAAGATAATTCCTAAATCCCTAACTCTTTCACATTTGTCTACAGTTTGATTTCCTAATGCAATTGAAATGTTTGAAGTTGTTCTTTTCCTACTAAATGATATTAAGTTACATTTTTTTACATTCAATTCTAGTAGACTTTTTTTGCACCATATGTAGAATATGTGTATTTCATTCCGGAATATATTGATGTCTTCTTCATTTCTTATTTCCAAAAAGAGTCGGCATAAATAAGCAATTTAAGTTTTTTGAGAATGTAAGATATGTCGTTTACGTATAGAATAAAAAGGAGAGGATTCCAAATGAGAGCCTTGGGGGACGCCTGAAGTGACTTGAATTGGGCTCGATTTCTTTCCGTTGAATTTAATTATTTGTTGGCGGTTAGTTAAATATGATTCAAGCCATTTCAGGAGCCCTGACTTAATTCCAATTTTTTGCAGTTTAAAGAGTAACATTGGTATGTCAATGCGGTCAAATGCCTTGCTAAAGTCTGTATAGAGAGCTTCTACGTGGTTTCCATTATCCATTGCATTCAATGAATAGTCTATAAATTCAAGTAAGTTGGTCGAGGTCGAACGACCCTTGAAAAAGCCGTGTTGCATGTCAGTAATTCTATTTTTGATTTGGAGAAATAATTTTTCGTTGATAATTGACTCGAAAAGCTTAGGAATGCAAGAGATAACGGCTATACCACGATAATTACGTACGTCAGATTTTCGACCAGATTTAAAGATAGATATCCCGAGCTACAATCCATTCTGCATGACAAGCACGGTCATTACCACTTCACGCTAGTGAATCCCTACAATCCACAAGGTTACAGACTCAAACAGCTCAACGCTGGGGCCTCAGATAGCCCCTAGTTGGTTAAGACATGGTATAACCAAGCCGGAGACGGCGGGTCCGGTCTAGAACATCTTTCCTGTTGGAATTGTTCTAGACTTCCTTGAGTATAGATTATCATTGTGCTTGCCACACAACATACATGCATTGCATTGATGCCTTCCAAGTTGAGAGCAGGCGAAAGCTTGTGTAAGAGCGTCAAAGCCAGGTGAAAGAAGTAGAAGAACAAGAAGAAAATTGATAAGAAGAAGAATAGTATTGTGTTACATTTCCCGGAAACCCATTTCCGGGAAAATTATATCCCGGAATGAACCATTTATTAAAAAGAAATATTTTTGTCCGAGAAATTGTTAGCTTATGATCTATGCTAGCTGATTAACCATTATTTGAAAGATGAGTAGTTCGTTTGAGTAATATGACTCAAAAGAACTGCCAATTTTCCACAAGCTGTTTGTTAATATGATAGTAACTCTTTAATACTTAGTTAAGTTATTTACTTTTTATCATTAGTTGCCTGTATCATCAGCTACTGCTAAACACATTTTAAAATAAGTTAAAATCAAACTCTTCACTAACATCGCTGAATGCTCGAAGACACAAGTCGAATGGATTATTGTGGCCGTAGATTGCCCTATTTTACGGGACTCCTGTCAGTGATCAGTTGCGGATGCGTCGGGGAGGAACATTCAGTGGAATCTGCTCAAGAAGTGCAGCACAGTCGATAGATCCTTTGGTGAGGTCAAAGGCAAATAAGCGTTGCATATTGATTCGCCTGGCAGAAAGAGGTTCGAGTTTAATCAACTGGCATCGGTCGGAATAGGGAGGGAGCTTTTCTGGATCGTTCCAAGGAAGTTGACGGAATGCGAATCGTATGATCGTTTTTGGACGTACGTAGACGAGAACGGACGTACTTTGCGTTCTCTTTCAGCTTTCAGTTCTGAAAGATTCGGTTGCTTGCTAAAATGGACGGCGGATACGACAATGTCGGTATGACCGGACCGAGGTTTCCAGCCTCGGTCACGGCTACACGAATCCGCGATGTTGTCGGCTGCACTCTCCTTGACTGCTCTGCCGCAGTTCCTGCTGCTACTGCTGCTGCTCCATCAAAATTCGTCACAAGAATGACTTCAACGAGTAGTAGTAAAATTTACGTTTATTTTCTGGGTTTTATGTTTCAACATTTGATTTAACATTTCAATTGGTTAGCCTTTGGCTCTTCATCTTTGTTTTAGTTAATTGGTTATTCTAATGTGATGATTGCATTTAGCGCTAATTTACAGGATACCCTTTGTGGGATTGTTTTGGTTTGAATTTAAAAATTTGATAACCTACCTACTTGAGCACCTAACTACTTAAACTAGGTTGCCAAATCACGAATGATCTGGTGGTTTGATCGCAGACAGGCGACTCTGAACCTTTCCAACGTGGAAGTCTTTCGCTCCTCGAGTGTTTGAAGACCGGCCAGGTGGTGTATCTCAGAATTACGAGTTCGCGGTGGACTGTTAAGGATCATTCTGAGGATCTTGTTTTGGATCCTCTGAAGCTTTAAGTGGTGGCACTTTGCACAACTCTCCCAGATTGGCATACCATACTCAATAGCCGGCAGAATGATTTGCTTGTGGACAGCAAGCTTGTTTTTGAGGGACAGGGTGGACTTCCTGTTTATCAGAGGGTAGAGCGACCTGATCAAGATGTTACACTTGGTGGATGTCTTGTCCACATGGGATCGGAATAGCAATTTGCTATCGAGGGTGAGACCAAGGTAGACTACTTCACTCGACCATTCAATGGGAGTGCTATCAAGATGGATCTTGACGTTAGCAGGCGGAACAAGCCGAGGTGAATACGAATGTGGAAACAGAATGGTTTGTGTTTTAGCTGCATTGATACAAATCTTCCAGCTCTTAAAATAGTCGGACAAAACATCCAGGCCTGATTGTAGTTTACTCGCCAGAGCACGGATCACTCGACCCTTATAGATGATGGAGGTGTCATCTGCGAACATTGACAGGATACCACCACCCGGCAGGGGAGGAACGTCTGACGTGAAAATGTTGAATAGGATAGGCCCAAGCAGGCTACCTTGAGGGACTCCTGCATCAACGTTGAACGTATCAGAGGAGACATTGTTCAAGTAGGCCTGGAATGATCTGCCCGACAAGTAGTTTTTGATGATCTTCACGAGGTAGTTCGGAAAGTTGTATCGATGCAGCTTGTACACTAGACCATCATGCCAGACATTGTCGAACGCCTTCTCGACGTCCAACAATGCCATGGCAGATGTATTGGAAACGGACTTGTTCCGCTTGATGATGTTAGTAACCCGTGCGAGTTGGTGGATGGTAGAGTGGCCTTTCCTAAACCCGAATTGCTCTTTGAGAAAGATGTTATTATCATTTGAAAACACCAGCAGACGGCTGAGTATCAATTTTTCGAATAGCTTCGAGATGGAGGACAAGAGGCTGATGGGGCGATAGCTTTTGGCACTGGTAGGGTCTTTGCCAGGTTTGTGAATTGGAATAACTTTGGCTAACTTCCAGCATGCAGGGAAGTAGCCAAGCATTAAACACTTGTTGAAGACCACTGCAAGGTGCTTGAAGAAGTCAACACTCAAGTTTTTCAGCTCGAGGTTGACCACTCCATCGAAACCAGCGGCCTTCATGTTCTTTGTTGATTTAATCGCTGCTATCACCTCATCAGCCGATATTCTACTTTCGTCAGGGACAACTACGGGGGTGGCAGCGACACTAGCCATTGCCTGTGTAACTGGCTCGTGGGGACTCACCATGGCGTGGCCAAGGTTATGTGAATTTACAAAGTGTTGTCCAAGAGCATTGGCCTTTTCAAATGGGGTTATTAGTAAAGATGGGTCCGAATTTTGGTTAGGAGAGGAAAGGGGAGGAATGGGCCTCGGCTTATTTTTCAAAATCTTTGCCATTTTCCAGAATGGCTTAGCACAATCTGGGAGAGAGCGAATCTTGTTTGCAAAATCGATATTTCTGAGATCCACCATCCTGGCTTGGATGATTTTGTTCAAACGGTTGCAATTGGTCTTCAGGTTAGGCAACCCAGTACGCTGGTACTGCCTACGAATCGTGTTGCGGAGTCTAATGAGGTCTTTAGTAGACCTGTCAAGGTTCAGAGTATTACTCACCTGTCTGGATACTGGCACATGTAGCTCCCTGGCCCGGGAAATTGCTTGATCGATGGAGCGCAGACACCGGTCAACATCTTCGGACGATTCCGGTTGGACATCGTAGTCTACAGCGGTGTCGACGCAATGTTGGAACTGACCCCAGTCAACACGATGATAGTTGCGCCGGAAAGCTTCAAATGACTTCAACGAGCTTAGGTACCTCATATTTATACCTGCTAACCTATCAAAATTCTCTAACCTATGAGATTCCGTTTACATACGGACTATCACGCTTCACGCTCACTCGATTCTACTCATTATTTATTCAACACTAATTCTATCTACTACACTTTTCTGTACACGTTTTAAAAATACTGCATAAGTTCCAGCCATCATCTCAATTTTGTAACCTTTCATATCTCTCACGATAAACTCGTAAATCTTTTAGACCCTATAAAAACATTGGAAATGTAATCCAAACACTTGGCAATTACCAGTGATACACCGCATTTATGCACCAGTGACTGAATTAATCGAAAAATACTCGAATTCAATTCAACTCTCGGCGAGATGACATCTGGACACTGAGGCTGAAAATTCCCACAAAGCGCTCATCACTCGCATGAAAACCCGCTTAGCTGATGGACACAAATCGGAAAAATGCAAAACGCTATTGAAAATGTGCGCACAGTTGGAAAAAGTCGTACTTTGAGAGAGAAAAAAAAAAGCTCAGGAATATATCAACTGTACACCGGCGAAATGTGTTTGGATATGTTTGACATGACGAAATGATTGAATTTTTTTTTCGACTCCCTGGGTCGTCTCTCTTTCTATTTGGCTGGATGGTTTCGGTTTATTGCAAGCCTGCTGGACGAAATAAAAATTTCATTTTTGCATATCCATTTGAAATTCAAATAATAAAATAAAATTTTCGCTCATAAAATGAAATAAAATAAATTTGAATAATTGATTCTACCGTTGGTACAGCTTTCGTCGTGAGCTTTTTTTCTCTATGCATCTCAATACTGAAACTGGAAGCTGGCATTTTTTCTCTCCTTTGGACGGAATGTATCCACGGTATGCCCTTCGGTTCAGAGTACACCTTTCGTCGTCGGGGCTGCACGGGTTGAATGCTAACAGTTGTGATTTATTCATCAAATTTTGTGTCGATTCGTATGGGACGATTCCGTCTGTGTAAAAGTGGCGAAAAATGGCATCACTCAGCTGCAGCTTTGTAATACACATACATAATACCACATGTAGTAAATGCGCGTGGCTATAATCAAATTCGTCCTTTCCATCCGTTTGATTTTTCCCATCTTTTGAGCCGAATTACAATATAATAAACAACTGTTGGTATTTCGAACATCCACAGCAACAATTGAATGTTTGTCCGGAGGGTGTGTATTTTATTCACAGACTTTTTTTTTAATTTGATAAATACTGAAATTGAACCTTGATTTATTACTGAACGTGGGTTAAACAAAATCAAGCTGAACAATGCATTTGGTCGTAAGTAACATTGATATATTCTCATTATCGACTTTCTCTTTTGTTAATAACTTGGGTACAGAACCGTTTCTGGTCGTGTTTGTCGTATTAGAAGCTATAGCATAAACGCGAACCATAAATTGACCTTACCTAAAATGGTTAAAAATTGTTTATAATCCCTGCTAAACTTTAACTGAAATGGTTATGGAACTTTACATGAACGTTTAACGATAAAGTTTCAACCTTATGTATTATGGTTTTTTGGAACTGGACCTTACAAATAATGGGTTGTTAAGAACCATTACCGTTCCAAATTCTTGTTTTCTCCATACATTTTCGGAAAGAGAACTATATTAGAACCTTTTAACTTATGGTTTGAGAACTTTAATGGTAATGGTAACTATATATAGTAATGTGTCAAATTAATGATTCAGCCATGTTGGATTTTTTTTATGAGACTATAACCGAGTTTGTTTACAATTTGCTCTAAAACCGCACTTTTCCCCCCGCATAACATTTCATTTTTTGTGTGTGTATCTAGTACAGAAAACGTCAAACAAAATAGGCTTTTTTTCTCAGCTGGGTTTTTAACGGAAGAGAAAGTAGATGAAGAGAATCGAAAAGACATATTGAAATGTTTATTACCTTTTTTCTTTAACTTCTGTTAGTAGCATTTGTACAGTACAACTTTTAGTCGGTAAGTCGTTGCTACGCTTCCCTCTCTTAATTACAATAGCATATTATATCGACATACTAGCGATAATATAACTTTAAAAATGAGCCATTTTTATTTTTCCTGGTCTGAGCGAATTTTTTTAGGGGTTATTTATAGCGCATGAATCTTGATAGCTTCACACTATTCACAAGTTTTAACCATATTATAAGTTCGGCCTTGCAACTTTATGCCGAATACATATTTTCCTAAAACGTTCCCTCTTTCTGACCTCCGACGGTTTAATATGCTCAGTGATGTTATAATATGGCCACTTATGAAATGCTATACCTTGGATGGCCCTAAACGCGCTTGGCTACTTCCCTCTTTTGCACGGGTTGGATTTCTACTGCATTGATGCACGTCAGGACGCTGGATGAAGCAGTATAAGAATGGAATTATTACCGGGGGAAACATCAAAAATTGCGCGCTATCGTTTCTGAGCCAGAGAAAAAAACATGTTTAGAGTAACATTTGAAATGGGCCTATGTCCAAAACGCAAACAAATCGGGTTTTGATACCATTCTATAGCACCACTTCATAGCTACGAATCGTGTAGGAAAGTTCCGCATAATCGATAAAAATCATTAAAAATAACTTAATTTTCTAAACGGCTAATCAAAGAAATTTTTCGATTTATTAATAGGCTAAAACGGCCAACAATTAATTTTTTTTCTCATTTCATTGATAAGCCCAGTGACGTAGAAGGGCCGATGATTGAAAATTTTCATACCAAAGCTAGGCCCTACCATACCAAGGGCATACCATTTCCGATGACAAGCACTACGGCTTAACATAAAGGGTCTATCCATTGAAAGGTTGATAAAAAGGCTTATTAATTTATGTAATTAAATTGTTATAGATTTTCATATATTTTTGAAAACTTTTCGCATATTTTGGATGTTGTATACTGATGTACAGTTACTATTGTTATGGTCAACAATATAAATGTCTAATATACTTCAATTTCCTTATATATTAATCGAATAGTGGCAGAAAAATTTAAAATTCATTTTCTGGTTTGTTTAAATTTTGGATATAGGCCCTTTTCAAATGTAAACAAACCATTTCAAATGTTGTTCGCGAGATGTAATGTGCGACATACGACTGGAGAGGTTTTTGCCTTCAGCTGTGATGCATACGTTATGCTTGTAGATATGTAATAATAATGAATACAGGTATGGCTGGGATCCGTAATTTACGTCTTTGCCACTGACAGGCGCCATAATGCCGCAGGAGGGAGAATATCAAACATGCTGGTATATAACAATCGCCATTTTTTAGGTGACATCATTAATCTAGGTTTCGTAAGTGAGGGTGACATTGGGTCAAAAATTCAAACATGTTCGTTCCCTACCTTACATTTTAGCAAAGAAATCAATTTTAAGCATGTGAATATATTCATCAATGATATATTTACGACTGGCATGGAAATGGTTGGTTGAAATTGATACTTATACCTAAAGATCGCGTGTAATTCTCGTCTATCCACATACAAGTGTGTTCAAACTTTTGTTTCCCTGGGGTACATGTTTAAAAATGTGTTTTTGCTACTATTTATGAGACTAAACTTAACAGCAATATTTAAATAAAACAACTGGTTAATGTCAGCGGCGCCGGTGGTGTAGTGGTAAGCGTGATTACCTCCACCCCAGCAGGCCTGGGTTCAATCCCAGTCGGCGCCGCCGGGATGTTCTGAGGCATAACATCTCTGATCACGCCTTCCTTCGGAAGGGAAGTAAAGCCGTTGGTCCCCGGTTCATGAGTTGATGGGTCGATAGGTAGGGTCCTGGCGTCGGTAGCATTGGTGCTCAGCACGGAAAAAACAAGATCGACGGAAAACAAATCAAAGGAAAAAAAACTGGTTAATGTTATCTATACTTCACTCCTGCAGGTCAAGAACCATATTCTAGTAATCATTTTCCGTATATTCAAGATATTTCCATCAATAAACATTTGTCTATTTTGAGCTATTGTCATCACTTAGGCCCCGTCTTAGGGTACCGTAAAATGGGGAGAAGTTGATCACTTTTTACCTATAAACCTGAATATTTTCCCAACCCTTGGCACTCAAACAAATACCTCTCAAGCCTGTACTAGCGAATGCTTTTTCTAATGTACGAATTTCGTTTTTAAATTGCATGTTTGGTTTATTATTTAGAATTAAAATTAGATTAAAAATGCAAATTTTCAATTCTGGGGGGAAGTTGATCATGGAGGTTTTTATGCAATGCTACATTCAGAAATAAGCATGTATAGGGTAGGTGTATTATCTATGGCCATACGTTCCTATTATGGTGTGTTCCAGGTATGGCTTATGGAATTCCCATAGGCCATAATTGGCACACACCTGAATAGACAATTTTCATGATACTAAATCGTCCATTTTAACGAAATCGTAGATCAGATTCGGATTTCGCGATCTAAAATAAACAGTTATAAGTAATTTCGCTGAACAGAGCACCAGAATAAATGCTGATTCTGATAGGATTTAAGGAACAGTTTAATCACAGACAAACAGACATAACACTCGCAAGTTGTTCATCGAACAAGCATTTAACGGACAATTTAAAAGTATCGGAGTTGGTAGTACCGCCAACTGTGGCGCGCATAGTCAATTCTCTTGGGTTTGACGTATACACACCACCGCCATCTGTTCAGTGTAGTGCCCACCACAGTGTACTCAACAGATGGCGGTAATGTTTTAGCGACGATGTTTTACAGTGAGAAATATTCAATGTGTTATGTCTGTTTGTCTGTGGTTTAATTGCATATGTAGCGTGGTAGAATGAATCGTTTGTTAGGGAAAACATTTCAAAAGTACTATTATGAACTAATAAACAAATTATCATCATCGAGGAACGAACATTAAGAAATCAACACCAATATGCCTTTAGAAAAGGCAAATCAACCATTGACTATTTGGGACACCTCGAAAATACAGTTAGAGAAGCAATCCACAAAAAATGATTAGCCCAAGTTGTCTTCTTAGACATTAAAAAGGCTTACGACACTACCTGGCGCAGGATGATACTAAACAGAATCAGTGAGTGGAACATTGGAGGAAACCTCATCAAATATCTCCAACAGATGTTGAAAAAAAGAACTTTCAGAGTTAAGGCTAACGGATCTCTTCCGAGAAACACTTATCGAAAATGGATTATGCCAAGGATCAGTAATAAGCGTTACTCTGTTCCTGATAGCAATAGACACTATATGCCAACACCTCCCACCAAATGTCCAAGGATTATTGTTCGCTGACGACGTAGCGCTAGTCTCTAGCGAAATCAATCGGAAAAATCTGGCGAAAAACCTCCAGTCGGCCTTAAATTCCATCGAAGCATGGGAAAACCGCACAGGATTCAAAATTTCAACTGAAAAATGTGCAACTGTAATCTTCGAAAACCCGAGATCCAGAAAGCAAGCCAAAGTAAAACTCAAGCTTAATAATGGTGAGATTCCAGAAAACACAGCCACAAATGTCTTGGAGTAACACTAGATCAACATTTAACCTTCAAAACACATATCGAAGAAATTAAAGCAGCTTGTAAACAAAGAATCCAGTTTCTAAAATGTATAGCCCTCAGATCGTGGGGTGGAGATCGGCAAACCATAACAAAAATATACAAATCAACTGTACTAGAGAAAATGATCTATGCAGCGCCAATCATCTCCTCAACCAGCGAATCGACAATAAAGCATCTGGAAAGCATACACAATCAAGGACTTCGAACAATTACGGGTGCTTTTCGGACCAGCCCCATTGATGAAACTGGTATACCAAGCCTCATAAGTTTGATGAACCAAAGGCTGGTAATTTTTGCAACTAAATCTATAAACAACAACAATCAAAACTCCACAATCAGTGATTCAGAAGAAGAGAACAGCAGCAGCTCAGGAGAATTATGGAACCAAGGTCCAACTACAGAATCAAACAACATCAAATCCAGAAGTAGGAATATCCTAGGAAAATTTGGAGTCTCCCTCCCTCCTTGTAAAGTGCTCACAACACCAAGGATCCCGCCATGCAAGAGAAAAAATATAACAGTTGATAAAACTATACTAGCCGCTAGCAGAAATGGAAATAACCAACCCGAACTGCGAAAACCATTCGCCCAGAGAATGCATACCAAATATTTTCTGCACAACTCAAAAAATGAATCTGAAACCGGATTCAGCGTAATCACTGAAGAGGAGATCATACACAGACGATCTCACAATCATCTTAGTATCTACTGCGTTGAAAGCCTGGCCATAATAGAGGCTCTCAGATGGATTACAACCCAGGAGAGAGTAGGTGCATCACTCTAAAGGGTGAACACGAAAATATTGCGACACATTCAACAGGGCATAACTTTTTTACCATTGGGTAAAAATCAACCAAATTTTGTACACTTTCTCATTGATGTGTTTTGTGTACATGCTGTCAAACTCGAAGTCGTGTTTTTCGATTCAACGAAAATAGAGGTGAACCAACGCGAGTTGAGAGAACAAATTCTTTCCAAACACCTGGAATTTCCTGACCTGTCGCACCGGCAGTTGGGAAAAATGTTGAACATTCACCATTCAACCGTCTCCAGAGTGTTGAAGCGGTTCCAGGAGCGGTTGACGTTGAACCACGGCAAAAGAGCTGGAAGAAAACCGGGACCGAAGAACAAAAAGACGGAGGGAAAGGTGAAGCGGATGATTAAAGCAAATCCCAACGTCTCAAGCCGTGATTTGGCTAAAAAGATCGGCATGTCGCAGAGCTACGTCCAAAATGCAAAGAAGAGAGCTGGACTACATACATACAAGGTACCGAACTTCCCAAACCGCGATGAGCGGCAACAATTGACGGCTAAAACTCGGGCACGGAAGCTCTACGAGAAGATGCTGACAAAATATGGCTGCTGTGTGATGGACGACGAAACGTATATAAAAGCCGATTTTAAGCAAATTCCGGGGTTTGAGTTTTTCACCGGCAAGAGCAAGTTCGATGCGGACGACAAATTTAAGAAAAAGAAAATGTCGAAGTTCGCCTCCAAATATCTCATTTGGCAGCCTTTCGTGACAAAGAGCACAGTAAATGGCGAGATCTACAGCGCCTAGCGCCTTTTGCCGTTCTTGCAGCAGCACGACGAAGCTCCGCTATTTTGGCCAGATTTGGCATCATGCCACTATTCTTAAAGTGTCCTGGAGTGGTATCAGGCCAATTCTGTCCATTTTGTTCCAAAGGACATGAATCCGCCAAACTGTCCGGAGATGCGCCCGGTGGAGCAGTACTGGGCAATAATGAAGCGGGAACTTCGGAAGAGCAAGAAGACAGTCAAAGAAGAGAAGGACATGTTAAGAAAATGGAAAAAAAACTGAGAAACTGGTACCGGATGACACTGTAAAGACTTTGATGGAGGGCATCAAGCGAAAATGCGTTCAATTTTACACTCAAGGCTCCATCGATTAACTTTTCTTTTGATTTTTGAAGTAAATATATGTATAAAACTACTCTAAAATTTTGGTTTGATTCTAAACATTATAAGAAAATTGGCATGACATTTTCGGTGTCGCAATAATTTCGTGTTTGCCCTTACAACATTAGAAAAAAAGAACATAAAAACTGTTCTTAAGGATGAAATTATACAACTGTACAACGAAATAACCGAAAACGGGACATCAGTTACTTTTTTTTTGGGTTCCCAGTCACAGTGGCATCCCAGGTAACGAAAGAGCTGATAAAGAAGCAAAATTGGCACTCCAGATGAACACAATAATGCAAAAGACAGTAGACCATCGTGAAATTAAATACATTATTAAAAACAGTATGACCAATAAATGGAAGGTCAAATGAAACGCTACCAATAACAACAAGCTAATAGAAATCAAAAATTCAGTCGCACCCTTCAGAGAGGCCGTCACAGGAAACCGTAGAGAGGATGTTATACTTACCCATACATACTACGGATAGGCCATACCCAACTGACACACTCATGACACTACATGACAAAACAGACCCACCTAAGTGCATAAAATGCAACCAAGCACTCAGTGTAAAACACATCATCGTCAACTGCCCCGGGTATGATGAAGTAAGAGAAAAAATTGGCCTCCAACTCAAAATGAGGGAAGCTTTAGCTGACGACATTACACGAGCAAAAAAAGTGCTTGAATTCTTCAAAGAAATTGAGCTGATCGATGAAATATGAAAAACCAAAACCACCAAACACGAGGTTTAAAACGGAGAAACTTCAGTCCAACTGTACAGTTGCTAATACATCAGCCAAGACCAACCTATTACGAGTACTAAAAATGGGAAATTCGGATTCCAAGGACCAGGAAGTAAAACAAATTGGAGACCGACAGGTCACTGTTATAGAAAATCAGGAGATTCACACGGAGTTCCACTCTCAACACGAGTGGAAACTCCTTGTAAGAATGGTAGCAGTACTAGCACTCATCGCGCTGAAAATTTTAAAGTTGACATGGAGGTTCTGCAAGAAGCAGGCATTCAAAACAGCCCGCTCCGTGGCCACCATCCAACAAGTCTAAGACACCAACAAGAAGACCAGCAAGATGACCGCCAGGATGAACGCCAGGATTGACGCCAAACGCCATTGAAGAAGACAAACAAGAATGAGTGAAACCAATTTATTGTAATTAGTGTATAAAGACCCGAATAAACCAAAAAGGGTCTAGAATAAAAAATAAAATAAAAATAAAATAAACAAATTATCTGATAACAATATCATAAAAAGAGATTGTAAATAAAGGAAAATTGACGTTTTACGATACTTAGATTTGTATGTCAGAATTACACTGGAATTGTCAATAATTTCTTTGGAATTATTCTCAAAATGCATATTCAACTCTCTTCATAATTTCCGTTGGAATCCTATTTGAAAACTCTCCTGATCTTCTCCTTAGAATCCCCATGGTATTTTACCCTGAAATATAATTCTACTCATACTTTTTATTCTAGGCTGTTGACGGTGTTTTTTGCGAGTGTTTTGTTGGCTCTCAGTTATTAATTGAGAACTGTCTATGCCATCCAATAATGAATAAGGTTGTATGTTGTGCAGCAATCCCTATGATTCTTTATGCCTAGGGAAGTCAAATAAATTTCCATTCCGAAGAAATACGGACCTGGTTTTGAACCCGCCTCCTCCGGCATGGTCGTTCCGTGCTTTTACTGACTAGGCAATCTGAGGCCCGTTATTCTACTCTACTCTTTAAAGAATTCACGTAAAGTTTTCCTCAAAAAGTCTATGCAATCGTTTCAGAACTGCCTTTAAATTCTGCTCGGAATTCCTTAAAATACGTTACAAAATAATCACGTTAATATGTTAAACGTCCCGTTATAAATACGTTAAAATTAACACAGTATTACCTAGCTTATAACGAATATTCGTATTATTCGGGAAAACACGAACTCTTCTAGTTTTACCTTCATTGTGTTATGTTAAATTAGACGAGGTATATATTCCCGCCACCACTGCCGGTACTTTTTCACGCGCCACCACCGCCGATGATTTTGAGTCGGCGCACCATCGTGATAATTTTGTATATGCCACCATTACAATTTTTGATATGCCGACGATGCAAATAATTTATTTCGCTTATACATTTTAGAAGAAATATTTCTCGCAAACTCTATCGAACAGAAAAAAAAAATAACAAGCAGGTAAAACTTGAAGACTCATATAAAATCAAAAACAATATCTTTCATTGTTGGATGAACTGACCATACCTTCGGGATAATTCAACAATAAAATACCGGGTTTGAATGGCCCCAACAACTTGATCATAAGTGGTGTGATGTGATATGAGGGGCTTGGTGGCCTGAGAGCGATCGTTTTTGCTTACTGAGCAGAACATCATAAGGTTAATCTCATGACCCTCCACATTCAAGATTCGTTAGTCGCATTTTGTTTCCTAACTCGAACCCATCACTGTGATTGAGCGTACCGTTTTCCAAAACAAGCCTTGCTGAATACCCAACCCTTTTATCCAACATTCCAGTCATTTCTCGTGGAGGTGCAGACGATTGATTAACAACTTCCAACAAAGCGAGTATCTCGTCAACACATTCCTACCCAATCCTTTATTGGCCTGAGCTGGAATTGCCTAATTTTAGATTACCAGTTTTCATACATTGAGGATGATTGCTAGTCCCAACCATCATCTGCTGGTTCTCTGGGTAAATATAGCTGATCTGGCTACTCCGATAACGGAGTTCATCCATATGCAATTGTTGAATTTCACAGCAGACTGAATAACATAAATTGGCAAAACCTTTCAAAAGATGAAAACGACATGGACAAGGCTGTTGACTTATTTTATACTAACTTTTACAATATCATTGAAGTATTCGTTCCTAAAAGACTAAAGAGAATAGTAAACAGCACCAAATATCCTGTGCGGTATACTTACACAAGAAATCAGATTTTTTTTAAAACAGGAATCAAAAGGCACACAAGTCGTATAAAAAGTTTGAAACTTCACAAAATTTAGAAAAATACGTTGTAATTTGCAGAGCACTTGAGGCAGAAATATCGTCAGCATATAAGAATTACAATTCAAGAGTAGAGAACAATATAAAATCTGATCCCAACACGTTCTTTAATTTCGCGAACGAAAAAATGAAGTCATGTACATTCCCATCACGCATGCAGTTTGAAAAGTTTGATAGCACTGATAGTGAGGATATTTGTAACCAATTTGCTCGCTCTCGGTTTGAAGTATTTTTCTTACCTACATGAAGGGGAAAATGACGTATCAGTTAATAATATCACTGTTCAAGAAATTTTTATGACTCTTGGAAGTTTCGATGCCGGCAAAGGACCTGGTCCTGATGAAATACCTCCATTTTTATTGAATAGAAAAATAGAAACTAGTTTTGTTAAACCTCTGTTTTGGCTTTACAATTTCTCTCTCAAAACAGGTGATTTTCCAAAAATTTGGAAGAAATCATTTTTAGTCCCAATATTTAAATCTGGCAAACGGTCAGACATTAAAAACTATAGAGGTATTCCAATATAGATGTAACTATGTCTAAAGATACATTAATGAGAACACTAACTGCTAGGCTTTCATCTCGTTAAGTTAAAAAAAATATTTCTTAGATATTTGTATATATAGTATACATATATTGACAATTTCCAATAAAACGTATGATTTAAATAGCATGTAAGGCAACAACACTAAATATTGTAAAACGGTCTACGCTAATTGACGACAAATAAACTAAACTAAAACAAAATAGCGGGACCTTTTAATTAGACCCGGATTCTTGCGATGAATGCAAGAATGACCGAATACTTCATCATTTCTCAATAGTCATGGAGTAATACGACATGCATTAAGCTAAGGACACGGGGTATGCTACAATAGATCAAATTACTGGTCGCAGTGGTTTTATGTCACGAACAGAAAAAAAATATCCAAAAGCGTGATCTTGCCCCACTTTACTTTATTATTTTTGTAGATACATTATTTCAAATGTGGTTTACGTGAAGTTAACGATTTTCAGAGTTGGTTGGAAATGCTATACTAATATCACAGACAAACAGACATAACACTCGCAAGTTGTTCATCGAACAAGCATTTAACGGTCAATTTAAAAGTATCGTAGTTGGTAGTACCGCCACCTGTGGCGCGCATAGTCAATTCCCTTGCGTTTGACGTTTACACACTACCGCCATCTGTTCAGCGTACTACCCACCACAGTGTACTCAACAGATGGCGGTAATGTTTTTGCGACGATGTTTTACAGTGAGAAATATTCAATGTGTTATGTCTGTTTGTCTGTGCTAATATCAACATGAAGCTTTAGGGTGATAATTTATTAACTAGAGAAAGTTCTGAACAGGATAGGTTGAATGTTCCGCTAGAGTACGGCAGTGTGAAAATTGATTAGAAGTTGAAATTGAGTGAAGGGCCTTTGTTGGATTTGAAGAAAAACTTCAAGTCCCCTCATCGATTAATGTATGAGTTAGGTAGAAGAGTGTGCGTTTGACTTACTACTGTCGTATTAATGGCTCTTCGCTCAATATCAACTTCTATTCCATTTTTACACTGCCGTACTCTAGCGGAACAATCAACCTATCCTCTTCAGAACTTTCTCTAGTTAATAAATTATCACACTAAAGCTTCATGCTGATATTAGTATAGCATTTCCAACCATTGAATTGCATTGCATATGCATTGATGTTGGAATTTTGTTTGGAAAGCACTCGTTTCCTATACTTCACATCATCAACGAAGGAACATGGATGAGAATCACCTCCCAGGGAACGACCACTGGTTCGAATGAAGGCATAAAGGAAACAATTACGTAAAAACAAACAAATCATTAACCCTTGCTATGATTTCATCACGAAAAACGACTTTGACTGTAATTTAGATATTATTTATGATCGATGGTTTTTAAAACAGCATCTCGAGAACTTGATCTGAAGGGAAAGCTTTGTGATCTCTTTCGTATCTTATCGCATCATTCCGAAGAATAACAGCTTATAATTCTTATATAATTTCTTCTTTTCTCTATTAGTTTAGAATGGGATGTGAGTACAATGCGCAATAGAAAAGAAAAATACACAGTATCTGAGTAATAACACTTGATTTTTTCACATATATAAGCACATGTTTAAATCAATCAGAAAACCTGAATTAATCCACCTGTGGTGAAGTCTGACCCTTCTTACTAATAAAAATTCCACCAAAAATGCTCATATGATGTGATTTAATAGATGAATTATGATGTGCTTTAAGGTACCGCATGATGGATTTTGACCCAAGTTAGAAACTTGCCACTTCCGGGGGTTCCTAAAACATGTGGCCAGTGCACTGTGGGCCAGTTATTAAATCTAGCAGGAAAAAAGTAATGACGCTCTGGGATTGCATCTACTTGAGTAGACGTCTTGAGTGAAGTCTCTTGGATTGATTAGGACTACAATTTGATGGATGAAAATAGTTCAAGTTTTGGCCGCAAAGATGGCATAGCGATACAAACTTCTTTATTTCACAAGATAGAAGTTAACATTTTATGAAAAGTTGCCCAAGACATAAAAGCTGTACATCTTCAAACAACTGAGATTTACGATGTTCCATAAAATTGTTTGATGTTTTGAGGAACTTAAATGTATTTGATGTACATTTTGAATATTTGATGATATTTTGCGTTTACTTGCGCATTTTTTAGAAAATTAATTCAGAAAATCATTTTTTTAAATTCATGTGATTCATATTTAACAGTACTCTAAAAATAATAGAATTGATATGATTGGATTGATCAGTACCGATCGAGAAAAAATGATAAAAGTTCTTGTAATGTCCAGGATGTGGCCCTACGTCGTGTTTGAATTTTTTGCTCAGATTTCTGTTTGGAGGCCAACCAGCCTCAGGCTGAAAGCCTCCTAAATAAAGATAAATCAATCAATCAATCAGATTTCTGCACAGCAGTTTGAAGATCGGCAGTTTATTCAAATGAAGTAAAATAATACATATCACTTTCACTATTTATTACCTCCGTCTGTTGATCGGAGGTCAAATTCAAACTTAATCTAATTACATTAAATATTTGTTCTTATATATCTAACTGGAACAATACAAAATATCACAGAATGACGCTCACTTCAAATACAAAACAAAATACAGCGAAGGCAAAACAAAAACATAAAAAGAATGCAGAATGAAGAAGGCAACAGTAGCCGCTGTTCTCGCGTGTGGATCACCTTGCTACCGCTGCACCGAGTGACGTTTGTTTTGTTAGGATCCGGCGCAAGCGGCGCCGGTGGTGTAGTTTTAAGCGCGATTACCTGCATTGGGGTCAGCAGGCCTGTGTTCAATCTCAGTCGGCGTCGCCGGGATGTTTTGAGGCATAACATCTCTGATCACGCTTTCCTTCGGAAGGGAAGTTAAGCCGTTGGTCCCCGGTTCATAAGTTGATGATGGGTCGATATGTAGGGTTCAGGTGTGGGAGCTCTGCCTCCCTGGCGTCGGTAGCATTGGTGCTCAGCACGGAAAACAAATCAAGAAAAAAAAAGGATCTGGCGCCGATGGTGTGATTCAACAGTAGTCTTTTGAACTATTGTTCAAAATATAATACTAAACACGTGAATTTCAGGCAAATTTAATAAAACTTCGTATATCCCAGTTGTTTAAAGATGTACAGCTTTTATGCCTTCGGCACCTTTTCATAAAATTTTACATTCTACAACTTTATAAACCTCAAATTATAGTCCTAATTAATCCACAAAACTTCACTTAAGATTTCAACTCCATTGGATGCAATCCCAGAGTGTTATTATTTTTTCCTGCTAGATTTAATTCCTGGCCCATTGTGCAGTGTGGTTCTGGGCACTTCAAATGTCTGCCATTGAACTGAATTTGGTATTCTCATTTCACACGATGGGTTTTATTCTTTCTAGGACGGATTTAGTCTCATGGTCCATACAAACCGGATCATGTTCCGGTCATATATCCGAACCAGTTAATCTGTCCCAAAAATATTCAAAAGTGTTCTATGGTTGCATATCTCCGGAACCACTTGACCGGTTCCAAAAGTATTCAATGGGACCATTAAATCTTTCTTTTGGTCCGATTCCATTTAGTGGTGACCGAGAAACAGGTCTTAGAAAAACTTTCGTTACATACACACACAGGCTGTACCGAGACGCTGATGTCAACCACTGGGGCGACGTATACCATATCGTGATGGTGAAGATCAGAGGTCCAACGACGCCCGCTGAAATGTATCCAAACAAGTTGACGGCCATCGTGGAACCAAGCACGATCAAATGACGTGGCAACCTATACCGTGTGACCGTTCGGAAAATTACTCGAGGTTTTAGTAAAACACATTGGCTTAAGTGCCACTCTCGATTAAGAGAGACCACTGGTCGCATTTGAAATTTTGCCCGACAGATAGAGAATTTTCCTCGGGGAACCTCTCGAACGGTTTATGGAATCTAACGGCACACTTAATGGAAACGTCAAGGGTTCTAGGAATATTAGGTACGATTATATAACAACGTATTAATCTGACTCATTCAAACACCGAACGAAGCGGAAATCCAACGGGAGGAATGCCTACTCAACTTGAACGAAAACGCAAAGAAACGGAAATGTAACATAGTGTGAGTGTGCTTTATTCCATTAAGTAGCATTAAACGTACAAAACTGATCTTAAAATTTCACCATTTTCTTGTATTTAAGCTTAATTCGTTCGTGTTGGACTATTGAGTGTGGGTGTACGGGAAAAAGTATACATGGTCATGATACTAAAACTCCAACATACCTGCGCAGGTTTTTATCGATGAACTGCTGACGGACGAGGGCTCGATGTCTTGACGATGGCGGCAGACGACAACCTTCCAGAAGAAACGTGATGGCACCACTCAGATGCTGCAATTTGGCGCGCAGCGATGGAAGGTGACTCGTGTTCGTTATGGCCGTAGTTAAAGGTGCGGAGGGAGTGGCGGCTGGACGGAGGGCCTCCGATTTGGGCACGAGAGTAAGGGTCGACGGTAAGTCGTGCTGTCCCGGGAGATTCGCTCCACAGAGAAGGGGGGCCAACGTACCATTGGATGGCTTCGCGTACTTTGCTTCCGCTATGTAACCCTCCTTCTCGTTGGATGGAATCGGGACCGTGGTACGCGATTGGCGACGCACTCTCATGGTCCGAGCTCTCGGACGAAAATGGTCCATAGGGGTTATGTCTAAAAAGGACCTTACCGACGGATAGTTGACGACCGACGGGGTTTATTTCACTTTCAAGCTGGCGAACTTCACTCCCATCCGTTTAGCTACCTCTGGAAAGGCGGGCCTTCGCAGTACACACGAATCAAAGATCCGTCCACAACGGACGAGAAGGGCGATGCCACAGAAAGGTACCCCCGATCCGGCGTTGACGATTGCCGAACGGAGAAAACGTAGATCCAGCCCGTACAAAAAAAGCGCCAAGCACTGGAAGTCCAACACGAATTTCACTATTTATAACGTAATTTAAATTTAAGAAATTACCTTTTTTTCCAATTCACTATTTGAATAAAACTGAGCATACTACGCGGTAATTATTACGGCCTTATGTCCACTAAACAATTAGAAAGCAAAACGTGTTAAAACCATTTTATGAAACATCTCACTCACTACTTGTACCTTCTAACACCTAGGAAAACTTTAACGTATTATACGTATTATACACGTAAGAACACTCGCGCATTTCTGTTCTCTAGCCGATTCGTAAGCGAGATGGACAAGTCAGATTAATTCCGTACGCAAGTTCTTAATCTTAATGACCCTCACTGGAGATGATCGAGCTTTTATAGCAAAGTCGTAACCTCGACACAGGGATAATCTGATCTTATATACACGGTTGAAACATTTCATTTCTAGAAGAAAAAAAAAAACTAATGTAAAAGTTAAATGAAATCTTTATTAAATTTAATTTAAACGAAAAGTATTTCCAAAAAACCGCGGGGAATGGGAAAACTATGGTGAAAATGGCAGACAGTGATTCTGCATCTTTCTTCTGTTGAAAATTCGGCATTTTACTGAAAATCAGCAATTTATTTTTTACTGATCTTTCAGCAATAAAAAAATCTGAGAATTTTGCAGAAAATATTAGCAGCTTTCTGGGTTGTGGTAAAATTTGTGAAAGTGCAAACAAAAACGGTGAATCAAAAAGTGAAACAGCAAAGTGCTCAATAGTAATTTTCACTCAGACCAACTGCCAATCTTACAAACTGACAGTTGTAGGTAAAAGCATTATTTCTTGTATATTTGTGCTCAGGTCTGTCATGGTGGTTACTCCTACGTTACCAGCTCCTTACATCGATTTGATTTGTTTTAAATGAAAACTAGCTGGGTGCAAAGATATCGATCTATGCCCAACAAACAATTTTAGCTGCAGATTAGCTTATACAGCCAAAATTTGCCTTATGCAGCTAATTTTTGCCTGTATAAGCTAAGCTGCAGCTAAAATTGTTTGTTGGGTGATATACCAAGAACTTTAGGGAATACTCAAAATATTCAGATAAGTATCGAAAACTTCAAGTAAGCTCCGAGGACTACGTGAAAGTTTTGTACTTTGGGAAGTTTAAAGATTTTAAGTTTTGAGAAGTTCTGGATAGCTCCTTCAACTTCAAGAACTATATAAGAACTTCAATTAATCTTCTGGTAAGCTTAAAGAGCTATTAAAAAAGGTTAGAGGACTTCGGGAAAGGTTTGAGAAATTCAGGGCAGTTCCATGTTCTATTCCTAAAGCTTTAGATTTTTTAAAGTTCAGGGCCGCTCGAGTAATAAAAAAACGGCAGTGACTTTACATATGCTCCAAGAACAAAGTCTAGAAAACTTCAAATAATTTGAGAGTGTCATGAACATTTGGAAAATTACGGGATGTTTAATGAAGTCCCTAGAATCTCTGGAAAATTATGAAAACTCTTCAGTTCCATTAAGGGGAAGCTTACCGCCTCGAAAAAAAAACGTTTTGATATTTTAAAAATATTAGAAAAATATATCAAAAATCTAACACCTTGAGTTTATTTTTTATTTTTTTTATTTACGTTTAAAAACATTCTTTCTTAGTAATCATGGCAAAAGGTTGGGCTAAAAAAACCGCATAAATCAACCTTTCGGTTTTGTTTAGAGTCTAACATAAAAATATGTAATCTGTAAAATTTCTCAGCAATCTAAGGAAAAACTGGTTTGGATTGGATTCTTAAAATCATTACATAAAATTTCAAGAACTGTTCCATTAAGTTCTGGAAAATAGCATAACTTCCATTGATGATGTTCTGAGAACATAAAAATAGCAGCAATGTTCTGAGAGCTTCAAATATATTTCGAGAATTTGAAGGCAGTTGAAATTAGAAAAATAGCGAGAAAAATCAAGAAGTTACAAAAATTTAAGATTTTCAGAGAAGAACTCAATAGAAATGTCGGAAACTTCACAGAAGCTCAAATAAATTCAAGGAACTGCAAAACACGTCGGGATGTTAGATATTCTCAGGAAAGTCACTTGATTTCAGGGCAGTTCCACAAACATCCTCTGAAGAATAACGAGAACTACAGGATAGATTAGAAAACTTTAGAGTGGTCCATATATTTTATAGAACTTTAAAGAAGAGCCGAGGAATGAAAGTAAATACTTGGGATTTCGGGAAAATTTCTTGGACAGACTGCGGGATAATAGCGTAAAATTTGTGAACTTCTAAAACATTTTGGGCACTTCAGGAAAGCTTTGAGAACTTAAAAAAAGGTTCCATCAGCTTCATGGAAACTGCAGGAACTGTTAAGAAATTCTAAGATCGTCATCGAAGTCAAGAAAATTTCAAAGAAGTTCAAAGATCTTGTGGGTACTTTATAGAAATTCCAAGAACCTCAGGCAAGCAAGTTTTTGAGATCTTCAGACAAGTTAAGAGATCTTAAGGGCAGTGTCAATAACTTCAAGAATGTCCAGACTTATGGGAAAAATTAAAGATCTGTTAAGGATAATTAAGTCCAGAGAACTCCTGATGAATTAAGAAATCTTTATACATATTTTGGAAAGTCCAGAAATTTTCAGTTAAAATCTTCAGGTCTAGAACTTTATGGGAACTGCACGAAATTCCGGGTAGCTTCAAGGACAGTATTTTAAAGATGATCATAGATGTTCAAAGCAGTTGATTTTATTATTTGCAGGAACTTTCAAGAATTTCTGAGGACTCATATATATATAATTCCAATAATCTCAGGAGTGTTCAAAAAATTTCAGGAATATTGCGGTTTTTTGGGGGAAATTCCATCAATATTTTTGGAATGTTTAGGAATTTCTTAGAACTTTCTGATAACATTTAACATGAAGGATCGAAAACTTCAGGCAAGTCCAGGGAAGTTCAAGGAAGTTTAGAGATTTTAAGGGATGTTTCATGACCTTAGATTTCGAAAACTTTAGGAACTTCTGAATAGATCAATGAACTTCAGGAAAATTGAGGGAACTTTTAAAATGTTTTGAAAAATTCAGGCAGTCCATTAGAAATTTGTTGGAGTTTAGAGAATGTTAATGCAGTACCAATAACTTCTGAGATGCATTGAAAATTTCTGGAAAGTGTAGAGTTCTAATGATCTTGAAGAATTATTAATTATGTTTGGGTTTCGATCCAGAGGTTTAAATTTTCCTCAAGGCTATTTTAGTAGATCGTTCATCTTTTTGCGCTGAACGAAAGATGGTTCAACTTTATATCCCATGAAGAAGGTGTGTGTGTGTGTGTGTGTGTCATTTTCTATCCCTCACCCAGCCGGGTGCGTTGGACAAGTAGAACTGCGAATAATTTGATCAAATCTCATGCTCCGTAATGGTGCCCTTTATGTTGTGAAAACTAGTACTTCAAAAAGGGTAACTTTTGAGGCAAGACAGGGTGTCCTCAACAAGTTAAGGGAACAGGATGCACTAGATGTCCACAACAGGTACAGCAAAACATCACATAGACGCCCTTATTCACACTAACTACTCAGGGGGTAGAAGGTCAAGAAGAGCCACCGCCGCCAACTAAAGCTTGAACCGGGTACCTGGGACTCCCACGATATACCCGCGGCAATGGTCAGCAGACGATGCCTTGTGCGTATTTAGTATGTAATATGTTTTATTTGGATACACAAAATGTTTGAAGCCATGCGTCATCTAAACCATAATTTGCATCACCACAAATACACTTGTCAACAATCTTCAACTGAAACGTACTCACCAAATCACTTCACCCGGGAGCGCATTCCCGATGCTTCCACGCATATTTTTTTCTAGTCTTCCCTAAACAATTCCTCCTCCAGCGACTCCAACCACACAACAACCTATCACTTTTCTTCGCTTTTCTTTTTCAAGTCACTCCGTGCACAAAAGCAATGCACATTGCAAAACCCTAACAATAGATCAGCGCCGTTCTCATCACCGCGTAAATAAACTGAAATTAAAATTTTTCACTCGCGATGCCACAAATTTCTGGTCTGGGAGAAAAAATCGAACCACGCAGATAGCGCCAAATCTTCTGATGCTTGCAATTTTGCAAACATGATGAACCATGTTTTCTTTCCCGATTCTAAAACTTCTCGGAAAGCGAGAAAACCACCACTCACACAGCGCTAATCCGGCAAATGAAGCCGAGAACTATGAAAGCGAAAGCACGCACAAAACAGAGAGCAAACTTTAGACACAACCGTATCCAAAGGCGTTCGAAACTCGACTCCCTTATATCCCATGAAGAAGGTCAAGTCTAAAACTGAAACGTCAGACATAAAGCATCGTAGCGTTTTGATCCACCGTAAAACTGAAAATCCATAACCCGGAAAATAGTATGTTTAAGTTTTGTTGATTGCACTGATTACTGACAAATTGTACCCGTACTCTAGTTTTGTGTCAATACGCCCTTAGTTATGATTATTAACGCTATTAATATATGATATTCAGGAGACCCAACTAACATGGTTTCTTTGCTTATTCGTAACTTTTATGAGAAACCAATTTGAAGAAGTGAATTTAACCGTGAAAGTACACCAAGATGGACTCCTTTAAATAAATTGTTATTCTAATATTTTCCATTTATTTACTTAAAATCTATTGGTACCGGCAATTTATCGGTATTACCGGTACTGAACCTCTGCTCTCAGTACTGAAATACCGGTACTCGCAGAAAGGGTGCGGTACTGAAAACCCTGAATGCGATGCATTTTCAATGTGATTTAATTCATTGAACAATTAAATCGTAGTCGTCGTCCTGGAGGAAGAATTATTCACATCTAGCCGAGAATATGTTTGCTAACAATTTATGAGGTTGCCCTGGACGCAAAATGTGGTTAGCACTTACACACTAATCACTAAAAGGTTGCTTTCCAAAGTCGACGACGCATCAACCGAAAGAACTGCTGATGGAGAACAATGAGGAGAACCACACAATGGTTACTGCCGAATAAGCAGACGATCGTGTGACACACACTGAGAGTGATCTGCTTCTGTCGACAGCCGAGTTAACACTGAATTTTCAACAAATCATGAGTTTGCTGATCTTATTCCAGTAATCCATTTTGCTGGTTTTCCAATCTGAAATTTGGTGTGTATGCCTGCTGGATACACTCGGAAAACTCTTGGAGAGGATCATCCTCAACAGGCTGACGAAATGTACGGAGAGTGAACACAGATTGTCGAATATGCAGATTGATTCTGGAAAGGAAGATCTGGATGCAATTCGCACAGTGGTTGAGATAGCCGAGAAGTCATCCAAACAGAAGCTATTGTTGAAGCGCTGCATATAATGAGGGTTCCTGACTACCTGTGCAGGATTCTAAGGAGTTACTTCCAGAACCAGGTGCTGGTCTACAAGACAGGCATATGACAGCACTCGATTGGGATCACGGTGCGGGTTCCAGAAGGTTTAATCCTTGGTCCAACACACTGGAACGGAGTGCTGACGCTGAAGCTGCCCTATGGAGTCGCGATCGTTGGCTTGAATGACGTCATTTTAATGGTAGTAGGCGTGACGCTGGAAGAGGTGGTGACACGATGTGAAATTGGATGCAAGGAGCGAAGCTGCAGATAAGACCATCAATGCAGTAGCGAAGACCATCAATGCAGTAGCCAGAATCATGCCGAACAACTCTGGACCCTAGCGGCGCCGGTGGAGTAGTGGCAAACGTGATCACTTCTCAACCCAGCAGGCCTGGGTTCAATCCCAGTCGGCGCTGCCGGGATGTTCTGAGACATAACATCTCTGATCAAGGGAAGTAAAGCCGTTGGTCCCCGGTTCATGAGTTGATGGGTCGATAGGTAGGGTCCAGACTTTAAAGATTTTTCTGGATCAATAGATTTAAAATCTATAGAGAAATTGCTGAGCAATGATTTTTCAAACATTGAGAATTTGCCGTTGCAGATTTTACCGGAGGCATCGGGTTCAGAGTGTTAATTCATGGAATTTTTTTGAGAAAAAATCACCTGCCCTCCCTAATAAAAAATAACCATAAACGAACGATAACCCATATCATTGAACTATTCCACAAATGGTTTGGATGATACCCAGAACACGTCGTTAAGCAAATTAACCATACAATTTTTATTAGGGCTACCTGTGGCATTCCTAGTCTCGTATCGTCGTTCGTGGTCCAGTCTCGATATAACGAGAAGGTATCATAATCGGACCTGGGCGCCAACATAATTATTAAGTTTAATGTTTCATTGGTCTCAACACATCAACCCACCGCAGATATCGTTAGTCGAAAGGAAAAGAAAGAGCATAAGTGTATACCTGGGAAGAACGCAACAAACGCGAGGGTATTCATTGCCCAGATATGATCGGCCAGTTTGCACACGCCAGAGGTCCACTAAGCCAGCGATATGATCGCACCATGGGTGTGGTGTGGGCTATACACGAACAAGGATGTATGGCATGATTCATTTTTAGGTGCCTCGTCTTGATGGGGCAGCCAGCCTATCGTGTAATTTAGTGTTGGAAAATTCACATTGACAGTCGCTAAAAAAGACGTATAATGATTATATGGAGCATAATTTTGAAATCAGACTAATTTAAAGGTAGATAATTAATGTGGTACAGATATGGTTGAATTATGCTGCACATACAGTACCCGTTAGATTTTGGCATAACACATTTTTTTGCTTCTTACCACAAATTTTAATAAATGCAAATCTTTTTATCTGGTTAGATTGACCTGAAAAATATGAAACAGAAGTTATAATTTTTAACTGCAAGACACAAGCATTTTAAAGGCATTGAGATCGTGTTGACAAAATCTAACGGATACTGTTCATATTTCCCATACATCAGGGTGAGAGAAGTTGCTTATCCATACCATCTCATTTTTAGAGGTTTGAGCCCAATGCAGGTATGAATCATCGCATTCAAAAAGCGTAGCATTTTTTTCTTCCAGTGGACACTCCTGTCATATTATTTTCACATGGTTCTCTTTTGACATACATGCTACATGCCGAGCCTACCATAGGCTTTACACTATAGACGAGTGCACGGATGGATTTGAGTTCACTCACTCGACAAAAAGTGACACAACAGCGGGGCCCTGTTTACTAAAAATGAACACATATGTGTTCATTTTTAGTAAACAGGGCCCCGCTGTTGTGTCACTTTTTGTCGAGTGAGTGAACTCAAATCCATCCGTGCACTCGTCTATCAATTCCGTTACACTCTCGTGATGAAAACCGTTTGACTTAACTCAACAGTCAATTCAGTGTCAACATTTCAAAGGGGCGTAATTGCTTTTGTAAACAATGACTTTAGCCGTCAATTTCTCGCGAATGATATCTTACCTCTCCAAAATTATAATGCTAGCTGGTAGAGGAAACATTCCTCTACCTGGTGGTGTTATTATTTTTCATGAGTGAGCTTTTATTTGCGAGAAATCTATGGCTAAAGCCATTGTTTACAAATGCAATTACGCCCCTTTGAAATGTTGGCACTGAATTGTCAGATACTTAATATTCAAGTTGAACCTATTCAGTTATTACTTGAATTCTTAGTTCAAACACAAAATAATTTCATGATCGACCATGTAGGGGAATTTGTATCATTGTACCGCAAAGGCTCCAAATCTGGTCACTAAGTCCCCCGTTTTATTTAGTAGGTTGAGGTCTTTGGATCAGGATTCATCTTGATAGATGATGTGATCTGGAAGTAAACCTGTCGGAGTGAAGTGGGACCCACAATTGACGAGTGCACGGATGGATTTGAGTTCACTCACTCGACAAAAAGTGACACAACAGCGGGGCCCTGTTTACTAAAAATGAACACATGAATAATGCTCGCGTAACATTTGAAAAGGGCCTATCAACTTTTGTAAATAATTTGCTAGGTCCTTTTCACGAGAACCGAAGTACGCCCACGCAAACCAAGAGCACTATCGGGAAGGGGAGCATTTCCTCTGCACGATGGTGTTGTTAGTTTACGTGAGCGTATTCGGTTCGCGCGAAAAAGGCTCAACAAGTTTTGTGTACATAAGTTGATAGACCCGTTTCAAATGTTCCGTGAGTATTATTCATGTGTTCATTTTTAGTAAACAGGGCCCCGCTGTTGTGTCACTTTTTGTCGGGTGAGTGAACTCAAATCCATCCGTGCACTCGTCAATACTGCGTCACCGTCAGCGTCAAATTTGAATCTGATCAAAATTGACGGACTGACGCAGTGTCGATGTAAAGTCGTCAAGTGGAGATGGCGGTGGAGAAGCAACTTGACATGCGTTATACCTGTCATTTGACGGATGAACCCCTTCATCAACGCTGACGGTGACGCAGTATCGTGGGTTCCGCTTGAGTTTCTCTGGTTTTCTATCATCGTTCTGCCATTCTTTTTTTTTTTTTTTTGTTTTTTCCGTCGATCTTGTTTTCCGTGCTGAGCACCAATGCTACCGACGTGCCAGGAAGGCAGCTCCCACACCTGGACCCTACCTATCGACCCATCAACTCATGAACCGGGGACCAACGGCTTTACTTCCCATCCGAAGGAAGGCGTGATCAGAGATGTTATGCCTCAGAACATCCCGGCGGCGCCGACTGGTATTGAACCCAGGCCTGCTGGGGTGAGAGGTAATCACGCTTACCACTACACCACCGGCGCCGTTGTTCTGCCATTCTGTTTATGGTGAAAACTCGATAATACAAACAGTGAAGACGATTAAAATGAATTCGGATGAAGAAGAAAAAAATGTATGCTACGTATATGTGAAAAGGTCGAAGAAAACGCATCACGGATTACTGAATGTGCTCAGTGCAACAAGTCCGCAAATTTCCGTTGTAAAAAGATATACGGGGATGCGATAGCGAAAGTGAAGAAGAAACCGTACTTATGTTCTGTGGAGTGTATCGATTTGTCTGCACATAGCAAGAAGACGGAAGGCGGCTTCGATGACGTCATAGCGGAAATTTGCCTACTTGGGCAGTCTGTTCAAGATGCTAATCTGGAATCTACTCAGGTCCGACACACAGTGGAGAAAACTCAGTCGCAGATGATGGTCCTCATAGAAACAACCAAACACATTGAGGAGACACAGGAGTTTCTTGGGAAGCAGTTGATGAGCTACAGCAAAATTCTAATGTCTTAAAACAACAGCTAGGAGGTCTGACGGCGGAGTATAAGAAGATACGAAAGGAGGTGGATGACCTTAATGAGAAATATAACAATCTTCTGTTAACGTTTGAGCGATTGGAGATGAACATGCACAGCAAAAAAATAATTTTGATATCACGTCAAAGTGGATGCACTACAATCATGTCGAAAATATGGTGTAATATTACTTGCTAAAAAGGACAAAATTATCATTAATACAATGCATGAACTGACATTACGCTGCTTTTACTGCATTTGTTTATTTATGTGGTCATAAAAATTACATGAAATTTTCGACATGATTGTAGTGCATCCACTTTGATGTGATATCAAAATTATTTTTTTGCTGTGTGGATAAAGTTCCTCAGAGTCCAAAAATGCAGTTATCCTGGGTATTCCTGTAGCCGACAATGAAAATAATAAGGAGCTGTTAGGTGAACTAGTGAGTACCATGGGTTGTGGATTACAGGCTGGTGACGTGATGGATGCTCGACGGCTGATGAAGAAGAATGCTGCTAGTCGCACCGCTCCGATATTAGCCGTTTTAGTTTCGGAGTAAATCAAAGAAAAGTTCTTCGAACACAAACGTTCTCATGGCATCTTACCGACGGCAACTGTGTGTAGTTCTTTCGCTGGTTCGACATAGAGAGTAGTTATACGGGATGAAATTACAGCTTTTGGAAGGGAACTTTCCAATGCGGCTAAGGAGTTTCAAACAACGACGGGATACAAATACGTGTGACCAAGCAGAAACGGAAGGATACTATTGAGACGTCAGGATGGAGCAAAAGTGGAAGAAGTTGACAGCAAGGAGCAGTTACAGGAAATGCTAAAAAGACCGGCTAAGCGTACCTTAAGCGAGTCATCCGATAGTTCTGGATCCCCTGAGCAAGGGCTTTCATCAAGGAATCAAAAATCCTGTATATAATGTTTCGTATTTCTGCAGAATAAAGCTCTAGTTTTTGTTTAGTATATTTGTTGGTATATTCGATTCAAATAAAAATAAAAACTTTTATTACATAACTGTTGATGAATTAAATATTACCTATCGTGATTACCTCTCACCCCAGCAGGCCTGGGTTCAATCCCAGTCGGCGCCGCCGGGATGTTCTGAGGCATAACATCCATAGAGGTAACTCTAAGACCAGTAGGTCAAGAAGAAAGGGGCTCAACTTTTTGGCTTAGCTCTGGTACTATCTTCGGTTCCAAGCTAATCGATGCACCCCTCAAAACATAGGAAAATCCACGAACCCCTCATTTTATCTGTCAAACTTTCATAGAAAATCAAAACAAACATAGTGTTGTACTAGAATTTCAACTAGGATGGGGTACGTTAATCGATTTGCTTGGGACCAATAGGCTAGTCAAGTAGTGAGCCAATTTAAAATCGTTAGTTTCCACCGGATGTAACATCTCTGATCACGCCTTCCTACGGAAGGGAAGTAAAGCCGTTGGTCCCCGGTTCATGAGTTGATGGGTCGATAGGTAGGGTCCAGGTGTGGGAGCTGCCTCCCTGGCGTCGGTAGCATTGCTGCTCAGCATGGAAAACAAGATCGACGGAAAACAAAATCAAGGAATAAAAAATTACATCAGGAAATAAAATAAATTCAATTATCTTCGGGTTTATCACGCAGCATTTTTTTTCATAATTCATAATTTGAAAAAAATAATGTCGATTTGTAATCCCACACAGTAGGACCATTCTGAAAAAAAGATACAATAAAACCATTTTCTCGCTTTTCTCGATGTTTTAGCGTTTAAGTAGGATTACAATTAGCTCAAGACATTTTGTTTCTGCGTCGTAAGTCTATCGAGATATAAGTGTATTTTTGTCAGGACTATCGTAAAAACTATTTTTTGACTTTTTTGCATCATAAATCTTAATCGACTGACATGTTCTACAAAATTTTCAATATCATCAAAACATACAACTTTTCTGCAGACATCAATATTGTATATCACTTCATTTGCTTTGTAAAGCGACTTTAAAGCATAATTTCAACAATTTTGCAGTTAAAATTTCTCTGAAAATGTAGTTTCTGGCATCCAAAACGATTGATGTTTGATCAATCATAATATGAAGTACTAATGTATCCCAAATCACTGTCGGGTCTGCCAGGGGACATAGGGTACATAGTTTATAGGTATTTTTTGGTCGTTTTGGTTATATTTTTATTTAATTTTGAATTTTTATTAGTTTTTTAAACAATGTTAGCTGTGGAATGCAATACCAGTTACATAAACAATCATAACTACAACAGCCACAATTATTATCTAAAAATTTAGTGTCATCAGCAAATTTTCATGAAATTCATAGTTCTAAACTATGGCCCACTTAATAATCTAATCTAATCTAATCTAATCTAATCTAATCTAATCTAATCTAATCTAATCTAATCTAATCTAATCTAATCTAATCTAATCTAATCTAACACCAACACAGCCAGTTCTTGAAAGCATCCTGGAAAATGATGGATATACCTCCATAATTTTTCTTGTCTATTTGATATATGTTTCACATCAAAGATGCGTCACACATATCAAAACGGCCAGGCCTACTGTGCAGCATTTAAGGGGCAAGATGATTCAGAAAACATCGGGCCTGTTTAAATCGAAGATTTAAACATGATGCTTCAGAATCCAATAAATGGATGAAACGTGGACATCTCGTACCGTACGTTCCGATATTGATAATTATATTGGTTGTTGGAAGCATCAAAGCTAGAAAGGTTAAGTGATGCTCCATTTCTTCTGACGGTTGAGACATGAGCACTAACTCTTGTCCTAGCCTTTTATGGCTTATGGCTATAGCGCCATTACTCGCTTTCTGAAAAGAGAAGAGGGAAAGGAAAAGAAGAAAGACAAAGGGGACAAAGGAGACAAAGGGGACAAAGGGAAAAGGATTATGTAAACTCTATGAACATAAACAATATTTTTGATTTGAAATATACAAGATAGAAATGCATAACGGTGGTGGTCACTATCCGAGTCTTGTCACTATTATCAAGTCATAAAAAGTAACAAGCACTAACTTTGATTACTGGAAAATCCTGATTCCCTATTTTGAAGTGGTCACAACTAGGGTTTGATGGTAGATCTTATACCAGTAACGCACCACAAAAAGGTGATCTCCCAATGTTACTGGTTTGAAAAGATAAAAATTTACTAAATGGAACGAACTCACCAAGTTTAGCCAATTGAACCTGAATGCTTTTGACATGTGTTGATGTAGAAGTCCAAATTGTAGACAAAGCTTGACGAAGATCAACATGAACTAGTGCGGTTTATGGTAGTTGCGCGGAATGTCTTCCGTCGTTTTGAGATAAACAAATGATCTATGTAGTTGATTTTTGATCGTGGCCAATAGTCAGGTTCAACGCTGTGACTCAACGAATTATGGGACGTCTCGTGGAGGTTCTACTTGGCTTCTGAACAGCTTCTCAGCGGCAAATAATTGGCAAGCCTTTTCGTGGCCAATAGTCAGGTTCAACGCTGCGACTCAACGAATGATGGAACTAATGATGGGACGCCTCGTGGAGGTTCTACTTGGCTTCGGAACAGCTTCTCAGCGGCAAATAATAGGGATTGAGGAACTAGAAATAGTCTCCTGGGCCTGGTTTTGGCCGGATCAGCAACCGATTATAGATAAAAAAAAACTTCACGGAAAAAAACAAACCTAAACCACAGACAAACAGACATAACACTCGCAAGTTGTTCATCGAACAAGCATTTAACGGTAAATTTAAAAGTATCGTAGTTGGTAGTACCGCCACCTGTGGCGCGCATAGTCAATTCCCTTGCGTTTGACGTTTGCACACTACCGCCATCTGTTCAGCGTACTACCCACCACAGTGTATTCAACAGATGGCGGTAATGTTTTAGCGACGATGTTTTACAGTGAGAAATATTCAATGTGTTATGTCTGTTTGTCTGTGCCTAAACTATGGCCCACTTAGTAATGGAACAAACTCTTTTGCTTATTACAGTGCTCCTAGCGGACGTTTTTGGAAGCATTGACGTCTATTTGTTATCAATAAAAAAAAATCGTACACAGAAAAAAAATCGTACACAGTCACCTGCATAATCCATCGTGGTCCGTGTTCAAGCTGGCTAACGTGTTGAGTTTTCCTAGTAACACCATATGGCGGCAGCCCAGATGAAAAATTGGTGGGGTAAAATCGCCAAAACAGTGCAAGAGACTGTTGTGCGCCACTTGAGTTTAAGAATTCCTTCGAAACCGCGACGAATAATTTGTTTCGTATTTTTTTCTTAAAATATAAGGAATCGTATGCACTTGAGTGAAAACCGTTTTCAAATCCTAAATAGACCCAAATGATGTTGTTTTATTACTTAGTGGGCCATGCGTTACAACATTGCTGAAGCCATAAACCTGTTACCATGTAAAAAAGTTAGTTTTTCTAAGTATAATAGCAGCTAAATAAAAATTTGAATGCATTATTCAAAAAATGCAGAATACACCTAATTGCTAGAGCCGTGCATCTCTGGTTGGTTGCGCGAATCTCGAACAAGTGCAAGTTATACAACCACACCAATCGCTTTTCGTGTGTTGCATCTACATTCTTCCCAATAGTCAACTCGACATCTACACCAAGCACGCCGACTCCGTACAACAGCTTCTTGAAATGGCTAACCCTCATGATAGGACTATAGTTACAACCGGCCGGCACTTCGTATGAGGATGTCCAAATTTTTTTTTTTCTTTCGGTTTGTTTTCCGTCGGTCTTGTTTTCCGTGCTGAGCACCAATGCTACCGACGCCAGGGAGGCAGCTCTCACACCTGGACCCTACCTATCGACCCATCAACTCGTGAACCGGGGACCAACGGCTTTATTTGCCGTGATCAGAGATGTTATGCCTCAGAACATCCCGGTGGCGCCGACTGGGATTGAGCCCAGGCCTGCTGGGGTGAGAGGTAATCACGCTAACCACTACACCACCGGCGCCGCCATGTCCAAGAGTTCTTACCTCTCAATGCTTCATCTGAGCAGGAACTTGCTGTAGTCGAGTCCTTACTATCTGCAGGACTTATGTAAGCATATCAGCGATCTGGTCAACGCGAATGGTAAACTTCTCGACCTGGTGCTCGTCAGTGATTCAGATCCTATTGAGCTGTTTGAACCACCATCTGCCATTTTGAAAGTTGATTGTTATCATAAGCCGTCAATTTTGAAAGATGATATCCGTTTGAGCGACCATCCGGCATCGTAGCAGCACGCAATGAGTACAATCTCACACGGTGTGATTTCAATGCTATTAATACGAGGATCTCAGCGTTGGATTGGGGGCAATTACTCACCTACCATTGATGCCGCCGTGTCCGTATTCTATGACAATATTTATCAAGTAATCTATGAAACTGTTCCGGTAAAGGCTCGTAGCCCTTCTACGCATGTCCAACAACCGTGGATGAATCCGCAATTGCGTAATCTGCGTAACCGTCTGCGCAAGGCCGGTAAACGTTACTCCAGGACTGCTGAAAACCATTGGCGTAGCTAATGGGCGTGCCAGGGGGGCCAGGCCCCCTCCAGAATTATCTAGGCCCCCTCCAGAATTATCCTGCCCCCCCCCCTCCAGAATTATCTAGCCCCCCCCCCAGAATTATCTAGGCCCCCTCCAGATAAATTGTCTAGCTACGCCAATGCTGAAAACAAGTATGGTGCGCAGCTTGTGGAAGCCGAGTACAACAGTTTGCATGAAGTTTGCTTTCGTGAGTATATTGATAACCTCCAGAGTGGCTTCAAAGAAAACACATCGTCCTTCTGGTCCTTCGTAAACGTTCGCAAAATATCAGTTGGTATTCCGGCAGATGTCACCTACTGTAATCGAAGTTCGTCCACCGATGCCACCTCTTCTTTGATTTCTTCCGAAGCGTTTTCGAACTCGTTCAAACTTCTCCGCAGCAGTAGTACATCGAAAAGTTACCAAACTTCAACATTCGTCTGCAGCAGCTTAACTTCAGCCATGATGGTATTTTCAAAGCCCTTTGCTCGGTGGATGCATCGAAAGGCCCATGTCCGGGCCCATAACGTATTCCACCGTCATTCATCAAGAACTGTGCAGCATCGTTGGCCACACCCGTTATGTCTATCTTCAATCGTTCACTCCAGGATGGAGATTTTCCGGATTCCTCGAAGCTTGCATCAATTACACCGTGGAAAACTACCGACCTATCTCGATCCTCAATTGTTTGGGAAAAGCTCTCGAAAGTCTTTTGCATGACAAGTTGTAACCTGCTTTGCAATCTATAATCTCGGAGTTCCAGCATGGATTCATGAAAAAGTGATCTCCAATTTGATGTCCTACACCAACACTTTAATTGGTAGCATGGAAAAGCGTCAGCAACTAGACGCCATTTACATTGACTTCTCTAAGGCTTTCTACAAAGTCCATCATGACCTCGCTATCGCAAAACTGAGCCGCCTTGGTCTTCCGCCGTGGGTCGTTCGCTGGTTAAAATCATATTTATCCTCCAGGAAGGCCTTCGTTAAGATTCATGATGTCATATCCGATGTGTTTGATATACCATCGGGAGTTCGACAAGGGAGCCACTTAGGAGCTCTTATTTTCGTTTTATTTATTAACAACGTGTGTGACCACCTAAGTTCCTGTAAGTTGTTATGTGCTGATGATTTGAAAGTATATCGTGTGATCAAATCTTTTTACTAATAAATAAATAAATAAATAAATAAATAATTCGATGAATCAATTGCCGCTTGAGCGAATTGGTTCTATTAAAGATCTAGGACTTATCTTGGATAGCAAACTTAGATTCAACGAGCACATATCTACATATGTCAATTGCTAACGCCAATTCTTTGCATGGATTCCTGCGTCGATGATGTGCACGCTTTGAAAACATTGTACTGCTCGGTTCGGCGCGTTCTTGAATATGGAGTACACTTGTCGGCTGCATATCATGCTGTGCACATATCGCTCATGGAAAGAATCCAGACACGTTTTGTCAGATTCGCCTTACGACAGCTTCCATGGACCAATCCCGATAACCTACCACCATACGAACACAGATGTGCGCTTATTGGACTGCAAACACTATCGAGTCGCCAAATCTTCCTGCAGAGACTATTTATTTTTGACATGATTAGTAAGAGTGCAGTAGTGTGCTCCGGGATATCAACTTCTACGCTCCAGTCCGTCGTCTCCGCAATACGTATCTTTTGTGGACTCCTGGACACCGTACTGCTTATGGCTATAAAAATCCACTCGACAAATGTTGCAGACTGCTCAATGATGTGTGTGAAGCTTTTGATTTTAATATTAGTAAACTAGTTCAGAATAGAATTAAGTCCCGATAATTAAGTTTGTGTGGCTTCAATGCCAAAGATGGTGATTATAAATAAACAAACATCGGGAAAGGTGTGAAAAGGGTTTTGGTCGTCTTTTTTCAGAATGGTACCACTGTGTGCCACACAAAATTAGCGAACTTTTTAAAAGTAACGATTGTGACTAGTAAATCGTCCCATGTTCGACTGAATTTGAAACAGAAAGACTTGCTAGCATTCAGGTAGAGCCACATACACTTGAGTGTTAACCAAAATAGTCAGCACGAACACATCAGCAGCTAATTTATGGAGAACTAAACACATAATCACATTTTAGATATAGTAAGCAAGTAAGATATAAGTAAATTCAGTTTATCAATAAATCATTATGCGAAGGCTAGGACGAAGAGAACAAAAATTTCACTTTTCCCATCAGTAATATTCTCATATAAAATATCAAAATTTTAGAGAATCAGGACCTGATTTAGAATGGGAACAAAATTGATTTTTTCTACCACTGCCTGATCTATTTTTTTATATTTCTTTATTGTTGTGATTTTTAGCCGTAGCAGAAGTTCAGGCTCAGAGCCTGCCTCAGAAGAGAGGTTCAAATTTGACGTTCAACATAGGCATAGAAGTATGATTGGACTTGCCACACAATTATACCAATGCAAAAATGGTACAGGCATCGAAAGCTCTCAATTAATAACTGTGGAAGTGCATCTAGAACACTAAGTTGAGAGCACGCAATAAGCTAATATGCGATATGCAATAAGCTTGAAATGCGAAGAAGAAGAAGAAGAAGAAGAAGTAACGTTCAACTGGCTCTATTTAACCGCCAAAAGAGAAGGACAACATTGGGGCTGTGGTGATGAACATCGAGCGAATGATTGATTGATTTATCTTTATTATGCATCGAGCGAGAGAGCTAGAAATTGCAGGAAATCCTCGCGTGGCCAGTTTCCTTGATCTTCCTCAGGAAAGTGGTCCGCGATTGGAGCCATTCCTGCTGCCAGGCTTCCATGATAGTATTCGCCATGATGTCTAGGCGGGGTACGTTCCTGGTGTAGTGGGGACGGGAATTTCCTTTGAAGTATTCCTGGGCTTGTCCTTGCAATCCCACTGGAATTCTATTCATAATTACCATATGTCAATTGCAAACGCCATGTACTTTTACTTATTCACCTTCGATAACCTAGTCAGTAAAGATATGGTGTTAACCAACCCGTAGGTGGCGGGTTTGTTTCTCGGTTCGCTCGGGTTGCAACTGTTTTTTTTACATCCCTGGGAATAAAGTAGTATTGGGTTTGCCACACAATACAGTCAACTCTCCATATTTCGATATTGAATGGAGATATAGAACAATATTAGCCTACTAGACTGTTTGAAGGGACCGAGATAACTATCGACATATAGAAAAAAAGTGGTAACATATCGAGATATAGAATATCGACATATGGAGAGTAGACTGTATACAATTGTATGCATTTGTTGGCAATAGAAAGTTCTCAATTAAAAACTTCGGAAAAAATTTAAAAAAAGCACTGAAGTTGAACTTCATCTCGCAAAACTCATTAAATCGTTTCAGAAATATTTACCTTGTAATACTCTACAGAAGTTCATAATAATACTTTTCAGAATTCCCTAGGAGTTCTCTGTACAATGTCTTTGGAATCACGCCCATTGATTAAATGTAAATTAATTTTCACCTCATTGAATATCGTCCTTGGCGGGGGCCGGTTGCGCTACCCCCTAATTACGTCCATGATTACCACTACCGGTCATTCACATTGATCGTGATTGCTGTATATCTATTATTTTCAAGAACTCACCACACTCGCGTGCAGAAACGCCTTGCTCATCATACCAACCAAACAAAAGGTCACGCACGATCGAGTTCATTTCGGATTACAAAACGGGAATGTATATTTTTTTGCACCACTGTACCAGAAATTCGAATAAATAAATATTTTTAATTTTAAACAGTTTCTTGTTTCGTTAATTAGCGGCAAATTTTAATACGATTTCAAAGTGCCTTACGTTATAAAAACTTGATCGGTAGAATTTTTAGTTGGCAATATTTAGAGTGTAGAGTGATTCATCATGTAAAATTATTTGAAATCTAATAAGCTAGCGTACAGTTTGATTCACAACCTCAAAATATCAGTTTGTGCAAAATATGGTAAAGATTTATGAAATACTTTGAAGTTTGTAAGGTAAACGCACTAATTTTCGGCCTAACACTAGATTTGGAACCCTTCCATATACACTTAAAAGACCAAAGGGGATACCCATTAATTACGTCACGCTCTAAGGTGAAGAGAGGGGGGGGGGGTTCAGAATTCTGTGACAAGGAATGTATAAGGTATAGGAAAACTGAGACGAAAGGGGGAGGGGGTTGATTTTTTCCAGAATTTCGCATGACGTACTAAATTGATGCTTCCAGGCCTGTCATGGTGGTTACTCATGGTTACTCCATGAAAAACTAGCTTCGACAGCCGATTTGTTATTTCTTAAATCGAAACTAACTGGACGCAGAAATATCCATCATGATGTTTTTTATTTTTAAAAGCTGTTGTAGCACATATGAACAAAATTGAGCTGCAAACATCAAATATAATGTCCTAAGTAACAATATTTTTTTTATGCGTTTATTTTTCCAGGCTCATTTGCCGTAGATTTGCGGAGCCGATATTCATCGTTTGGGTTACAAAATTACTTAAAACTAACGTTAATAAAGCGGGGACCGATTACTCGCGGCTATCTCGAGGTTAGGGGTAACAAATTGTAACAAACGGGTGGCAGGGTAGGGATTGAAAACACAAGGTTTTTTAGAGCAATGTGCTCTTGATCTAGAACTAAGCGACATACTGGAGAAAAAGACAAACATGGGGGTACACCGATGGAGACCTAGCAACTTGAGAGAACGCAAGATAACACTAACTACTAAATCCTTAGATCGATCCGTTTTAAAAACACATAAATTAAATTAAAATATTCGAGATCTCGGCTCGCCAAGATGTCATAGGTTGTTTTCCTCGGGCCCTGAGGGATTCGGATAACTCGGATCTAGCAACACAATGTAGGGTGCATGACCAAAGCACGTGGTCGATATCGTGATAGCCACTACCAAAAGCGCACAAATTGCTGCCTGCGAGCCCGATTCGGAAGAAATGCGAGTCTAACGAGTAGTGATTGGACATGACCCTTGATATGACACGTATAAAGTCACGGCTCATGTCCAATCCTTTGAACCATGGCTTGTTCGATACCTGTGGGAGAATAGAATGTAACCATCTTCCCAGATCACTCTCATTCCATTTTTGTTGCCAGTTGGTGAGGACGTGCTGACGGGTAATTGAGAAAAATTCCGCAAAGGCGATTTGTCGATCAAAAATATCGCCTTCCATAGCGCCCACCTTAGCTAGCGAGTCCGCTTTCTCATTACCCGGAATTGAGCAATGAGATGGGACCCAAACTAAGGTGATAGTATAAGAGCAGTTAGATAAAGTACTCAATTTAGCTCGGATTTCGGTCAGGAAATACGAGGAGTGCTTCATCGGCCTCATTGATCGAATAGCCTCCAACGAGCTACCCGAGCAAAGCTGAAGATCAAATTGAAATCGAAATTTGCTGTTATGATGTAACTTAATTTGGATACTCCAGTTGATCTCATTTTGGTTGACTTAACGGTTAACACAGCAAAAATGAGAGCAAAATTTTACACTGTTGAAGCAAACGGAAAACTAATCCTGCTTTCAATGAACTCAATTTGATTACTGATTTTGCATTCATAATGTTCTACTGAATACGGGCCGGGAGTAAATGGTTACCATTCATGTTTCTCAAGCTGAAAGACTTGGGCTCCAATCTCACCCCGGGCAAGTCACGAATGACCTAAAATGTGTTAAACAAATCAAATAAACAATAATCATTAGTTCAACGACAGATGAATTTCAATTAAATTTTAAACAAGACGTAAACAGCAGAGCTTCAAGTTAAGTTGCTTTCATTTAAAAAGTCTTGCTTGCATAATGAAAGCACAATATGATATCAGACTTATGTCGCAACATTTGAAATCAAAATGAGTTTTCATTATGATAGGAACTGCACACTTTAATACCGATTTGCTTGCATTTTGTTAACCGACTTTGCTCGGGTAAGGCTATCAGTAAAAATAAAATAGTGATGGTAGTGAGGCAATTTGCTCTACTGCGTAAAATATGGCTGCTAGTTCCGCAACGTATACGGAACAGGGTTTTGGGCAGTTGATATGAGGCGCTATGAAATTCGTTGAATACTCCAAATCCAGTGGAAGCGTTTATAGTTGACCCATCTGTGAAAAAACTCTTATTGTTACTAACATGGTGGTACTTGTTTGCAAAAATTAAGGGAACAACCATGGACCGATGGTGATCTGCTATTCCACGGATTTCTTGCAACATGGTCAGATCAAAATTTACAGAGGAACTATAAAAGTCTTGGAGGCAATCACGAGAGGAATTGAATGAAGAAGGGCCAATCTCCAGCGTCATGTACTCGTAATAGAGACTCATGAATCTTGTTTGAAGATTTCTGTCGAGCAGCTTCTCAAAGTTTTCTATTACCAATGGGTTCATTACTTCACAACGGATAAGAAACCGGAAGGACAGTTCCGCGAAACGATCTGTCAGTGGGAGAACACCCGCGAGTACTTCGAGGCTCATCGTATGCGTCGAGTGCATACAGCCAAGCGCGATTCGGAGGCAACGGTATTGAACCCGTTGCAGCTTCAAGATATGTGTTTTCGACGCGGATTGAAAGCAGAAGCTACCGTACTCTAGAACCGACAAGATGGTTGTTCGATATAACCTGATCAGATCTTCCGGGTGTGCTCCCCACCAAGTTCCGGTAATTGTACGAAGAAAATTGATTCTTTGTTGGCATTTTTGTTTCACATACGCAATATGTTTTCCCCACGTGCTTTTGGAATCGAACCAGACACCTAAATACTTGAAAGATATACTTTGAGTGATTGTTCTACCCTTTAGTTGAAGCTGTAACTGTGCAGGATGATGCTTCCTATAAAAAACAACAAACTCAGTTTTCTCCGGAGAGAATTCGATACCCAGCTTCATAGCCCAAGTAGACAAATTGTCTATGGTATCTTGCAACGGTCCTTGCAGGTCCGGTGCACTTGGCCCTATAACGGACACAACCCCGTCATCTGCAAACTGCCTTAGCGAGCAATTTTCATCAAGACAACCATCAATGTCTTTTACATAAACATTATAAAGAAGGGGGCTTAAACATGAACCCTGGGGGAGACCCATGTAACTAATACGTGAAGTTGTCGAGTTTCCATGAGAAAAGCTCATATATTTCTCAGACAACAAGTTGCTCAAATAGTTGTTCATAATTGGTGAAAGCCCACTATCGTGGAGTTTATCCGAAAGGACATCGATACAAACAGAATCAAAAGCCCCCTTAATGTCCAAGAAAACTAAACACATTTGCTGTTTTTGCGCATAGGCCAGTTGAATTTCAGTTGAAAGCAACGCAAGACAGTCGCTCGTTCCTTTGCCTCTCCGAAATCCAAATTGCGTATCTGAAAGTAAACCAGAGATCGCGGTTCTCGGAGGAAGATATACTGAGGCAATACTGAGGCATTTACCTCGAATATTAACCTGACAAGCAACTACTTCAATGCCTGTCACCGAAGGCAGATCGATTCTGTAGAAGGAATGGAGCTTGTTGATCCCCAGAAGCACCCCTCCATACGAATCTGCGCGATCAAGGCGAATAATGTTGAAATCGTGGAAAGCAAGATCGTTGTCTGAAGAGAGCCATGTTTCACAAAGGGCAAATGCATCAGAAAGTGAGTTGTTAACTAAAAATTTAAATGTGTCAAGTTTTGGCATAAGACTTCTACAGTTCCACTGAAGAGCAGAGATCATATCCTCGACCTCATTCGGAGAATTATCCATCAAAGGATATGATCGATGCAAGGAAGGACCACCTAGAAGCTAGTTGCTTCAAAAGAGTTTTCACCATTGGCAGCACTAAATTAATAATGCTCCTCGTTGAGTCAGAGATATTGAATATACTGAAGAAGCTATCCACAATACCAGAAAACGTGAACATGAGGGCATGTTCTTGCTGGTTATTCAGCTGCTTTTCTGGCCGAAAAACTGGGACATCTGGGGTTTAAGATGATCCTGGAAGTGACGGAAAGTTCTTGTCATAATTACAAGGTTTAAAACCCGGTGGAATGGGTTTCGGTGCATTTCCGTTACCTCTTGATTTTTCCAAGGTGGAAGGGTGGTCCGTACGAGTGGCCTTAGGGGCTGTTCATAAACTACGTAGACAGTTTAGGGGGGGGGGGGTTGAGAATTATCCAAGGCCCATACAAATTTTAAAATTTTTTTTGGACAATTGTCTACGCAGGGGGAGGGGGGGGTTAAGAATAAAAAAAAAAAAAACTGTCTACGTAGTTTATGAACAGACCCTTACGAGGCTTTTCGGTGGTGTGTTTTTTTGCTCGTTTTCTCGTATTGCCTTTAAAGACAAACGGACTACCCTCACCGACCTCTGAGTCAGAGTCTAGATCATCAACTGGCAAAATGGAGAACGTGTTACTGCTTTTTGGTGGTCTGAGAAGATGAAGCGGTATTCTTCACGAGTTCTGCTAGTGTTCTCTTGGAGCGAGCTTGCAGAGACCGCTTAAGTTTTTCTCCCTGCTGTTTGTACCTCGGGCAGTCAGTCAGGGTATGCAGGCTTTCCTTGCAGTACACGCATTTTGGAGGAGCACCGCAAGGGCCCTCTTGATGTTGCTCGCCACACTGATCGCAGCGTGGTTTGTTCGAGCAGTAGTCCGATGTATGACCAAGTTGTTTACATTTCGAGCAGTTCATTACCCGAGGTACAAACAGACGTACAGGCAGTCGAACCTTGCCAATAGCGACGTAGTGAGGTAACGCTGAACCCGAAAAGGTCACACGAAACGAGTTTGACAAGGAATAAGTTTTTTTTGGAGCCTACTACGGATACTGACTGCATTTGAAATTCAATGTTGTATTCTTATTGCTTTTGAAGTTTTCAGATTATTTACTCATTCAAAGTTACATTTTTAAAGAACTAAATTGTTCGAGGTTCATTCATTTTTTTCTACATTCATCGAGCATTATCAAAGTAACCCCAAATCAATATACTGAAGTTCGGTCACAAAACTAAAAAAAATAGTGTAAATGCTTTAATTTTCGTTCAACGTATTACTAACGAATTAACTCTTGGATCCTCAGTACTTGTTTTAAAAATATAAAATTTGAAAAACAGTCATTACTGTAAAAATATATCGAATATACTTTAAAAAACTATCAATGCTACCCCGTTTTACGGTATATTTTTTTTATTAGACGATATACAGGGAACAATTTTTGGTTGAAAACGTGCGTCTTTAAGAGGTTTACTTGTACTAAAAAAATTATCGGCAAAAGACGGTTTTTATAGAATAAAAATGAAAATAAGAACCACAGTAAAATTAATTGTCATAAAAATGAGGGCCTAACTATAAGGAACAACTTTATGAGAGACTTTTTGTCTAAAGTTTCAATTTCAGGCTCCTTTTTTTCCTTCGAACGATCATGTGCTCTTGTGAAAACAGGTACCCACATTTCCTTAGGAATTCAGAAATTTTTGAATTCCAATTTTCACTAGGTGCTCTCAAAGTGTACAAATATTGCTCCTACCATACTGAAATTACGTATGAAGACATAATCCAAACATTTAAACATATGTTTGGCATGTGAATGTATCACCCGTAGTTGGTCGGCTTTTTTACGTGGGACTTCGGGACAGTTCAACTTATTTAAGGAAAATTACTGGAATTTTATGGATATTCTGAGAAATTAAGGGAAGTTAAAAAAAATCGGAAATAGCAGCTTATTACAGCAATTTCTAAAATTTTAGGGAACATCCAAAAAATTCAAATAAATTTAAAACAAATTTCAGGTAAGTTCCGAGAAATACAGAAAAGTTCTGAACCTTGAGATTTTTTTTTTAGTTAAAAATTGTCAGTTTTTTATTTTTATATATTTTTTTTTAATCGGGCTTCGTCATGCACACTATACTGTGTGCAAGTATTACAGTTCGCTTTGCGCGTGGAGCAAAATTCGGTCGAATTCGACCATTTTTGAAAAATCGATTTTTTGGTCGTAATGTTTATGTAACCACTTAACTTTAAGAAATTGTGAGTAACTTTGGAAAAAAAATACGTTAGAATTTCTTGGAATTTATATGAATTTGATGGCAGTTTCGAAAACTTAAGAGTAGTCCCGAAAACTTCAAGTACGTGCCGAACTACGGGTAAGTTTTAAGATCTTTTAGATAAGTTCCGATAGCTTCAAAGCATTTCGATATGTTTCTGGAAAATTTCAAATAATTTAATGAAGAGTTTCAGGGCAGTCTCATTAACTTCAGGAAAGTTGCAGAAACTTAATTAAAGTTGCCAAAATTTAAGTAGAGTTAAATAATATTGAAAGGAGCTACGTAACATCGAGCAGTTCTGAGAACTCAGATCATGATTATCAGGAAAATTGTGGTAATTTTAGGAAAGTTCCAAGAACTCCAGGTAAATTTCGAGAGCTGGGAACGTAGAAGTTTCAAAAATTGATGAGAGCATCAGATAGGTTTAGAGAACTTGAAAAATTTCGAAAACTTCAGTGAATTTGCGAGTAATTTAGGGAGATTCAGAAAACGTCGGGAAGTTTAGAAATCATTAGGGCAGTGTTCCCAATTTCAGGACAATTCCAGGTACATGATCAGAATAGTAGCAAGAACTTCAGAAAAGATAATCGAACTTTAAGAGGTTTCACAAGAAATATTGGAAGGAGTTTCGAGGTATGAATGAAAATACCGAGGATTTCGGGAAAGTTTCATGAACAGTCTGCGGGATAATACATATGGGAAATATTGTCATGTTTTGGGTATATCAGCATCAACTTCAAGGCGCAGCCATCAGCTTCAAGAAAACTGTAGTAACTTTTATGAAGTTATATAACTTCAGGGATATCCAAAAGTTGTAAAAAATCATCTGAGAATAAGTTTGCAGAACTTTAGGAGAATTGTGGAAAGAAAGCTAGCGTTAGAGGTTTCCAAGGAAGCTCAGAGATCTCAAGATCTGAAGTTCGGACTTTCGAGGAAGCTTAAAGATCTGTAGTTTTTTGACAGAGGATACTAAGTAGCACTAAGAGCTGTAAACGTAAAATTCTATAAATTCAGGACAGCACCATGTGCCTCAGGATAATTTTGAGAAACTATAAGAAAAACCGGGAATCTCAGGGAAGTACAGAGAACTGCAGTTTCATTATTTTCAGGGATGTTTTGAGTATTTCGAGCAGCTCCGTTAATTTATTGCAAGAAGTGCCGAGGAATTACAGAGTATTCAGAGAATTTCTGAAATGTTCCAAAAATTTCTGGAAAACTATGGGGTTTTCAGAGAAGTTCCATGAACACCAGGAATGTTGTTGGAACGTAAGAGAAGTTCCGAGAAATTCATGAAAATTTGAAACTCCAGGCAAATACATAGAAGCTCAGGGAATTTTAAATTTTTTAAAGGAAGTTCAATGAGCACGAAGGAAGTATGTATCAAACCTTCAAATAAATTTTGGGAGCTTCATTATATACCGAATAATTTTAAGGCAGTTCAATTTAATTCAGGAATATTTCTGGGACTTTAAAAAGTTCTGAGAAATCCAGAGAAGTCTAGAGAACTTTTTTTGAAGAGACCTTTAGAAAATATCCATTAACTTCAGGGAAGCTCCGACTTTTAGCCACTTTTAGGCTAGTTCATCATCAAACAGGGAATTTAAACAAATATAGAAGTATTCGTAGTTTTATTTCAGTTTTTCAGCCTACATGAAAAAGTGTTCATTACAGTTTTATCATCGTCAACGTTTCGATCCAGGAGATGAGATTCTTTTCGGGGATAGTTTTCGATTGAGATCGTAAAACTTTTTGCGCTGAACGAAAGACGGCATAACTTTATGACCGAAACGTCCGACATAAAACATCGTGGATTTTAGATTAATATTGGTAAGTTTTATGGCAAGCAAGTTCAACCCGTACGCTAGTTTTAGTTAGAGGGTGCCATATTGTGTGAAAATTCCCAAATTAAAATTATGGTCGCGCCTTAGAGGGTGCGCATGAATTTGAGATGGTCGGGCGCAAATGAAAAATAAAAGAGTAACCAGCTCCCAAACCTTCGTGTTTAAAACACAAACTGAATTATTAAATGTCAACACGACAAACGCATTCAAAATAACTGCGTGTTGATTGCATGAAAAAGGTTTATTTTCGGCACTTTTTTGGGTAAAAAGGTCGAGCATTAGCATTAGATGAAAATTTACTGTATTTGCCCCATAGGTATTACTATGGAAGCAATTAGAATTTCTCAAATATCGCTCTAACTTTGATTCTGTGTAGTTGTCCAAATGCTGTACAGCATTAATATGTTGTTACTATGACTATGACTAACAAGCCTGTCTTCGTAACGGTTATTTTGTTAGCAATTCAAGAAAGATAAAAATGTGATAAATGACAAAACAGGGTAAATTGTGTGTCTGACAACAACAACAACTAAACCACAACAGTGTTGTTCATCCCTTTATATGAGCCATGGCAACCCCATATAAAAGTTTGACAGCATTCTGACAACTTGAACCAACGGTAGAGCGATAGTAAATAAAGAAATTTAAAAACTATCTAATAATCTTCGTACAAACTTCAAACCTTTCGCACGACCTTTAAACCTTCATCAATTTTAACCCGGCCTGTTTGCGTAGCCTATTTGATTGCAAATACTTTTTTTCAAAATGAAGCATCCTACTGGGTAGGCATAATTGAAGGATATCCCACCATATTGTCCGGAACAAAATGACGCCAAGATGGATGCCATGGTAGAAAATGTTATGCCTTGTTGGCTTCAAATTTCGAAGGGCGCGGGTACCGCCTTCTTTGGTGCCAGAATACGAGTACCCAAAGTGCTTGGCGGCCGACGTCACAAAGAGCACATGGGGCGCGGTACCTTCCTGCATCGTAATGTAATCCAATTCACGCTGCTCATTTTTAGAGGCGTACGTGAACACGTTTGTTGTTTATTACGACGATATGTTAATAAATAGCCCTACTCCATATGCTAGGAAGGTTGAATAGCATAAAGAATTTTTTTTTCACATATACGCGTGCTTTGGCAGACATACCTTTTAGCTGCACTTGCCTGCTTCCTATAATGCACTTCAGTTGCATTATATTTGCTCTTGCTGTAAGAACGAGTAGGTGACTTTCCTCCTTGGCACGCGGGAGGCAGCCAGAACACACTGGAGCTGGATTAACCTACCGCAATTTACCTGGCTATTGCATTTGTCGTGGAAGAGGAAATAATTTTTCTTTTCCTGAAACACAGGAACATGTCTTTTTATTTACCGGAAAGTTTTTTAGTCCGTTTTTTCTGTCCCCGCCGCCATTCTTGATGGAGAATCTACTGCTCCGGACTAGATGAAAGGTATGCTGTTGGTAGGTTGGTACTACTGATTGTTTGTTTTCCCCTTTTTGTTCTGCTAGCGATGAACTTGCATAATCGTCTTGAAGCATTTGAGTTTGCTGCGAACGGTAGCGAGCCATGTTGGACGGAGAACTGCCGTATGTGCGAACATTTTGCTTTAGAATCACTGCAAGACTGTATATATTAGTTGGCTCAATATTGATGATCAGATTGAAATTTAGACTTATACGTCAAATGTGACAATACAAACATTCACACGTTCAAAAAGTTTCTGTAGGTAGTAGATAAAATAAGAATTGACTACTTAAATTCTATTGATATTTTCTTTGTATTGACGTTGAAAATCTTCCATATTAGAGATACGGTTTAAAGTGTTTGTTTAATCGCGCCATCGGCAGTGGACTGCTAACGTTTTCAAAAAATATGTTACGTAAGCATGAAGAAATCACATGCAGAACATTTAAAAATTCAATCTTATCAAGTGGAAGGAAAAAAACAGCTCACATATCAAAAATCGACATTGGAATGCAGTTCAAATTATTGCAGGGAAAAATTTCATAAAATATACGAAGTAATACATTTTACGGATGTTCCGGATCTTCTGACCAAGCAACGTCATTTGTGTCTCAGCGAGTAACAACAACCTTAGTGTGACTAAATGAAGGTCTAAATTATGGACAACACCATCACATATAAAACTTCGTTGTACAATATATTGCAGGTGTTGCAAATATATTGCATGTAACATGATATTTGGACGACACAAGTTGCAAATGAGGTTTTAACTGACTTAACTGTAATGTATCCAGTGATGTTTTCGAATACATGTGCACGACATTCCAGTTAATCCTGCAAATGTATCTTTGTGTGGTGATGCGGAAAAAGAATACTAATGTTTTTACTTGAACTGAAAAATAAGATCGACGAAAAAGTAATTTGAAGAAACATATGAAATTAATGACTTTAAAATACTGATAACGCATCAAGTTTTATGGTGAAATGAAACTTTTCACTTTGATTAAATATATGCGAATATATATGAAAATTAACAAATTGATACCGCAAATTTGTAGCTAGAAAATGTGCCGAAACTAAAAATAGACCTTAAAAAAAAATCAGCTGTTGCTGCAATAATTATTTCATGTTTTATTTTAATATGTTGTGAAACATGAATAAATTGAAAAATAAATTAGTTATATTTATTTCTGATCGATTACATATGGATGCCAGTCTTACCAACAGAATTATAAAACTGTACATTGTGGGTCAGAATTTTCAGTGCAGTAATATTTCTTTGTGGGTGCGGGTGGGTTTGTGTCTGTAATTAATTTTTGGTTTCATTCCAACCGAACGACTTCAGATGAGTTCTCAAAACTAAAAATTATGTTTAAAAAAAAAAAGTAATAATCAATGGGATGGTCAGTGGTAACTTTACATAGTGTATCCAGGAACTTTTTCGGCACTCTAAGGGGAGACAGCACTCTGTTGTGAGGCGATCACCGACAAGATGTTTTGAAATCTATTATTCAATAAAGCAAATAAACGAAATTCATGTTTTAGAAAAAAGTGGAAACAATGACTTTAACTCTCAAACCCCCAACGTCTGTTACTGAAAAATGAACTCTCATTCAACAAATTCAACACAAGTATTTAATACAATATACACACAACTATACAGCCATTATATAGCAAAAAAAAAATATAGTAATTTGATTATGGTGACAATTTACATATTAGGGTGGTCCAAAAATTGATTTTATTTTCAAAATCAGCAATGTATTATTTTTTTCTTTATTGAGTTATTTTTTTAAGTTGTCATTTTGGATTTTCACTCAATACTCCTATGTGACTAGACTACCATGCGTTTCCATCGATTTATAGCGACTGTAACATGGTCACGACATGGTTCAATACAGACTCTAATTTTTTTAATGTCATTATATTTTTTCCCAAAATGTTTTATTACCTTTCATTTGATATTTTTATCTTTGAAATCAGCCCAGTGGTTCAAAAGTTATGAATTTTTGGCAATGGTCAACCTAATCACAAAAAAAAACACGGGCTTAATATTTTGAATGGCACAGGCATCGAAAGCTCTCAATTAACAACTGTGGAACTAAGTTGAGGGAACGCAATAAGCTAATTTGCGATACGCAATAAGCGTGAAATTCGTATGTATTTATTGTACCATTATGATGTTTTCAATGTTGCTTGGATGCTGAACCATCCGGTGGCCACTCAAAGTCTATAAACATTTTGCTACATTCCATGTTGTTGCAGAGAAAAACCATGGTATTTTCCGATCAAGTATATAAAGTAATGAATACTACGGATGTTCTGAACCTTCCAGAGGATCATCCGGTGGACTTTAAGACAATAAAATCAGTTTGTTGGTTGCTGTCATTACAATACTTATCAGCATTCCCAAGTACCAATTTTGGTTTTATGAGGGTTCTGTAGACCATGATTTAGACTTGTAGCATGCTTTAAAACCACTATAAAACTTGCAATGTTACTTGGGTTAAGAAGCCTGTATATGTGGCTTTACAGCAAAACATTGTTCTAAGTGGCTAGTCTCTAGGACACTCTTGCGGGTAACCGACATCACTGGCCAATTTATTCATTTTTTAATTGTGCACATTTTTCTACAATTTGTGAAAATTTCAGCCAATGCCAATGCGAAACAAAAAAGTTTACATTTTATACCTTTTCGCAATGGAGTATCCTGCACACTTAAATTTTTCTACCGAGCTCGGCTGTGCAAATCTCGTCAATAAAAGTTTTACTGAGATCTCAGCAAACATTTCATTACAGGCATAACATTTTATAAGCATTTGTAAACAAACTTTCTAAGGCCCTTTACACGTGAACCAAAGTACGCCCACGCAAACCAATACTAGAGTCGATGTACACTGCTAATAAAAAGTAGTGTAAATTTCCGTTACTATGATGCACATAAATGGAGCGTCATATATCATGCAAGTTTACATTATAGATCGTGTAAATTTATGAGACATGTCATGCAATATGCCATATATTGTATGCAACTGTCCACCTTTGTTTGCAACATTTCTTGCAAGCTGCTAGTTTACGTGAAAAGGAAGTTTACATGCTTGAATGTTTGCATGCATGTATGTTTACATCACCAGTAAAATTCAGATTTTTTTGCTGTGTATAATGAGTCACGCCAAGAGAAAAAGTTGAACTCGCATTACGGTTTTCGAAGGATTCCCTTTCTTTTCACTTGACAACAGAGGACTGCTACATCAACTTCAAATGGCTTCTAGCGAGCAAAAAAAAACGGCTGTTGTAAATCATTATATCAATGATTTTGTCCAATCATCGTTACAAAAAAATAGTAGAAATTCTCATTATCATTATAAATTATCGTTACCAAACGTATCCCATGACAATTTAATGCTCACTGCGTGTTTATGATCATTTCTTCGATTATATTTAATATTTTATTGCAATACCTTTCGTGGACCTTTCATAGCATCGTAATGTTCGTTTACTTTGCACGATAGGTAGCCGGTTTGACAGTTCAATAGGTAGACTTGGCTTCACTCTTGGCGTGACTCATTATACACCGACTCTAACCAATACCTCTTTCGGAAAGGTGAAAGTTTGTTTACAAATGCTTTTGTGCCGTTATCAAATGTTATGCCTGATTTGTTTGCTGAGATTCAGCTAAACATTATCCGAGAGTCAGCAATCAAATGTCACTTTTGTTGAGATCTCAGTGAAACTTTTTGTGCCGAGATTTGCACAGCCAAGCTCGGTAGAAAAAACTAAGTGTGTGGAACAGGGAAACGAATTTCAAGAGTACCTGTATTTGGTATTCATAAACTACACAGTTCGAAAAAATAGTGTAAATTTCTGTTTAATACGATGCACATAAATGGAGCGTCACATATCATGTAAGTTTACATTATAAGTCATGTAATGTTCTGAGACATTTCATGAAATGATGCAATAATTGTATACAAATTCCCATCTTTGTAAACAACATTGCTTACAAGTTGCACGTTGGCATGAAATAAAATACAAGTTTACGTGAATGTATCTTTATATCACAATTAAAATTCAGAATTTTTTGCTGTGTAGTATCAAATCAAAGACAAAAAATCTAAATAAAAAACCACCCTGAAACGATGAAAATTGTAAAAAATTTCACCGGGATAAGTTGCATAGCCAAAATTAGCCTAAAACGTAAAAACGTTTCCCGAACTAGTTTCTGTGTATTATTTTCGATTACATTCGAATGCCACAATACGTTTTTACTAGATTAATCATGATTGGATAATGACCAAGCTCCCTTACCTGGGACATTTTCGTATCATGATTAAGCATGTCGATAGCTATTGTTGCACCAAAATAACCAAAATAATTTCAAATAATCATAGAACTTATAAAACATTCGAATTTAATCGAGATTTATACACAGAAACTAACTCGGGAAACGCCTAAATATATGTATTGGTGATAAACCAATAATTTTCCCCGAAATGTTTTGAAAAAATTAAGTTTAATGACTTTGATTATTTAGGTGCCACGATAATTTTTGACATGTTAAATCATGCTTCGAAAATGGAAAATTTCCCATACATTTTTGTATGGCGTATTGTATTATAACGCCGATTTTCACGAAAATTTCTTCCAATTTTTTTTTCATTAGATAGTAGGGTAGAGCGCAATAGAACATCAATAATATCAATAACCTTGCACAAATCAATAAAACGATTGTTCCAATACGTTGGTTCAAAAGCTACAACAACTTCTCTAAAACAAAAGAAGTGCATCTAGCGAATCAATTTTTCTGCCTTCATCCTTATATGACGAAACAAATCCAATGGCGTTTCAATTAAAGGTACCATAGATTTCAGCGATAAGCGGAGGAACAGAAAGTTTGTTTTTGGCAACCATGGAAAATAAATGCTCTTACTGGCATCCGTGAAAAATGTTTATGTCATCAAAGAGCTCTTCGTTGTGCAGTTTTGTATTATTTTGTTTCGTGCGCAAAAGTTCACAATGAAGTGCAAAGCAAATCTTTGCAACAATGAATCGATGAGTGGTTTGCGCATTTTTTTTTTCTTTCATTTACGCGAAATAACTCGAAGTGTAATGTGAACAGCGTATTGCAGTTTTCCAGCAGACTTCCATCCAACCGGGCAGTAGCGTAAGATTGTCGGGCACGGTGATGCATCCTTTCGATTTTTAATGACTTAATGACTCAAGAAAATTAAAAAGAAACGAAAATAAATAATAGGGTAGCTAATTGTTGCACACTTCACATTATTTACTCTGTAGCATTTTTATCCATGACCATGACGTTTACCGATCATGATAACATGTTTATCATTGATCGATGATAAAACATATTATTTCGATATTCATATATAAAATAATGTTGCAACACTACTTACTGACATTTAACATTCAGGCGATTTCTTAATTTTTTAGCTAATAATCTTCGGTTGTAAAATAAGCTATTACTAGCTTAAAGCGCAATAAACTTAAGTAATATTTACTGGAAAATGTCTATTATTCTTTTATCCAACGATCTTTTGCAATACATCCATTTACCATGTCACATTTAAAAGAAAAACATTAATGGATCGTATTTAGACGCTCGGTCCTTGATTATTGCGTTTGGGGATAACGCCTAAAGGTAAATAAAGGTACATCGTATATTTTTCTCCCGTGGCTGACCAGTTCAGTGAAATAAATAAAATAACTCATATCGATAGTACACTATATCTGAAAGCTACGTTCAATCATCTATCAGAACGAGTGAAGGATGCTTCTTGCTGAAAATTGCATTGTAAGATGTATTTAGCCATATTTTATGGGTGTGCAATAATTATATACAAAGTGTGCAATAATAGATTTTCAGTTGACAAATACACCTTTAAAATAAACGTCATAGTTGACGTCTGTAAATGACTGTAAACGGGTTACCATTCAATGGCCACATTGCGTAAAAGTATCAGCACATAACATATTCAAGTCGAACATTGCATAAAGTCCTGAGCAACAAAATAAACATAATTAAGTTAATGGCAGATTCGGATAGTAGAAGAATTCTTTTCTATGTAGCATTTGATTTTTTTTTTATATAAAAGAAAAGGAAACATTAAAAAATACGATGCAAAACGTCCAATGTACCATCGTACAGCCCTGTACACTAGTCTTCTGTCAGACCTTTCATTCAGGAGGTAGTCGTGTCCAACTCGAGCGAGGGATTCGTGATCGCCAGGGTTAATGGAGTATACTTAAGTAGCTGCTATGCTCCGCCCAGGTGGTCTATCGAGCAATTCTAGCAGATGGTGGACAGACTCACTGCGGTACTTGTCGGCCCAAGACCGGTGGTCATTGCGGGCGACTTTAACGCATGGGTGGTAGAGTGGGGTAGCCACCACACCAACCAGAGAGGATGCATCCTACTGGAGGCAATGGCCAAGCTGGACGTTGTACTATCCAACACCGGCTCGGTCAGTACCTACAGAAGGAATGGTGCAGAATCCGTCATCGACGTGACATACTGCAGCCCGAGTTTGGGGGGCAACCTACACTGGAAGGTCGATGAGGGTTACACTCATAGTGACCATCAGGCGATTCGGTACAGTGTGGGGCCAGGTGAGAGGCGAGTGGCAGGAGGAAATTCTTCCTGCGCTCGAGGCTGGCGGACGTCGTTCTTCGAGGAGGAGGTCTTCGGCGAAGCACTGAGGCGGGAGCGAATAACCCCGGATCTGACGGGGGAAGAACTGGTAGCAGCACTGACAAGGGCGTGCGATACAACCATGCCTAGGAGAGCCTATCCCAGGCATGGCCATAGACCGGTGTACTGGTGGAACGAGTCGATTGCTATCCTCAGGGCGTCTTGCCTCCAGGCGAGAAGGAGGATGCAACGAGCTCGTACGACTGAATCTCGGGAGGAACGCCGTGTCGCTTTTCGAGCGGCTAAGGCAGCCCTCAATAAAGAGATCGCCAGACGCAAGTGCGCGTGCTTTGACAGCCTATGCCAAAGCGCCAACACAAACCCATGGGGGGATGCTTACAAAGTGGTCATGGCAAAGACCCGCGGCGTGACGGCACCCCCGGAGAGATCACCAGCGGTACTGGCTCCGATCGTTGGGTTCCTGTTCCCGCGTAGGGACGTAGACTCCTGGCCGCGGATCCCAGGCGCGGATCAGGGAGAAGTGTCTAGAGTGACGAACAGGGAACTTGGCGGTATTGCCAGGTCGCTGGTGGTGGGCAAGGCCCCGGGCCCAGATGGGATCCCGGTTGTGGCTCTGAGGGCGGCCGTTGCGGAAAATCCAGACATGTTCCGTTCTGTTTTTCAGACTTGTCTGGACGTAGGCGTCTTCCCAGATGCGTGGAAGCGGCAGAAGCTGGTGCTGCTTCCGAAGCCAGGAAAACCCCCTGGGGACCCGTCAGCATACAGACCCATCTGTTTGCTGGACACCACTGGGAAACTGCTTGAGAGGCTCATCCTCAACAGGCTGTCGGCCTACACCGAAGGTGTAGACGGCCTGTCAAGCAGCCAGTACGGGTTCCGAAAGGGCAGATCCACGGTGGACGCCATCCGCGACGTCATCCAGACGGCAGAGGTGGTCCATCGGAAACGAAGGGGCATTCGCTACTGCGCGGTGCTAACCTTACACGTGAAGAACGCGTTCAACAGCGCGTGCTGGGGGGCGATAGCCCGCTCGCTACACCAGCTCCAAATTCCCGGAGGGCTGTATAAGATTCTGGAAAGCTACTTCCAGAATCGTGTGTTGACGTACGACACAGAAGATGGCAAAAAATGCGTTAGAGTCACCGCAGGAGTGCCACAACGCTCCATCCTGGGCCCGGTGTTATGGAACGTCATGTACGATGGACTGTTGAGGATAAAATTCCCGGTAGGCGTGAAAATTGTAGGTTTTGCCGACGATGTCACGCTGGTAGTCTGCGGGGAATCCCTCGAGCAGGTAGAGCTGACAGCGGCCCACTGCGTCAGGCTTGTGGAGGAATGGATGAGAACCAGGAAACTGGAGTTCGCCCATCACAAGACGGAAGTGGTCGTAGTCAACAATCGCATGTCAGTACAGCATGCGACGTTGACAGTCGGCGGAAGCACAATTAGGTCTGTGCGCTCTCTAAAACTCTTGGGGGTTATGCTCGACGATAAGCTCAGCTTCGGCTGCCACGTCGAGTACGCCTGCAAGAGAGCGTCTATGGCTGTGGGGGCATTATCCCGTATGATGTCAAACAGCTCGGCAGTGAATGCCAGTAAGCGCAGGCTCCTCGCTGGGGTCGTAGTATCTATCCTCAGATACGGCGGCCCTGCGTGGGCTGCGGTACTGGATATTGACTGCCACAGGCAGAAATTAGAGAGTACACGCAGGCTAATGTGCTTAATGGTGGCCAGTGCATACCGCACTATCTCGAGAGAGGCCGTTTGTGTCATAGCAGGGATGATGCCAATCAGCCTTATCATTAAGGAGGATGTGGCGTGCTATGACGCGAGGACCGTTCGAGGGGTGCGCAACAACACGCGAGTTGTGTCGACCGCGAGATGGCAATCGGAGTGGGAAAACTCCACAAAGGGGAGGTGAACTTACCGCTTGATACCTTCCGTATCAAGCTGGGTCAACAGGCGCCATGGGAAAGTAAACTTCCACCTGACACAGTTCCTGTCAGGTCATGGCTGCTTTAGGAGCTACTTGCATAGGTTCGAACATGCAAGTACTCCCATCTGCCCCACATGTGCTGGTGTCGAGGAGACCGCCGAACACGTCGTGTTTGCCTGTCCACGTTTCGAGCCAGTATCGAGCGCTATGCTAGCGATATGCGGAGCGGATACCAGTCCGGATAACATCGTTCATAGGATGTGTGGTACCACCGAGAACTGGAGCGCGGTGGTGACTGCGGTCACCCACATAGTTACGGTATTACAACGACAGTGGCGAGCCGAGCAGCAGTTACCTACTGCCCGACCAGATCGTTAGAGTATTGCTAGAGAGGCGCCATAGCGCTACAGCGGCCCCTCCCACGAAGTAATGCCTTCGGGCGGTTCCGGGGAGGTCAAGGGCCAAGCGCACAGGGTAAGGTTTAGTGGGTCGGGAGTGAAATTCTCCCATCCCCACACCCTGAGTTCCTTCTCAGGTGTCTGTGAGCAGATTCCCCCCTGTATAAAAAAAATAAAATAAAATAAAAAGACCTTTCCCAAAGTACATTTTATAGTTGAAGATGCTAAGCGTCAAATAACAGACTTAAAGTGGTCATTTTTATATGATAGATGAGGAGATGAAAATATAGAGTTGATAGCTCCGTTACAGTGATCTGTTTTCATAAGGAAAATTGTGACGTAGTGTGCGTATGATAAACGTCAGCAATTTCTATACAATTTTCCCACTGTCGTACTGTAACGGAACTATCGACTCTACACGGTTAGAAAAAAGTACCCAAAAGTAAGTTCTTTTCACTCATTCCAGCACTAGAGTGCAGGGACCCAAAAGTAGGTAAAGCGAGTCAAATTAGCTTCCATTTACTTGTGTGTAATTCGATCTCGATATCGGTCTTCCTGCTGACGCTTCTTCCTTCGGAAAACCGAGTTTTGTCTGTTCCGCGCTTGTCTGTATCGCTCCACATTCAATCTCGTGCGGTGTTCTACTAACAGTTTGAATTCGCCGTTAAACCAGTAATTTCTTCGGTCCTGGTTCACAGTTCCTAGTGCCGCTGCAGCAGTACTACCAATGCCGGAACGGATGTCCCTCCAGCCATCTTCAAGAGTAGCTGCGCCAAGATGCTCTTCCGTGGGAAGTGCAGCTTTCAGCTGCTGCGCTTAATCTTGGGGCAACTCCAGGATCCCGTAATTGCTCAATGTTGGGTCGCGGCGTTCGACGGGTTTTATGCACCGTCGAAAGTTTTGGGCGCATGCATACTGCAGCTAGGTAGTGGTCAGAATCTATGTTCGCACTGCGATACGTACGGACGTTGATAATGTCGGGGAAGAATCTCCCGTTGATCGATTTGGTTTTCTGTGTGTTGGTCAGGCTATCTCCAGGTGGCTTTGTGGGTATCCTTGCGGGGGCAAAGGTTCTTCGGATTACCATATCCCGAGAGGCTTTAAAGTTCACGCATCGATGGCCGTTGTCGTTCGATACGGCATGCAGGCTGTTTTGCCGGTCTGTACATTGCCTACCGTCCTACCTGAGCGTTCATGTCGCCGATGACGATTTTGACGTCCCGTTGCGAACAGCCACCGTACACCTGCTCCAGCTGCGCATAGAACGTTTCTTTCTCGTCGTCGGGTCTCCCTTCGTGTGGGCAATGGACGTTGATTATGCTGTAGTTGAAGAAACGGGCGTTAATCCTCGCGTTGATCGGCTACCAACCAATCACGCGTTGACCCATCTTACCCAGCACTACAAAGCCGGTTCCCAGCTCGTTGGTGGTGCCCCAGCTCTGGTAGAAAGTAGCCGCTCAATGCCCGGTTTTCCATACCTTTTGTTCCGTCTAGCAAAGTTCCTGCAGTGCTACGACTTTGAAGTTGCGTGGCTGAAGTTTGTCATAGATTAACCTATCGCAGCCCAGGAAGCCGAACAATTTGCAGTTCCATGTTCCGAGTTTCCAATCGTAGTCCTTATTTCGTCGCGTAGGTCTGTGCCGATTGTTCCGATACGTATTTCTTTTTTCGGTCTATGCAACTTTATATTTTTTCCAGGGCCGCTTGCTAGGCCTGTCCCAACCCCTGTCTCGCCGTGGAACCATCGTGCACAGCTCTGTTTAGAGTCCCACGCTGGAACTAGCACGGTGACCAACCGCTCCTAACATGGAGAACAGACACCGTTTTGAGCCTTTGAGGGTATGGTGAAGCATTTCCTCTATCCAGTGTTCACGTTGCATCTCTTCACTTTGCTATTGCCAAACTAGCAACATTGCAACATGGCAACATGTGTCCATGTTTCAGCTGGTAGTCTTTTGTTATCATATAACTCGAGGAGGCGTGAGGTAGGAACTTGGGAGGACCAGAGCTAGGTATTCCACTCCTTCCAGGTTGTCAAATCACCATTTTGTAGCCCACTTTACCTTAATGTACCAAAATTCATTAATCCGGACACTCTTTAAAGTTGATTATCAATGCTTACTACACAGACAAACAGACATAACACATTGAATATTCCTCATTGTAAAACATCGTCGCTAAAATATTTCCGCCATCTGTTGAGTACACTGTGGTGAATAGTACACTGAACAGATTGCGGTAGTGTGTAAACGTCAAACGCAAGGGAATTTACTATGCGCGCCACAGGTTGCAGTACTACCAAATTGACCGTTAAATGCTTGTTCGATGAACAACTTATTAGTGTTATGTTTGTTTGCTACTGGACATATACGATAGTCAATTTTGACAAAGACTTGAGTCACAACAGCCGTGAAATACAGCTCCATAAAACGTGCTTTTCATCAAGTAACGAACTTTTCAGTCACTGAGCACTTAATTTTACATGACATGTTTGTTTAAGTTTCATCCTTTATGTCAAAGATGGGTTCTGTCACCTGTAAAATCAGTTATTTCTAAGTGTGTAGATGTTTTAGATGCTTTAAAAAATACAATTCGTTTAAATTATATATTTTACAGGTCTAGAAACCTACAATAATTAACCACGTCCAAAGCTGCCCGTTATAGCTTTTTTTTCACAGCTCTCAAACTTCTCTGGGGTAATCAAGCAGTTTTTGCATTATGAGAAAAAATCGTTGATACTTATTAACTATGTAATTATTAAAAAAGGTAAATACTAACATTTCAAAAAAGGTTGCAACTTTTGAGGCTAAAGTTCACATATGTTATGTGGTCACAGGCGTGTCAGAATTTTTCTCAAAACCTAACAGTATAATATTACCCTATTAGAAAACATACAACCATTTTCAATTGTCTCTACGATGCTCCGTACGCCATTTTTGCGTTCAACCGAGCCGTCACTATACGAGGTCCTGGCAATTTCTCAAAATGCTTTAGATGCACACACCGCCATTGTCGCGCTTGTATATTCCGGCGTTTTTCGCGAAGAAAGGAAAATATTCGTTCACCTGAAGGGACTGTTCCCTTACTCTTCGGCATGCTGCCATGTAGCTCCTCCTGCTACTGACGCTTTCGTGTGCCCCTCATTAGGTTTGCGGCATGTTGAGATTTTCATTTTTCTCCTGCTTCCGTCCACGCCAACCGGCGTAATATGTTTCCTTTTTTTTTCGGTTGGGCCCAAGTGTATGTATGCACGCGTCCTGAATAGCGGGAAGAGGCACCTTTTGACTATGACTTCACCTTTCAGCAAAACGGCACGGCATACACAATTTGGTGGTCCTCGCGCTCGCCGCAAAAAGAAAGATTCCAGCAAACGACACAAGGATCCCCATTGTCTATTGTGTGTTTTCATTCGGCACAAATTATGATGGCTTTCATGGTAGAATTGGTGCCTTTTCCTCGAAAATAGCCTCTCTTTTCCGTTTGTTTTCGCACACTTGAATTTGTCAAGTGAGCGATTCCGTTTCACGATTCATTCGTCGGGTGTCTTTCCGGTTTCCGGCGCGCTTTTGTTGGGGACAACGTTTTAAGGTATGAGATTTTACTTGAAGTATGAGCCGTTTGGGTGAGTGCAATCTTGGTTGCGTGAAAATAGTAATTCGATAATCACATTGTACACCGTTTGAAAAATGCATGGAAATTTCTGAACGTGCAGATAGTCAACACTAGGTGTAAATTTACACCATGTTTCAGGTAAATTAAAGTGCTAAAAGGGTACCCAATGTCGTTTGTTTTTGTTCATTAAAAATCAGCAAAAAGGGGTGTAGGCCGATTGGCACAACATTTTTAATTTTTAAGTTTTGGCCTAAAATAAGTAGACCCACCCATTTTGGTTCAAATTGGAGAGGATCGATGCAATTGCTTGGTCACTTGAGATAGAATGACCCATATATGGTTGCTTACCGGTAAATTCACTACTGTTCGTATTTTTATTTTTAAACCAAATTTAAAAAGCCTTATGCATCCAAAAGTAGTTTAAAATGAGCAGGTGTGACAGATAAAATAAGCTATGTCAATTGGATCTGTTTTGCTTCCAAATCGTGAGCACACAAACTCCATTACCGACCCAATTACCGGAATTATTGGTAGAGCTCATTAATTCGAAGCAAAACAGAACCAATTTAGTTGTTTAATTTCGAAAAACATTCCGGTTTTCATAAAACATCTGAAAGAGTGTCGTTCTCAGCACATCGTTATTTTTTTTATCGATACCTTAGACGTTCATCTCGATTTCCAAATCATGATTAAAAATTTTAATTTTTAGCACTAAATCTATTAGTTGACCGCTCGCTCCCATACAAAGTCCCACCGATGGGCGCTATGATAGTGATTTCGGTTCCATTTTCATGCATATTACAACTATGTATTTACCTCGATACCCCTAAAAAACCCAATTGCTATAGTTTACCTTAGCTATCACTCCCACACAGTTTAAACCACATTTCGATGCTTAAGGTTTTTATATTACATTTTAAAATAAAAATTCGAACAGTAGTGAAATTACCTGTAGAAAACCCTTGTACACACATAGAAATTATTACCAACTTCGGTAATTTTAGTACCGACATTTCAACAGCTGAACTTTCGGTAAAGCTTATTTCAAAAGCAGTTTGATTAAACTCTAATTTTTAAACACTGTCAATTTTGTTTAAATTATTGAGTCTAGCCATTAAGGTGAAATTTTCCTTGTTGTGTCCTTGGTTCAACTTAAAACTAATGAATTAAAATGCCTGATTTTTACCGAACAGTACAAGATTGTGTACAATTTCGTTGTTTGAGCCAACTAAATTTAAATATACAAATTGATAGGAACCACCACCAAATACACCAATTGATAGGAAATAACTCTACGAATCTCTTCTAATGAATACTTTTCCACCTATTCATTAAAAACGTTTCAAAAATCTACAAATAAAAAGTGATAATTTTATCACTGTTTTCATGAAATAAACGTTCTCCCCAAACCCAGTTGTCCGACTTGGCTGCACATTGTTCTGCTTGAAACTGAAAAGATATGAAACAGCGCTGCTATCTTGAGCAGGTCCCAGCAGCAGCAGTAGGAAGGTGGAATTTTTCTCTCTGACTGAGAAAAAATTCCTCGCAGTAGACAGCGTGAAGAGTGGATTACATTGCCAACCAGCGTTGGAGTGGAAGAAATCACCTCTTCAACGATCTATTTTTGTATTAGGATTGGGTGATCTTTAGTAAAATATCGATCTTGGAGGTTCGATTTTATTTCCAGCACTAGAACCGATCCATCCACAGATTAATCGGTACAAAAGAATCGATCTTTGCAGGATCGATTTTTTCTTCATAATGCTAAATAACCGTAATTCACCGAGTTCCGGAAGGTTGGTTAATCCGGACATTTCAATTATAAATTAATATTACGTCTACTTTGCAAGATAACTAATATGTGTGATTCAGATCGATACTTCTCGAGTAGCACACTTTCATCACAATAAGTTACAGCAACTTGTTTATGACTGAAATAAGTCGTATATAAGTTTCTACAATTGATTTGTGACAAGCGTGCTACTACACAGATAAAAATTCTGAATTTTAATAGTGATCATTCATTTCACGCAACCGAGCAACTTATAAACAATGTTGTTTACAACAATGAGCTTTTTTGTACAATATTTTCTACATTGCATGAAATGTCTCAGAACTTTACATGATATATAATGTAAACTTATATGATATGTGACGCTCCATTTATGTGCATCATACTGAACAGAAATTTACACTACTTTTTCGAACTGTGTAGGGTTAAACACTATGATAAAATTACGAGCGTTTTTGAGCATAGTAGGCAGTGATAATACATTTTAAAGCGCCCAAATTTATGAACTAAGGATCCAGAACTCGATTCTGGTATATTTTGAAACTTGAAATTAAATTAACAGATTTCAATTTTCATTTACTCGTGATGTTTTGAAAGATTTACTGCAATATTCGTTGTCAATCAAGGTTACTCGCATTTATTTAGCATTAAAAATAAAATAATACAGCCATTCGATTGAGTGGTTCTCAGAATTTCGTGGTCCAAAAAATCGTTTTTTTTCTCTAAAATTACTTTTTTTTAAATTCTTAACTTTTAAACCAGTTTCAAAGATCAAAGTATCAAATAGAAGGTAATTTAAAAATACTTTTCATGAAAAATATAAGGATATTAAAAAATTGAGATTATGTATTGAAAAACATTGATTGTATTTGTTTTTTATGGTTTTCAATGTTTTTGAGTTATTTTTTTTTTAAGTTATCAAGTTTTGAGTTTTCGCTCAATACTTCTATGTGACTAGACTACCATGCGCCTCCATAGATTTATAGCTACTGTAACATGGTCACCACAACCACTGTATCGTTTTGCTGTGGAATGGCTGAATTACAATGATATTTTGTATTTGTAGGTTACAATAAGAGATTATAAAGAATGTGTGGTTCACATACAACTGTCAATTTTGCTTTCAAACAGTCACAATCACCGATGTTCGGATCGCTGTTCGCGAAGAATCAAGAATGAGTGAGAGAAAATGGAAAAATCGCTTATTGCGACTCTTATTGAGCGAAATTGTCAGGTTTTATGTGTGCAGTGCAAACTAATTACTTCTTGCTACTAACAAATACAAAATATCAACATAATCATTATATCTTATGATTCCATTATCACATAAAACAACTTTTTATGCAAGATAAATGAAAGTAACCTAACTCTCATAATGCGTAATAATGAAAGAGGCAACATTTCAAATTTACATTCTCAGTCCTATTTTATACAACACTACCCAGAACCAGAATTTTTTTACCAAAAGAGTTACATTCTTGTGATAAATTGGTGGTATTGACCGACGCGAAAATTTTATTTTAATAACCCTCCCCACTTTCCACTTTTTCCATTTAGTGCTATATTACTCAGAAGTGCTTTTGTTATTACAAATATTTTATTTATTTATTTATTTATTTTTTTTTTATTGAATGCACACCCATTATTTTGCATAAGAAAATGGGGGTCGCTGTGGTGGGAAAAAAAGTTAGATCTTGCAGCGCCACCTGTTCCGAACTAAAACTGAACTTCATTTAATGCACAGAAAAAAAAATCTGAATTTAAACCATCGCACAGTAGTGTTTGTATTTTTATTTTAAAATCCAACCAAAAACCTTAAACATCCAAATGTAGTTTAAACTGTGTGGGCAATTGAGTTTTTTAGTGGTATTGAGATAAATACATAGTTGTAATCTGCATGAAAATGGAACCGAAATCCAAAATTTCATCAGTTTTGGTGCACTGGAGAAATGTTGGGAAGGTCGGTTAGATAAACATCTATTGTCACGAGTTTTTTTTTCTGTTCATCTCGGCCTAAAAACAACAACATATAGTGAGAATTGATTCTGCAGTGAACGGCAACTTACTTTTCTAGTGATTAAAACTACCTTAAAATTAGATTTTCTATCGTTTGTACCTTAAAACTACTTACAACCTTACGACCAATAGTAAAGTTTATTAAGGCATTTGTTGATTAAAGCCTAATAGTAACTATAAATTTTATTTTGAACCTACGATTACAGCTAAACGATTAGAAGTGTTTATCCCTAGATATATTTGTTGAAGTAAAAAACTAGCTTATTGAATTAAAAAGGTAAGAAGATATGAACTGGGTATCCAACAAAAACCTAATTTGTGAATTCTAAATCTAGCGAACCGTTTACGGATTGATAATAGCAGACAAGAGAAATTGAATCCCCTGTGTCTGTACAGTAGAGACCCTATTAGAAGTGAGGAATTGATATTATTATAAACTATTAATAAACTTACTTAAACTTATTAGTACACGCTTAGAAATTATTATTTTTACACGAGACGTAATTCAGCTTTGACGTAAATCATGGAACGTAAACAAACATGGCATGTAAAATTAAGTGTCCTGAAACTGAAACATATGCAACTCGACGAAAAGTGTGTTTGATTGAATTGATTTTTTCGTCATTTTCAACTGATTCTTATGTCAAAAGGGTCGCTTGCATGTGTCGGTCTCAGAGCACTGAAATTTACATGTCTTTTTCGTAGTGTGTAGACTAATATTGAGTGCCAAACCGTGACCTTGACGAACATTAAGTCAACAACACAGTTGAGTGGCAGTGAAAGAATTCTAAACCCATCTAAATTTAGTCTTAAAGCTAATATGTTTCAAAATCAACAGGAATTTTGTAATAAACTTCTAAATCCATTTGGAACGGCATATTAACAAAATATAGGACTTTCTACTACCACCTAACCCCGATAATTCCGGTAACTGGGTCGGTAATGGAATTTGTGTACTCACGATTTGGAAGTAATACAGATCCAGTTGTCATAGCTTATTTATCTATCACACCTGCTCATTTTAATCTACTTTTGAATGTATGAGGCATTCTAAATATGGGTGGAAAATAAAAATACGAACAGTTGTGAATTTACCGGTAAACAACCATATATCGGTCATTCGATCTCCATTGGGTAAATTTAACTATCTGCGCGCTATATATTTCAGAAATTTCCATGCATTTTTCAAACGGTGTAGAATGTGATTATCGAATTACTTTTTTCACGCAACCAAGATTGCACTCACCCAAACGGCTCATTGAAGTATCTTATACCATAAAAAGTTGTCCTGAGCCTAAGCCCCAACAAAAGCGCGCCGGAAACCGGAAAGACACCCGTCGAATGAATCGTGAAACGGAATCGCTCACTTGACAAATTCAAGTGTGCGAAAACAAACGGAAAAGAGAGGCTATTTTCGAGGAAAAGGCACCAATTCTCCTATGAAAGTCATCATAATTTGTGCCGAATGAAAACACACAATGAATTTGGCCTTCTGCACCACTGTGCGATGGTTAAAAAAATACAATGTGATTTGATATGGCTAAAGTTCGACTGCAATAATTTCTTTGCAAGAAGCTTGAATCCGGGAATACGAAGGATCTACCATAGCTTCATTAACACAATTCAAGATTGCAAGCATTCCGAATTTGTTGTCACTTACGATATTCTGAAACTTGACTAGAGTTGTCCAAAATAACACTTTGCCTGGAAACCTGGAGGCTCACCAGAAAAACTTACAGCAAAAGTTCAACTGCAGCATCAGAACATAGCATGGCAAAATATCGATATTTGATTGACATTTAAATGTCTATACCATATATTGAATGAAAATATCAATATTTTTCGGTAAAGCCCAGTTTGGCGTAGAAAATTCAACAAATTGATGGTTTGCTCCTCAGAGTTTCCTAGCGCATCTCGTAAGCTTGTTGTGTCAATGTCGTTCTCTTGTCGTTGCCGTTTGTAGTTTTTGCACTGCAAAATCACGTGTCGCACGTCTAAAACCGTTCCAAAACAACTGAACTTCTTTCTTCAATAAGAACATATGGGTTAGCCGCGTGTGATCGATTCTCAGTCGTGTTAGCACACGCTGGTCGAAAGTGCTTCCCCGTTCGGTCCACTTGTGCGTGTCGTCTTTGATCTCTCTCAGTTTGGAGTTTATGGTCGCGAACCATTGGTCGTTCCATCGTTGGCGTATTGTTTGCTTCACCATTCTTAACGCATCTTCGCCTGGGATTGGTATACAAACAGGAGGTTCTGTTCTCACCATGTTTGCTAACCGATCAGCTTCGTTGTTTCCGTGGATGCCGGCATGTCCAGGTATCCAGCAGAAACAGACGGATTTGTTTCGTGCTATTTGCTCCACTTCCTGAATTCACGGGTGCTTAGATGTTCCCACTTCTAAGGCCCGAAGACAGCTTGCAGAGTCCGTAAGAATGACTAATTCGCTCTCTATGTTCGGAATAGAAACTGCCATCGTAATGGCGTACGCCTCAGCAGAAAAAAAGTCGGGAGGGTGTACTTTGCCTACTAAACCATTATTATGGAATGCGGCACCTACAGGGTTGTCGTGTTTGGATCCATCGGTGTAGATGACAATTGATCGGTGAAAGCGGGTGGACAGTAGCTGTTGCACTATCGGACGGACTTTCTCAGGAGGATTGCCGGCTCGTACACATTTTTTGACGTCCCGCAGGATCGAAGGTTTTCGTGTGTGCCTCGGACGATCGGTCTGCCACACAAGTTGACCGACAGCAAGGAGCGCAGAGTCTGTCAGCTCATTGAGACGATCCGATGCTCGCCGAATAAGAGGGAGGCTTGTGTTGTTCCGATTCTTCGCTAGTATCCGAAATGCAATTCGTTCTATGGATTGTGCTGCTAGAAGTTTGAACGGTAAGGTGCCCGCTTCAGCCATGATCGATTCTACCAGGTAACATTTTATGATAGGCTGGAACGAGGTTCTGCAGCGTTACTGGTCCTCTTCGGCTAACTATTCCAATTCCGTACATAAGTTGAGGTCACTAGGGCCGATCCCACCTGTAGTAGCGATTTTCGAACGCCACGCGGAAGTTTAGCACCGATCATCTGAACGATTCGTAACCGAGGTTAGCACGCTTTCTTCACCATTTGACAGTGAGGTTTGAAGCTCAGAGTTCAGTCGTGGGTTACACCCAGGACTCTTAAACGGTTTGTCTTCGGGATGGATACTCGGTCTATTAGGATGTTACTCTCAGGTTCTCGACGTGCATTCGGATTGCAATAAAAGGTGTAGCTTTGTAGCTGATATGGTGAATCCAACGCTTTTCGTCCACTTGTCGACAGCTTTGACGTTGGTCTGCAGTTTATGATGTATCCCTTCATTTTTTGCCTCTCGTACGATGAGAAGAATGTCGTCTGCGTACAAGAGAGTGTCGACTCCCGGAAGATAGGCTGTATTGCGACGAGAAACAGTGTCACTGATAGGACGGTGCTCCATTTTCCAGCTGGTGTTAACGAGACATATGTCCTCTTACGGACACCTGGAATGTCCTTTCCGTTCAGCATCCCAAGTAACAATCTAAATGCTTGGAAGATTTATTCTTATTTTATCATTGTTTTATCATAGCATCCCTTCCAGCCTGTGGTTGTATTATGGTTTTGTGTGCTTGTCATAAAATCAGGAAGTCAAGTCGTCTATAAAACTGTTTTATGACTACTAAATTAAAACTCAGACTTCATAGTTTTAACGGTAGCTGTAAGGTGGTTCTGCATCACTACTTATAACTGAAGAATAAAACCAAAACAAAACATACAATTATGTTTTATGGTACACTTTTTATGACCGATATAAAACTTGAAGCAGTCTTAGACCTTCATTAAAGTTTCATTACAACTATCATCTTTATCAGAGGCCTAAGATTCACAGATAAGAAATATACTGCTACAACAAAAAATACTCTGAATTTTTTTGTCATTATAAAAAAACAAATCTATTCAGATATATGAAATGAAAACCCCTTCAGTGCTTCTGAACACGATAAAGATGAGACGATCGACAATATGAAACTCCTGGAGGAACTACAGTTATACGATCCCTACATAAGGCACAGTGCGGTGAAGGAGCTCTTAAAAATATTGAACAAGCGGCTTTCCGATACACTTCCGAAAGATCCACGAACCCTTCTTAAAGCAACGCCGACAGTTTCACTAAATCCGTTTGGAGATGGCCAGTATTGACATCACGGCTTTAAACCTTGTATTGAAAAAGCTTTTAGTGGATCCAATAAGCATTTCTTACATCTTGATTACAAGCGAAAATAGGAGGATCGCTTGGAATATTGACTTTTTGACAGGTGGTTTTTGTTTTGTTTTGATTCGCTGTACCGAATAAAACCAGCAAGCTAGTTATATAGCTTAAATATAACTTAACGCTCTCAATTTGGACTACGAAATGCTAAGATACAACCATTAGGTTTATGTTATGCTATAGAATTCCAATCTAGGAGAATATGTTATATTGAGGTATTTTAAGGAGTAACAAGTTAGAACGAAAAAAAATGTCGCCGTATGAACAAATTTCACACAGTATGAATAATTACGCTTTAATTGATAGGCAATAAAACACTTTCATACATCTATGTATAATTAAATAATATGTGACTGGTTATTGCTCAACAGTAGTAACAGTTTTGTACTGAATAGATAATCTTTGAATGACTCTTTAATGCATGGTGCTAGTGCAGACAAATTAAAAATATCCCTATATTTTAGTATTCATATGGCGCACTTAATTTATGCTCCTATTTGGTATAATAATCACCATAAATATTGCACGGCATGCTGTGAAGCATATACAGATTGGTTTAAAATTATAATAAAGTCGTCTTATTTTCAATGTACAATAATATCAGCCATAATTACCAACTGACAAGGATCATGATTTCACATCAAACATCGAAAGAATAAAACCACAATAAAATATTTCTCAATATTAACTATCATCCAAAAACCCCAACTTAAAACCTTCAAATTTGAGAAAATGTTTTGCGTATCATGTTTTATCAACTTCTTCAGGAGCGATTTATGCGGTTGTAATATAGTTTTATGGTAGTCATTAGAAGGCTGTTAAAACTTTCTGACCTGGAGGAGGTTTTATGTTTTCATTTTTAACGATCACGTCTAGAGTGTGATAAAACTGACATAAATCCTATGCTCCTAAAGTAGTTCGCATATCAAGTTTTAATGACTGCATTAAAACTGGGCCAATTGGCCATGACATGGCTGTATTGCGGTTCTCAGGAGATTGTTAAAGCAATGTGGTCGTCAGTGAAGGTTTTATAATTTGGTTATATCAACTGCTATAAAACTTAAATAAAACAAAAATTGTTGCTTGGGATGTTCATCATCCGCCCATGTAATCGCCATGATTTTAGTGTCCGCAGAACACCGTGTCGCCAGGTGGTATCGTATGCTTTCGACAGGTCCAGGGAGGCTATCAGGCAGTGTTCATCTTGGGTTGGCAGCGATATTTCAAACTCGGCAAAATAGGTATCAGTGCCGCGGCCTGTACGAAAGGCGTTCTACCGTTTGTCAAGACGTCCACTCGACTCTAGCTCGGTGGTAAATCGACGATTGAGAATCCGCTCGAACAGCTTCGCCATGCAACTGGTGAGCGTGATCAGGTCCGGAGTCGTTGCAGTGCGGTTTTGGAATGGGTACTACTATTTATTATGACAAGACCAACAATTGAAATGGCCTTAACTCCATTCTAAAAAAAAACCTTGTAAGGCCATTTTCTCGCGAACCGAAGTCCGCAAAGGCAAACCAACATAATGAACAGGTAGGGGAAATTATCCTCTACCCGATTGTTGTTTAGGTTTGCGAATGAAGGTTTCGGTTCGCGAGAAAATGGTCTTACAAGGTTTGTTTACAAAATGGAGTTAAGACCATTTCAATTGTTGGTCTTGAACTTTCTTATTTCCGGGAATAACAACAAGAAACATCAAATATTATATTCAGTTGAGACAGATGGTCCGCAATTCCGTTTTCCTCATGCCAAACTTCTATATTATTGCTTTATAGTTAAAACTCAAAAGCCTTATACCTTAGTACCACCGAGGGCCTCATGGCAAGCAAGTTTTGCCCATAACTCTCATTCAAAATAGTCACAGTAGGTACACCAATTAAATGATATTTCTGGATTTCGGCATAATTTACAATACAGATTACGAATATGCGTTTACCTTGATTTTCTTAAAGAACCTAATTACAATTTCTCACATTACATCTTTCGTAGCACGTGATCTATCAGCTCAATTTCGATAATGTTGGCTCGAAATCAGGATAGTTTTTTGCTCAAACATGAACCGTAGCTCTTTGATTGGAGCTGGACCAAGTTTGACCAAGTAAGCTGATTAAGTAATTTGTCGGAAGACTGTTAAACGAACTGTTATGATCCTTCTGGCTTCTCCTTTCCTTTTTTACAGCTCTTACGGTCGCTGATTGCGTTTCATGCGGATGATCTGAATACTTTCAGCTGCGGTGGTCGATTGAAAAGTTGGACGAAAAGTAGGTAATTGTATTAAGTTTGTTTACAGTCTAATTTTTAAATGTATCCTCGTCGATAAATGGCCAAAAGCGTTGGATAAAATCCGGACAGACCAATAACAAGTTGAGTCGTTTACGTTGAGCGGTTGTGGTTTAGATTCCTTCTTGTAAAGGACATAAAGGCTTTCCTTTGTTAAAAACGATGACCTTCTCGCACGGAGACAAAGTTCTGCAAGTTGGCCGTAAGCAGCAGGGAGAAGAGCAGATTCTGACAAGGGACAAACGATTGCGGTCAAAAGTCGGCTTATTTCGTACTCTTTGCAATCGATGCGACAAGCATGTCCATTTGTGATGTCAATGTGGGTATGTGTGTGGGCAAATGGTTCGTTTGCTCTCTTGTACTTACTTATAAACTTGCGGCGATGGTTGGAAAAGGTAGGTACTTCAGAAGAACATAACAGGAACAGAGGACATGCTACATACGAGTGCGGTTCTCGGAACCACAAAAATACGTTTTTAATTAAACATTCTTCGTCGGTTGCTGTTACTGCTACCGTTGCTCATTATTTCTTTGTCTTGGTTCCGATCGTAATTGAGACAAATGAATGATGGGCCCAACAGGAGGGAACAGTTGTTTAAGGCTCTTGGCTCAAACCGCACGACGACAGCAGGAGTATTTTCGATTGATAGGTTTATGCGGATGTGTTATATTTCAACTGCTTCTGGATGTTATCATTTTTGTGGAGTACGTGTAAAAGTGCTGTTTTTTCTCCATATTAAATGAGAAAAGCGTGACTTAGCATGTTTACATGAAACGAAAAAACCCGCTACGGTATCGATTATAAGATACATTTCATGCTATATGGTAATACTATAACTGTACCGTGAGATTTATCAGATAATGAGTGGCAATGATTTTTATCAACACTGATACCATACTATGCTATATAGTACGGTATCAATGTTAATAAAATCATATCTTCTACACTCAAAATGGCTGAAGTTTGAGACAACTTTTAAAAATAAATGTACTCAAATTTCAACATGACAACATACAACTTTTGTTTTGTTTCGGGAATGAATGTTCATTATTGTAAGTAGATTTGTTTTTCAATATAAATATCGATTTTGATTTCGGAGAAGAAGATTTTGAATTTCAAAAGCAGCAAATTATCATACGGCAATATGATACATTGTTTGACCCACTGTTGAAAGTTGAATGTCTTCAAACGTTGCTGTAGGTTGACCAAATATTTATTGATGTATCGCTATAGTTTTGGCCTTGATTGGCTCAGTATGTAAGAGCTTTGTACAATTTATTGAAATTCTCGTTTTGAATTTTAGTTTTTAGTTAACCAATATTAATGAAATAAAAGATGTTTACTATGACTGCAAATGAGCAAAATTTCAAAAAAATTGCATCATTGTAGTTCAAGAAATAGGTAGTAGTTTATTGAAAAAGAAAAAAAGTTTTATTTAAATTGCCCTCGCTCGCCAAGAGCCTTTACAGTTTTCGAAAAAGTTGAATATCTTTTTTTTCTAAAGACATTTAGTTGAATTTCTAACAATTCTTGACATATTTATCATGTTAAATCTTTGAAATTGATTATAGAATCCTCCAGCTAACAACACGTTATTATGAAGAATAAAGTTAGGGCTTTAATTCAGAATGGATATTTTTTAGGTGGCCATCTTGGATTTGGCCGCCATATTGGACTTTATCAGAAAAATGTATTTTGCACTATGTTCGCAACCACCAATTTTGATTCTGAGGTCACCATCTGGAAGCTGAGAAAAATGCTACGCTGCAGGTACGCTCAACAGACCAGGTGAGCAATGATTCTTTATTGAGGTTCACAACTTTCCACGATGAGATTTTATCAACAAAATAGTATATTTAGCTGCATAAATTTCAATTTCATTTTACTGTTGTTCATTTGCATATGATATCATCATTCAAAAAGCGATTATAGGGCTGCAAAGACAGTTTTCATTCGCTTGAAAGTTGACTTTTTGGTAAGCTTGAATTAAGTGACAATTACTGAATTCCAATTATTTAATAATTTAATTTAATAACTACGATAAAAGCTTCCAACATCTATAAATTATAGGTAATTCATGAAATTTCCAGTGATTTTTAAATAAATTGCCTTCATTTTAGGCAATCTTATTTGTAATTTTTGCAGAAAACACACTTCACATAAAGATTATAGCACTTGATTCGGATTCATGGAACTCAAATGTTTGAAGCAGATTTACAATAAATGCATTTGCATCAGTTTAACCCCATATCAACATGTTCAAATTTGAAATTTAAAAATGTCCTAAAAATAAACTTAACATCCATTATGATAAGTAATCATTTAGAAAGAGGCCGGATACATAGCTCCTGATTGTAATACCAATAAATTAGCAATGTCCTTTTATGTAGAAATTTATTTCAATATTTACATTAAGAAGAGAAAATTTTTCTCCTGGTTTAGCTGCCTTTGAAAACTTCCCGTACGACTGATTTTCTATGATTTCAACAACAGCTGTACGGGTTATATATGGTCCAGAAGCTGTTATTAGGTGGAATCAATTATTTGTGCCTAAATAATTTGTTCAAGGTATATAGCGTCTGCGGGAAAGTTTTTCCATTTATTTTGGCTAATCTTTGATCTTTGATCTTGATGAGTTCCAAAGATAAATGATTTTTTTTTTTAGATATTTAAGTTATTTCAAGCAATTTTGCTGAAGGAATCAATTTTTTTTTATCTATAATGGATCACGATATATACTGACATTTAATAAGTAACTTAGGGTGGCACCGCAATGCTGGACTAAGTTGAAGAACAACTCATTTGAGGCAACTGAAGGAAGCAATTTCTATCTCTAATAGTTCACGCTTTATACATGTTTAAATATGTAATGTAGGGTGATGACTAATAAAGAGCCTCGAAGTGAATTTAGTGTATTTTGAACAGTTATCCATTGATTTTTTTTATGAATTGACAAATTATGTATCTTGACGAGTTATCTCTAACGGATTATTTTGATAGCTGTCATAACTACTTTTTGATAATTATTATAGCACTGCAAAACTTATTTTGATCGCCACGATGGTGATGATGGAGTTTTCATATTTGATTTAATATTAGTAGTTAATTAAAAAAAAAGTAATGAATTGTTGAGGGAATTCATATCTGTAACTGTAACCAGTTTATTTTCTTCGCTAATCTGGTTAAGATGTCACACTTAATTATCTTAAAAATAAATCGGCCAGCTCAAACCTTTGTAGGGGTTAGAAGTGGGACCGTCATCATCATCAATTAATTCTCAACTAATCTGCCCACCGTCCAAATGGTCTTAGCTACCTGAAAAAAACTTTACCGAAGACAAAAACAAAGGAGATGGTCTGCATCTCCACATAAAGCTTGTACAAATATTCACTTATACACTAGCGCCGCGTACTGAATAGATTCTCAACTAATCTGTGCACCGTCTGAAAACGCTTGGTCATCTGAACAACTTAGCCGAAGACAGAAACATTCTAGATGGCCAGGATCTCAAGATATAGCATACGCATGAAATACTAGCGCCGCGTAGTGAGAAAGTTCTGAAGGAAAGTTCTGAACTGCTGTCCACCAAACAAAAGGCCTTGATCAACTGAACAGCTTTACCCAAGACAGTAACCTTCTATATGTCCAGGATTACGAGACAACATGGAATTTGCAACCAGTTAAGCCAAATCCCATATGCAACCTGGACTGCATATACGCGGTTTCCATATACCGTAATCCCTACAGTACCTTCCACCCACGGCTATTTCTCGGCTGTCCTTTGACCAATTGAACTGTAGATAACTAGATTATGGTTGACACTAATCACATACAAAAAATCAGCGTAATTGGTTGCAATGCAGCGGAGAAACAGCGGTGGCTGGATGGTACCCACCACACAAATGGAGGAATTACTCCGCATTAAGCGCACTTTAAGAGAGAATTTTTTAAGCACACAAACTTCACCTAAAACACCAAAGGTCTAAACCTTAAAACAAAAGCACTAGGACCTCACATCTTCAACGAAAACAGCGTCATTTTATGTTACATTAAATTAATAAAAGAAATATTCAAGAGCCTTCTTTTTTTTCCCTAGCTTTTCTAAACAAAATCAATTAAATTATGAATTAAAAAAAAAGCTCCGTGGTGGCTCTGGCAGCAGAAATTATTATAAAAAAGAAAAATCGTTGAAATATGCACAAATCGCAAGCATAGGTACTCGTTGTTCATTTGAAGCACCATTTTCTATTAGAGGAACTTTTCGATGTAAACTATGTTTTTTTTAGTAGGTTATGAAAATATCAGAAGAAGAACTAAAGAAGAAATAATGATAACTCAGGATATAGGACTGAATACGGAGAATTTTTCACGGGTGTCGACCATTAATTTTTGGTGTTCATTTACAAATGAAAGGCCAGCAGAGATCCGCGGTGTAGTAAACAAAAAATATCTTATATCTTCATTTTCGTGATTTGCTTGACTGTCATTTTGATGTTCAGAAGAATTTTGACGTCCTAGAATTATTTAGATAGTTTAAAATTTTGGTGATTTTAAGCTCAAATCGCACATTTCAAGGCCATTGTTGTATTTTAATGCCATAAACTTAAGATGATTTTAGGTCCAATACTTTCCAATTATTGATATTTTATATAGGTTGCATTGAATTATTTCGGTATAAAAAATGCTTTTCAAAAATATGCAATCATAATGATGTTCTGATGATATTTTGTACTTGAAAGTTAACAGAAATGATTGTAAAGTATGTGTATGATACATAAAGCCTCTCAATTATGCCGCGGATACACTATTATGACAAACTATGAGCATGAGCATTATTTGTATGATAAATTATGAGCACATCTATGGTCACACTTGTATAGTTTTAGGATGTATGACCATGTTCATAGTTTGTCAAACAAGTGTAACCGCGGCATTGTTCTTTCAGAGAGTTACCAACAGCGATTTTATGATCAAGTGAATCAGTAAAATGATAAATCAACAAAATAAATGCAAGCATACATCAATGAAATGAATATGTGTAATTAAATTACGTGATTATCGGTTCAAAATAGCGTTTTCTACTACACTAAATTTGTCTACACTAAAATTATCGATATTATTTTGAGAGTTTGTTTTGAAAAACTTTGAGAAAAATGAAGTTTTATTTGTTAATCAAAAAAAAATCTGTAATTTATAAACTCATTTCTTAAAATACTCTGGTAGAGCATCAACCAAAAACTGCTCGTGTAATGTAATTAATTAATCTTCTCAATCGAATTTTAAAAAATTATGTTTCCTTCTACTCAAACTTTTTCACGGATCATCTTTACAACCTTCTATTTCACTGTATTGGATACATTTAGAAAAATTGGATCACTTAACAACGATGCAATCAATTGATAGAATCAAAGCCCTTATAGTTCTGACCGGTCGATGCTAATTTTTGATTCGTAAGAAATAAAAGTTCAGCATGGTTATGTGCAAAGATTAATTTTTTGGCTCTCTTTTAAACAATATAACGCACTTTTACACATGCTGCTACTCGTTCCTAACCTTTCAGTTGATATGTTTTGATTCCGGATTTTAATGCCTTCTCAACCCAACTGGAATAAAGTCTGCCCGCTTGAGGTGGTTGCACTATTTGAATGTCATTATAGAGCTAAGATAACGTGAAACCTGTGTGAGTACACATTCATCTGCATCTGCAAACCTTGCAAATGTCGCACTAAGCTGTCCAATTCAGCATGCTGTTTGTGTCTAGGACAGTTCATTTCATATATGCTGAAAGGGGGTGTTGTGCTCTTATGATGACAGAAAAAAGGAGTCAAAAGAAAAACACCACCAGACACGACACCCGTTGTCGACACTCTTTTGGAGAAGGTATGAAACCTACTTGTTTTTGTTTGCTGGTGCCGAGATTTTTGTCTAGCTTGGCACTTTTGCTGTGCTGGTCTTGTTGTTTATCATCAACATGCCTTTGGATTACGTGTTGTGCCATCCGTGTGGGGACCTGCTTCTAATTGTCGGTATATCACACATTTAAATTATATAATGTTTGCATTTCTCTTCATATTTTTTCATGTGAAGTTACTTATTCAACTTTATGCTAATATTTATGTGTTTTGCCTTTCTTTTCGCTGTGTTGCCTGGGATTCTTGGCGTATGACGCTGGCTAAGGCCGAGAGATATGCGAATATTTATTCAGATCTAGACACTAGAACTCTTGACGAGCCATTTCTACCCTTCCAGTGGAAACGTACCACAGTGGGCAGTGGTGTGTAATTGTGGTTGCAAATTTGTATAAGCGAAAGTTTGTCGGTAACGCTAATCTTCTTTATTTTCATCGATCTAACCGAAAACTAAGAGGTTAAAGGATAAAGCGTGGGTTTTTTTGTGTATGGTAGATTAGATTAAATTAGTGAGATGGTAGATTAGATTAGATTAGATGAGAGTGAGTATGAAGTGAGATGCAAGTTAGTGTATTAATTCAACTAGCTTGGCCCGAGTAACATTGGGGGACTCAATTTTTTACTAGCTTAGATATAGTGGAATTCCAAGCCAAACAGCAAATACATAAATTTAATTTCGGCCATCTTTCTATAAATCATTTCATAATAATTATTCGTTATAAGTAGGCAATAATTCCACTGCCTTAATTGCTTATTCTTGACAGATATGCGTATTTTGTCTACATTATGCAGACTTCTTCAGTTTCTCGAGTCGAGTAACAGTACAAGACACTGGAAAAGCCTGCACATTGTAGGTGAAATACGCGTATCTGTCAAGGATAAGCTATTAAGGTAGTGGAATTAAATGGAAATTACTAATCCTACTCTCTTTTTTTAAACAGGTACTATAGACGTTCAAATTAATCAGGATTTACTTAATAGCGTTCTATGGGACCACAATAATTTTCGTTTGGTGCTTGTTACGTCCAATCTGGAGCTGTCATTGCTGAGACTACGATCTTTGAATTTTTTGTCGCATTGGTCACTCCCCCGCGTGAGGAGTAAAGAGGAAGTAAACTTCATGGACCATTACTTCCAAGACAGATTCTGCTGCCTTCGGTATCGACCGAGCCATCAAGGAGAAATTCTATCCGTAAAGGAAAAAAATCATGCTGCCACAGGAACACACGGAATGTCGTATGCCGTGCTTAAGCAACTTAACATAGAAATGCAAAGCAAAATCTGTGAGGTGCTTAGGCGAGTATTTGTCTTGGAGGAAATTCCGGATCAGTGGAGGTACAACGAAATCAAAACAATCCCGAAGAAAACTGGAAGACCAGGCACACCTAGCAACATGAGGCCAATTACACCGAATAAAATAATCTCTTGACTCCATGATTCGGAAAATGGTATTGCGGACGGAGAACAGATCAACAAAGTCGAAGTATCACAAGGTCTTCCACAAGGATGCCCCCTTTCTCTTAAACTTGTACACGGCTGAATTCCATGGCCTCTCCTCCAATGGATGTGAAGTGGTGTAATTCGTGGATGATTTTGCCGTCATCATAAGAGCGAACTCGGTGGAAAAGCTGTGGACACCTGCTCCAAGTTTCTACCGAAACTCTACGGCAGATAAGCAAATTTAAGCCTGGAAATGAGCAACCACATATCGGTAATCATTTTTTATATGAAAGCGGATCGAAGTCCTGAAAGTCGCAGTACGTGGAGAAAATATCGACCTGGTGAATACACATCCAAACCTAGGGTAGGGTAGGATGGTGCAAAACGCACCGTTTATGCAAAATCGTCAATTGATGGCGTATGGAAGCTAAAATCAAGGAGAAAGTAACGTCAGTCCGCATCGTGCTCTCTTGCCGTGCGGATCTATTTGCTTTTTGCTGAAGGAAGTGTTACTACTACCTAAAGCTACAACAAATTTAAACAGCACTTTTCAGTGCTCAACCTGTAAAAATTTTCTACCTTGTTCAACTCTTATTCCTCTTCGATCCTTGTTTGGACCCTACCCGAGGTAATCCTTCTTGGATATCGATTTGGAAAATTCCTCTTCGATCTTTCAGATTCTTATAGTAATCTGCTTGGAAGTCGATTTGGATAAAAATTTACTGCCGCCATGGCGCCTAAACGCAAAAGAAAGGGGCAAACTCTTGACCCCCCTTCTGATGAAATTAATTTGAGTGAGCAAATCACACGGATGATGAGAATGATCCATCATCCAAGAAAAATTCTAGTAAACTTTCCCGGCTTAATGCCAAGAAGGAAAAGATTCCCCCTATTGTGATAACCACTACCGATTTCCATGCTCTTCGCATGGAACTTTTGAATTTCGTGAAAGTTAAGTTTTCACTACAAATTGGACGTCGGGGTGAATGCCGTGTATTGGCTGAAACCTTGGACGGATTTAAATGTCTTCTCAAGTATCTTACTGAGAAGAAGCACAAATTTTTTACTTACGACACCAAAACTGAACGTGTGTTCAAGGTTGTCATGAAAGGACTGCCCAGTGGTGAATCCCTGGATCAGATCAAAGATGAACTGGCAAAATTACTTGGAGTTGTGCCACTCCAAGTAATCAAAATGAAAATGAAATCCCGTCCTGGCGATTTGCGCAACGGGATTTCTAATGATTTTTATTTAGTTCACTTCAAGTCTAGTGAACTAAACAACCTTAAGGCCTTAGAAAAAGCTAGCCTTATGCTCCATGTCCGAGTGAAGTGGGAACACTTCAGGAAGACTGGAGGAAATTTCCAAAACCTCACCCAGTGCCGTAAGTGCCAGGGATGGGGTCACGGAACTAAAAATTGCTACATGCCAGCTAAATGCATGAATTGTGGTGATTCCTCTCACGCAAAGGACGACTGTCCTGTGAAGGAAGATCCTAAGAAATTTAAATGTTCAAATTGTGGTGAAAACCACAAATCCAATTATTGGGAATGTAAGACTTGCAAAGCGATCCTACAATCTCGTTCTAACCGTCAGGTAGGAAACGCTCCACGTTTCCGACCAGGTACAAATTCCTCTGCTGTTAACAACGGTCAGCGAGGAACAAATTCTACATTCGTACCCGTAGGTACAAATATCTCCCCTGCTTCAAATGTTTCATCTGTACCTACTCCCCTCGCTGCTAACAATGTTCAGCGAGTTAATGGAGCTACCTATGCTGCTATTGCAGCGGGTAGAAATCAAAATACTAACCACTGTTCTAACGGAAATTTTGACAATTTTGACTTAGGAAGCATTACTGCCCCCAAAATGGAATTTTTACATATTCATTAATTGACATGATTTCTGATATGCTTAAATCTAACTCCATGTTTGATGCTATTCAAACTGGAGTAAAATTTGCAAATAATATTGTCATGACTTTAAAATTCAGTAATGGATTTTAAAGCATTAAATATTGTAAATTGGAATGCTCGATCTCTTAAAGATAATGAAGACGAGCTATTTAACTTTTTGAGAGTTCATAACGTGCATATTGCCGTTATAACTGAAACGTTCCTTAAACCTCCCCATAAGGTTAAGAAGGACGCAAATTACTTGATTTATAGAAATGATCGTCTTGATGGACCCTGTGGTGGCGTTGCCATCATTATTCATAGACGAATCAAACATAAAATTCTTTCTTCATTTGAAACCAAAGTTTTTGAAACTTTGGGAGTTTCTGTTGAAACAAAATTTGGACAACTTACGTTTATAGCTGCCTATTTGCCATTCCAATGCGTAGGCCAGCAAAAGAATTTTCTCAAGGGTGACCTCCAGAAACTTACCCGTCATAGGTCTAAATTCTTCATTATTGGTGATTTTAATGCAAAACACCGCTCATGGAATAATGCTCAAAGCAATTCCAATGGTAATATTCTGTTTGATGATTGTTCTGCAGGTTATTACACTATTCAATATCCAAACAGCCCAACATGCTTTTCTTCTGCAAGAAATCCCTCCACTATTGATTTGGTCTTAACTGATTCATGTCAACTTTGTAGCCAATTGGTTACCCATGCTGACTTCGGTTCTGATCACCTTCCAGTAACTTTTGAAATATCCCAAGAAATAATTTCTAATCCCAACAGCTCTACTTTCAATTACCATAGAGCTGATTGGGAGCAGTATCGAACATTTATGGAATATAACTTCGATCCAAACATTCCTTTGCAAACCAAAGATGAAATTAATTATGCTCTTGAATCTCTGACTACTTCTATAGTTGAAGCAAGAGCTGCCTCAGTACCAAAATGCGAGGTTAAATTCGATTCAATTATAATAGATGATGATCTTCAGCTCTTGATCCGTCTTAAAAATGTCCGTAGGAGACAATATCAAAGAACACGCGATCCTGCCATGAAAGTTATCTGGCGGGATTTGCAAAAACAAATTAAAAAGCGTTTCTCTGCCCTGAGGAACAAAACTTTTGAAAATAATATTTCTAAATTAGACCCGAGTTCCAAACCCTTTCGTAGGTATATCGCATCCTCGGTTCATGCGGTCTCCACTAACATTCTCAGATGATGAATTACATCCCCCGGTTGGGTGTATTATCTTAACTTTTTCCGTTTTGGAATTGTAGGTGTACCAGATTTGTAGTATTTTTTTTCCAAAGAGAAAGTTGATGAAGAGAATCGATCAAAATCACTTGCACCCCTGCTTCCTCTGGTTTCAAGATTAACCTCTGGAGAGCATTTTGTGTGGCCATTGGGGCGTGTGGTTCTGAATATGGACAAACAGGCACAGATAAATTCTATTCCAACTCTTCACTGTAATAAGCTTGTTGGCCCTGAAAAGGGCCGTTTTGTTGTCAAAGTTGGTGTTGATTTAACCTCCGAAACCGTACGGAGTGCTTCTCTGTCGCTTCAAAGCGTAGATGACATCCATGGTTGCTTACGCTTGGCGTGTTCAGTGTAGGTGACAGCATCACGGATCTCATTTTCCAGGAACACCTTCAGCACACCTCGTTGATCAGACCGGAGATACGTTTGACACCGCCACGGCGAACCAGACGATGGATGGCGGTTATCACGAAGAACCTTGCGATGACGCTTGGCGCCTTCTTTAGCAAGACCTTTTTCTCCTTTGCCACAACCAGTCATTGTTGCTTGTTAGGTAGTCAGCGTTCGATAAATTGAATCACCGCATATCTATCGCAAAACTGGACAGACTTGGTATCCATGGCTGCCTTTTGCTATGGTTTCAGCCGTACCTCACCGATCGCTATCTTACTGTTGTCATTGGTGATCACCAGTTCCGTATGTTCACTGCCACGTCCGGCATACCCCAGGGTAGTCACCTGAGACCGCAGCTTTTCCTGATTTACTTCAACGACGTGAATCTAGTAATTGAGGGACCACGATTAACTTACGCAGATGACCTTAAACTCTTTTTTCGATAGTTGAAGATACTAATTTCAAATAACAGACTGTAGTGGTAATTTTTATACGATAGATGGAGTAGATGAAAGCATAGAGTTGATAGTTCCGTTAGAGTACGGCAGTGTGAAGATTGCATATAGATATTAGAATAGCGAGCTAGGACAACTTTTAAGGAAGGAACAAATCGGTTTTTTCATCTCTCTTTACCAAACTCCCCTTTTGGAGAGGGATGGTGAGGGGTGTCTCCCCCGCCACCACTAGCAAAAAGAGATGAAAACCGACCCACTCAAGTACCAACTGTGTGTTTGAAATAGTTCTACCGATTTTTACCGCACTTCAGTTGTTATTTGAAGGAAGGCATCCAGTCGTAGGTTTGGAAATTGCAACTATTGTTTACCCCTACCACGATATGTGCTCCTGTCATCGTCGACTTGACGATCTCGAGGGGACACGGGTGGGGTAGGTGCTGCTACTGTACCTTTCGACTATTGAAAGTAATTGATGGTATGCTCCCATCCAGAGTTTTTCGAATTAACTCAATTGAAGACTGTTGCTTCCTTCAACGTCAGTTGAATGCTTTTGGTGATTAGTGTATTCTGAATCATATGGAGGTTAAATCGTCCAAATGCTCAGCTATCTCTTTTTCGCGCAAGAAAGAGACTATTACAGACTATGTTTGTTTTGTTAGGCACTGAAATTGAGCGCGTCAGCCAAATTAAGGACCTAGGTGTGATTCTGGATACACAACTCTCTTTCAAACAGCACATCTCGTATGCCATCGACAAAGCGTCCAGAATTCTAGAGTTTATCTTCAGGATTGCTAAATACTTCACGGATATCTACTGCCTTAAATCGTTGTACTGCTCCTTTTCTCGCTCCATATTAGAATACTGCTCGGTTGTCTGGATTCCTCACTACAACAACGGTGTCAAAAGAGTTGAGTCTGTCCAGTGACGGTTCCTGCTTGCCGCTTGTCGTTTGCAACTGATCCATCTGGAGCCTCTGTCGGTTCCTGGAGATGCAGCAAGGGCATTGCTAATTACAGATATTTTGCAAGGACGGTTGCCCTGTTCTCCCTGAGCAAATTGACATCAATGTTCAAGCCAGAGCCCTACGGAATAATTCAATGCTGCGCCTGCCCATACAGCGAATCAATATAGCATGTTCAGCGCAATTGGTAGTTTACAGAGACTCTTCAATAGGGTCTCCGCACTGTTCGACTTTGACCTGACTCGCCAGCTGCTTCGGAGGTTTAGTTCGTTTTTTTTTCTAGATCAGTTTGGTTTGTCTAGCAATGTTCCTTTTTTACGAGATGACTATTGACTTATTGATGTTTTGTTTAGGTTACATCATTGGGGAAATAACGCCTGTTGATGTTTAGTCATAAATAAATAAATGAATAACATTTATGCATTATTTATAAATAAGAAAAAAAAAGAAAAGAAAAAGAAGAGAGGAGTACCTAACCTGCCAGCACCTTCCTACTGTTGCTATTGCTGCTTCTGCTGACTGCTCACCACGCTGTCCGAAGCGAAAATGAGTTGAGGTCAGACAGCAGCGCTCTTTTATATCTTTTCAGGTTAAAGCAGAATGTTGTGCAACCAAGTGGTACTCGATTATGACGACTGGGTCTGGGAAGAACGTTTATTTCATGAAATCAGTGTTAAAATTATCACTTTTTATTTGTACATTGGACAATGCTTGACATTACCACTTTTTCAAAAGTTTTTTGTTGAAAATCGTCAGTCAAAAGCATTGCTATTGATGCGTAAAAATATTTCTGATCGATTGGTGATAACATTATTGAAATTGGTCCAGGGGCAGCTGAGTTATTAATGTTCAAAATCTTTCATAATTTTGTTACATGTTCCATTTTTAGTTTTCACAAAGTGTACCCCCATTTATAAGTCACAGACGTAGTCCTACATTAAAAAAAAAAGAATCAGGAGTGGACACAGCCTCACAGAAGATAGAAGGTGAGTTGGAGATGGGAAGGAGATGACATGTGGGATTGGTGTGAAGTGACTGAAGACCTGAAACATATCCTGCATGATTTCCCACGCTACAACTACCGCAGAAACCAGCATCCTGTACTGGAATACATGAAACCATTAGAAGTGATCTTGAGGGAAAACTGGAACTAAACTAAGCAGGAATAAAGCGGAACAACTCTTGAACTTTGCTTTCTGTTGGCTCAAGATTTGAACGAAAAGCTAACTCTATGCCGATACATGGTGAAGGGTATGCAAAGTTCTATGGCGCCTCAGGAATCAACTGTGAGCCAAAAAGTAGCAGAAGAAGTTGGTGACGTCATCGATGTTGATCATACTTAATTGAAATAAAGTTTGACAGAACATGTGTTTTACTGCAAATATTTACACAATACGTTTGTTTCTTGTCTTCAAAGGCAATGTGCTCAGTGGCTGATCGAGGCCAATTCCTATTTGGGTTAAAGTTACCTCCAAAAATGTATCCAATTTATTGAAAAAGTTTTCTGGAAGAATAATATTCAAACTCGTTATGGATAACGGCTTCTTACCTTTTCCGGTGTAGTTTCTCCTCAGGTTCCTTTTGCAGGTTCTAAAGATCACCTCGATTGGACTGAAAATCGGCAAGCAGGCAAGATGATAGGAAGAATGCCCAGGGATCAAAGATATATTATAAAAGTTTGTCCATCCTGGAGTTGTTTTCAAAACTTCTGCTTTCTATTCAAGTTTTTATTAAAAAAAAAATAAAAAAACCAAAAATATGTTTTTTTTGTTATTTGAATTTTGAGGTTTATTTTTATTTTATTTTTTGTAAAAAAACGAAAAAAAAATTCCGTGTATATTTTTTTTATAAAACCTTATTAGTTTCCTACAACTCCTTCTTAGTAAATTTTTTCTACAACCAACTGTTTTCGAACTACATTTTTTTAAAGTTTGTGTGCAAAAACACATAGAGTCAAAAGGGTCTCCTCTCCTGCGGAAAATACTTGGTCTATCATACTGAAAATATGTGCCAAGTATCATCAAGATCGAAGATAGTTAAGTTTGGTGACTGACCGATTTGGCGTGGAATTGGTCACTTGCATGTTTATTATGTACACGGTGTAACATATTTTTGTAAGGCATTTTTCGCCACGAATTAAGAAAATAAAAGGATGAATTTTTTTTTAAAGTGTTCGATTGGTAAATATTGACTCTCATAAGGCGAGAAAAACTCATTGTTTGATTGCAATATTTTGTCAGGCTGACTAAGCGCGGCCTTTGCTTGAAGCGAGGCCGTTCTTTTTGTCTGGCATGAACAGGGTGAAATTTTGGGGAAATACCCCAATATAGGAAAAAATAAATCAATAAATGTTTCAGATACTACCTGTTCATCTAATTCTAATTATTCCTCTTACGAATTAATTTTAAGCACAAAAAACCCAGATATGTATCACTGTATCAAAAATTGTATAATAGGACGGCAAACCTAATTTTCAGTAACCATATTCTAGCCCACAGTTTATTGTTTGGAACGGAGCTAACGGGCATATACATCGTAGAAGGGAGGAGGGAAATCTGAATACAAACAGCTTTTTTGTGCTTCTTCTATTTGTGCACAGGCAATCAGTGTCCCATCTTGACCTCATGAATTATTATGCCACTCGGTATCATTTCCATTTATGCATGTCACAATCCAATCTGATATGAAAGCGTTCTTGCTCTCTGTCTGTCCTGAACCCAGTTGGACAGCCGGATCTGAAGGAGCTGTGTGTTATGTGGAACCAACCACCGAATGGGTTCGCTTAGAAGAAGTCTGAACCTATTTGGCTTGGCCCGCTGCCCAGATGCTTCAACGAGCACGAGAGAGGGGCTCATATGGGTGAAATGTAAAGACATTTCCATATCGCGTCGGAATGGTTCACTCTGTCTCTTGGTCTTTATGGGCAATCCTACTTGTGCCACCTTCTTCGTCTCGTTTTACAGTGCTTGAGTACATATTTACTTATACTCACTGAAACGTACTTTATATGTAAGGAGCCGGTGGCCACCGAACACATGCACTCACTTTCCTCTTTAGAACAATACGGTCAGAGACAAAAGAAAAATGGCGACACATTTAAAAACACCCCTCATTTCGTATTCATATTTGCAGATATAAATTATTATAAATGGAAAAGGTTTTGCTTTTTTCCTCCTCTCTCGCACCCTGGAAAATTCATTCGACCGAATATATGTGCATATCCATAGAGATGAGAACCCTCACACTTGGCGTACAGCAATAGGAGATTTTGCATATTGTACTTCAGATCTTTCGTATTTTCTTCAGTTTGCTTGGAAATGTCTTTGCACCATTCCAACACCATGCCACCCAGCACTCAGTCATCTTTTTCTGTCGTGCGTCTCGGTCTGCCTTATTCAAAATGTGGTATGCTATCAAGCTTTGTGGTCCTATGTTTGTTCATAACGACTGCAAATAACACCAAACAGATTGGTTATGCGGCGCCTAGATTCAAAAGGCTGAATCTCGCTTTTGAAGTATTTTTGGTTTTGTTTATGAGAGTTGGGAAATGCTTTCTTTATTCTCGCTCAATCTTAAAAGAAAGCTTCTATTCTGTACCATAAGTGATTCATTCAGGCATGATTTGAAAATTAGAATCTGTTCTGGAGGAACCAGGAAGGAGTACACGGTAAAAAATATCCAAATTTATGTCCCTCTTAGTTTCCTATTGGTAATGACATATATATTAGTAATTGGCAGCACAATTAATCATCAATAAAAAAAGCGAAATGAGCAATAAAAAATCTCAAATTGGCCACTAAATACTACAGGGGTGCACCAATAAACAAAAAACAAGTTGCAATAGAAATGAAGAAAAAGGCAATAAACAAATAAAAAGCTTCTTTTAATAATTTGAATGTGAGCGGTGAAAATGGCAAAAAGGGCAATAGTAAATAAAATACGCTCAATTATATAAGGATGAATCTCCACTAAATTATGAAATTTGAGCACTAAATAACTCACTTTCGTCACCTGCAGTTGAACATATTTTCCCATAAAAGTGGCAAAATGAGCAATGTTATATTGAATAGCCGCAATAAATAAATCTAAAATGTCCCAAACAAAGCGCACAGTTATCACTGTTTTAATCCAATTATGCTGTAAAATCGTGATTATTTCCCCAAGATAAAAAAATGAAAATATCTTTTAAAAACTGAAAAAGTTCCAGGATCCAGGAGATAAATGTATGCTTGAACATGAGGATGAGCCATAGTAAAATATGAATCGTTCTTAAAGAAAAGAAAATAATTCATGCAGGAAAGTAAAAATGAGCAATTAAAAACGAACACTGCGCAATATAAAATAAAACAAAATTCCAATGATATTCAGGAAATATTCCTTTAAATTGAAAGTTTATGAGCCAATAACCCCGATCAATTTCCATATGGTATTTTCAAGACAGCGATAAGTAGTGATACTGTGTCTTGGCTAACAAAGTCGATGTCGATAAAGAAGATTAACGAATGTGGGTCTCATTGAAAAAGGTACCATTAAACAAAATCAAAAGAGCACTACTTTGTTAATTAGGGTACGTATATATTTTAGTCATTAGTAATTAGCTGAGTTGCGTTTATACACTGCGATTAAAGTTATTGTCGAAATTGGATCAAAACCTCATATCATTTGACATTCCAATTCAAAACTAAATACAAATCAAGAATGTAGCATAATACAAACTCGATTGCAAATATCAACAGCTGTCAAATGCGAGGGGGGCGACACATCTAAATCTCAATTTTAGATGCTCAAAAAATCTCACACTAGCAAATCAATCTTCGAAAAATCATCTTTCATTTCTCGCATCTACTTGCATCGTGCTTCATCTTTTTGCAGGAAATCTTCAAAATCGACATAAATCTTCCTTCTATCAATTAAGCGTGCGTGAAGCTAGCCACAGCAAAACACAATCTTTTTTGCATCGTAGATAGAGTCGCCCCCCTCGGTCAAATGCATACAAGTGTATAGGGTAAATCACCAACTATTGCTCACCACCCAATTGTTGCACACTTCACATTGCTTACAGTGCAGCATTTATACATTACCACGACTGTTACCGATCACGGTTACATGATATTCAATGATAAATTGTTGAATCATACACTGTTCGAAAAAGTAGTGTAAATTTCTGTTCAGTATGATGCACATAAATGGAGCGTCACATATCATATAAGTTTAAATTATATATCATTTCAGAAAAATATTGATGTTCAATAATTGGATGACATTTGGACTTTTGGTTCTGGATTATTGTCTATAACGCCAATATCAAACAGCTGCTGCGAATATTTTCCTTCGATTATCGACCGGTTCAATAAATTCAATAAAATAACTGATATCGTAAGTACAATATACCAAAAAGTTACGTTTAATTATCTAACAGGATTGCTGAATGATTATTCTTGCGGAAAAACTTCATTCCAAGAAACATTTGATCATATTTTATGGGTGTGCAATAATTAGATACAAAGTGTGCACTAATAGAATTTCAAAGCAATTGATGCATACTACAATCGGGCTCTTAGGCAAAAGTTTTACTATAGGGAAAGTTTTTACCAAGATACATTGCTAATGAGCTCTGGAAGTGCTCCATGAATCAAATTCAAAGGTTTCTTGAGGAATGTCTACTTCATAAACGTTTTCAACCTCTTAAAAACGCTAAACAGGATGTAACTAATTCAAACTTACATTTTATGTATGTCATCTCAAGTAGCATTTCTTGTTTTATTGCACTCTATTGGTGGTTTTTGAGATCAATTCTATAAAACCGTCAATAACATTAATAGCTCCAGCACAACCTTTTGATAACCGCTATAAGATCGTCTTCCAGCTTAGTGGACCACTTTTGATAAGGTTTATAAAGCATGTTTGAGAATCACAATAAAGCTGTCTTAAAACCTTTTGTAAGAAAGCCCCATACTCTACAAAAGGTTCTCATAGCCTCTTTAAGAGTAATATTGTATCCATGCAGTTTTATGACGCTTTGGGGAAAATCAGTTATAAATCGAATTTAATTTTTATTGCATCAAAGCAACCGCCATAAATTAGCTTGTTGTTGGTCTGTTCTGCTGAAACTTTTTTTTTTCCATATGGTAATCTTTAGCTGTAAAAATAGGTTTTAGTGTTGGTGTCAAGATCACCATGCAATCAATTTTGTTTCATGGCGACATTAGTGAAAATCTTAATAAAAATATATGACTTTTTAGAAGCTCCAAAACAAATGCGCTTGAAATTTTATCGTGTGTATTGGGATAATATGAGCGTTAAATAAATGTGCCTCAAAAATAATTCAAGTTAACAAATAAGATTGTTTTAGAAATCAAATTAATTTGATGGAATCATCTTAATTTACAGAAAATAGATCTCTATAAATTAATTCATATCAATGCACACTGGAAATCAGTTCGGATCTCTAATTTATCCATTATTTTATTGAAATTTCTTGGATTTTATTCCAAGGCTAATTGATTTTATTCGAGCAATTCATTTTTTTTTTTAATTTGAGCGTGAATGAATGAATTTTACAGACATTTGGAAAAGTTTTGAATGGTACATTAAACTTTATGAAAATTTATGCGTGATTTCAACTTTTTTGTCCTAGAACTGTCATTATTCTATGTATTTCGACCAAGATTCGACAGTGTCACCCCATGAAAAAAGGAAAGAAAAGGAAAGAAAATTTTCAATGCTGATTGTCGAATTGTTGTGACCATCCACGACTGAAAATCTGATAAGAGACGCAAGTTGGCATAGGTATCATCCTCCGACTCCAGATAATTATATATTTCCTCTTCATGAGTCATTTTTGGTGTAGCAATGTGTCCATTCGAAGTGAAGATGGTTCAGAATGGTGAGGAGGCACACTCTTTACAGCTTCCTTTGTGACATCCGCAGAAAATGCAGTGGCATTTTTTTTTTCTTGGTTGGAGTTATTCACGAAGGTTTGCGGCTGACTGTAGCAAATAAACGGGCTCATGCTAAACATTTTGTTGATTTTCTTTGCGCTCCGCTTGGAACTACCGGAAAGTTTTGATTCTTTCTATGCTGTAAAAATAAACCGCCCATTTACACTTCTGACAAGTTACAACTGAATGCTTATAATTGTTTTTAAATAACTGTTTCATGGCCAACTAGTTTTATTGCGCTTACTTATAAAGCAATAAAAGGATTTATTTTTGGATTTTATAACGGCAATTCATATTGCTTTTTTTATACTTCAAGGCAATCAAGGCAAACCTTTCATAAGTGAAAATAGCATAAGCATCAGTTGGTTTTTTATTAGCTTTATAGGGGTTTTGTAGATAGCTATGAGAATGTTCCATGAGTTGCATTGTATATGACCGTCATAAAGCTATAAGTTATGGTTGCAGCTGCAATAAAACCTTTATAAATTTCGAATATAGCCAAGCAGCTCTAGATTTGTTACTTGGGATATGTTTGGTTTCATACATTTTTAGGAGCAAACCTCGTCATGAGTGGTAATACAAAAACTTAGAAGCGCATATACAGGTAGCACACTTCATAAAATGTATAGGCTCAGGTCTTTTTTTACACGGGGGATACGTACCGTGTAAAAAAAAACCGTGTAAAAGAAAAACCTACGAGATTTTGATTTTTCGCATGCTTAAATGTTTTTGAAAAATCGGATTTTGATGCCATTTGTAATTATAGCATGATATGGTCCATATATACATATTTTAAAAATTTCATTATTTACACCAAAAATTGTGAATTGTTTTTATGTATGCCATTCTTGTCACCTTGTAAAAAAACCGCTTAAAAAAACCGTGTAAAAAAGGACTTCAGTGTAATAGATTACTGCTCATCAATTTCAAAGAAAAATGTGATTAAATTGTGACAACAATAATTGCGTTTCAGCGGTGCCGGTGGTGTAGTGAAAAGCGTTATTTGAGGCATAAAATCTCTGATTACGGAAGTAAAGCCGTTGGTCCCCAGTCCATGATTTGATGTGTCGATAGGTAGGGTCCAGGTGTTGAAGGTGCCTTTCATGCGTCGGTAGCATTGCAAAACAAATCAAGGAAAAAAAATTAAAGAGTTGTGTCCTATAGATGACCGCAGTATGACGTAGAACCACGCAAAATTGATGTATGTCATGCATTTTTGACTTTTAAACTTTATCTTAAATTTTTCCATTATTTCAATGTTTCGATTATGGTTCACTTTTTTTTCCTTGATTTGTTTTCCGTGCTGAGCACCAATGCTACCGACGCCAGGGAGGCAGGTCCCTCACCTGGACCCTACCTATCGACCCATCAACTCATGAACCGGTTTGGCACATATAACCTTTCCACGTTTCGGTTTAGAGAAACGGGACCCAAGGCTCATTCCTAATTGAGAAAGGTAATCACACCGTCCACCTTCAGCCGCTGACTTGGTCCTGGTGCCACGCCGTCCGAAGCGGTAATGAGCAAAAGCACGACAGCAGCGCTGTTTTATATCTTTTCAGATTCAGGCAGAACGATGTGCAACCGCACATGATAGGATTTCCCGCAGTTTTTTTATGAATGGGACGGGGCAGAAAGTATCTTTTGTGCAGAATATGTAAAATAGGATGGACTTTGGATGTTAATCTTTCTGCATATATAGATGCAGATATGTTTTACAGTCAGGATGGACTTTGGATGAAAAATAGGATGGACTTTGGATGAAAAATAGGATGGACTTTGGATGTTAATCATTCTGCATATATAGAGGTACCAGATATGTTTTACAGTCACCCTGGATTCTGGAGACAACCAACAGCGCAAAACAACAACCCCGATCGTTTCTCAGCGGATGAACTGATGGAAATTTTCGTCAACATGTCTGGTGCTCTTCGTAAGTGACTAGAGATGAACTAGCCTAAGGCTAAAAATCTCTTAAATAAAGAATTAAAAAAAAAAAAATCTTCGTAAGTGCCGCAAAAAGCCCGAACAGATCCAAGTGCTCGGTAAGTTCATCATCCAGTATTGCGTCTAAACCGCTAACTGTCGTCACCTGGGATGCTTGCTCTGTAAGAGCAAAAGAGATTGAGCTTGCCGACTTCCTCCGCAAGCACAGCATCAACGTGGGCCTTCTAACCGAGACCCATCTAAAGCCCGGCGACAGATTCTGGTTGCCTGACCACAACATTATTCGGCTTGATCGCACCAGCTCCAGGGGGGGGGGCGGTGTTGCAGTCGTCGTCAAAAAAGTAATAAAATATCACACTCTGTCCCATATCCGCACCTCTATCATCGAGGCCCTTGGTGTGGAGGTGGAGTCGTCGCCTGGATACGTCCAGTTCATCGCCGTCTACTGCCCTCGACAGTGTGCCGCCAGCAGTGGACTAGCGGCTAAATTCAAGAAGGACCTGTCCACCATCACCCGTACCGGTTCCCGCTTGGTACTCGAAGGAGATCTAAATGCTCGCCATGAGGCCTGGCGAAACTACCAGCAAAACCAGAACGGTCGTCTGCTGTTCGACCACTCGTAGCATGGGCTGTACACCGTTTGGTTTTCTGGGCAAAAAACGTGAAATGGCCGATCTGAACAGGCAGATTGCTTCCACAATGGACTTACTCCGAAATAAAAGTTTCGGGCGTGTTGTCCAGAATCTGGACGACTGTTCCAGACCATTCTGGAAGGTAGCCATCCCAAACCCGTTCCACCTCTCAAAGTCGAAAATTATGACGATCGGCTTTTAATCACCCCACAGGAGAAATCAAATGCGATCGACAAGCATGTCGCTTCATTGCATTTGCTTGGCTCGACTATCCAAAGTCCGCTCGAAAATCAGGTTGCGCAATGCGTTCAAAACCTAGATGCCTCCCCTTATGTCGTGCCTCCGGCGGATATGATTACAGTACAACAAATTTGCTCAGCGCTGAAATGCACCAAGAACATGAAGGCTCCCGGGTTTGACGGTATATTCAATTTGATCTTGAAGAGACTCAGCATGAAAGTGCAGTCTCTTCTAACCGCTATCTTCAACAGATGTTTGGAACTGCACTACTTTCCAAGCATCTGGAAAGTAGCTAAAACCATACCAATCCGCAAACCCGGTAAGGATCCAACATTGCTTTCAAGCTACAGACCCATCAGCCTCCTTTCAGCGCTGAGCAATTGTTCGAGAAACTCATTCTCAATCGTTTGCTCAAGTTTGTCGAGGAAAATAACATTCTCCTTCCTGAACAGTTTGGGTTCAGAAAGGGGCACTCCACCAATCACCAGCTAGTACGGGTGATGAATAACATCCGAAGTAACAAAGCTGTATCCAAGTCCACAGCCATGGCCTTGTTAGACGTTGAAAAGACGTTTGACAATGTTTAGTATGACGGACTTGTGTACAAGCTTTGTAACTTCAACTTTCCTTCACATCTGGTTAAAATCACCCGTAACTACCTACAGCAAAGGTCGTTTAAGGTATCGTTGAATGGTTGTCTTTCAGACACGTTGTTCGTCCCAGCAGGAGTCCCGCAAGGCAGTCTGTTGGGCCCGTTGCTTTACAGCGTCTACACTTCCGATATTCCTCCCCTCGGAGACAGTTGCGTGTTTTTCCTGTTCGCAGATGATACCGCAATAGCCGTCAAAGGAAGGATGCCTCGCGAAATAACTAACAAACTTCAACGATGCCTTAACGCCTTTGCTGATTATGCCACCACGTGGAAAATTTAAATCAATCCCTCCAAAACACAAGCGATCATGTTCCTCCATCGGCAATCGCCCAAACTTAAACCGGCTCCATCTTGTACTGTAATCATGGATGGCACAAGGGTTGAGTGTGCTACCGAAGTTACCTATCTCGGGATGTTGTTCGATGAAAAGCTCCTCTTCCGTTCGCACGTAGAGAAAACTGTAATAAAGTGTTCTGCCTTGGTTAGATGTCTGTATTCGCTGATTTGCCTCAGATCCCGCCTCTCAAAGGTGAACAAACTGGCTGTCTACAAACAAATCATAGCACCTGCGAGATCTACAAATCTGAGTGCCTCGAGAAGCGCCTTTTGCCGTTCTTGCAGCAGCACGACGAAGCTCCGCTATTTTGGCCAGATTTGGCATCATGCCACTATTCTAAAAGTGTCCTGGAGTGGTATGAGGCCAATTCTGTCCATTTTGTTCCAAAGGACATGAATCCGCCAAACTGTCCGGAGCTGCGCCCGGTGGAGCAGTACTGTGCAATAATGAAGCGGGAACTTCGGAAGAGCAAGAAGACAGTCAAAGACGAGAAGGACATGTTAAGAAAATGGAAAAAAAAACTGAGAAACTGGTACCGGATGACACTGTAAAGACTTTGATAGAGGGCATTGTTATATGTGTAATCTTTCTTATTAGAAATAAATTAAGCCACTTGTTTACTGTTTGAAGACTGGTTTCAACTGAGCTCACGGCTCAGACTGTATTTAGGTTTTATGTTTTCTTATTAGATCTTATTGACAGTTCGGGCCTTGCTCGGCAAAACTACACGAATATTCTAAATCGAAACTACCCTAATTGAGTAAGTACATTACAGGCATCAAGCGAAAATGCGTTCAATTTTACACTCAAGGCTCCATCGATTAACTTTTCTTTTGATTTTTGAAGTAAATATATGTATAAAACTACCCTAAAATTGACATTTTCGGTGTCGCAATAATTTCGTGTTCGCCCTTTAGTTGTAGGTTAGTTGTAGTTGTAAATAGTAGTTATAAGTAGTTTCCTTTTTCAATTTAAAACAAACCAATCCCATCAAGGTGGTCATTCTCTAAAACAGGCCTGATAGGACTAGGAACTGTAATTAATAATTAAAATGTCAAATGTACTAAAGTTGAAAAGACGCATCGGTGTCACTTGAAAATTCATCACATGAAAACCACACAAACACAAGAAATAAAGATCATTTAAAGTAAAAAAAAAGTTTTACAGTCAGTTTTTGGTAATTCAACAACCCAACAGAATAGACTGTATGCCTTTTTTAAGCAAAATTTTTCTCAAATTTGAAAGCTTTTGCTCTATGATAAGCGGGTAAAAATAAACGGAATTTAACTTTTGCTTTTACTTATAATAGTAGTTTGCTTATAATTTATTTCCCGGAATAAAGTGATAAGTCCATGTCTTTTTCGGGTTATCGTTTAAGGCGGGAAGGGAATGGAGGTTGTGCATGTATAACTTTTCCAAGTTCCTCATTTCCTCATTGTGATAGGTGGTCACGGTATGATCCACCTTAATCCGCTGACTTGCTCCTGCTTGCTGCAGAACCAAGTGCCTCGCAGTCCGAAGCGGTTATGAGCAGAGACATGACAGCAGAGCTGTTTTATATTTTTTCAAGCAGAACGATGTACAACTAAATGGTACTCGATTATGACGTCTGGGTTAGGGAAAATCGTTTATTTCATGAAAAAAAAAGATAAAATTATTATTTGTACATTTTTCTAATGTTTTTTTGTGGAAAATTGAAAAAATATTTATTTCAGAATGTAATGTAATATTCTATCGATTGGCGTATTTGGATTTTATTTTCATCTATAAATGACAAAGTTACAAGTATAGTCGACAAAGACGTAGTTCTACGTCAAAAAATAATTGCGTTTTTCCCACCAAACTTATCTTCATAATAGGGGAAATGGCTCTAATGTTGGCCTATGGATCTAAGATTGGGCCCATCGCAAAAAATTTGCTATTCATCAATTTTCTCTAGATGAACGTGTCATTGGGACAGTACTCATGGATATTCTTGGTCGCTAGTGAAAATTTAGTCGATTGCTGAATTTATGTATGGGCCCAAATTAGGGGCATTTAGGCCGACATTATATCCATTTCCCCTATGTCAATTCATAAAAATTCAAACTAAAGGGGCAGCATTTCCCAAGTGACAATTTCGTTTTTATGAGGGTTCTGTAGGCCATGGTTTTGATTTGTAGAATGCTTTAACACCTCGATAAAACATGCAATGTTTCGTGGGATGTGCCATCTCTGGATTGTCTATACAATTCTGGCCATATCTTCTTTTTTGGATCGTACTGATCATGAGGTGGCATCGGAACAGGTTCCGGAAATCTTGGAGGAAGTGGTCAATTATTCACGGCAATAGAAACCTATCGAGCGATTTAGTGCGTTGCGTTGCGTTTGTAACTGGCAATTGCCATGTATCCACTTTAAAATTCTTATGATGATTGCTTAAGGAAATCTATTTGGGAGTGAATAGTTCTCCAATCAAAGTATAGAACAAGAAAAGCATGACATTGCATTACCGGCCACGCCCATCTTCTCCGTTACGGGGAAATGAAGGATATTGCTAGATGCTACGGATTTGGATAGTTGGGTAGGAGATGGGTCAGGATTCACTTAAGCAGACGATATGACCATAGTTACTGTTTTGTTTTGGGGGAGTTTTGGAGGAGTCAACCCATGATCTTCTACTCAGTAATCAAAAGCGGCAGCCACCAAGCTAACCGAGCTCCTCAATTTGAATTTTAGGGCTTTATTTGGTGATTTTTTTTTTATAAATACTGATTGAAATATAATAAAATAAAAATGAAGGGTCTTACCCGTATGATCTGTAGTTAGCCAGCCTTCTCGTGTTTCCGAAGCTGGATCAAAATGCATCTTTCAATTGCAGTAACATTTCTTTGATCAAAAAAATAGCCATGATGACGTGTAATAAGTGATCCCAATTGCTTGGCAGCGATGTATATGAAATGGCAGAGACCTATCGAGCGACTTATTACAAACAGACATAACGCATTGAATATTTTTCACTGTAAAACATGGTCACTAAAACACTACCGCCTCTGTTAAGTACACTCTCATGGGCAGTATGCTCAACAGATGGCTGTAGTGTGTAAACGTCAAACGCAAGGGACTTTAATATGTGTGCCAAAGGTGGCGCACTGCCAACTAAGAAACATTTAAATTTACCGTTAAATGAGTGTTCGGTGAAAAACATGCAAGTTTTATGTCTGTTTGTCTGTGGACATATAATTGATTTAGATTAATTTTACTTGTTTATTGGTTAGTCCCAGTTTCCCTCAAAAATGCATACTTTATAGTCAATATTGAATATTTTGCGGTTACCATCTAAACGAGAGAATACCGTTCATATTTTCAACAACTACGGATGAGGAATCTACCTTGGCTATAGCGTGCATGAACCCTATTCCAAATGAATCTCAATTTAGCTCATCCTTCTGACATGACATCGAAATTCTACTGTGCATTAAACGATCAACCGCAAACCACTTCCAAATGCATCTGGCTAAAAGCTATCATTTATATAAACTGATTTTAAAATGTCATTTCATCCAACGAACATATCGATGAAGAGAAACTTGATTAGTAAAACTATTTCCTCCTGCTCGGAGACTGGTGTTATGCCCAGTTCGTTCAGTTGCATCCTTCGTAGAGTAGGAATAGGGCTTGAGTGCATCAAGCCTACAATTGCCTTCGCTGCGGGGGTGAGAGAAATGCTTTTATCTCAATGTAATAAATCCTGATATGGAGACAGCAGGACGACAGGTAATATTTTGGTATTGTGGTTGCTAAATAGATTTTTACGTAACTATTTAGAGTGGCATTCACCCGAAATGACAGGAACGTCGTTTTGGTTCTTCTGAAAGGTGTGGTCATGCGTGGTCCACTGTTGAAGCATTGTTTAATTACGTTTATACGTTGCCGAAGATCTAAATTGGCATGATGCAGAGTGGTACTTAGCTACCGACCCATTATGATAACTTTCATTGTCCACCATAAAGTGGACGAAATTTATGTTGGCTCGTTAAAATCACGATGTGTATCTGCTTCATCTGGGACGGGTAAACCGGGAACACTTTAGAGTGAGCACCCAGAAGTGGAAGCATATGTGAATCTTTTATGATTATTCTTTTACTTCGGGGCATTGGGAAAAGGAAACGAACCCTTGTCCAGCGGAAGCCTTTTGTACGGTGCATCAAGGAATCTGTTTTCGAAAGAAGGTGTTAGAGTAAAGGGTGCTAATCGGAAGGAAAGTTTTAAGTCAATGAAAGAAACGGAAATTTTACTAAATATTGCTATAAAAAAACTGGAAAACTCAATATTCTCTCTCACTAAAACCCCTAGTTATGTATTTAAATAGATATAGGATTTTACCAATTGAAATCAGATCAAATAAAATGAATTAGCTACGGTGACAGTTTCTGTGGCAAATTAAATCCTCCTTTTGAATGTCACTTCCGAGCATTAAATCTTGCCACCAATTCCGGTTGGTGTGGCAATGTAAATATTGGAGTAAAAATTACCACCGCAACGAATCGCGACACCAGCCAATTTCCCACCGAGTCGGGGATGAGGATTCTATTTGCCAGAAACCACGACCACGAGTCACAATCGGATTCGCTGTGGTGCATTGTGTATATTTGTTGTGCGGATCAATGGATTCCCTTCGCATTATTCTTGTGTACAACACCGTATCAATTTCTTTATTATTTGTGGCCCTTTTGATTGAATCGCGCTCTTCTCGGGAAGTTTTCTCCCCTTGCGCTGAGATCTTATTAATTGTATTGAAAGTCGTGTTAAACATCGTCTTATGAGATCAAAGTGATTGAAGTACATCCTTTTTGCCTCTCAATCTTCGACGTAACCATGTTTGTGCTTCGCAAGTGGAGAATATCTGAGACTGAACCCAACCAGACACACCTCCAAAATGATGTTTCCCTTTTGCGAAAGAGTGCGATATTGGCGCGATGAATAGAGTGAATGAATGGAAAACACAAAAAAGGTATTGAAAAATTCTTATCTCGTTTCAGCTGAAAAGCAGCAAGAAATATGATATAACTCCCCCGGAACTCAGATCGCGCTCCACACCGTCGACCTACGGCAATCGGTTTACCTTTTGCCACCCAAATCATATGGACGGGGAGCCCATCGACGTCATTCATAAATTGCCTCACCCAAAGCGTAAAAATATCTGAACTGAAGCAGATAGCACACGGCGTTCGAGTTGAAGGATTGGGTGCTGAAAAATGGATTATGATTTTTCCCGTGCTCTGAAGGTACTTTAGGGGACATTACATATAAACTAGTTTAGAGTGTAATGTTTACATGTACAAAATCTCATCACAATCTGTTAAGTGGTTATCGAGATGACTTCCAAGCAAGTAGTGCTTCCTCAAAAATTTTTGGGAGCGGTCGTGGAAAATCCAGGCCAGTCCCACAGGTGGATCGCAAAAGAGTTTGGAACCGACAATTCGGCCGTGTTCCGTGTGGTAAAATCGTAAAATCGTTCAAGGAGACCCAGACAACCGGAAGCGGAAGAAAAGCGAAGACGACCGACCCCGTGATCGCAAGGAAGGTGAGGGATTACTTCAAGCGCAATCCGAACTTTTCGATCCGGGACGTGGCCAAGAAGGTCAATTCTTCCATCTGGTTCGTCCACCAGACAATCAAACGGGCAGGACTTCATGTCTTCAAGGTAAGAAAGGCACCTAACCGAACCAATAAACAGAATACGGTGGCCAATCCCGCGCCAGGAAGCTGTACCGCGAAATGCAGCCGAAATGCATCGCAATGGACGACGAGACGTACATTAAAGCGGACGCCAAGTAGATCCCCGGCTTGGAGTTTTTCGTCGGCAAGTCCCGCAGGGGGTTCCGGAGAAGTTCCGCAAGAAGAAGGTCGACAAATTTGCCAAGAAGTACTTAGTGTGGCAGGCGATCTGTAGGTGTGGCAAATTCAGCAAGCCGTACATAACGACCGGCACTATCAACGGCCAAATATAAATATAAAGATGAAAGCCTCCAGAAGCGCCTGCTGTCTTTCATCCGGTCCCACGAAGGTGACACTTTGGTTTGGCCGGATCTGGCATCGTGCCATTACGCGAAACCGATGATGGAGTGGTACGAAGCCAACGATGTTGTTTTTGTGCCGAAGGATGCAAATCCGCCAAACTCGCCTGTACTTCGCCCAACAGAAAAATTCTGGGCGATTATGAAGGGCAAGCTCCGGAAAACAGGGTCAGGTCTTCAAATACGACAAGGATTTGAAGAAAGATTGGATGAAAGTGTGTAAGATGGCGCAAGTGTTGCACAGGATTTGATGATGAGGTTGAATAAATCAACTTGGCAAAAACATAGCTAATTTGTGTTTATTTATTCCCTGCGAGTTTCAAAAATATCCCTCTTAAAATGAATTTTTGGTGATCATTTTTTTCTGCTGCATTTTTTTCGAGTACAGTCTTTAGATTGTATAAGATTGTATAAGAGATATAGATTTGAGTTATTTACAAAACTTGTATCCTATATGAATCCTACAAAAACTGTATACATCATTTAACGGAATTCTGGTGATAAATAAGTTAGAGGTAAATGAATGTAATTTAATGCACGAAATGAATGTAATAATTTTCTCTGCTTGCATGGAAGATTGCAAGATTTTTTTTTTAATAAATCAGACAAAACGGGTGGCCAAAATGGCCAGGAAAGTGGTGCAACAGTTCAAGAACTGTCCAAAAATGTCAATTCGAGATGTTCTTTGTGCAGAAAATCATGAAGCGTGCTAGGTTACATGTTTACAGTGTGTAAAAAGCCTCAAACCGGAATGAAAAGCAAAACATCACTGCGAAAACCCGCACCCGGAAACTTTACACGAAGTTGCTCACCAAACCGTTTTGCATCGTGATGGATGACGAAACTTACGTCAAGGCCGACCTCCGTGAACTTCCTGGGCAAGAATATTTCGTTGCCAAGTCTAAGTTCGATGTTCCGGAGGATGTTCGAAAGAAGAAATTATCGAAATTTGCAAAGAAATTCCTGATCTGGCAGGCGATTTGTGGATGTGGTGAAATAAGCGCTCCCTTAGTCACTTCCAGAACAATCAACGGTGTGATTTACACGGAAGAGTACCTTAAGAAGCGTTTCTTGCCATTGATAAGGAAGCACAAAGGATCAACTCTGTTTTGGCCTGATCTAGCACCCTGCCACTACGCTCGAAACGTGTTGGAGTGGTACCCAGCCAACGGAGTCAATTTTGTGCCAAAAGATATGAACCCTCCAAATTCACCCAATTGTAAAATTCTGAGCAATTATGAAGACGGAACTTCGCAAACATACCAAAACTATTAAAAAAAGATTTTGGTAAAAACAACAAAAACACTAGGAAAATCGGTTGTACAAAATTTGATGGGTGGAGAGAAAAGGAAGGTGCGGGCATTCATGATGGCAGACGAAATTGAATAAAAAAAAAAACAAATTGTAAATCATAGCTCATTAGAAGCTACATTAGCTACTAGAAACACATAAATCGACTGTATAGAGCAGAGATCGCAGGTTCCCAACACGTCTCTGATAGGGATATACGGTTGTCTTCCTTGGGCCTCGAGGGTATTCAAAAGTCGCTCTCTGATGGCGTCATTATCCGTACATTGCCAAACTGCCCGAGCAACACACATGTTCTATAACAGTTTATATAACCTTTGTATAACTAGTTTTGGTTGTATTACAGTTTACTCAACATAATTCTATGAATTTGTGTTACTCGGGTGCGTGATCGATGTCATCGTAACCGTTTCCACACCGACAGATGTTGCTGTCCACGAGGTTTATTCTATGGAGATGCGCATCTAGCGAGTAGTGGTTGGACATAAGTCTACTCATCATGCGAATGAAGTCACGATTTACGTACAATCCTTTAAACCACGCTATCGAAGAAAAAATAGGAATAATTTAATGTAGCCACCGTTCCAGATTTTCAGTGTCCCAATCGTGGCAATCCGACACGAAAGGGTACTCTGACGCACTATATCTCGAAGATGAAGTAATAGTCTGCGGGCATGTTATATCATCCCCAATGCGAAGTTGATTGCTGTCAGCTCAGCAACAAAAACCGGAACAAGGTTCCTGAAGTTTGCGGAAAGCGCTTTAATTGGATACACCGAAGCCAGTGGATCCATTAAGACGAGACCTGTCTGTAAAACATCATATTGATATTTGTGAACGGGAGCCGTGAACTATAGTTCATGGTGTACATTTACTTCTACGCGCAGACCTTGAACTATAATTCACGGCTGCCGTTCACGAATATGGGAACGGATTTTTTTTCCAAGCATGTGCCGCAAATTGAACGGAGAAATTTGATCCTCTGCAGACATTTTTGCTTCAAATACGTAATCTGGATTTTCCAAGTGCACTTTGAATCAAACCAGACCCCAAGGTATTTGAAAGACAAGCTGCAATTAGGCTGGGTACCGTTTTCGAGTAAAAACTACCAGTTCAGTTTTCAGTGGCGAGAATTCGATCCCCAAGAAGACATGTAATCTAAGGAACTCGCAAGTCCACGGCATGTGGATTTATTATGAAAACCACACCGTCGCCTGCAAGTTGTGTTAGCGTGCATTGTTCCTCCACACAATTGTCTATATCTTTGACATAAAAGTTATAAAGAAGACGGCTAAGACATGAGCCTTGGGGTAGTTGTCCGCTACCTAAGAGAAAAGTTCATTTGCTTTTCTGACAGAAAATTGTAGAAGAAAACATATAAAAATCCAGAAAGTTCACATTTGTGCAGATTGTCTGACAGAATTTCAATTGGATCTGAATCAAAATCCCCCTTAATATCCAAGAATACTGAAACCAATTGCTCCTTGTGCTCAAGTCCAGTTGAATATCTGTAGAAAGGAGCACTAGACAATCGTTTGTTGCTTTGCTCTTGTGGAACTCAAACTGTGTATTTGATAGCAAGTTATTTGAGTCGATACAGTGATCGAAGTGAAGTATTATTTTCTCCAACAATTTCCTAATACACGAAAGCATAGCAATCGGATGTTATGAATTATGGTCAGACGCTGGTTTTCCAGGCTTTTAAATGCCTATTACTTTGACCTGTACCCATTCAGCCAGAATAATATTGTTTTCTAGTAAGGAATTTAATAACTCTAGAAACGTCTTTTAGCGATATCTGGGAGATTTTTCAGAATATTGTATTTAATCATATCCCGGTGAGGAGTTGTTCGATGAATGAAGAGTCATAGAGAATTCCAGCATTGTGAATGGTCTATCCAGAGAGCTACCGTTCGCAGACGTTTCTCGAATAATATGTTGTGCTGGAACCAAGGGCGTCGCAAGTTTTCGAGCTAGAGAGGGGCGATAAAAAAATTTACTATGGAAAATTTGGCCGAATGCCATTTCACCGAAAGCCTTTGTGGTGCTACGCCTATGGCTGGACCTGAGTTCGGACAGATTTTTTTTTTTTTGCGTAATCGAATGTCCATCGGTTGGAGTATTCTTCACTCTCATTTGCGAACCACCCTCCACAAAGTACTCATTGAGGTTTCTCGTCAGAGTCCCTAGACGAATTTGCGCCAATAACCATGTGTTTTTTGCTCTGACTAATTGTTTCAGCTTTTTTCAACCTTCGAATATTTCTCGAAGTATATGGAGGTTTTGTGTCTACGAAAAGCTTTGAAAGCATCAGATTACAACACAGTAAAAAAATAAGTTTAATATCACAGCAAAGTGGACAAAATTATCATTAATACAGTGCATGAACTGACATTACGCTGATTTTACTGCATTTGTTTATTTGTGTTGCCATAAAAATTACATGAGATTTTCGACATGATTGAAGTGCATCCTCTTCGATGTAATGTTAAAATTAATTCTTTGCTTCGAATTTTGTGCATTCTTCGTTCCATCCAGGTATGGCTGGTCTCCTTTTGAAGGGTTCATTTGGAACTTTTCTTTGTGTGCTTCCAGTGAGCTTTTGTATATCAAATCGACGAGTAATTTATATTCTTAAAATGTAGCGGCATTATGTGTCGTAGACATTGAATCATTGGATTTATAAGGCAAAAGTGGATCTAATATTAATATGGTATGTATTTTTGATACAAGTGTACATATTTGTGAAAGTTGTATCTCAGAGATATTAAGATTTAAAAGTGGAATGCAGACTGTCAATCTTTTGCAACATCTTGAGCATTTAATAAAAAAAAAACTGCCTATCAGAACACCGTCTCCGCCACACATCGAAGAGCGCCTTGGCAAGAAGTATAAAATATTGTAACATCCTGTGCATATTTCAAATTGATACTAATCGTTTTTCAGCTTCACGTGCTGCATACAACAAAAACGCACACGAGAGATGGGCTGCAGTGAGGAGAAAAACGAAACTCTTACTCTGTGGAGTTCCAGTCAAGAGCTTGCTGTAGATTTATCCATTTAGGTAGGTATACATTCGCGTGTTCGTTTCGATCATCTTCAAAAGTTGAGCGAAGTGTGGCAAAGGATAGCGAACAAAAATAAATTCATTGTTTTAAAGTGTTAAGGTAAACACACCTTTTTGTTGAGAAAGTGCAGCGAGTATCATCGGACGCTGATGAATCAGTGCTGGAGGGAGAAAACAAATGAACGACGTTATAAATTATTTCGTAAATGAAGTGGTACATTCCAGAAGAAAAAGATATTTTTTTATCAAATGTATGATCACGTAACAGGAACTTTGCGAAAATTTGTTTCCAATCAGTTGCTATATGAGCAAGGAAATTATAACAAAGATCAGTAGTGTCTAGGAGGGTATTGTGATGCTTTGTATTGGAAACGAAAATTCAATTAACTGATGAGGAAGCAAACACAAACAAATCCGTAATCAATCCGCAAACGGTTCATTATGGAAATCCTCACCGCAAGCTCAATCAGAATAGTGAAGCCGCTAATAAAAAGCAGACACAAGCCGCGCCAAATCCTTGCGTATGCAACACGCTTCCTCGCACAGCAGGAGCAAGGAGCTGATTCGACAAGTTGTGAATATAGATGACGGAGAAGGAAATATACGTAGGAGTCGAAGTGTTATTCGATATTGGAGTGAATAAGAAACGAGGATTTAGATCTTTCTAATTTGGTAGCTAGGGCGTCTCAAGTACTGACATTACCATGGGGGTAAGATGGCCTAAATCACATATCTGAGGTAAAATGGCCCTGCATTGTTTTTCAAATTCGTTAATTTAATAAGTAGCATTTAGTACTGGAACTAGTATTCTGGCACATAAAATTCAGGAATTGTTAATGGAAAAGTTACGAAAAACCGCGCGGTGCCATTTTACCCCAGCGGTGCATAATGGACTCCCATGCATGTTTGTGATGAACGGAAAAGATGTGCCAACTCACCAAGCTGATGGTGTCGGTGGTAGAGTGGTAAGCGTGACTGCTTTCTTATATCATCTGGGTTCAATCACAGCCGTGATGTTGAAAAGTGCATTAAGTGAAAATTTTCAAATTCTTATCCGTTGCATGTGGTGCCGACTGTTCTAGCTACGCGTAGTTACGCTCAGCTAAGTTTATTTACCTTTTAGTTCCTCTGTCCTCGATAAGAAATATCCATCTAATTCAAGACGATCATTTCAAAATTTACTTAATACACGCCAATCAAGTATTGCACTCCTGCTTGATTGAAAGTTTCAGTACATTATCAATGGTGTATATTTGCATCGATAATGTTTTGGAGCGGAGCTTGTCATGTGTGAAAATAGTTTCGGAGTGCTTGCGTTCTTGAAATGGGCTATTGAAGCTGCGGTAGAGCTGTCACCTTCTAACTCCCGGATTCAAGCTTCTTGCATTCATGAGAAATGATTGCAGGCAGATTTTATTCATAATGGCACTGCCAGTCAGTGGGAGTTAGGCCAAGGGCGAATCTTCATTCTTATATAAGATTCCACATACTATTCATAACCTTTTACACATGAGAACCTCATGTCGATCAGAATGAATTGTGCATAATGCAATTATGCTTAGGATCAACAAACATTTTAAGGCGCAAAGGAGCAACAGGATCGAGATGATAACGTTTCTTAATTCCAAAATCTGAAGACTATTTTGAATAATATGTTTAGGTAATGGGCAGCAACAACGGACAGATAGACTACTTACAGCTTCTTTTTTATTAAATGCTTGATATAACGATTGCCAACAACGCAGGCTGGGCGTATCCTATGGCTTACCCTCTAACTTACTAACAAAAATTCACCCTTCCCGTGACACTTATGAGGGGTCGTAGAGTTCTCTGCATCTCTCTTAAGTAAGTGTCGGACTAACATTCCTCCCCTTTCCCCACCAGATGCAAGGACGTGGCAAGGACAGCTCTGGTCTGTTGGAGGGAGACACATCCTTTATCTAAAAGGTAGTAATTAATCACAAATTACTATCTAACAGCAACGGATGAAGGTGGGTCTCCTTCTTAACAACAGTTTGGAGCTCGTACCACCTACGATATTGTGCAACCTGGTTTATGCTATGCTATGCTATGCTATGAACTCCTGAAGTAAAGAGTTGATAAAATTAACCAGTTGTTTTATTTAAATAGTTAAGTGCCATAGACAGTACCAAAAACACGTTTAAAAAATGTTCAAAGGCAAACAAAACTTTGAACACACGTTAAAGTGAATAGCAAGGGTTACGTATGATCTTTAGCCGTACATAAAAAGTATATTGTGATCATATTTTTTTTTGTTAATTACTTTATTTGTACAGGCTCATTCGAATAAACTTTACAGAGCCAAGTTATCATTTTCTTTACACATTATAAATGTCTTAAATCTAAAATTAAAGGATTGGAACCGATTACTCGCGGTCTTCTCGAGGTTAGTGGATGACAATTGTTTGGATCGGGAGAGGGAAAAGGAGATTTGGAATATGATTTATGATTAAAAAATTTCACTATTTCTAAAACAAATACTTAATCCTATCGACGTTATATCAACTCTGTAATTATACAATTATTACAGAAACAAATCTACAAAAAAAATACACACACACATACAAAATACAAACCGAACACAAGGTTAATAAAACTTACAATCTAATGTTAATATTCTTAAAGTAAACATATATGAGTTTCATAAACTCCAGATCGCGTCTAGCCAAAATATCCCGAACTGGAACATTAGGTTGTCTACCTCGAGCCCGAAGGGAATCGTACAACTCGGATCTGACTCCGCGGTGCTCAGCACATGACCAAATAATGTGATCTGCGTCCTGGTAACCTTGTCCACATTCACAGAGATTGCTGTCCTTCAGCCCAACACGGAACAAGTGAGCGTTTAACGAATAGTGATTGGACATGAGGCGAGACATCATACGAATGAAGTCTCGACCCACATCCAACCCCTTGAACCAAGAACTCTTCGACACCTTAGGGATGATCGAATATAGCCATCGTCCCAAACTCCCTTCACTCCACTTATTCTGCCAGCTGACGAGTGACTGTTGACGATAAATGAAGAAAAATTCATCGTAGGCGATTTGTCGATCGTAAATATCGCCTTCCATAGCGCCCACCTTAGCAAGTGAGTCAGCCATCTCATTGCCCGGAATCGAGCAATGAGATGGGACCCATGCAAAGGTGATGACAAAAGATCTTAAAGATAAAGCACTTAAAAGCTCTCGTATTTTCATGAGAAAATACGAGGAGTGCTTTACCGGCCTCATAGAGCGAATAGCCTCGACAGAACTGAGACTATCCGTAAAAATAAAATAATGATCTGGTGCAAGTGAGGCGATCGTTTCTAGCGTATAATGTATTGCCGCCAGCTCAGCAACATATACGGAACAAGGAGCTTGAAGCATTCGAGAGGCGCTATGAAATTCGTTAAAAATACCAAAACCAGCGGACGACTCTATTAGTGATCCATCTGTGAAGAACGATCTTGCGGAATCAACTTGGCCAAACTTTGCAGCGTAAATTGACGGAACAATCATGGAACGATGATATTCTGGGATCCCACGAATCTCCCGCGTCATAGATAAATCAAAACTAACTGAATTGCCGAAGTCGGAGAAGCATACACGATGAGGATTATGCTGTGAAGGGCTGACATCCTGTGTTATGTACACGTAGTACAATGACATAAAACGAGTTTGAGGGTTCAGCTCAAGAAGCTTTTCAAAGTTTTCGATTACCAGTGGGTTCATAACTTCGCAACGGGTGAGGAGCCTGAGGGACAATTCCGAGAACCGATCCGATAGTGGCAACATGCCCGCCAACACTTCTAGACTCATCGTATGAGTCGAGTGCATGCATCCTAACGCGATACGAAGACAACGATACTGGATACGTTCCAGTTTGATGATGTGAGTTTTAGCCGCCGACTGGAAACAAAAACTACCGTATTCTAAAACCGATAAAATCGTTGTCCGGTAGAAGATCTTGCGGATGGGCTCCCCACCACGTTCCGGTAATTGTTCGGAGAAAATTGATCCTTTGTTGGCATTTTCGTCTCAGATACTCAATGTGGGATCTCCAGGTGCATTTTGAATCGAACCAGACCCCAAGATATTTGAAGGACATAGAATGAGTGATCGGTTTACCCAAAAGTTGAAGCTTTGGTTGTGCTGGGCTATGCTTCCTAGAAAAAACGACCAACTCAGTTTTCTCCGTGGAGAATTCGATACCTAGCTGAATAGCCCAAGTAGACAAATTGTCTAAGGTATCCTGTAAGGGTCCTTGCAGGTCGACCCCTTTGGGCCCTGTCATAGACACTACGCCGTCATCTGCAAGTTGTCTCAACGTGCAGTTGTCACTTAGACAATTGTCAATTTCTCTGACGTAGAAATTATACAAAAGGGGGCTTAAACATGAGCCCTGGGGGAGACCCATGTAACTAAATCGAGAAGCTGTAGAGTTTCCATGAGAAAAGCTCATATGTTTCTCTGACAGCAAATTGTACAAAAAGTTATTAATTAATGGAGAAAGGCCACAAGCGTGGAGTTTGTCTGAAAGGACTTCAACGGATACTGAATCAAAAGCCCCCTTGATATCCAAGAATACAGAAGCCATTTGCTCTTTTTTAGCAAAAGCCAACTGAATTTCTGTGGAAAGCAACGCGAGACAGTCGTTCGTTCCCTTGCCCCTACGGAATCCAAATTGAGTATCTGAGAGTAGGTGGTTCGTCTCAACCCATTTGTCCAAGCGAAAAAGGATCATTTTCTCCAACAATTTTCGAATGCACGATAACATCGCGATGGGACGATACAAGTTATGATCTGAAGCGGGTTTTCCAGGCTTTTTAATGGCTATAACTCTCACTTGCCTCCAATCATCCGGAACAATATTGAGCTCCAGGAACTGACCAAACAAGTTCAACATGCGCCTCTTAGCGACGTCTGGGAGGTTCTTCAACAAGTTGAACTTGATTCTATCAGCCCCCGGAGCCGAATTGCCACACGAAAGGAGCGCGAGTGAGAGTTCCAGCATTGAAAAAGGCTGGCTGATCTCGTCTACAGAATTTGTCGTTTCGCGAGGAATCATCTGTGCCGGCACGGAATCAGGACATACTTTTCGCGCGAACTTGAGAATCCAACGATCTGAGTACTCCTCGCTCTCGTTGTTCGAAGACCGGTTACGCATCCTTCGCGCCGCGTTCCAAAGCGTATTCATCGACGTTTCACGCGATAATCCGTCCACGAATTGCCGCCAGTATCCGCGTTTCTTGGCTTTGATGAGGCTCTTGAGTTCGCGTTCAAGAGCCGAGTACGCTTCGAAATACACGGGTGTTCCACGTTTCCGGAAAAGCTTAAACGCGTCGGACTTTTTACGATAAACCTCAGTGCATTGGTGGTCCCACCAAGGGGAAGGAGGTTTCCTACGCAAAGACGTTCCTGGAACCGGCCGAGTTTGAGCTCGAAGCGCGCTGTCCAAGATCAGATTGGAGAGGAAGTTATATTCCTCCAACGGTGGAAGCCCTTCTACCGACGACACGGCTTCCTCTATCGCGGTCTTGAACATTGTCCAATCGATATTACGGGTGAGGTCGTACGCGACGTTAACGGATTCCGACGGATTGAACCCACTGGCAATCGAAATTTTGATCGGCAAGTGATCACTACCGTGGGGATCCTGGATCACATTCCACGTGCAATCCAACGATAATGAGTTAGAGCAAAGTGTGAGGTCTAATTTACTTCCATTCGAAGATGGAATACTGGTTGGTTACTTCTCCATTGTTAAGAATTGTCATATTGAAGTTATCACAGAGGTCATATATAAAAGTAGAACGGTTGTCATCATACAGTTCCCCCCAGCCTGTACCGTGGGAATTAAAATCTCCCATAATCAACCGTGGAGCAGGAAGTACTGAACATATATCTGAAAGTTGTTTTCGATTAACAACGGCTCTAGGAGGAATATAAACAGAAGCAATACAAAGGCTCTTACCTTTAATAATAGCCTGACATGCGACAACTTCAATACCTGTAGATTGTGGAAGATTCACTCTATAGAAAGAATGGCACTTTTTGATCCCCAAAAGTACCCCTCCTCCACGCGAATCCTCACGATCCAGTCGAATAATGTTAAAATCATAAAAAGGAAGATCTATATCTGAAGAGAGCCAAGTTTCACAAAGAGCAAATGCATCACAATCATTATTGTGAACTAAAAACTTAAAAGAGTCTAATTTAGGAATAAGACTTCGACAATTCCACTGTAGAATAGTGATCAAATCCCCGACCTCGTTTGGAAAATTATCCATCGAAGGAAATGATTGCTGCAATGAGGGGCCACTTCAATGTCAATTGCTTCAAGAGGGTCTTCACAGTAGGAAGCATTGCCAGAACAATGCTTTTGAGAGGATCAGAAATATTCAGGTACTTGAGAATATCGTCCACAATTTTATCAAATGAGAACAACCCAGATGAAGAAGGGGCTTCTGTTCTTAAAAATGGGACATCAGGGGTTTTGGATGTCCCCGGGAGAGGTGGAAAATCCTGGGTATAGTCAGTTCTTCTGAATCCAGGAGGAGTAGAAACTTCCTTTTTTCCACCACTCCTTGATTTGGGCAAGCTGATTTGGGGTTCTTCATTCTCAACTTTCCGCGAACGGATGCGTTTTCGTTTCCGTGCTGAAAAACAGAAAGAAGTTCCCTCCTCAGCCAAGTCAGAGTCAGTCTCGTCATCTGACAAAAGAGAAAAGGGATTTTTGTCGTTGGTCGATGGCGTGGCCGTCTTAAGCATTTCTGCAAAAGACTGCCGGGAACGTTCCTTAAGTGAGCGTTGTAATTTCTCCCCGCGTTGTTTGTACACCGGGCATGACGAGATACCATGAGGAGTTCCCTTACAGTACACGCATTTTGGTGCGGTAGCTGCACAGGTGTCATCCCCATGCTTCTCTCCGCATTTGGAACAGCGTGCCTTGCTGCCACAGTGGGAGGCCGTATGTCCCAACTGCTTACAGTTTTGGCAGTTCATGACCCGGGGAACGAACAAACGCACAGGTAGTCGAAGTTTTCCCAGCTCGATGTAGTGAGGAAGGGCTGAACCAGAAAAGGTCACACGGAACGAGTCTGTGGGGGTAAAGCTCTTTTTACCCTCGCTGACAGATACTGAGCCCAGTTTTCGAACATCCAGTATCTTCACCGGAGGAAGCAAACGGTTCTTGAAACGGCCAACCGCCTGCTTCTCCAAGATCTCGGGGGTCAGACTCGCTTCGGTGACCACACCTTCGATCTCCACATCACGAGCTGGGATGTAAACTCTGTACTCGAGCGTGAAGAGCTGGGAGGCAGCAATCTCGTTAGCCTGCTTCAGGTTAGAGACGGAGACACGAAGTTTATTGTGCCTAACCTTCGTGATTTCAGTCACGGCCGAGTATCGCTTCGTCAGATCATTAGTAATTTGCATTACATTCAAAGGTTTGTTTCTGGGCTGAAAGTAGACAACCCATGGGCCAGTCGAGTCATCCGGATAGGCTCGCGATCGGGGGTTTATCTGAGCCTGTCCTTTGCCAGACTGAGACGATGAACCAGGGAGAGATGACGTACGTTTTCGACCCTTCTTGCCATCGCGTGGCAAAGTGGTGTCATCTTCCGACAAAACGTCCATTTCGTCTTGCGACAAAATGTCCATTTTGCCGTACTAGTGGGAGCGAAAAACGCTCTACCACTGAAACGATAATCACTCGGACACAATACACAAAAAAAAAATACAAACACAGAACACAAACTTAAAATTTAACTGTTTGCGAAAGAGAGAAACAAGAACAAAAACTTATCTGATAATCCTATACTACTACCACCGAGCGTTTAAACGGCAGCAGCGGAGCGACGCGCAGCGTGGATGATCTTCGATCAGCGTGTGCGGGCGGTCTTCGTTGGTGTGTGCTTATGTGAGGGTCGGCACTCAGCTGAACACACGATGATAGATGAGCGGTGTAAATGCGGAGGCAGATGCTGACTCTCGATGACGATGATCCGTGTGCAGGTATGCGTTACCACGCACCGATGGTGCGCAAAATTGTTGGCGAATTGGCAATCGTAAAAACAATTTTCCTTCCGATGATGCCGAAAACACACTTTCTTCTCAGAAAAAAACTCACTTTTAGTTAATTATTTAGCTATGAACTCTAAGCGAGAAAAAAACTGACAATTTAAATCAAGCGAATAGCGAGAAAACTTCCAAAATAGCGGAGCGCGAACTAAGTCGACCGTACTTCTTGCTAGGACGCAGTGGAAAAAAGATATTGTGATCATAGCAATGTTACATTTACATATTTTAAGATATTTTTACCAAATTTATGTTTTGGCCCAATTGGTTCTTCTGACTTGCAGTTGAGTGATGATACTGTTAATCATTTTTTGGGCATGATGCCACCCCAAGCAACACACATGTCATATAACAGTTTATATAACCTTTGTATGACTGGTTTCGGTTGAATAGCTGTTTACTCAACATATTTATATAAGAGATGCTTGTTTTGATCAAGAATTTATTTTATTACACGCGCTGTCGTGGTATAATGTGAGCTAGTTAGTTGCCATATTAATGTTTATATTAAATATTTTCGTTGCCCCATAGAATATCTGCGTCACTCACTCATTCAACCAAATGGCATACACAATTTAAGACTCGACCTTCCCCGATTTTCAAGAAAATTTGCATAATTGTTTTTGGTCTGATAAAATTCGGTAATTCAAAATGGTGAATTCCATATATTTTAACAAATCATAGCTAGAAATCGTCATTTCAATTTTTCAAATCGTAATGGCGTCTGAGACAAAGATGTAGGAAATAATATACCCTTTACAGGGCGGTATTTTCCCCATTGTACCACGATGTGGACCAACGCACGGATCATTTGAAGGGCAGCAAGGTTGGTATATCCCTTCACGAAAGAATGTCAAATATGGTCAAATAATGTTGTCCTAGAAAGTCGAGATGCACAGTGTTATCAAGATCTCAACAACTAGCCCGAATGAGGCTCATCCATGAAAAATTGCTACTTTGATAGCAATTATTGATGTGGCAGCAAACTGTTGGCAATCGGAATCGATGCCAGGGCGATAACGAGATCCAATTCATGCAACATCTTCTAATACAAACATCGCCCTACATCACTAGTAACCTCTCGAAAACATATGTACCAGAGCTATACGATGATTCGACGTAATGTTTTGATTTAATTTCAGATTATTTATTAGTTGCTACATTTTTATTACTCTGCTCACCCAAACGAACCCTTATCTTCATACAAAGGACCAAAATTGCATCCTAGACCCTTTTCTTTTTCCTTTCTCCAGCATCTCGCATCATTTATCTTCAACTAGAAACATCGTCGTCGTCCTCGGTGCTTTTTGCCATGAATTTTAGTGCATGATCGGGTCGGGAGGGTGAATGTTTTTCCATTCGGAACTAAATTGCTACTGCTGGGAAAACATATCAAACGGACAAAAACAGAGCGGAGTGATTAGGGTTGAAATCACTCTCATCTCGATGTGCCATTTCTGCTTTGGCTGGTGGTTGCTGCACGTACATACGTACCTACTGCACGATGGTGAAATGACAATAATACACGCTGGACCTTGGTGCGGCGGTCGTAGAGGCTGGTTGAAAAAAAGTCAACTGTTCCTTCGTGTTCAAACCATGGAATAGAGGAAGTCAGTCAGCAGAACGCATGAGACGCTTTCAGCTGCAAATATCTTGTCACATTTGGTTTTGGGCCGTTCGCTGGATGGCAAGAGGGGGTGAATATTTGATTGGAGTCATTGTCATTTATTATTTCGAGCATACGATTGGTATCAGGCATGGTAAATTACTTAATTTGATGCGTTTCTGAGATGTGCTTTGATGCCCAGGAAATTTGAACGCGTGAAAATAATGTTGGATATGTTTACGGCACTGCAGTTTAGCGCGGTTGGTGATTAAAGGCGTTGACAGTAATTTTTGTTTTTTATTCTAAATAAATAGATATCATGGACGAGCGTTTGGCTTAAGGTTAATGTTTTCTGTGAAATAATGTCTGCGTGCTTGTTTACACGGCCTCTGTGCCAAATGTTGTGAAAATTTAATTCCTCTTTTCCAAAAAAAGATTAAATTTAAATTACTTTTGGTTAGTTTTAACCGACTGTGCATAATTTAGCGTGTACAAATTTTACAATCTGCTAATTTAGCTTCGGATAGCGATTAGAGGAATTTGTTAATTTTTCACGGAAGTACTTGAAAAGATTGCCTTTCCAGCTAGTACTTAGCTGTGGGGCTGTAGAGTTAGAGTCGAATTCGAAAGTAATTGTACGGAATGAGGAGCCGGTGAAATCATGCCAACTTTGACTCGAACTCCTAGATCAAAACATTGAATTCAAATTGGAAATAGTTATGCTTAAGAATCTTCATTTTATTTGCTAAAGCTGTGAAATTATATTCAAGATATTACACATTTTTTTTAGAGTAATTGGCACGACTTATTCTTTTTGATTTTTTTGCGTTTCTTTCATGTTGATTTCATATACGAAATACTTGAATTCCTATGGTAATAATTTTAAAAATAATAAAAGATCGTGAACATCATAGCTATTGCTCCGTTACTGTTCGGATCTAGTGATTAGTGAATTTTGACAGAGAACAACTTATAGATAACTCATTCTATTTATAGATCAGTATTGATGCTGGTCACGTACCCACGGTCTTTGGGGAAGGGAAGAGTGATTAGTTAGGCAATCGTTGATATTATATACCGAGTTTACCTTGGTATCTCCACAATTGCCACGTGAAGGATAGTAGTGCTAGTGGGGTTGGGTCAGGATTCACATTGTTAAGTGATGCGATTATTAAAGTATTAGAGCAAATCCATACCAAATAGCGAAAAAATAAACTAATTTAAAAATTTTACTTTTCATCCATATATAAATCCATATAACTTTGCATGAGTGATCGCTAGAGCCATGAACCATGTTTGTGCTGGACTTCGGCCATATTGACTCTCGTCTAATTTTAAAACATTTTTGACAAAAAATGTAAAAAAAAAAATTGTTACAAACATCAATTGCACAAAAAGAACATTTTTAAGATTTTTAAATTTATAGCTGTTCCATGTCAAATAACGATCCAAATAAAATAGGAAAATCTCCAACTTACATGAAACTTCGCGTATGAAGTAACATAAGAACACTTTGAATGAAACTTTGATTGAAATGTACTAAAAATATACTTTCAAATATTTTTAGATTTAAAGAAAAAAAAATATAAATAAATTGTTAAAGCGTAAATATTGCATAATGTCCGCTTTTTATTTATTTATTTTTGTTGAAAAAATTGAAAAACTTTAGAAATGCTCAAAACGATTTTGATACTGACAAAAATCGTAGAACGAGAGTTTTTGGTAAAATTTTGGTTTAAACGTTTTTTCATGTTATTTATACTCAGAAAACAATGTTTGAGATATTTCAAATAATTTTCTGTTAAAAAATACACATAAAAGTTTTCCAGCAAAAAATTTAAATATTTGACCAAAAGTTATTGTTCTACAATTTTTGCCAGTTTTCAAGTGTCTATGGTTTTCATATTTTGCATTTATTGAAAAGCTTTTTTATGATTTTATATTCAAAAATCGGGCAAGAGCATTTGAAATATATCAGTTTTTAACATTTTTGTTAAATGTTTGCTTAAAATAAATAAACAACGTGGTTTGATTATTTTTCCCATAAAGACCTTATTTTTCTCAACAACTTTGTTTCAGACGACATTTCGTTCAGAAATGAAGCTTACGTGCTACATTTGTTTTTAAATTTCATGTGGGCCTTTTTTTTTAATTTTATAAGATCTAAAAGAGCCGAATGTTAGCAAAAATGTGAATTATTGCCCATAACAAACAATTGCGCAAAGTTTCATACCAAGATGTCGAGGAGAAGGTCATTTTGACGTAGAACTACGTCTTTGTCGACTATACTGCGGAGCAAATCAGAAAATATGTGTGGTGAAGGAGTGTTAGGTTTTTAACGCTTGTAACTTTGTCATTTATAGATGAAATTTAAGTCCAAATACGCCAATCGATAGGATATTACATTACAAACCTGCTGAAATAAATATTACAAAAGATAATTTTATCACTGTTTTTACGAAATAAGCCTTTTTCCCAAACCCAGTCATCATAAACGAATACCACTTGGTTGCACATCATTCTGCTTGAACCTGAAAAGGTATAGATCAGCGCTGCTCTCCTCCATCTGCTCATTACTGCCAAAGGTGGATCACGGCGTGTCCACCACAATGAGGAATGATACTTAAAAAAACGTGCATGTAAAACCCCCTCCCCCTTTATAACCTCTCCCCTCCCCCCTTAGCAAAACTCGAAAAAGACATGGACTTTGACGATCATTTTTTTCCGGAAAATAAATTTTAAGCAAACCACAATTATGTATAAACAATTAATTTTTTACATGCAGAGCCAACATTTCCAAAAAAAAAAAATGCTTAACAGGAGCCATACACTCGATGAATTACCAACAACTGACGGTACAACATATCTGGTACTTCTATATATGCAATTATATTAACATCCAAAGTCCATCCTTTTTACATATTCTGCACAAAAGAAACTTTTTGCTCCGCCCCATTAATAAAAAACGTTCGGTTCAGGTTCGGTTGCACATCGTTCTGCTTGAACCTGAAAACATATAAAACAGCGCTGCTGTCGTGCTTTTGCTCATTGTCGCTTCGGACGGCGTGGCACTTGGTCCTGCATTAAGCAGGCCCAAGTCAGCGGCTGAAGGTGGAACATGGCGTGACCACAATGAGGAATTTGATACAATGAGGAATTAGGATAAGCATTGTATGAAAACCCCCTCCCCCCTTCACAACAACCTCCCCCCCAACAATAACCCGAAAAAGACATAGACTTTGACATTCACTTTTTTCCGGGAAATAAATTTTAAACAAACCATAATTATTAGTAAAAACAGAAGTTTTTCCCTTAATTTCTTCCCGCACCAAAACTTTCAAATTTGAGAAAAAAATGGATGATATGATGTTGGTGAATTACACACAACTGACTATAAAATATATTGGGTACCTCTATACATGAAATTATATTAACGTCCAAAGTCCATCATTGTTTCCATATTCTGCACGAAAGAAACGTTCTGCCCCGCCCCCATTCATAATAAAATGGCGGGGCTTAGAAAGTATGTTTTGTGCAGAATATGTAAAAAAGGAGGGATTTCGAATGTATTTTTTCTGCAAAATATGTAAAAAAGGAGGGACGTCGGATGTTAACCTAAATGCATATATCATGCATCATAGATAGAGATAGATAGATAGGTTCTACGTCATGCTGCGGTCGTGTCTTGGACACAACCCTTTAAATTTTTTTCCTTTATTAACGAGACTTTCAGCCTTAGGCTGGTTCATCTCGAAGGTCAATTTAAAATTCATTGTTTTCGCTATTTTGCTAAGAATTTCTCTAATGTGAAAACTTATCAAAAATTACTGTTCTGATATTGGACACAATGGAAACTTAAAAATTTGCCAAAATGGTAGAGAACTATTCAAATTTTTAAGTTTCTTTTCACGCAATATTTATGTAATTTGTGCAACGATGTTAAGGACAAAAGAAAATGTTTTCTGTATAATATAAATTATTTGTGATTAATAGTTAAAAATGTTTACTCAAAGCTGATATTATACGATTTTGGTAAATTTTGAAGTGTTCATTGTGTCTAATATCAGAAAAGTTTAAATTTTTGATAAATTTTCATTTAAATATAAATTAAAAAATTTGTTTTTTTTGCTCCTGAAGTTTTATTAGTCTATTTTTGACAAAAATGCGTGATTTGTTTCAGTGTGTATGTTTTTATAAAAATTCAATCCAGTTTCCTAAACCTTTGTGTCAGGCGTCATTTCAATTTTGATGAGCAGTTTTCGAGCTATGATTTATTAAAACATATCGAATACGCCATTTTGAAAAACTATGTGGGAGCCGAATTGGCTGAATAGTATCGTGTTGATGAAGTAATGATATCGGGTTGTGCTTAAATAAAACAGCAAAAAAGGTTATCTTCCATATAATTCCACTTAAGGTGGTACGCTGTGAGATCCTTATTTTTGCTACTAGGTACTTCGAAACTTTAAGTGCACAAATATCAATACTACAATGAAACTGTTACTGCACGTTTCAGTAGCAATTTCAGGGGAAATGGAACTCTAATTTCCGAGATTTGTGTAATTGAAAATTCGAGGTGGAAGTGCATTTATAGCCAACGTGGCGGCCATTTGTGAACTCTACAAGGAATCACCTAAATTCTTTTGGTATCCATACTTATTTCGACTACAATGTGCAGTCTTCATCAGTGTTATTCCCACTAAAAAACTTATCAAAACCTAACGCCTTTAAGTACTCATCCCCTAGGGAAACATGTCAAGATCACAGGTATAAAAATGAAACTACAATGTGTAGAATCGGAACCTACCTAACTAATAAAAACCAAACTGTTGGCGAGTCCTCGCCAACACGCCGCTACTGTAGGTCGACTGCAGCTCGGTTTCGACCATCGTGCTAACAACCCAATGCGCACCGGTCTGAAAATCTTCATGTCAGTAGTGGTGAATGGGTAGAAAACTAAAGATAAACAGAGTAAACAAACAAGGTAGAGGAAAAGTAGACAACATTGAAAGTAGAAAAGTACATCAATCATAGCATCGTGTTGCATTTAGTTTTCAAGTTCTAACAATTAAAATAAAAGAGCTACTAGTTGATTATTGATATTATTGAATTGATTAGGTAAAACATACATGGATTGAAATTGAATTATACTTAAAATAACTTTATTTACTTAGTGATTAATGCCTACAAAGTGAATTCCCCGTGATTCCTAATCTAAAAATAAGCCTACAAATTGCAAAGAGTGTAAGTTAAACCCTCTTAATTTCACGGTGTCTCTGGTAGAAAACATTAATAAAAAAAAAATCAGTATCGCTAAAATACTCACCAAACGAAAGCTTATGCTCTCCCCTTTCAAATGAGACTAACCTCGAAATGTTCTATCGAGGGGTCTAGAACATTTTTTTCAAAACATTACATTTAAAAATGTATCCTTTGTGATTTGAATCTTATGGATATCGCATTAGTCATTTCTACGGTTATCTAGGTAGCCATGACAAATATTTAGATTTTTTTTTAAATTTGTGATCTTAAAAAGGAATGTTTTAGTTAATATTAATTTTTATTCATTGAATTCAATTGTGAACAAGGATTGTTTAAAATATAACTAAAAATAATTAACAGTTTACAAATGTCCACTATTGTACATCACTACAGCACGAAGAAGCTGCCGATCATATACTTCAGAGGTTTCTGGGGCCTTGACACGATTCGAAACAATTTGAAAATCAAAATGTACAGTTTCACTGGCTTGCTCCCCATATTTGCTCAAACCACTTCCAGTGATTTTACAAAATTCTGGGACATGGTATCGCAAAATATGGAATTTGGAGCTATTGGGTAAGCTGGCTGCAATCCACGTCCTAGAAAAGTTCTCAACCTTTTCTACGTAATCTTCACATAGATTTTCTTGAAAACAACCCTTGTAGACAAGATCAAATTGATCGAGTACCTGCAATATAATTAGCATTATAAAACGATAATTGAAATAACGATAAGATTACTTGCAGTTCTTAGCAACTTCAAGGTTCCATCAGATTGCAAAAAATGTCGATTTTGCAGCAGTTTGTGGCAATTCCGTCCGGTGTATCCGTATTTGCTGTGACGTTGGCAGCTACTGATACTTTTCCAATCTATAGCAGTGTCTGAATCAATGGATTCCACCTTCTTGTAGATTGCATTTATAATTCCAAGCGTAATGTGTAAGGAAGGCGGTGGACAGAGGGTTATGATTTGGTCGTCAGATGATCCGCACAGCAATGGCTCATCAATACAATTGAAAAAGTTTCTCGCCAGTTTATTTGCGGACCCCTGGCTTTTCCATGCCGCTGACATCTCACGAATATGTCCGAGAGTTCGAGGCTGTGCAGCTGTATTGCAAAGATTATTCTTCGGTGCGGTGCAATAAGGACAAGGAAATGTCGAGCTGTGTCCCATTATTCCACTAAGGAGGTTGACAATCTTCAAATCCCCGGCAACAAAGCACTTGAAATTGTTCAGGTGCAAGAGTGTACCCCATATATTTGCGATATTAGCATATTTCTCGGGGACTCCAGGAGCAACTGCTAACAGTAATAGCATTTTTACACCAGTATCCTTGCAATGGCCTCGTGTTTCATTCAACTTGGAGTTCGTGGTTTGAGACCTTTCGATAATGGACAGAGTCACTTTAAAAGAACCGCCCCCTCCGTCAACACCGATTTTACAGAACGAGCTTGTCAAATCAACGCCTCTTTTGGATATAACATGCTCTACCAATCCTTGCACGTCGTTACAATAGACCACTGGCTTCAAAACCATTTCTTCACTATCGTTCAAATAGAATGGTAATTCAGTTACCTCGAAAAAACGCTGGAGTGATTGGTTTAGGATTGTTATTTTGGAAAAGACGTTGGGGGCGATTTCGATGTCTAAGCCCCTTAGACAGGTGCTCAGTTGTAATGTCCGTATGGTACTCAAATCGCAAGTCTTTTTTATCAAAAACAAATCGTCAGCGGACAGATGTGGTTTCCTTTTCACCTGAATACCAGTAGTAGTGGATTTCCAGCTGAATGGTAGTCCGTGTAGATTAGAGAGCTTTACCTGACCATCTCCATCCGTGGGTTTGTCCCTCATATACTTCGCAACGACAGGGTCTCCAGCATCTTGAACGTTCTGGACAATCCCGAGCAAATTGCGCTTCGCTACAGTCTTCGTACATGTATGTCGTTTACCTTTTGCCATTTCCGAATAGCAATATGGACACAAACTCAACTGGCACTTTTTTTTTCGCATTACCCGAGGAGCTGGGTCTGCCACGTTTCCCCTTGGATTTAGGTGAAATTGTCACTCTTGCAGCAATGTATATCTCGCATGCGCAAATATCAGCGCTTCGAGTGGCAAGTTTTAAATTGTACTTATACTTGTACAGCGTGGTATTATCAGAATTATTCTGATTACTATTCGAATAAACTGTAAACGAACATGCTCGACAAATTTTTGTAGGATAATACCAACCTATCGATCTAACATCGTGAAGAAAGTGTTGTTCGATAATATCAACCACCTTTGTTGATAGTGGTTGAAGATGCAGCTTCTTCAAGCACAGTATGCACACCACCAAACGATTCACTTCGTGACTTTTCGGTTTCATGTTTAAGTTTTGCTGTTAGAATAATATGTGTATAAAGATAAACGTTTGAATATTTTTTAATTAGATAGAGCCATACCTTTTTTCAGCAAATCAAAACGATGACACAAAACAACAAAAGTTCACTTTTTCACAAGAAACAAATACCAGTTGGTTCACAATACCACGTGCGCAGAATGCATATGACAGATAGGCTTTTAGAGTCATGACCTGCTACGATCAAATTGTATCCAAATCATGAGTTCCCCTGTTTTATTTCAAACCATCCTTTGAAAAGGATGATTTTTGATAATTATCAACAGTAATTCATACAAAAAAAAAAAAAATTCTAGACATTTTGAGGTTAGTCGCATTTGAAAGGGGAGAGCATAAGCTTTCGTTTGGTGAGTGTTTTAGCGATACTGATTTTTTTTTATTAATGTTGTTCTACCAGAGACACCGTGATTTATGTAAAATACGCCTAGCTTAATATATTAAAGTACGGGAAAATGTTGTGATTGCACGAACAAATTTGCCAGACAGTCGACAGTAGACGATTAGGACCAGAGCTAGAGCTGTCTATGTTGATGGACACGAAACATATAAAAAGGGACTAAACGTAAGTTTATGCATGATTGAAAATATGATGGGCAAACACCGAACACTTGAACATAAAACATTTATAACATAAGGTACAAACACGGACCATTTTGTCTGAAACAAATGTAAACATTACAACATGTTAAAACCAATGATATTTTCAGGAAAATAATAATCAACCGGATGGTAACACCCCAGTAGCGGTCGTTTTATTTCCGGGATTATTATTTCAGGATTTCCCAAATCGTTGGCAATTCCCAACACAAAGATTTAAGTAAGCTAAAGGAGAAAATCTATACAACTCTCTAATAAGGAAAATTCCCTAAGGCTTGGTAGCCATCATAATGAAGTAATGAAATTTGGTTGTTAGCGGAATGCTTAAGTAAAGCAGCAAAAAAGGTTATCTTCCATTTAATTCCACCTAATTAATTTTTGTATCCATGACAGATTTGAAGCAGTTGAGCCTGAGATTGAAATCAAGACCTTCTGCTCAGTAAGCACAAACGGTAACCACTAAGCTACCGGGCCTCGTCAATAACCAATTTATTATAATAAAATCAACAAATTAATTTTTAGATTGGTATTGAATAAAAGTAATCGATTATCAAACATATTCAAATATATTTGCCAAATATATTATAAGCACAATTTAGATAGTCGTTATTTTGATTTAAATAGAAGAAAACAGGTTTGAATACAATTATTACTATAGGACATAATCGTGAAAGCTAATAAATAATTCGCTGTATTTAGAATAAAATGTTTCAAGTCGTACATCAGAATCTATCGTATTTTTTTATAAATGCTGCGGAATTTCAAGGAATTTGTAGTGAGAAAATCTCGATTGTTTTACTATTTACTATTATACTATTTACATATTCCGGGATGTGGATGGAAAGCGATCAATTTTTTTTCAATTACGTTGGAGAAATAGCTCTAATAGTAGCCTAATCTAAGATTGGCTCCATCGCTAAAAATCTGCTATTTATCAATTTTAACTAGATCAACGTGTCATTGAGACGGTACTAATGGATATTTCTGGTCGCTATTGAAAATTTAGTCGATTGCTGTATTTATGTATGGGCCCAAATTAGGAGCATTTAAGCCGACATTACATCCATTTCCCCTTTATTACATATTTTTCCTTAGTTCAAAAAGTCTCCTGAAATTGAAAGTATGTCTATATGAGATCTCCTCAATTTCTCGAAGTAAGGTACACCAGGGCAAGTGGGACCTAAAAAGTTGATAGTATCATTATGTGCTTGTTTGATCTACAATAATAATTATTTTCAATTTTTTAGAACATAGTAATTATCCGTTGGCATTCCTTTGCACGCACACATAAAAACCCAGGTACTAAATTTTAATTTATTCTAAAAATAATATTAAAAAAATACGCAATTGGTCTCACTTTCTCCATTCAACGGCGTAAGTGGGACATATTTTGGATTTTCAGTAAAACTATCGAAAAATAGAAATTTATGGCAGAAGATCAACAGTATGCATAATTTGTATAAGTGCTTGCAGTACATATTTTTAGAAATGGATTATTTAATCAAAGTCTAAGTGGCGATTCAAATATGTCATCCATAAGTTTTACGATTTGTTTATCCCCCCTCTGCGTGATGCTTTTTCTCATACCTATTACACGTACTGTCATAAATTCTAGCACCCCTTCCAACCCCCTCAAGCGAGGACGTTTTTTTATTTGGTATGCATTACTATTGCATTATTATTGCATACAATAAAGGCGGTAGCACTGGACTTCTTGTTTAATTTTTTTTTATAGTTTTAACTACTTACCACTTACCCCGTATTCTTACTTTCCCCAGTGTATCTTATACATTGTCTTTCTCATTCAACGATCCTTTTAAAATTTTGATTTCTGATTTTCGTTAATTATTTTAATATTTTTATTTATTTATTCAATATAATTCTATCTAATCGAAATGTTGAATGGGGAATAGCCTTTTAGAGTTTAAAAAAGGCATAAAAACCCTATCTATTTCCACAAACCATTACAAGTTACCATTACATAACTTGGCACACCTAAAGTAAATAATACATAAATAGGTTTTTTTTTTTTTAATTCTTTATTTAAGAGATTTTTAGCCTTAGGCTAGTTCATCTCTAAACATAAATAGGTATAAAAAGTATGCCAATAAAAAAAAATTAAGGCGGCTGTAAACGGGTCACTCGTCAGACGGTAGCCGGAATCCAAGCGATTTGCAGTTCCATGTTCCGAGTTTCCAATCGTAGTCCTTATTTTATCGCGGCTTTCATCGGTTTTTGCCACTTTATATTTTTTTTTCCAGAGCGGCTTGTTGGGCCTAACGCCAGGGGGACCATCATGAACAACTTTGTTCAGTGTGCCACGCTGATAATAGAACGCTGATGAGCCGTTCCTAACATGGAGAACAGGCGCATCAAGAAAATCGATCAATGTAGATAATAGAAATTGAAAATTGACGCGAGATGGTGCTGGTTGTATGGTTTATATTTGCCAAAAAGTCTGCACAACTCTCCAAAATCTTAAAAATAATTCCAAAACAAATTAAAATCATGCGGTTACCATGATGAGTGCATATCATTGAACATGCTTCTTACTGCCCGCGAGCAGCAATAACCGTCAAACCGGAAGGAAGGAAATTCGTCCACGTGGCCTTAAGTGACGATTACTGCATAAATTATGCCCATCGACCACTGCGGGTTTCCAATTGAATTGCTCAACCCCTCAGCAGCGGCATCACCCTCCCCCGAGAGTTGTGTGGAAGTTAATTTGTCTCTATGAATAAATAGAATATCACTCTCTTCCGCGAGTGCACGCGTTCGTCTCTTGTGTCCTATGATATGCAAACGGTGGTGGTTGGATGAATTTTGTAGCAACAATTCGATTTCAATCCACTTTACTGCAATACAAATGCTATGAACGACGGCGGCAGTAACTTTGTCACGCTGCATAACACTGACTCGACACCAGTCCGGCTCGGAAGTGATGTCGTAGATTTGTCATTTCTTCGGTTCGGTTGTGACTTTTGCCTCTCGATGTCACCAAACACGTGCTTATCTGTTGTAGTCATGAAAGCAGCAGGGAAATTTTTCAAAATGTATCATTGATTGATTTAGGGAAGCTGGGAATTTTTCAACTTTAATGTAAAATAGACGAAAAAGATTCAACTATTGTTGAAGAACAGTTCTAGCAACACTGCAGTAACTATTCACTATTGAACTATCGTCACCGTGAGTTGTGTGAACCAATATGATCGAAACGTCGCACTGAGAACGTGCTCAATTCTCGATTGGTCGCCGAAGGAAGTGGATGTTGATCATAGAAAATTTATGACAGAATAATAGATTTCCGGTAATTATCGGGGCTATTGTCTAGGCGGCAACTGAGTAGAGTTTCGCGTGTGGGACTTTGCTCGCATCACAGAAAATATGTGTAGATGCAGGCCTAGTACGTGCCACACAGTTTACTGAGTCAAGCCACTCGGCACCGTAGCCCGCCACGGCATAAACTATTCATGGTGATGGCATGAAATTTGAAACTAGATCAATAAGTTGCTTGCATTTTTAAGATGAAATTAATTACGATATGCAGTGAAGACTGTCGGATGCAGATGAATGGTTTAGAACCGGATGAAAGGCAGACATCAATTAGAGAGCAATTAATGATTCACGATTCTTATGACGAATTTGGAGTAAGAAAATTTATAATGTTATTGCACCTGAGGGATACAATCAGCAAAATGCGAAAAAAGCAGAGTGAATACATGATAATTTACGATTAATCACATAGTCGAGGATTGGGTCGATCTAAAAACCGAGGGTTTTTTTTTTACGGAAATGATGTAGTAATTTTCTGCTTTTAAGAGGGAGCTTTAAAAACTAAATTTCCTCTAATTTATAAAAGAGAAAATCTCAATCTAATTGCTAAGTTTGAGTGGTAGGCACTCCTTTTCCCAAAGAAGGAACACAAGACTGAACGATACTACAAAGGAAACCAAAGAAAAAAACTTATATGAACACCTTTGTTCGATCCGTTTTTACAATGGAATACCCGCAAGCACATAGAATTTTATAAACATTAGAATCAATGCCAATTAATGCAAACGAATTTAATTTGAACGAAAGTGTCTGTATTGAAATATGGACTGAACTGAACTTAGTTTCGAACGAGCCAGCTAAGTTTCGTAACAGAATAAATAAAACTTAATACTTAAACGCAAATCTCTTCTAATTTATTCTTCATTCTTGTTGAACTCAAAGCTCGTTTGACTACAATAAATTGGGCAAACACTAGTTTTCCATGGCCAAGAAAGGAGTACTGACTTACCTGCACAGGATTTTGATGCTATGATGGCAGCCAAATGAACCGATTATGGCGTCCTGTGAAGAGGTCGTAACGATTTTTTTTTTTCAATAAAATGTCATTATGAAAACGTATGGAGGAAAAAATGTCGTGAATGTGTTCCCTATATATTTTCTATGACATTTACCACCTTTGGTCCAACGGTTTTGAAGATCGTTCGTACACTCTAATATCCCCTTTTCTACATTTCCCACGTGGTATATGGACGGCCAATTTATAACTTGCCTTAATCCGTTTTCTTTTTAAATAAGCTCTGCCTATTTATACTCAATACCTGAATAAAACATCTCAGAAATGGATAGTATGAGTTTTAATGAAAAATTATTATTTATAGTGATTTTAGCTATTTTTGTAATGCGCTAGATAATAAATTTAACATCCATGTATTGTTACGGTTTAAGAAAATAATCAGCAGCAAAACGAAGACAAATTTATTGGATTTATTTTGGATCAAATTTCAGCAAAAATGTCAAAAATTATTACTTCAAAACCTCGAGAGAACCGCTCATGTTCCAAAAAAAAAAAAAAACATTTAAACTCAAATGATGAAATGTTTGAAAGAAGAAGATATCAGCTATGAAAAAACGTAGACCAAAAATTGCTTTTCATGTTTTCAAAATTAGAGTCTTAGTTTTCCAAGATTATTTTATAATAAGGATCAAGTACGCAATCTATTATTTTTTTTCTTTAAATGACATCTTAAAGGTTTTTTTTTAATACATAGAATGATGAGAATTGAAATTGTTCCGAGGTTCAGGATGCTTCAAGTCTTCAATGGAAAGGACATCGGACAGAGATCTAAAAACATTCTAACAGATTCCACCATTGCATTCTTCAATACCCCTCCTGGGACAGAGATCTGGAAAACAAATATCGGATTCTTCCCAGAGTGTTTTGAAAATTGTTTCAAAGAACATTCCGAGTTCAATCTATCACTTTTCAATTTTCAGCCTAAATGGCGGAATAATGACATTCGGCCTAATGACCCATTCGGCATAATGGCCGTACACAGAGATGGATCGCTCTTTTGAGACTTTTTCGTTACTTTTTAATAGAGAATGCTTACGTTAAATTCAACTGAATTTTTAATTAACCCATCTTAAAGCAGATAGTTTAGTGATTTGAAATATTCGCACCATATAGCCACACTCGGTGTTTTCACTAAAGGTACACTTGAGAGCGCTCTCGAGTGAATTTTGATAGGGAGATTAATAGCACTAAAATATCTTTTTTAAGATGGGTTAACTGAAAATTCAATTGGATTTAACGTAAGGATTATATATCAAAAATTAATGAAAAAGTCCCAAAAGAGCGATTCATCCTGGCAGTACACCATTGAAACGATTGTTTGCTGCATCTAAATTATCAGATCGCCTATCATAAATGTTATGATTCATGAAAATTTGCGAGTTGAGGTGATCGAACAGGATCTTCAGGAGTTCTTACCCGTGGAAGTTTATTTTTTATACTTTTGATAGAAGATTCATTTCAAATAGTGGATAGACCACTGTAAATCACTCAAATCGAAAAAAATAAATAATAAGCCTCCTTTGCAACGAGAGAAGTTCTTGTCTTCCACTGGACTGATTACAAATTTATTGTCATCCTGACCTCCATTTACCTATTTTCCGCTTGCCTCATGTTGAAAAGCAGAGTGGACAGAGCGTGTGTTTGCATATAGTAGCACTTTCAGCCGCACGTAACGAATTTGGCTTCGTTCAGCACTACAGGATATCGTCCACCCTCCCCTCGAACGTGGACACACAACAGCACACCCACACACTTGAGCAACCGTGTCGTGGCATTGGCAGTGGCTTTTCGGTTCCATTCTGCTGAATATCAGTGATTAGGTCCATTCAGAGTGTGTCTCCATCGTCGTCCTTTCGAAAACCAGTCGAATCGTGACATGAGAACCACTACAAGACGTGAGAGCATTGTCGAGGTACATCTCGGAATCGTTGATGATGCTGGATAGCAGTTGCCTAGCAACACCCTCTTCTTGCAGGAGCACAGACAAAGCACATTCGATTGGGGTGACCTTTCAGTCGCAGATCCGATGACCCCCCTCGTGCGGAAATTGTTGCTACACACTGCGCTGTGCTAAAAGAACGGATCTCTGATGAGGAGATGGTAAGCAAGTAAGGGTTCAGGGAGGAAGGCTCTCGAAAAGCGAGATAGAATGTCGTCCTTCCTTCAAGAATCGCTTCTCGGTATACCTTGGTGGTACTCATATCGTGAAGTGAATTCCGAATCGGAATAGTCATATCTTTGCATCCGCTTTCATACACATCTGAGATTTCCTGATTCTAATTTCCTATTAGGCACACGGAAAAGTGCTCACATTTTCTTTGCCGGAATGTTTGTTTTGTGCATGCCAGCCCATATGCATCGCAGGTTCCTATGATTGCATCCGGCGAAGTCGGAGGCGTAAGCAGTATATTATGGGAACAGAGGAAGGATCCTAATGCTGCAGATACACTTGCATGAAAATCTATGAACATTAGCATAGTTTGTATAATAAATTATGAGGACATTCAAAAACTATAGAAGTGTGACCATGGATGTGCTCTTAATTTATTATACAAATAATTCTCATGCTCATAGATGGCCATACAAGTGTATCCTTGGCATGACTGTCAAACAGTGAAGTTATTATTTTGTTTTCAATGTTGATTTAAAAATCAAGATGAAAGTGTGTGGGTTGGAAAAAAATATCGCTGTGCTCAAAAATACGAATCTCTTTCAGATGATGCATAAAAACCGATATGCAATAGAAGATTTTTCAATGATGGATCACGCATTGATGGATCCACTGGCTTCGGCGTCTTCAATGAATACTCAACTGCCTTTCGGAAACTTCAGGAACCTTGTTCCGTTTATGTTGCTGAGCTAGCAGCAATCAACTTCGCATTGGGGATGATTTCCGATATGCCCATAGACCATTACTTCATCTTCTCGGATAGTCTCAGTTCGATTGAGGCTATTCGGTCGATGAAACAAGGTAGGCACTCATCTTATTTCCTTTCAAAGGTAAGGGAGCAGATGAGTTTGCTGGTCGAAAGATCATATATGATTACCTTTGTATGGGTCCCCTCACATTGCTCAATCCCAGGCAATGAGAAGGCAGACTCTCTCGCAAAGGTGGGCGCACAACAAGGCGAGATTTATGATAGAAGAATTTCACATGATGAATTTTTCCCATTAGAGTTCTCTTTTAAGTTGGCAAAACGATTGGACAAATAATTCTCTTGGGCGGTGGTTACATTCCATTATTCCAAATGTTTCTTCGAGAGCGTGATTCAAAGGTCTGGATGTAAGTCGGGGATTCATTCGAGTGATGTCAAGACTTATGTCCAACCACTACTCGCTAGACGCACATCTCTATAGAATAAACCTCGTTGACAGCAATATATGTAGGTGCAGAACCGGTTATGATGACATCGATCACGCAGTTTGGTATTGCCCGGGTAATGACACCTCCAGAGCACGACTATTGGATACCCTAGTGGCCCGAGGTAGACAACCCTTCCGTGAAGTAAGAGATGTATTGGGAACACGTGATCTTCCCTACATGCAAGCGATCTACGAATTCCTTTGTTTGTCTGATGTTAGAGTTTGGTGTGACTATCCCCTCCTTTCCAAACAACTTCCCGCCATTGTGTCCCAGTCTTATTATCCTCCTGTTCCTGTGCTACTTGCCCCTGCCAAGCCAGGATTTGGTCAACCGTCCGAGAGTAGTATCTGAAGGAGGCTTCAGAAACCAGTTTCCTACCTAGATCCTTCCAATTGAAATTGTTACCTATTAACCTCGAGCCCGCCACGAGTAATTGGTACCCAATACTAACCTAGAAATACTGCTATTTAAAATGTAAATCAAACATTACTGATTTTGGCTCCGCAAAGTGTCACACACGACTGAACCTAGTAAATAAACGAACTAGTTAAAAAAAAAAACCGATACATTTTCCAAAATTAAAGAACCCAATTAGTTCTAAATTTTGAACATATTGTATTTTCAACCATCTACCTACGTTAACGAATTGTTCTGATGACAACACCATTACATTTGTTGTAATCGCAATGTCACGCCATTAATGCGACAGTACTAATCAAACGCCCTAAAGTACTCTAAACTTCTCTAAAGTTAATAAAGTGGACTTGGACCTCTAAACGTCACAGGAGTTACCTGAACAACCTTGAAGGTCTCGGAACTTCTCAAATCAAAATTGCAGTTGTCTGAAACTAATGAAACTGGCTTGAAGTTCTCTGATCTTTGTCGAAGTCTTACATTTTTTCTTAAGTTTTCGAAATTGTTCTGAAGTTTACGGAACTCTCGTTAAACTGTTTCTGCATTATCTTGATGTACCGCAAATTTCCTGATGCTTTGCTGAAGTTTTCGAAAATTTACTGAGGTTTTCGGAAATACTTTAAAGTTTCTACAATTTATTTGAAGTTAATGAAACAGCCCATAGGTATTTTGATGTTCTCTGATGCTCTTGGGGCCTTCCTGAAGTTCTCACAACTGCCCTGAAATTAACTATTTTATTGATTTATTTATTGAATATAATTCATTTGACAGTAAGTTGTCTTGAAAAGAAACTGCCTTAAACACCTTAAAACTTCCTGGTCTTCTGTTAAATTCCTGATATATTTCTGAAGTTTGCTAACATTCTCAACTCATCCTTACTGGCCTGTAAACTACCTCAATGTTCCCACAATTTTCCTCAAGTTATCTGGGCTTCTATGATGTTGTCTGGACTTCCTTTAAATTCTTTAGATGTCCCTGAATTTCTTAGAACTTCTTGAAAGTTTTTGCATATTCTCTGAAGCTAATTAACCACCTTGATTTTTTTTAAACTTCTTTTGAGCTCTTGAAGAAATGCAGTTTTTTTACCTTGTCCAACGTTCAAATAGTTGGTGAAACTTCTTTGAAATTCTCGGAATTTATTATCCATCATCGTAACTTTTATTAGGTTCCTTAAAATATCGTAAAGTTAATGGGACTGCTATGAAATTATTTAAGATTCCCTGATATTTTTGAACCTCACTTAATTTTTCATAATCCTCCTGAAGTTGTTATTGAAAATTCCGAAAAATTAATGGAATTGTAATAAAGATCACCGTAAATCTCTGGATTTCCATAAATTTATTGGAAAATTGCGATGTTTCCGAAACTCCCTTGGACATCTTTTCGAACTGTTTGAAAATTACCAAATTAGTGGTACTGTCCTAAACTTTTCAAAATTTTCCTTATATTCATGGAGCTTTCTGCATTGAAGATTCAAATCTTACGTATCTTCCATAAAGATCTTCCCTGAACTTTTATAAATTTCCTGCAATCCTGAAGTTGTTTGAACTGCCTACTGCTTGAGAATTCCCAAATAAAATCAAATTGTTTGTATGTATCTGATGGGAGCAACGCATTTTTCATTTGTGGAATTTTTCCAAACTTTGTGCGGAGCAATATGTTTAAATGCATTTTTTTTTTCTTAGTTTTCAACTATAGATAGAGTTTTTATATGGTATAGGCTGTCCTCATTTTTGAACAATGTTTGAACGTCCTCTTTTTGGCCAAAATAACCTCCTTTTTAACCCTTGCGTATTTTTTGGTAACATTGTCATGGCATTATTTTAATTTTATTTTGATCCAATCCCATTTAACAGATGCCATTCAAGATTGGGACGAGCTCAACTAGATCAAACACTATTAAAATTGAATTATGAAGGCTGGTTTGATGTGTCCGTCAGAAGAGATAACTGCTTTTCTAATTAGAAGTAATTCAATAAGTAAACCCCAAATTTGAGAGAAACCTAACGATTAAACCAAAACGAATCAGTGATTGAATTGATGATTTTGTAAATCATAAATGTTGTGATAGCGCACATATATTGTCGCGCTTATGTTAAATTATCATTTGGTGAAGGTCGAAGCGCACCGCTCTTAAGCGAACTGCAACCCCGCTCATAAGGATTTTACACAGGTGTGTAACTTAGATAGTTTTTTTTTATAGCAGCGGCTTGAGGAGCGAATCCTGGATAAAGGGCCGCCGTGTGTTAAATCAATGGGCGCAGTCGTACGGCCATAAACAGAGAACAGATGGTATAATCCCATTTTGATAAATTATGCTGCCACACACAGCTCATATAGACAAAACGATCCAATAATTGCATATGAGATATGTCTCATAAATGAAACACACCATTGTAGAAGCCTATTCCCACTAGGGTTGCTTCCACTCACTTGATATAAAAAATATTTTCTGAATTTTGAAATCATTAGATGTTATAATGATATTTTGTCATAAAAGGAGGTTGAAAGGTAAGTGTTTAATACAGAAAACCTGTCAAATTCGCTTTCAGATAGTCACAATCTGCGATTTTACGATTCGCGACCGCTCACTCTGAGTGAACACTCACGAATCATAAAATCGCAGATTGTAATACTCTGGAATCGAAATCGACAGGTTATATGTGTCAAACACTTGCCTTTCAACCTCCTTTTGTATCTAACAATGACACAATATCATTATAACATCTAATGATTTCAAAATTCAGAATTTTTATATCAAGTGAGTGGAAGGAAGCCTGCTCACTATTACCAACTTATTTAAAATAAATAGTTTTAGTTACCATATGGGCTGAGCACTGCCTGTGCACGCCTCTGGACGGAATCGACATGCCGTGGAAATTTCGACATTAGAAGTTGGTTCTATTGATGGCAACCGTTCCTTGTGTATAAATGAGACATGCCTCCCTAGAGGGTCTCCGTTCAACGATCGGAGCTTTACTTTGTATACGGGACGATACCGTTTTTCGCGACGATGACGAAGAAGAAGATGCTTACCGGGAACGACAGCAGCTCGCAGAGACCTTGTCCTGATGATGTTGGTTTTTGCGCTGAGGCAACGGAAACGGCATCAGCACAGGAAACGGTTACCGTTGCCAATGTCGAATCCGGTTGCAAGCGATAAATGAAACGTAATCTTCGAGTGATGGAATTTGAACCGGTAAACGAACTCACTTCCTATAGGAGTACATCACATTTCATTAATAGATGATGAAAAGGTTATGCGATTCTTCGGCGGTCGGGGACCTAATGTATCTTGATGCAGCACAGGATGTGGCTCTAGATTGTGACCTATCCCCGTGCATTGCATCTATGACCCACAGGATGTACACGAGTTCCTTAATCAATGCAAATAATGTTCAGCAATTTGCAACCGAAGATTATCCACCGTCCGAGAAACGGAGAATCGCAGTTCCTTATATGGTATGTGTATGCTTATGAACACGGCTAATGAATTAATCAATTCTGCAACTCATATTTGCCGACTGAATGTTTGGAGCTTGTTGTTCAAAGAATCAATTTTGACGAGATATATGAGTGGCACGGGTGGTTGGACGTGAGATTTTGCAGCCATGGTAAACAAGTAATCTGATTCAATTAGATGCTTCTCTTTCAAACAACAGGAGAACATGGGTTTTAAACTGTAATTTTTCATGTGTTTTTGACTAGAGGTAGTGTTCTGGCTCACATGAAAATATGTGATTCATTAAAATATGGCACAGTCATCATTCGCTGATGAAATGCAAACTCAACTCACTTGCTGAATATCATTCAATAGGTACAGAATTTCGCAGAACTTTTTGTTTCGGCTCGTTTCGTTTAGAGCAGAATATTTCAAGCTGAGTTTTTCCATGTTTTCGAAATGTAGCGGAATTACGATTATTTAGAACAAAATTGTAACCTGAATTTCAAACTCTCATCTTAAATTTGCAAAATAACTGACAGTACTGCCTCTTAGGAAAGATCCAGAAATGACGTAGCATCGTCACATATCCATAGAAATAAATCGAAACAGCATCATCTATTTGCTTTTTGCTTAAGGAAGTGTTACTACTACCTAAAGCTACAACAAATTTAAACAGCACTTTTCAGTGCTCAGCCTGTAAAATTTTTCTACCTTGTTAAACTATTAATCCTCTTCGATCCTTGTTTGGACCCGAGGTAATCCTTCTTGGATATAGATTTGGAAAATTCCTCTTCGATCCTTCAGATTCTTATAGTAATCTGCTTGGAAGTCGATTTGGATAAAAATTTACTGCCGCCATGGCGCCTAAACGCAAAAGAAAAGGGCAAACTCTTGATTTGCTCACAGATGATGAGAATGATCCATCATCCAAGAAAAACGCTAGTAAACTTTCCCGGCTTAATGCCAAGAAGGAAAAGATTCCCCCTATTGTGATAACCACTTCCGATTTCCATGCTCTTCGCATGGAACTTTTGAATTTCGTGAAAGTTAAGTTTTCACTACAAATTGGACATCGGGGTGAATGCCGTGTATTGGCTGAAACCTTGGACGGATTTAAATGTCTTCTCAAGTATCTTACTGAGAAGAAGCACAATTTTTTTTACTTACGACACCAAAACTGAACGTGTGTTCAAGGTTGTCATGAAAGGACTGCCCAGTGGTGAATCCCTGGATCAGATCAAAGATGAACTGGCAAAATCCTGGCGATTCGCGCAACGGAATTTCTAATGATTTTTATTTAGTTCACTTCAAGTCTAGTGAACTAAACAACCTTAAGGCCTTAGAAAAAGCTAGCCTTATGCTCCATGTCCGAGTGAAGTGGGAATACTTCAGGAAGACTGGAGGAAATTTCCAAAACCTTACTCAGTGCCGTAAGTGCCAGAGATGGGGTCACGGAACTAAAAATTGTTACATGCCAGCTAAATGCATGAATTGTGGTGATTCCTCTCACGCAAAGGACGACTGTCCTGTGAAGGAAGATCCTAAGAAATTTAAATGTTCGAATCGTGGTGAAAACCACAAATCCAATTTTTGGGAATGTAAGACTCGCAGAGCGATCCTACAATCTCGTTTTAACCGTCAGGTAGGAAACGCTCCTCTGCTGTTAACAACGGTCGGCGAGGAACAAATTCTACATTCGTACCCGTAGGTACAAATATCACACCTGCTTCAAATTTTTCATCTGTACCTACTCCTCTCGCTGCTAACAATGTTCAGCGAGTTATTGGAGCTACCTATGCTGCTATTGCAGCGGGTAGAAATCAAAATACTAATCAACGTTCTAACGGAAATTTTGACAATTTTGACTTAGGAAGCATTACTGCCCCTAAAATGGAATTTTTACAGAATTCATTAATTGACATGATTTCTGATATGCTTAAATCTAACTCCATGGTTGATGCTATTCAAACTGGAGTAAAATTTGCAAATAATATTGTCATGACTTTAAAATTCAGTAATGGATTTTAAAGCATTAAATATTTTAAATTGGAATGCTCGATCTCTTAAAGATAATGAAGACGAGCTATTTAACTTTTCGAGAGTTCATAACGTGCATATTGCCGTTATAACTGAAACGTTCCTTAAACCTGACCATAAGGTTAAGAAGGACTCAAATTATTTAATTTATAGAAATGATCGTCTTGATGGACCCAGTGGTGGCGTTGCCATCATTATTCATAGACGAATCAAACATAAAATGCTTTCTTCATTTGAAACCAAAGTTTTTGAAACTTTGGGAGTATCTGTTGAAACAAAATTTGGACAACTTACGTTTATAGCTGCCTATTTGCCATTCCAATGCGTAGGCCAGCAAAAGAATTTTCTCAAGGGTGACCTCCAGAAACTTACCCGTCATAGGTCTAAATTCTCCTTTGACTATATATGTTTTAGTATTACTTCTACGTGAAGTCAACGATTTACATAGTTGAAGATGCTAATTTCAAATAACAGACTGTAGTGGTAATTTTTATACGATAGATGGAGTAGATGAAAGCATAGAGTTGATAGTTCCGTTAGAGTACGGCAGTGTGAATATTGCATATAGATATTAGAATAGCGAGCTAGAACAACTTTTAAGGAAGGTACAAATCGGTTTTTTCATCTCTCTTTACCAAACTCCCCCCTTTGGAGAGGGATGGTGAGGGGTGTCCCCCCCCCGCCACCACTGGCAAAAAGAGATGAAAACCGACCCGCTCAAGTACCAACTGTGTGTTTGAAACAGTTATCTATATACAATATTCACACTGCCGTACTCTAACGGAACTATCAACTCTATGCTTTCATCTACTCCATCTATCGTATAAAAATTACCACTACAGTCTGTTATTTGAAATTAGCATCTTCAACTATCTAAATTCTTCATTATTGGTGATTTTAATGCAAAACACCGCTCATGGAATAATGCTCAAAGCAATTCCAATGGTAATATTCTGTTTGATGATTGTTCTGCAGGTTATTACACTATTCAATATCCAAACAGCCCAACATGCTTTTCTTCTGCAAGAAATCCCTCAACTATTGATTTGGTCTTAACTGATTCATGTCAACTTTGTAGCCAATTGGTTACCCATGCTGTCTCTGAATCTCTGACTACTTCTATAGTTGAAGCAAGAGCTGCCTCAGTACCAAAAATGCGAGGTTAAATTCGATTCAATTATAATAGACGACGATCTTCAGCTATTGATCCGTCTTAAAAATGTCCGTAGGAGACAATATCAAAGAACACGCGATCCTGCCATGAAAGTTATCTGGCGGGATTTGCAAAAACAAATTAAAAAGCGATTCTCTGCCCTGAGGAACAAAACTTTTGAAAATAATGTTTCTAAATTAGACCCGAGTTCCAAACCCTTTTGGAAACTCACAAAAATTTTGAAAAAACCTCAAAAGTAAATTCCAGCGCTTAAAGAAGGTGGTAAAATTTTAATCACAAATTTGGAAAAAGCTCAGAAACTTGCTAAGCAATTCAAGAGTTCCCATAATTTCAGTTTGGGTCTTACTAGTCCTATTGAGAATCAGGTTGCTCGGGATTATCTGAATATTCAGAAATCATCAAACATATTTTCCCGAAAGAAAATATTTATTTTCTATCGGGAAAATATTTTTGATGATTCCTGGGGGACTGATTTGGACGAAGTAAGGTTTATAACTAAAAAGTTTCAAAATATGAAAGCTCCAGGTGATGATGGAATTTTCTAAATCCTCAACAAAAAACTCCCAGAGAGTACCTTGTCTTTCTTGGTAAAATTATTTAACAGATGTTTCCATTTGGCATACTTTCCTGATAAATGGAAAAATGCAAAAGTTGTTCCAATTTTGAAGCCGGATAAAAATCCAGCTGAAGCTTCTAGCTACCGTCCAATAAGTTTGCTTTCTTCAATAAGTAAACTTTTTGAAAGGATAATTTTAAATATAATGATGCTTCACATCAATACGAACTCAATTTTTGCAGATGGGCAGTTTGGATTTCGCCATGGGCATTCAACTACTTATCAACTCTTAAAAGTTACCAATTTAATTCGTTCAAACAAATCTGAAGGCCACTCAACTGGAGTTGCTCTTCTAGACATAGAAAAAGCATTCGACAGTGTTTGGCATGAAGGTTTGATTGCTAAATTGAAAAAGTTTAAGTTTCCCCCTACATTATGAAATTAGTTCAGAATTATTTAACTGACAGAACTCTGCAGGTAAATTACCAAAATTCCAAATTCAATCGACTACCTCCTGTTAGTGCAGAAGTTCCTCAGGGTAGCATTCTTGGGCCTATATTGTTTAACATTTTCACTTCGGACCTCCCTGATTTGCCTCAGGGTTGCCACAAATCTTTGCTCGCTGATGACACAGGCATTTCCGCTAAAGGAAGAAGTCTTCGTGTTATTTGCAGCAGACTGCAGAAAAGTTTAGATATTTTCTCTTCTTATTTACAAAAATGGAAGATTTCTCCCAATGCTTCCAAAACTCAACTTATAATATTTCCACATAAGCCTAGAGCTTCGTTTTTGAAACCTAGTAGTAGTCACATAGTCACTTTGAACGGGGTTCCAATTTCCTAGTCAAACCAAGTTGGATTAATACTTGACCAAAAATTAACTTTTGAAGATCACATGGAGGACATTCAAGCCAAATGTAACAAATATATAAAATGTTTGTATCTTCTTATAAACAGGAAATCCAAACTTTGCCTGACGAATAAACTTCTAATATTTAAACAAGTTTTTAGACCGGCCATGCTTTACGCTGTGCCAATATGGTCTAGTTGCTGCACTACCAGGAAAAAAGCACTTCAAAGGATTCAGAACAAAGTTCTGAAGATATTTTTGAAGTTGCCTCCCTGGTACAGTACTATCGAAGTACATAGAATTTCGAATGTTGTGACTTTAGAACAAATATCCAACAACAAAATTAATAATTTCAGGCAAAAATCGTTGCAATCCTCAATTGCAACGATTAATTCTCTTTATACTTAGATAAGATTAAGTTTTAGTTTTTAGTTTTAAGATATCAATTGTTATACTGACATGCAGGTTTAAAAAAATCTGTTTAAAATACTGAATTTCCAAGACAGGAACAATGTAAAAATACTTAGATATATATCATAACAATTAAGGCTGGTAAGTTACTGTAGTAACTGGAGCACCTAGGTTAAAATGAAATGTAATTTATTTTGAATTGGGAACAAATAAAGAGTTAAAAAAAGCATCGAATTTTACATTTTCTTTCGTAGATGATTATTGAGTGGATAAAATTAAAAAAAACTCTTCTACTTTTCGAAAGATATCTGTTCTATTACTGCTATTGGTTTAATTGTATTAAAAAAGTTCAACTAAGGCAAACAATCATATGTATATATATACTTAACTTGAAATCATAAACTTCAGATAATCTTCAAAACACAACCTTCATTGACGCTTAGAGTACAAATTAAATTATTTTAGTGATAACTCACGATCGTGACCAGATAGAAGTTTTTTGTCAACAGAAAATTTATTCAAATAGGCGAGATCCGTTTAGAAATTAAATTGGGAATTGACTCCTTGGTTGGTGCCAGAGTACAACTATTGTTCTTCTAGTGCTTACGCTAACTGAAAGTCAGCGTAAAGCTCCAGTTGGGACTTAATAAAACAAAAAAAGAAGTAAAAAATTTAATTTTCAGGATTTTGAAAAAAAATACTTTTTTTTATTGTGAACGAAATTTAGTAAATTTAGAACAAATTAAAATAGTAGGGTTTTGACTACAAATAATAAAATTTTTAGCTAATTTTGTTCATTGTCATCAAATAACAGAGTGAACAATGGTAGTCTAATAAAACACGATTTTCTAAAATCTTAGGGATACTTGAAATTACAAAAGCGACATTATTTGATCAACGTCAGAATTAGGCCGAGAGGAAACGATTTTAAATGCCGATTTCTCATGAATCACTTCCTCATCCTTGAAAATCTCTAGCACCATTTGGTAGAGGAAGATTTCTGCATCAGATGTTTTGTTGCGATGGCATGTTTGGATGTACTAGAAATATACCTTTAAAGTTCAACGTTGACCCAGCTAAATTTATATTCTGACAATCGATCATCAAACTAGTCGCAGTGGTTTGGATCTCCAAAAACCAATGTATCATTTTCCAAAGTTTAAGTCCCAATCAAAATTCTATAGAATCCTAAGATGGATACAGATGAATTCCAACTTGGATTTAATATGAATCAAATAGAATCTCAGCATTTTAAATTCAATGATTTTTAGTTCTAATGAGGCCCGTACAAGAAAGAAAGGCCAGCTATTTAGCTTGCTGGTTACTTGGGTATGTTTTGTCAATATTTGAATCACTTTGCAAAGTATCAGAATCTTGATTTTATTTGTATGTGCATTTAATTGTTTGAATCTTACAAAAATTCCTATGTTTGATAATTTGAAAACCTTTTTTGACCACCGCGTCCTAGCAAGAAGTACGGTCGACTTGTTTCGCGCTCCGTTAATTTGGAAGTTTTCTCGCTATTATCTGACGTAAATAATCAGTTTTTCTCGCTTAGTTATTCCTGGCATAATTCCGGATAAATTTATCAAAAAGTGAGTTTTTTTCTGAGAAGAAAGTGTGTTTTCGGGATCATCGAAAATTGTTTTTGCGATTGGCAATTCGCCAATCATTTTGCGCACCATCGGTGCGTGGTCACGCATACCTGTGCACACGGATCATCGTCATCGAGTGTCAGCATCTGTCTCCACATTCAAACCGCTCATCCATCATCGTGTGTTCAGCTGAGTGCCGAGCTTCATACAAGCACACACCAACGAAGACCGCCCGCACACGCGGATCGAAGATCATCAAAGCTGCGCGTCGCTCCGCTGCTGCTGTGTAAACGCTCGGTGATAGTAGTATAGGATTATCAGATAAGTTTTTGTTCTTGTTTCTTTCTTTCTCCCATCTGTTAAATTTTAAGTTTGTGTTTCTGTGTTAGTATTTTTTTTTTCTTCGTGTATTGTGTCCGAGTAATTTTGATTATCGTTGCAGTGGTAGAGCGTTTTTCGCTCCCACTAGTACGGCAAAATGGACATTTTGTCGGAAGACGAAATGGACGTTTTGTCGGAAGACGACACCACTTTGCCACGCGATAACAAGAAGGGTCGAAAACGTCTGTCATCCCAGAAATCAGATGATGCCATCCCTGCTTCGTCATCTCAGTCTGGTAATGGACAGGGACAGATAAGCCCTCGATCGCGAGCCTACCCAGAACTCGACTGGCCCATGGGTTGTTTACTTTCAGCCCAAAAAGAAACCTTTGAATGTAATGCAAATTACTAATGATCTGACGAAGCGGTTCTCGGCCGTGACCGAAATCTCGAAGGTGAGGTACAATAAACTTCGCGTTGTCGTCTCTAACCTGAAACAAGCTAACGAGATTGCTGCCTCCCAGCTCTTTACACTCGAGTATAGAGTGTACATCCCAGCTCGTAATGTGGAGATCGAAGGTGTGGTCACCGAAGCGAGTCTGACCCCCGAGATCTTGGCAAAGCAAGCGGTTGGCCGTTTCAAGAACCCCTTGCTTCCCACGGTTGAGATACTGGAAGTCCAGAAGTTGAACGCAGTATCTTTCAGCGAGGGTAAAAAGAGCTTTACCCCCACATACTCGTTTCGGGTGACCTTTTCTGGTTCAGCCCTTCCTCACTACATCGAGTTGGGAAAACTTCGGCTACCTGTGCGTTTGTTTGTTCCTCGGGTCATGAACTGCCAAACTGCAAACAGTTGGGACATACGGCCTCTCACTGTGGCAGCAAGGCACGCTGTTCCAAATGCGGGGAGAAGCACGAGGATGGCGCCTGCACAGTCACTGCACCAAAATGCGTGTACTGTAAGGGAACTCCTCATGGTCTCTCATCGTGCCCGGCGTACAAACAACGCGGGGAGAAACTAGAACGCTCTCTTAAGGAGCGTTCCAGACAGTCTTTTGCAGCAATGCTAAAAATAGCCACACCATCAACCAACGACAAAAATCCCTTTGCTGTTTTGTCTGATGACGAGTCTGACTCTGACTTGGCTGAGGAGGGAGTTTCTTTCAGTTTTCCGGAAGGTTCTGCACGGAAACGAAAACGCATCCGTTCGCGGAAAGTTGCAGATAAGGAACCCCAAATCAGCTTGCCCAAATCAAGGAGTGATGGAAAAAAGGAAGTTTCAACTCCTCCTGGTTTCCGCGGAACTGACTATAACCAGAACTTTCCATCTCTCCCGGGGACATCAAAAACCCCTGATGGCCCATTTTTAAGAACAGAAGCCCCTTCTTCATCCGGCTTGTTCTCATTTGATAAAATTGTGGACGATATTCTCAAGTACCTCAATATTTCTGATCCTCTCAAAAGCATTGTTCTGGCAATGCTTCCTTCTGTGAAGACCCTCTTGAAGCAATTGACATTGAAGTGGCCCCTCATTGCAGCAATCATTTCCTTCGATGGATAATTTTCCAAACGAGGTCGGGGATTTGATCACTGTTCTACAATGGAATTGTCGAAGTCTCATTCCTAAATTAGATTCTTTTAAGTATTTAATTCACAATAATGATTGTGATGCATTTGCTGTTTGTGAAACTTGGCTCTCTTCAGATATCGATCTTCCTTTTTATGATTTTAACATTATTCGACTGGATCGTGAGGATCAAAAAGTGCCATTCCTTCTATAGAGTGAATCTTCCACAATTTCCAGGTATTGAAGTTGTTGCATGTCAGGCTATTATTAAAGGTAAGAGCCTTTGTATTGCTTCTGTTTATATTCCTCCTAGAGCCGTTGTTAATCGCAAACAACTTTCAGATATCTGTTCGGTACTTCCTGCTCCACGGTTGATTATGGGAGATTTGAATTCCCACGGTACAGGCTGGGGGGAACTGCATGATGACAACCGTTCTACTTTGATATATGACCTCTGCGACAGCTTTAATATGACAATTCTTAACAATGGAGAAGTAACACGTTTGGCTGGCCCATCCTCGAATGGAAGTAGATTAGACCTCACACTTTGCTCTAACTCATTATCGTTGGATTGCACGTGGAATGTGATCCAAGATCCCCACGGTAGTGATCACTTGCCGATCAAAGTTTCAGTTGCCAGTGGGTTCAATCCGTCGGAACCCGTTAACGTCGCGTACGATCTTACCCGTAATATCGATTGGACAAAGTTCAAGAATGTGATAGAAGATGCCCTAACGTCGGTAGAAGGGCTTCCACCGTTGGAGGAATATAACTTCCTCTCCAATCTGATCTTGGACAGCGCGCTTCAAGCTCAAACTCGGCCGGTTCCAGGAACGTCTTTCCGTAGGAAACCTCCTTCCCCTTGGTGGGACCAGCAATGCACTGAGGTTTATCGTAAAAAGTCCGACGCGTTTAAGCTTTTCCGGAAACGTGGAACACCCGTACATTTCGAAGCGTACTCGGCTCTTGAACGCGAACTCAAGAGCCTCATCAAAGCCAAGAAACGCGGATACTGGCGGCAATTCGTGGACGGATTATCGCGCGAAACGTCGATGAATACGCTTTGGAATGCGGCGCGAAGGATGCGTAACCGGTCTTCAAACAACGAGAGCGAGGAGTACTCCGATAGTTGGATTCTCAAGTTCGCGCGAAAAGTATGTCCTGATTCTGTGCCGGCACAGATGATTCCTCGCGAAACGACGAATTCGGTAGACGAGATCAGCCAGCCTTTTTCAATGCTGGAGCTCTCACTCGCGCTCCTTTCGTGTGGCAATTCGGCTCCGGGGGCTGATAGAATCAAGTTCAACTTGTTGAAGAACCTCCCAGACGTCGCTAAGAGGCGCATGTTGAACTTGTTTGGTCAGTTCCTGGAGCTTAATATTGTTCCGGATGATTGGAGGCAGGTGAGAGTTATAGCCATTAAAAAGCCTGGAAAACCCGCGTCAGATCACAATTCATATCGTCCCATTGCGATGTTATCGTGTATTCGAAAATTGTTGGAGGAAATGATCCTTTTTCGCCTGGACAAATGGGTTGAGTTGAACCACCTACTCTCAGATACTCAATTTGGTTTCCGTAGGGGCAAGGGAACGAACGACTGTCTCACGTTGCTTTCCACTGAAATTCAGTTGGCTTTTGCTAATAAAGAGCAAATGGCTTCTGTCTTCTTGGATATTAAGGGGGCTTTTGATTCAGTATCGGTTGAAGTCCTTTCAGACAAACTCCACGCTTGTGGCCTTTCTCCTTTAATTAATAACTTTTTGTACAATTTGCTGTCAGAGAAACATATGAGCTTTTCTCATGGAAACTCTACAGCTTCACGATTTAGCTGCATGGGTCTCCCCCAGGGCTCATGTTTAAGCCCCCTTCTGTATAATTTCTACGTCAGAGAAATTGACAATTGTCTAAGGGACAACTGCACGTTGAGACAACTTGCAGATGACGGAGTAGTGTCTATGACAGGACCCAGAGAGGCCGACCTGCAAGGACCCTTACAGGATACCTTAGACAATTTGTCTACTTGGGCTATCCAGCTAGGTATCGAATTCTCCACGGAGAAAACTGAGTTGGTCGTTTTTTCTAGGAAGCATAGCCCAGCACAACCAAAGCTTCAACTTTTGGGTAAACCGATCACTCATTCTATGTCCTTCAAATATCTTGGGGTCTGGTTCGATTCAAAATGCACCTGGAGATCCCACATTGAGTATCTGAAGCGGAAATGCCAACAAAGGATCAATTTTCTCCGAACAATTACCGGAACGTGGTGGGGAGCCCATCCGCAAGATCTTCTAACGTTGTACCGGACAACGATTTTATCGGTTTTAGAGTACGGTAGTTTTTGTTTCCAGTCGGCGGCTAAAACGCACATCATCAAACTGGAACGGATCCAGTATCGCTGTCTTCGTATCGCGTTAGGATGCATGCACTCGACTCATACGATGAGTCTCGAAGTGTTAGCGGGCATGTTGCCACTCTCTGATCGATTTTCGGAATTATCCCTCAGGCTCCTCACCCGTTGTGAAATTATGAACCCACTGGTGATTGCAAACTTTGAGAAGCTTCTTGAGATAAACCCTCAAACTCGTTTTATGTCATTGTACTACGTGTACATAACACAGGATGTCAGCCCTTCGCAGCATAATCCCTATCGTGTTTGCTTCTCCGACTTCGACAGTTCTGTTCATTTTGATTTATCAATGACGCAAGAGATTCGCGGAATCCCAGAGCATCATCGTTCCATGATTGCTCCGTCAATTTTCGCTGCAAAGTTTGGCCAAGTTGATTCCGCAAGATCGTTCTTCACAGATGGATCACTAATAGAGGCGTCCGCTGGTTTTGGTATTTATAACGAATTTCATAGCGCCTCTCGAATGCTTCATGCTCCTTGTTCCGTATATGTTGCGGAGCTGGCGGCAATACATTATACGCTAGAAACGATCGCCTCACTTGCACCAGAGCATTATTTTATTTTTACGGATAGTCTCAGTTCTATCGAGGCTATTCGCTCCATGAGGCCGGTAAAGCACTCCTCGTATTTTCTCATGAAAATACGAGAGATTCTAAGTGCTTTATCTTTAAGATCTTTTGTCATCACCTTTGCATGGGTCCCATCTCATTGCTCGATTCCGGGCAATGAGAAGGCGGACTCGCTTGCAAAGGTGGGCGCTATGGAAGGCGATATTTACGATCGACAAATCGCCTACGACGAATTTTTCTTCATTTATCGTCAACAGTCCCTCGCCAGCTGGCAAAATAAATGGAGTGAAGGGAGTTTGGGACGATGGTTATATTCAATCATCCCTAAGGTGTCGAAGTGTCCTTGGTTCAAGGGGTTGGATGTGGGTCGAGACTTCATTCGTATGATGTCTCGCCTCATGTCCAATCACTACTCGTCAAACGCTCACTTGTTCCGTGTTGGGCTGGGGGACAGTAATCTCTGTGAATGTGGACAAGGTTACCAGGACGCAGATCACATTATTTGGTCATGTGCTGAGCACCGTGGAGTCAGATCCGAGTTGTACGATTCCCTTCGGGCTCGAGGTAGACAACCTAATGTTCCAGTTCGGGATATTTTGGCTAGACGCGATCTGGAGTTTATGCAACTCATATATGTTTTCTTGAAGAATATTAACCATAGATTGTAAGTTTGATTAACCTTGTGTTTAGTTTGTGTTTTGTATGTGTGTGTGTTTTTTTTTGTAGATTTGTTTCTGTAATAATTGTATAATTACAGAGTTGATATAACGTCGATAGGATTAAGTATATGTTTTAGAAATAGTGAAATTTTTGAATCATAAATCATATTCCAAATCTCCTTTTCCCTCTCCCGATCCAAACAATTGTCATCCACTAACCTCGAGAAGACCGCGAGCAATCGGTTCCAATCCTTTAATTTTAGATTTAAGACATTTATAATGTATAAACAAAATGATAACTTGGCTCTGTAAAGTTTATTCGATTGAGCCTGTACAAATAAAGTAATTAACAAAAAAAAAAAAAAATAATTTGAAAACACACAACGTCAATGTTCTATCGCCATGTGGTAAAATGTAGAGCTATATTACATTGAAAATGGTATCTGATGGTTCATTTTCAGCGCAGGAGTCTATTTTAGTGCAAAATGCGCAATACTGCCTGCACTACATTTATTTCTAGCTGGAAGTAATTTGAAGTTCATGCATAAGTTCTCTGTTGCCAATTTAAAGGAAAGGGAATCTTCCAAAAACCGTGATCTGAGTTCCATGGAGTTGTTCAACCTCTAAATGGCAGTCCAAAATCAAATTAGATCATTGATGTATTATCAACATTATCGATTAAAAGACTTTTGAACAGAAATTGGTGATGGGTGCCAGAATCTATTTTCAATCTCGGCTATCAGAAAAATAAACACATCTATTTAGTTTTGTAAATAAAAACAAGCAAATTTCAGGAATTGGAAAACGCCGCCTTCGTCACCTGCTGAGTACGGTGCTGTATACTCTATGATACCTAGGGAAGTAACGAAATTTTCTAACCCGAAAGACCTTTCTACACAGCACTGAATTTTACGTAAACTAGTGCTTGTAAGAAATGTTGCCTACAAAGATGGATGGTTGCATACAATAATTATTACTTTACATGATCTAAAATGAAAATTTGTATGATATATGACGCTCCATTGAAGTGCGTCATACCCAAGTTTTATCAAGGTTTTACAACATTCTACTCACACTAAGCATAATGAAAAATTACATGCGACGTAATCTATTACTAACCGTAAACAAATGGAGCATGCCATGCAATTGTACCTCAAACATGTAAATGTACATGCATACTATGTAAATTTACCTGCAAGTCATGTAAACTTCTATGGTAAATTTTGTATAATATTACGTTTTTTCCTGTAAAATTACATGTTTTTTTTGGCAAAACAATTACATGAGAAAGATTGAATTTCACAACACTTTTTTGCTGCGCAAATGTAAATCATGGTCTACAGAACCTTCATTAAACCAAAATTGTTATTTGGGATAGTACACCGTTGGAAAAATTCATGTAATTTTTTGCGAATTATAGCGCACATGAAGTTAACGCTATAGATGCGTATGTGAATTTAAGCGCAATATCGCATAAACCAACTATATTGAATACAAGCTTGTAAAATTATTTGGGGTTTATGCCAACTTTAGCTCAAAATTAAACGAGAGACGAACAAGCGATAGTTAAAATTAATTTTTTTTTCTGTCCACTCTAAAAATCTGAAAATTACACGAGCTTGAATTTACGTAAGATCTAATTGTCATGTAATTCTATAAACGACTTAATTTTATGTGTACATAGACACACTTAAAAAAATAAAGGTTGAAATTTAATAATAAACAAATGATGTGAAATTGTTCTGAGCATCGTGGAGTCAGATCAGAGCTGTGCGATTCCCTTCGGGCTCGAGGTAGACAACCTAATGTTCCAGTTCGGGATATTTTGGCTAGACGTGATCTGGAGTTTATGAAACTCATATATGTATACTTTAAGAATACTAACCTTAGATTGTAAGTTTGATTAACCTTGTGTTTAGTTAGTGTATTGTGCGTGTAGTTTTTTTTAATGTTTGTTTTCAAGATGAATAGAAATAAGTTCATGTTTTAGGATTAATTAAATATTTGTATAATAAATCATATTTCAAACCTCCTTCTCCCTTTCCCCATCCAAAAAATTGTAAATCTCCATTAACCTCGAGACGACCACGAGTAATCAGTTCAATTCCTTTAACTCTAGATTTAAGACATTAATCATGTATAATGCAAATGATAACTCGGCTCTGTAAAGTTTATTCGATTGAGCCTGTACAAATAAATTAATTTAAAAAAAATGATGTGAACTGAATGTAATGCTGAACAATATGTAATGCTTTTTAAAATTAGGTGTAAAAGAACATAAAATTACATGACCGAAAAGTGAAAAATAAATTCATGACAGATTTTAATGTCGAAATGAATGTAAAATTACATTATGCTTAAGCTCGGCGACAACGAACCTGAAAGCTGTAAGTAAAGCTTGGATCTTCATCGGCAACGCAAAAAAAATGAGTGTCCGGTGCAATATATGTGGTTTGAACTGCGCAAATACCACATTTTATAAAAAAAACACATTCAGCTACATAGCAATTCGCAAGCCTTTAACTGCGTGTTTGGATTTGAAGTGATGTTTAAGTCGTTTTTGGCATATCGACAGCACTTGGGCAGCGCCATAATGAACGGTAGAATGAAATTTTATACGAAAGTCCTATAATATCATGCAATTAATTAATTAATTTAGCTTTATTTAGGAGGCTTTCAGCCTTAGGCTGGTTCGCCTCCGCGTAATATCATGCAGTGTCAAAACCAAAGATTTTAAATCATTCGTTAAACATGCAATGCACCACATTTCCGCAGGAGAGCCTATTTTTTGCCCGTTGAATTGCCGGAGAACCAAACCATTCGAAACACCAAACAGCTTGAGAATCCACAAGTACTATCATCAAGTGGGTTCCAAATAGAAAACAATCTAAGATTTGTACAGTAAATTGTCCCAACACCCCACCGCGTTCAAATTAATACCCCAGTACTCAAATAGTGGAAGACAGTTGTGATGAAAATTAAACAAACAGTGGTATCCAGAAGTCAATTGAAATTATGTTTGGAAATTTAATTTTTAAATTGGTTACTCAAAATCACGTAAATGAGACCGTTGTCCAAGACATTGTGATTGCGTTGGAAGAGGTTGCCGTTGCTCAAAACAATGTTTGGAAAATGAAGTGTGAATCATTTGCTAAGTTTGCCTCTAAATGCAAAAAGACCGATGTGTTCGAATAATTTTCGGCTCTAGCGGAGTGATCCACTGATTTGAGAAAATGACGAAGAGGGGATGGGGGGCTTTTGTTAATTTTTCCTTACGGAATACAAGATAGGAGATATTTAAGGGAAACGTCACTGCTGGAAATGTATTTTATTTCAAAAAATACTTTTTTTTCCTTGATTTGTTTTCCGTCGATCTTGTTTTCCGTGCTGAGCACCAATGCTACCGATGCCAGGAAGGCAGCTCCCACACCTGGACCCTACCTATCGACCCATCAACTCATGAACCGGGGACCAACGGCTTAACTTCCCTTCCGAAGGAAGGCGTGATCAGAGATGTTATGCCTCAGAACATCCCGGCGGCGCCGACTGGGATTGAACCCAGGCCTGCTGGGGTGAGAGGTAATCACGCTTACCACTACACGACCGGCGCCGCTTCAAAAAATACTTGGAAGTGCTGTGATGGAATGCAAACGGGAAGAAAGGAACAGTTCGAAATAAGGATAAACAGTGAAAATCAGGATATCTTTCAAAACCATTGATATGGATGCATAGGAATTGAAAATGAATGAATGGGATGAAAATAATATTTTCTTGATTTTTTTTACTGACGGCGATATATATCTAAGTGTGTATATAATACACACTTAGAAATAACTATTTTTACGTGAGACGTAATCCACATTAGACGTAAATCATGGAACGTAACCAAACATTTCATGTAAAATTAAGTGTTGTCAAACCGAAACATAAGCCACTCGACGAAGAGAACGTTTGATTGAATCGATTTTATCGTTTCTTTCAATTGATTCTTATGTCAAAAGGGCCACTTACATGTGTCGGTCTCAGGGAACCGAAATTTACATGACTTTTTCGTAGTGTGTATGCAGAATTTGTGGGTGTACCTCGGATGTGGATTGAGGATACATTATACATTACAGCTGTCTTTTTGAATATGCACACTTAGAAAAATTCTCGATAACTTTTTCAAATGAACGTATCAGCTTTTGTAAACAATACATTTGATCGTTGATTTGGCGTGGCTCGCACACGCATTAACACTATCATCAGATAGAAGAAATGTTCCCCTACCTGTTAGTGGTGTTAGTAAGTGTGTGCGAGCTACCAGTTACGCCAAATCAACGATCAAATGCATTGTTTACAAAAGCTGATACGTCCCTTTGAAAAAGTGATCGAGAATTAATGTTAATTTACGTGATCTGAGACTGACATATACGAGTGAGTGGCGGAGACGAGCCAGCCAACGGCTGAAAGTCTCCTTAATAAAGATATAAAAAAAAAAAAATATGCGAGTGTCAATTTTCACAAAATTATATTAGACGAAAAATTCAGCTCAATTTTACGTACTTTCGAATTTTTCAGTCTCGGAGCACTGTAAGCTTAGGTATTTCTAAGTGTGTAGGTATGAGATGACTTATTTAAAGGAAAATTATGTCTAAAAAGATGTAAAATTGCAGGTTTTTGAAAAAATTGCAAAATCAGTAAAAATAAGTACAGTGACTTAAATTTACGTCACGACATGTAAAGGTAAATTTACATGAAGTTTTTCGATTGTGTGCAACAGAAATTTACACTACTTTTCGAACAGTGTAGACCGGCTTGGTTATAGCGTTTCTTAAATCATTAGGCTATCTTTAGTTCCGATTTAGCCAAACAAAATACTCAAAACCAGATTTCCTTGCTAATAAAAGCACTAGTAAAATTGTATTCATTTTATTAGTGATATAATAGATAACCCGCCATTGCAAGATTATCCGCTAGGTTATAGTTTAGAGAGTTGCCAATCCTTAAAACTAAATAGCAAATGCCACCCACAAGTTTAGCAGACACGATGCAAGTACCTGGATGATAATGATAGTCCAATCATCATAAATTGGAGAAATTTTCTGTACTATACAATTTCACCGTCCACCTTCTCGAAGCTCAGGTATCACGAGCGCAATATTTAGTGTGGAACAACAAGACGAAATTGTTATGTTATACATAATAATAATAATAATCAATTATGTTGTAGTCTTCTGTTCCATCATTCTCCACCGTGTTCGGCATGTTCGACATTATCCACATAGCAAACGAGCTCAGCTTGGCCCTCTGAAGTGCTTCTTCAGTTGAAGCCCAAGAGCCCTTTGCTTCGAACGCCACAAAGTCATTTGAATGTGATCAATTTTCCTGAATTTACATAAATTTCAATTTGAATCGAGAGGGAAGCACCCGAACTAGCATTGATTCCTCAAGGTCCAACACACAATAACGCTAAAAAGAGGGCGAAAGGTAGTCCCAGTCGATGTCGATATTTACAACATGGAGCAGGAATGAAAAAAAGCATCAGCGGCATCAGCCAGAAAGATGCGACAGTGGCGCCAGGGCACATCCAATTTCTGGACCACCTGTGTTGCTGTTGCTTTGTTCTACCGGAGTTTGGTCGGTGATTCTCGTGTCCAATTTATACGCTATTTGCTCTTAGCCCAACAACCAGCATATACTTAAATGATGGGGAGGGATCAGGAATTCTTCTCTAGCCACCTTCATTATTCTTGTTCTTCTTCATACATTATTGCTCTAGACTCGTGACTGTTGCTCGAGTTGGGCTATTGCCATCGGAAGATAACTTTGGATCTCTGTTCCGGCTGATGTTAATTTTGCGATACGGATAATGCCGATTTGATTTGGGAAAATGTATGCACCCCTGAAGGTGGGTGTGATTAGTGTACGGAAATATAAACTCGGACCACTTTGTTGATTTGGGTTGACTATGGTCCATATAATGAGTCGAACAATATTGGTTTTTATAGTGTGTATTTAATAAATGTTGCAATTATTTGACACATATTAGAGTAAGTCAGTTTAGTGCATGACTCATTGAGATCGTTGCTAGAGGAAATAGTGTGGTAGCTTTTGGTCGCAAATGTTAGTTCTGTGCCTCCATCTACTGCACTGAAGAAAAGTAATAACGTCGTGATTTTTTTGGTTTTAAGCTGTAATTTTTTGTTGAAATAACGGCTTCAAAACTTCATTGCCTTCATTTCTGATTTGCAAAACGATGATGCACCTTCATGCAAAAAATCTGCGCACAAGAACATTATTTCTCCCCTGACGATAAATGGTAAAGAAGTGTCGAAGCCATAATTTACCCGATTTGAAATATATCAATACGGTTTTGGGCTAGATTGGGAGAGTTTGCTGGAAGTGTGACCAATTTTAGTAAATCTCTTCTTTCTTTTTTTTTGCTGCTATTTCTTGAAGTACATCAAAATAAATTAGTTGTATTTTCCTCATTTGTAATGAAAACATCTATCATTTATTAATCCCCCTAAAAGGGAGATCAGAAACCATTTTTTCAAAATGTTGATCTAGAACGATAATGTTTATTGCAAAGCTATTCCACAAGAAGTGAAAATCGCATATTTTAATCAAATCGAGATAGAGAGCGTTTTGTAAGGATGCACCCCCCAAAACACACTTTTCATTAAAACATGTATTCTTTTAATTTTTAGGTGTTCACTTTGATGTAAAAAGTTGGTTGTAATATCAGAATACACAACATTCTAGAATATAATATACTTGAATCATTATAGGATGAGTTATTGATACTTTTTCCTCTTTTGTCCTCATATTTTGAACGTCGCTCTGGATTATCTCTCTTATGTGCAAAAAAGTGCAAATGAAACTACCTGGATATACAACAAAAAAGAGCTTCAAATGATGGCAAACTTGCTCGTCAATAACTGTCTACTGAGGGAGTTGTGCCTATATCAATTATCCTTTGATAGGCTTACAGAAATCATGGTTGCCTTGCACTTAATACCGCTTAAAAAATCCGTTTCTACGGAAACCGTCTCACTAAACAAAGTTTCCATTACTCAAAGCCTATAACTTGCAAAAATGGATATTATCCTCTTAATCGTTTCCCAAAAGCATCAAAATCGAAGAAAATCTGTCAAATTCATTAAAATCGTGAATCGTGAAGTGTTCTCAGCAACAAGTATGAAGCAATTGAGTAATATTTTCCACCATCAAATGCGAAGGATTTCGGTATGGAGATTTTCAAAAAATCATCGATTTCTCTTCAAACCTTGCTTCCAGTGGTGAATTTTTTTTTTACATTTTGTTCATCTTGTTAATAGTGACATTATGTAGACATATTAAGTCGGACAAATTGCACCATTATTGAATTGATTGACGCCATATTCAAGTCGATTGACCGCCAGCCCATACGATTGAAAGCTGCCTGCCCTTTGGTAGGGAGTGCTGTCAGAATCAGCATGAAATACCTAATAGAAAAGTAAGAAAATAAAATAGAAGGACTGTGAAACAACCACCAAAAGGACGGTCAGGTAAAATATATCGAATCAAACCCTTACAGTTCAATTTAATATCGCTATCATGTGAATTTTCGTAAACCTTCATCTTTATCCTATGGCGTGGTCGAATTCCGCAATCAAATGCTTCAGTAGCATCAGATTGCTAGACAGTTCAGTCATAAATTTGCCGTTGTTGCAGTACAGTTTTAACCATTTCCAAACAAATTATCCGCGAGCACTCTAAACGAGATATAATCAACCACTAGTTGCCACAAGACACCCGTCCGTGATCGCAGCCATCTTGAAGTAAAAGTGAGTAGTCATCGCGGAAAGTCCGAGAGTTCGCGACAGGCTCGAGAACCACGTCGAGGGTATGCAACCAAGCGAAGGAGATTGAGTAATTCTGCCAAAGAAAGCAGCAACGGGGCAAAGCTACGAGAGCAGGAGTTTGAAGTGCAATGGTAAGTGAAGTGAATTGGTAGGTTTTAATTTCCTTTGAATTTTTTAATTCATCATTGGCTCAATTGAATATTTATGTTGTTCTTCATAGTAGTTAGTTGAGATTGATTCGTTGGAACTGGTGGTTAGATTAGGCTACCAGGTCCCAGGGCTGGTCTGGATCTTTAACTTATTGGAAAGATACACGCTAGTGTTACCAGATCAGTGGTAATGTGGACCAAAAGTGCATTTAAAATCCCGCTTGTAATAGTAGATTTGCTTTTTGCTCTGAACTGATTATTGATGGATAAGTATAACATTTGTAAAAAGTTAGAATGTGGCATTTAGTTTAAAAGATTCAGTTGAAACCGCCTTTTTGAATGATTATTTCGTGTTTTTTTTTTATCTTACAGGTCAGCAAACTTTTGGAAAGCATCACCACACAGATTCTATACTGGGTTTAAAATTTATGACTGGGTGGCAATTTTACTTATATATTTATAGAACAACCTACTTTGATGAAAGGTGTCGAAAGTTGATCGAAAGTTGCCAATGAAGCGATAGAGACCGTTGTAAAACTAAAGAAGCTGGTGCAACGAAATCACTAACAGCTTTTAAGTGCAAGATCATGGCACGATCTGTAGAAGTCGGTGTACTCTCAAGAATACCAACAACAACATTGTAAAGTACATAGTCACAAATGTACACAAACAGGTAATTTCTTACTAACTTTATTTATTTTATTGTATATATAATGTATTCGAACTAACCAATTTAAGTTGCACCTATTTATGTTCCGGCACCATCTTCCCCCCCAGGGGGAAGTTGATTCATTATCTGAAGAAGTCCTTGGGCAACCCTATACCCGAATACACAGATCTACAAGTGTTGACTCTGCTCGATACTAACCTATCGAATAACATCAAAATACATTCAGGTGCCCGGGAAAGGAATGCAAACATTTATACGCCATACAATCGAGCGCTTGCTGCAAAAAAATGCTGCTATCCGACCGATGGGTTCATCACTGTGAAACTGCAGTCTCTTCTGAATTTTCATCATGGATGGTAAATGCGAATGAGAAGAATCGAACCATTTTTTCGGATGAAGAACTATTGGAAATTGTACTTTCGGTAAAGTGGGGGATGGATGAAAGTACTGGGAATTTAGACTATAATCAAATGTTTGAAAATGATGATGGAACAAAAACGGATGCCAGAATTTTTTTTTGCCTAATTCTCTTAATAGGAGGGGCTTAAAGTTTGCATCAAAATGCATAAATTTGTACACTTAGAAAAAACCATGAAATTTAGGTGCTCTGAGAGTGACATATACGAGCGTCAATTTTGACATAAATTTGAGTCATAACAGATGCGAAATATAGCTTAATCAAACGTAATTTTCGTCGAGCAACGAACTTTTCAGTTTCGGAGCACTTAATATTACATGACATATTTGTTTACGTCTCATCTTTAGTATCAAAGATGGATTCCATCACGTGTAAAGTAAGTTATTTCTAAGTGTTTAGGTACTGGTATGTTCAATGCTTAGTATCATTATTTTATGACTGTGTTAGGGAAATCACTTTTCTCATCACGGAAACGCCTCGTATTCTGATGAGAAAATTACGCATGTTCGTGCACAAAACGCACGGATTTTTGACGTAGACTTCGTCTTACGGGAAGGTACTGGGAGTAAATCGAAAATCTAAAATTGCGACCGTCACGAAAAGGTCGTCAAGGCTTTGTCGTTTATAGATTAAATTAAAATGCGAATACACCAATCGATAGGAAATACCATTCGTAAGCTGTAGCAATATTTAAAAAAAATAAATAAAATAAAAAGTTATAATTTTATCACTGTTTTCATGAAATAAACGTTCTCCCCAAACTCAGTCCTCATAATCAAGTACAATTTGGTTGCACATCGTGCTGCCTGAATCAGAAAAGTTATAAAACAGCGCTGCTAATGTGCCTCAACTCATTTTCGCTTCGGACGGCGGGTAAGCAGGTAGCAGCAGCAGTAGCAGCAGCAGCAGCAGTAGGAAGGCGGTTCCTGTCAAGCGCGCAGAGTTCGAGTTTTGCACCTCGAACTTTGCGTGTCGTTCCCGTCAAGATCATTGGCTGCTGGTAGCGGCGTCGCCTCAATGGCGCAAGCGCTCCTTGCCTGAATGATAACTACAAATCTCGATTACACTGAGAAAATTCCTCATATTTCGATTATGTGCCACACACATAAATTTTTGCAATGTGATGTCACAAATAATATTTATGTGTGAGACACATAATTAGTTTCAGTCACCATTCAATAAATTTTATGCGTGGTCACACATAAACATTATAGCTAGTGACAAATGATTTTAATTAGCCATTTTTTGTTATTGATGACGATAAATTAATTTTAAATGTTCGGAATATATTGTAGAATACAAGGAGGATATAATAAAATATATCTATTAAATAATTCACCGACGCAAAATAATTTTAATAAATACCACGAAATAGGAATACAATGCACTCAAGCTCATGAAAGACGGATGCCTTCGTGTCTGGACACAACCGGTCCCTCCATTATGTGTCGAGTAAGAATGATCCGGAAGTCCAGCTTCATGTAATCGATCATGATAAAAAGCCACGAGGAGCAGCGTAGGAGTTTTGAGAAGATTCTATGGGCTGCTCTTGCAATACCAATCGATGAGCTTAAAAGCAACCTGTTTGGTTTGCAGAGCGATTCCACTATTTGGATGGTAGCTTTGCGTCATGTCCTGTTCCGGAAACTGCAAATTATCCCGTTTGAAGCACCTAGCTTAAAATCGACGGTTACTGGAATTAGAATTCAAATCAAAATCATAATCTTACACAATTTTTCCTGAAATTTCACCTTCAAATTTTTTCACAATGTTTACATACTGGTTTTCCGTCTCGATTTTGAAATTCCCTTGTTTAGTCGGTAGTAAATTTGTTTTATGTGTACCCACACATAATTTTTTGCCATATGTTATTTCACATGACGGTTATTTGAAACACACATACTTCGCATAAGTTATACACTTGAAGCTTATGAGCTGGTTATAAAATTTATGTGTGGAGCGTTTTATGAATGTTATGTGTGAAATCACATAAATAAAATCTTTGCTGTTTTATCAGTGTACTTTTCGGAAGGACATATCAGCTTTTGTAAACAACGCATTTGATTTGATCGTCGGTTTGGCATATCTAATAGCTCGCCCCACATACTAACACCGCTAACAGGTTGGGAAAATTTTCCCCTATCTGATGGTAGTACTAGCATGCGTGGGCGAGCTACCAGTTACGCCAAATCGACGATCAAATGCGTTGTTTACAAAAGCTGATACGTTCCTTCAAAAAAGTAATCGAGAAATACTTCTTGGGCTGTGTACCAATTGTCGAGTTAAATTTAACTCGTGGTTAAACGTGACATTTCGTAAGTTATTTTCAATGTTCGAAAATGCCGGAAATTGATCAGTTTTCAAACAGAACTCAGCCATGGTTACCAAAATTTAACTTCTAGTCGGTCCGAAATAACCACGCTCGTATAGCAGGGTTATTCGATGAATCATCTGTCACTTTTAACCACGAGTTAAATTCAACTCACCCATTGCGACACAGCCTTGGAAGTAAAATTAGGGCCATCCATAAATTACGTATATTTTTGACCAATTAACTTCCCCTTGGAGCGTGTTTTGCAATACACCTAATACATGGCCGGTCCCAACTTCTGGAACCCCTCTCCTCCCTCAACTACTATTTTATTTATGAAAGTTCCCTAATCATTGGGCAGCACTGAAAGCTTGAAATCCCTCCATTTAATTCTCGGTACATCTTTAATCTATTGATTGAATTGAAAAAAAATCTTAATATGGTTTTTTTTTTAAAGATTTCGTGCGTTTTGTGAACGCAAATTTATTATTTTGCGTAAGAAAACGAGAACGAGGTGTTTCTATGGTGATAAAAAGGATAAATCAAGTCCAACAATTGAAATGGCCTTAACTCAATTTTGTAAACAAACCTTGTTAGACCATTTTCTCGCGAACCAAAACCTTCATTCGCAAACCTAAACCCCAATCGGGTAGAGGAGAATTTCCCCTACCTGTTCATTATGTATGCGGAATTCGGTTTGCGAGAAAATGGCCTTAAGAGGTTTGTTTACAAAATGGAATTTTGGAGCTACCTATACTTATGCTTTTAGATTAGCTATGAAAGCCCCTCCTACTTGGAAAATTATACTATGGAACGATTTATACAACCACAGTGTTTTTTTGCATAATTCTTCAAGTAGGAGGGACTTGCAATGCTTATCTCTTAGCATAAATAGAGGTACCGTCGAGTTTATTTTCTGTGCTAGGTTCTGTTCGATTCTCTTCTTCGATTTTCTGTTTACAGCTAAGCGAAACAATTCAAGCTGAACATTGTATTAGGTTCTAAGTAACACTGACAAGATTCTCTTCGTCGACTTTCTCCTTGAATCCACTCGGCCCAGGTATTTTCAGCACACATATCGATAAAAGAAGTTTTTATCTAGCATCTAATACGACAAACACAACAAGAAACGATTCTGTGCTCAAGTTATTAAGACTGTGTTCCATTTGGTGATTTTTTACTTAAATTTGACAGATGGAAAATTTTCAAATAAACCTGCTATTCCAGCAGACTTATTTCTGACAGACAAGGAATCAATTAATTATTTTGTCAAGCTTCTGCATTCATGTTCCATCAGCTGTCACTTCTGTTGTTTGCGGTGACCTGTGCTGATAAAAATCCTTTCTTCTACACTCAATTTAGCTGAAAATGAAGAAAACCTTAACAGATAGACCAACTACCTGCATGAATTTGAATTTTGATATAAACAAATTCCCTTGATCTAGGCAACCTCTGAGTATCTAAAATAACATTTGTTTTTCTTCATTCGTGGCTGGATTCTCATTATCGCCTCTGTTGTTGTAAATATTGATATTCGTCTTCATCTTGGTCGGGATGATATTGAGGATCAAATGCAAAATGATTATTTTCATTTTAAACAAATATAGCGCTGAAGACCGTGGTTTTTAGACATAAGTCGACGGCAAATTATTGCCTCAAGCTGAACTGATGATAACATCGATGATTTAGGCAGTGTGGTCGACAATATTCAAAATAATCATTTTGCCCAAAATGTCGTTGATTATTTTGCTTTTGAGGATCACTTCTGATTTTGACAATTTTGGGTTTGATAATCGAGCACTGGTGAATATCAACAAACGCGTATTCGTTGATGTATAATAAACTCATTTGTTCATTTCGCTCGTTTCGTAACTACGAAGATGTTCAAAACAAACGCAATTCATCGACACTGGGTTGAAGCGATACTCCTTGCATGTGATGGTAAATGATAAAAACAGACACTGGCGGTGACATCTATCGGAACTACACACAATCTATTTTCCTATAATTGTTCACAGTGGATTTACACGTGGGTTTTTACACATTCTGCACACAAAAGTGTCAACAAAATACATGGCATGTTGAGAGATTCAGGTCTCTCAAATTTGAATTATTTTGCTCTCTTGGAGTAAAGCAGGTAAAACTGTATGGGAAAAATTCATTTTTATTTAATTGTAGCTTGTTTAACAATAATTTTCGGGAAAAAAACTGAGCTACAAAGTCCCTGATTAATTTCTTTAGGTTGTCGTTCACTTTTTTTCACCTGAATATGCACCGAAAGCGAATTATTCCCACTTCTCTCAATTTCTATATGGGGATTTTTATCACTTCCTACCAACGGAACAGCGCCATCTCTGTGGAAAATGGTCGAACAAAATGATTAATGGATTTCTCGAAAATCAGCCGATCTACAACAGAGGGATTTTCATCGCTTTGCACCATTTTGAAGTGTAATTGTACCATATATCATCGGAAAAGCTGCTGTAGAAAGGTTAATAAGTACCATGAAATCAGCTCAAATGTTCAGTAAATCATTGTGGGCATTTGTGCATTTTTTCTGAACATTCAGCTGATTTCATGGTACTTATTAACCTTTCTACAGCAGCTTTTCCGATGATATATGGTACAATTACACTTCAAAATGGTGCAAAGCGGTGCATACTAAGGAGCATTTTCAAATGCTTAATGTACAGTTTTCTCTATTTTAGGGAGCGTACTTTAAATATTTACTGAGAATTTTAAGATTTTTAACGTATTTTGATCAATCATTTAAGCAACCCGATCTATTTTAAGGAGATTTTTTTACTTATTAAGGATAATTTCATCTGTTTTATTGAGCAAAAGTAGGGCTACCGTATTTTTTTATTTGTTAAATCGGTAGATAAAAGATGTACCGAGAACTTATTGGAGGGATTCATGGCTAATTGATATCCTCTCGATCAACTATGAAATGTTGCATAACATTGATGCAAAATTGTGCACTCCGTTTTTGTGTGTGCATTTATTTTTAGCGTTTTGAAGTTGAATCGCTGAGGATCAATCTCATTACCATAGAAAAATTTCAAGAGTACAGATATCAACTCTCACAAAACTTATAACAAAGAAACAGGAACTTCACGTTTGTTGCAGTCCAGTACACAAGGAGTTTCAATTTCATGAGTGATGTCACAACCGTCCAAGATTTGTGTCCTAGAAATCTTGAAGTGATAGGGAATATCAGCCATCATGACGGTCATTGTTGGACGCTTCAATGTATCACCTGAAGAAAGCCTTACTTATATCTGATTGTAATTTAGGAACCAAATGAAATAGAATATGTATTCGCATTTTTATGAGGTCCTGAATTTAACCAAGTTTTACTAAGTAGGAAATCCAAAATATGTACATAGGACCGAAATCATAGGTTACTTCTACTGTATTTTTAATCAATATCTAGAAAAAATGCACGAGCATTTCACTACACAGCTTAACATAGTCTACGTCAACCCTGCGGTCGTGTCTTGTACGCAACCCCACAAATTTTTGGATTATTCAATAGATAATAAAAGAATCGAAATTTCTTACTAAAATTTTCCAATCGTGAAATATTCGCGAACAAGCAAATAAATTCGAGATTTTTTTTGCTGTTTTCTAGCGTTCTAAGAAAACCATACCTTAATTCGGAGTGTCTCTGGTCATGTGGTAGGGTAAACGCTCCTATAGTTGCGGTACGTTAGAAGCGTTAGGTTCCCATAATTGTGTATTGATTTTCCATGCACAACTATAGGAAACTAACGCTTCTAATGTACCGCAACTATAGGAGCGTTTACCCTATTCGGTCATTGCGAGAATTTGTATGTTCCACTTCAATACTGTTACAATACTGGTACATTATCAAAGAGCTTTGAGGTGAAGCTGCTGGCAGCAAGGCGAGTGAACGTTCAATGAAAATTAACTCTTAAACAACAATAATTTATGGTGGTCCTAAAAAAACCGTTTTGTCGTGATCACGAAGACCACGCACCACACGCGGTGATTGAATAAACACCGTTCGGCGAGACCGCATGGAATTCTATTTTGAAATCTGTGTTGGGGAAAGCACTTTTCGCAGGTAATCGGTGATAGTATTAAATATCATAGCAATCAATAGTGACCTTTTGAAAATTCAAAACGTATTCCCATTTTTTGAAGTTTAAAAAGAAGCATGGGTATGTCAATTCGATCAAACGCTTTGCTGAAATCTGTATACAACACTTCTACTTGGTTTCCGTTATCCATTGCATTCAAGGAATAATTAATGAATTCGAGCAAATTCGTAGTTGTTGAACGGCCTTTAATGAAGCCATGTTGCATAGTAGTTATTCTGTTTTCAATTTGAAGAAAGAGTTTTTCATTTACAATTGCCTCGAAAAGTCTCGGAATGCAAGAGATAATAGCTATACCACGATAATTCCGTATGTAGGATTTTTTGTCCGATTTAAAGATAGGCACTAAAAACGACTTTTCCATATTTTAGGGAAGTTTCCAGATTCAAGTGACATATTGAAAATCCAAAATAATGGAGCAGTAAGTTCAGTTGCTAAAGTTTTCATAAAAACTGGTCAGCAACCGTCAGGACCAGGACCTTTAGATGCATCTAAATTGTTTAAACCCTTTAAGATATCATGAACCTTGATTTGACTTACGCTGATGTCACTTGAAAATTCTGGATAAGATTCAAAATATTCACGGTAACGGTCCTCTTCTGAAAACGTAGTATAGATTTCTTGGAAGAAATTTGCAAACAAATTGAATATATCATTCGAGTTCTTACCAACCCTATCGTCCAAATGCATCTTTGATGGAAAATTATCAGAAGTTCAGTTCAGAAGTCAAGTTCAGTTATTAAATTATACTCCTCAAATGTCATATTCACGGCCAAATTTACTGATCGCAAATGTCTGAATAGTATGCCAAAGTTTCTTCACTATTATATTTTTTATAGAATTTGTGCGCTTTTTACTTTCGATTTTTTAAATTTTTCAGTTCCCTGTTGTACCAAACCGGATGTTTTGCATGACTCTGACGTCTCTGACGGCACTTTTTCAAGTATTATTTCAAGGAACACATTGTAGAATACGTCAACTGCACATTCAACATTTCCTGCAGTTCTTAATATGCCAACCGACAATGTTCAATTGATTTCATCAAATTCGCAGTCGTTGGTTCTTTCATTTATGTGAACGAATAAAGAATATTCTTTTGCTGTGTGAAACATTTCATTTCTTCATATGGGACTGAACGATTCAGTCACACAGAAATATTCATAAGTATTTGTTAACAAAAGGTCTAAATAAAAATTTTGTTGATTTTTCACATGGTTGATTTGATTAAGTCCTAAATTTGGAATTTTGTCAAAAATGAAATGGAGTGTTTCATTTTCCCCAACGACTGGAAGTAAGATGCTTTCATAGTCCATATCAGAAATAAAGTCAATATTGCGTTGGTTAAAGTCTTTTGCAATCCATCTGCAATTGACACAGTTATAAGTGGTCAAAATCTGACCACTTTTCGTAACGCGGTCGATTCTGGTTTTTTGAAATTGCACTCCCAATATGTTACCGAAAGACATAATCCTACGTCAAAAGAACATACAGAAACGATTCAAAATCGAAATAGGCCCAAATATCGATAAACCGGGTCTGGAACATCTAACGATGGCAACGTAGCTCGCAAGTTTTTTGCGAACCTAGATAAAATAGTTGACATTCCGGCTTGCTGCGCTTCAATACTGCAGGTCATGGCAGCCGGGTGCAAGGTAAACACATTCGCATTCGACAATTTATTTATAGATACTGTGGATTTAATGGTGAGTTTATACTCGTGTAAAATTTTCCATAGTAATTTTTTTTTCGCCCCTCGAAACCTGGCTGCGTCCTTAGCTAGTATCCAAATAGTATTAATATACGGATCAACCGTGATTGACCATTTATTTGTTCGAATCGTTTATCTTTCTTTTAAGGATTGGTAGAGGTACAGAAAGTAATAAATAAATTAATAAAACTTTGATGTGTACCGAGCGTTCCATACCCGCAACCTATCAAGGTCGGATACAAATCGTGATCTACTGAATTGGCTCTTAATATCAACAGATCCATTGATTACTAGCGGATGGCCGAAAAATCACGAGAAACCATTTTCGGACGATGCTTGCAGAAGAAGCTGTTGATATTGAAAATGGCGTTAATTATAATTGAATACAATACAACAATTTCACAACAATGCAGTTGCATTTCACAACAATTAACTTTGGAGACGAATCAGCCCAAGGCTGAAAGTCTCCTTAATAAAGGTAAAAATAAAACAATAAACTTTGCAGTAGACATCAACTCTCTACCTCGACAATTATTTAAAGAAAATAATCTCACTTTTATGGAGATTAATCACAAAACTAAAATCTTTGAAAGATGCAACACCCAGCCACTGTGCTGAAGACATCATCACTCTGATTCGACGTTTTCATGATGTTATTAATTAAGAGCGTGAAAATAGGCTTTTATACCACTGTGCAAATTTGTTTTTCAAAATAGCTTCAAATTTACAAAAATAGAAGTGTCCTTGCTCGGAAGGTCTCGTCATCTGGCAACAAACTCAAAAACCAAAGCGTCGATTTCAAATTTTCATCGATGGTGCCAAAAAAAAGCAAACAAACTTATTTTACTTTCTTTTTTTCTTCCTGAACGGATTTTAAGAAAATTAAAATCATTTGAAAGCTGTTCAGAAGATCAATATAAAAAAATCAGCTAATTTGACGCTGTACTATATGAAATAAAAGTTTTAGGAGGAGAACTGAAAAGAAGCATTTTAAAGATAATACACAGTAAAAACTGGTCGGAACCAAAGAGCTTCCATATGTTTTTCAAACTTACATAACTTTCATGTTAACCACGATGTGTAGGATAAGTCCTCTATCCCGGGTTAAGAAAATTAGAGGTTATTTATTTGGGAATCCCGGGAAATGTATTCAAAACGCTTAAAATATATAAATCCATATAGCGTATATAAATCCAATTAAGTGTTTATTAAACTTTCAAATTAATGTTTACATTTCCCGGTATTTTTTGGCTAGCTGTCAATCCAGAAACAGCTAATAGCTCTTTCCGGGTATTCATTTTTTCTTCATCATCTTGAATCCTTTTCCACACTTGGTAGATATCGCACTCTTGATCACATGGGCTGCGATCAACGGCTACACTTCCCTTCCGAAGGAAGATGTGAGAAAAGATTTTTTCACCTCATAAAAATCCAAACTACCTCGGCTGGGATTGAACCCTGACACAGGTGAATGAAAAAGCAGACACGCTTTTCAAGCCTATGAAAAAAGCAAGCTTTTGGAATGTTCAAAAACATGGACACTTGAAAACTGACAAAACTCGTAGAACAAGAACTTTTGGTCAAACTTTTAAACATTTTGTTATTTCGCTTTTTTGTGTATTTTCTCAAAAATGTTTTAAAATATCTCAAAAATTGTTTTATAAGTATAAATTACATGAAAAGACGTCTGATCAAAAAGTTCAAAAATTTAACCAAAAGTTCTTGTTCTACGATTTTTGTTTCTTTTTAAGTGTCCATAATTTTAAACATTCCAAAGTTTGTATTGTTCACGTGCTTTTTAAATTTGTTTATGAATTTCTAAATAATATTATTATAAGATTTTTGTTTGCGTTTTTTTTTTCAAAAAAAAATATTTTTTTCTACAGCTTTGTCACAGACATCATTTGGATCAGAAGTGCCGTTAGCGTGCTAAAATTTTTTGAAAAAATCAGAGCTGCTACTTTAAAAAAAAATCATGATCTAAAATGACCGAATTTTAGCAAAAATGTGAATCATTTCCAATAATAAACGATTATTCCAAGTTTCATGCCAATCGGAGAAGGTCCAGTTTTTCCGATTCGTCATTTGGCTTAGAAGTGCTCTACAGGTATACGTCGATATAACGTAACTGTCATTTTTGACTCCTATCGCCAATTTCTCGCAATGGATCATTTAATCAAGCAAAAGAATAACAATATCGGACAGATGAAACAATCCCCCGTCTTTTGGTAATAGTGATTTGTATGATTGAGTTGTCAATTTTAAGATATCGACAATGGAAGCCAAAAGTGAAAGTTACGTTATATCGAGGTTTACCTGTATTGGAACCTGAGGCATCAGGAAAAAGCAGCGTTTGCTTATTGTTATATTCAATTTCGCGAAAAAAGCGATATGACGTTGATGTTTCATTGATTTCGATTTGAAACATATCGTATCGATATATATCAGCAAATGTCTTGACGTGGTGTGTTACGAATTTCTTTATTCATGGATAGGACTTTCTAACTTCAAGATACTTGGATTTGACGCCATAGCCATGTATATTCGACGTTACAGTCCAACGACATTTAAATCTTCTCATGTCTAGTCGAACGTCATGAATCGAAACTAATCGGGGTTGCTTGCGTCGAACCCGTGACTAATCCACTGGCTTCGTTCATGAATAAGTTCTTTTATCTATTGGCACCTTTTTTGCCTGAATTCAACGGGATTACAACAAGTCTGAAGCCAGTACGAAGAACCACCCTTAATCGCTCTTCAGTAGTAGCATGCAAAACTAAATGCAAATGGTACACACTGCTGATGGTGATGCACAAGGCGTTATTTATGTCACAAAAATGTGCAACCACTATTTAATCTTCGTCACCAGGAGGGGTTGACCTATCACAAAATGTGTAGGGCTTCCTAAGCTCGTAATAACACGTGTAATGAGGATTGCCGTTATGGTTTGACTTGCACCAATGAGAGCACGATTCAAAGCGACCAGAAGTAACTTACACTGTATGTACACAAACATATAAGCATCGTTTCGCGATATGTGATATGTGATGGAGGATTGATTGTCCGTAGTAACCATTGCGTGACAAATTTCTCGTTTCTTAGTAAAAGTATAAAGTATAAATCACAACGGTTTACAGTAACTGTCCAAGTTGCAAAGATGCATCCTCATTGTCATGCCAACGCGCCTCGTGTGTGATTATTTCAAGTGAAACGCTTTCATGTGAGAGCTATAAATTCTCGACTAATTTCCGCTATCTCTCAGTTGTCATCGCGCATAACTCGCGAGGGCCAGCCTGTCTGATCTTCTCCTGAGCTACCGAACCGATGCGATGATGGTGATGCCGATGATAATGATGAAGGGGTGATGGTGTGATGGTCGAGAAGTTAACCAGTTCGTTCAGAGCACTACAACGCCTGACGCGGACGGTGGATGTGATCCGTTGATTCTAACTAGCAACAACCGGTAGCAACAGAATATTCATTTGTCACACAGAAGTGCCAGACATAGCTGTATGAATAACTAATAAGATCCGATAAGCGTGAATATATTTTCGCTTTTAAAGATAAACATCATCGCCGCGGCTAGAAATGAGGGATGAGATGCACTTCGAAGTTATACGCATGGCGACCTATACCTGTCGCCAACTGAGCTTAGTTGACTATTTTCACTTATTTTTATTAAATGTATCGCAATAATTGATCTATTAATGATTTTTTTCTTATTGTTTTGGCATTACACCTAATTATGTTTTTTTACGATTTTTTTCTTCGTCAATGTTTTTTGACCAAATTTAGTACAAATTGTTTAATAAAATCAGAAAAAAATAAAAAAAAAAATAAATATGGTGGAATTAAAATTTTCCTTAATGAGGACCAATTCAGAAAATTTAATGTCCCTGAAATCAAAGGACTAGAATTTGATTCAAATAATGCAGGAATTTAGACCTGTTCATTTTAACAGAAATGTTCGGGATGCACCGGGTCAACCGTGATTACTGTTCGTCATGTTAATTTGAACTTCTGTGCAAATTTTCAGCAAAATCGGTGATGATTTAGAGGTGCTTCAAGTTAATTTTATGTTTTTAAGGTAATTTACGGCTTATAATATTTGTATCTCGAGACTGAAACAACGAAAATTGCTGTAACAACTTTGATATCAAAGCTTAATGTGGTATCTACCAACTTTTTGACCAAAGGTTGACTATTCAAAGTGATTTTATTGAAGTTTGACTTAGTTTCATGCTCGAAGATATCTTAAAAAGTAAAGAATTTTAAAGTATTTGTTCTACGAACTTTCCACCCATATGATATAAAAATGTGTAGTCTACGGCATAATGTTCCTCATACTGTTCTTGAAATTTTGTACAAACATAGTTTTCGTGTAGATTCCATAGATTGAGAGTAGAATCAGAATAGAGGCGTTGTAGCTAAAATTCACAAGTGAACAGAGCCAATAAAAGTTTTAATTAGATTGACAGAACATAGTTGCATTGCTTTTCAATGACGACCGATGACTGTTTCATTGATAGATGATATTTTTAGAATTATAAATCCTCAGTACACGTGTTTTGATCAATGGCAAGTGTCACTCGAGCCATCCAAAATGTTCGTTATTTTATAAATTGCTGTTATGGCTCGAGTGACACTTGCCTTTGAAAAAAAAGTCCAACTCATTTTGTGTGGTGTGCTGCTGTCTTTCAGTGTTGCCCAATGATTAGGGAACTTTCATAAATAACGTAGTAGTTGAGGGAAGAGAGGGGTTTCAGAAGTTGGGACCGACCATGTATTAGGTGTATGGCAAAACACGCGCTCCGAGGGGAAGGGGGGTTAGTTGGTCAAAAAATATACGTAATTTATGGATGGCCCTAATTTGACTTCCAAGGCTGTGTCGCAATGTGCGAGTTGAATTTGACTCGTGGTTAAAAGTGACAGATGAGTTATCGAATAACCCTGCTATACGAGCGTGGTTATTGCGGACCGACTAGAAGTTAAATTTTGGTAACCTTGGCTGAGTTCTGTTTGAAAACTGTTCAATTTCCGGTATTTTCGAACATTGAAAATAACTTAAATGTCACGTTTAACCACGAGTTAAATTTAACTCGGCAATTGGTACACAGCCCAAGAAGTATTTCTCGATTACTTTTTTGAAGGAACGTATCAGCTTTTGTAAACAACGCATTTGATCGTCGATTTGGCGTAACTGGTAGCTCGCTCACGCATGCTAGTACTACCATCAGATAGGGGAAAATTTTCCCAACCTGTTAGCGATGTTAGTATGTGGGGCGAGCTATTAGTTATGCCAAACCGACGATAAAATGCGTTGTTTACAAAAGCTGATATGTCCTTCCGAAAAGTAATCGAGATTTTTAGTTATCATTCAGGCAAGGAGCGCTTGCGTCATCGAGGCGACGCCGCTACCAGCAGCCAATGATCTCAACGGGAACGACGCGCAAAGTTAGAGGTGCAAAACTTGAACACTGCACGCTTGACAGGAACCGCCTACCTATTGCTGCTACTGCTGCTGCTACCTGTTTACCCGCCGTCCGAAGCGAAAATGAGTTGAGGCACATTAGCAGCGCTAACGGCGCCGGTGGTGTAGTGGTAAGCGTGATTACCTCTCACCCCAACAGGCCTGGGTTCAATCCCAGTAGGCGCCGCCGGGATGTTCTGAGGCATAACATCTCTGATCACGCCTTCCTTCGGATGGGAAGTAAAGCCGTTGGTCTCCGGTTCATGAGTTGATGGGTCGATAGGTATGGTCTAGGTGTGGGAGTTGCCTTCCTAGCACGTCGGTAGCATTGGTGCTCAGCACGGAAAAAAAGATCGACGGAAAAAACAACTCAAAGGAAAAAAGAAAAAAAACCTTACCAGCGCTGTTTTATAACTTTTCTGATTCAAGCAGCACGATGTGCAACCAAATTGATTTTGATTATGAGGACTGGGTTTGGGGAGAACGTTTATTTCATGAAAACAGTGATAAAATTATCACTTATTATTTGACCATTTTTAAAAACAGGTTTTTATGAAAAATTGAAAAAAAGTTTTTTGCAACAGCTTACGAAAGGTATTTCCTATCGATTGGTGTATTCGGATTTTAATTTCATTTATAAATGACAAAGCTTATAGCGTTCAAAAAATTACACCTTTTCGTGACGGTCGCAGTTTTAGATTTTTGATTTACCCCCAGTACCTTCCCGTAAGACGTAGTCTACGTCTAGAAAATTGTTTCGCTTAGCTTTAGCAATGCAAAGAGAAAATCGATGAAGAGAATCGTTCATCGCGTATACGCCCTTATGCATGATCACTGTCGAATTGTTGGCCGATATAAAATGTGTTTTAAATATTTTTGACATTGGTCATATGATTTCAGGCGATTTCTTAATTTGCCAGCTATTAATCCTAAGTTGCACAATAAGCTATTACTACCCCAAAATTAAATTTAAACTTTACAGGAAAATGTTTATTATTATTTTATCGAACGGTCAATTACAATACATCAATCACCCATGATAAATTTACAGAAAAATATTAATGTTCAATAACTGGATCACATTTGCACCATTGCATTTATCCTGGATTATTGTGTATATGGATAAAGCTTAAAGGTATACAGCGTTTTATATAGTACAGCCGCTGTGTATATTTGAATTAAATAACCGATACCGAAAAGTGCGGTTAATCATCTAACAGAATCACTTAATGATTATTGTTGCCGAAAAATGTCATTCCAAGATGAATTCAACCACATTCTATGGGTGAGCAATAATAGAATTTCAAAGTAATAATTGGGCTCTGAGGCATATTCAAAAGTTTTATTATACAGTATTTTTTTACCACTATAAAATGCTGATGAGCGCTGGAAATGCTTCGTGAATCACATTCAAACGTTTTTCGACGAATTCGAAAACATGAAAGTTATGAAGTTGGGTTGTTAGTGAAATACTCATAAGAGCAAAAAAAAAAATTATTATTTTTCATATAATTCCACTTAGTATTTCGTATCTATGACAGATACGTATTTCGACTAGAATGTGCAGTCTTCATCAGTGTCAGCCCCACAAAAGACCTATTGAAATCTAACCCCCTTAAGTACTCATTGTTATTTCAACCAACCAGAGTTCAACCTTTTTCTTGATGAGATAGAGAAAATACTTTTACATGTAAATTTTCTCAGGAATTTAAGGAAAAAACAGATTGTCATAAAATTTTCGTTTTCCTATGGTTTTAGAAAAATCAAAACTTTCTAGAATTTTATTTTATATTCTGGAAAATAACCTTCCCCTTTAACCTCGGCTTTAACAAAAAACAAAACAAAACAAAACAAAAGACTAAGATATGTGTTTTACGTTTGTAAGATTATTTGATTTTGATTATAACATCAACCTTTGAATAAAATAGTTATTTAAAACCAACTGGACATCTGATTTTAGCTTGTTTTATGTGTTTTAAGTTTAATATTTCAAAAGAATATCGGAGAACAAAAAAGGAGTAATTTTATCTTGCAAGTGATGCTTGTACTGAATACGTACGCATCGGTTATGCTAGTTTCATGGAATTTATATTTTAATTTATAATATCTGCCCGTCCGTGTTTATAGAGAGCTTCAGAGATAATGGACATACTGTTGTCGGGAAAAAAATGTGTTCTCATCTCAATATCAAATTTTACCCGTAATTTCTGAAACGGTCTATAGACTATACCGTTTGTAATCATGCCAGTTTTCTCTAACATGGAAAATTTTCACCATCTGCTGAATACAAAAGGAAAAGCACCATCGCATCAGAACCTCGAGGATAAAACATTTGCAAAAAACAATTCAATCACAATAAATTATCGCACTGGGTCTTTCCAAAGCTGACGATTGTTCCGCAAAGCTCAACCTGAATGTTGAACTGGATGCTAAATATCTCTATCTATCTGTACTTTCGCTGTACACACTGGAGCACATGTTTCACTTGTCTCTACTGAACTTCATCCAAACTTTTGGCCACTCTAGAAAATTCCATCTGGCTTTTCTCATTACCCACAGTTACTCAACTGTACACTTTGACGCACCGAAGTTGGCCTCATGGAAGCCCTTGTACTTCCCACCGCAGTCGAGCCATTCCAGCCAGCGTTCAGCAGTCGTCCCGGCCCTGCGTGCGGGACAAGAGCAGGGATCTTTCAACTCAACGTCAAGGGCAAGTACGATGATTTAGTGTACTCGATGACTCCTGATCCATTCATTGCTTGCAGCCAATTTCCGACAGCCTTACTTCATCAGCTTTACCAATCGCGTTTGAATCGTCTAAAAAGGTGAAAAGGAAAGGCAGGCCCGTTACCTAAGCCAACAGGGTATATAAAGACTAAATGAGAAGTTATTTTACGCACATCAAAATCGTTTGCAACGGAGTCTAAAATTCGAAACCAAACGGATTTTGGCGCTATGTTAGTGATCAACGAGAAGAGACCGGACATGCTTCAATCATGTCCAACGGTGATTTAGAGTTTCAACTACTGATGAAATTGCACCCCTTTTTCGTGAAAAATTTACCGACGTTAACTTAAATGAACCAGCTAGCCTACAATATATCGTCGATGCCACTGTCAATGTACCACCTTAACCTGCAATTGTCCCTCTCCATTTGATAATAACCGATGTTGTCCTAGCCGCAGCAAAACGATTGAAAATATCCACCAGTTTTGGCCCCGATAGCATTCCAGCTATTATCCTTAAATATTGCATCCCTGCAATGCATCTTCGTTACCATCCATATTTGATTCTTCGTTGGCTAGCTACTAGAAAAACTGCTCGAAATATATCTCATCAGATCAACATGGATTTGTTCCCAAACGGTCGACTATCACTAACATTTACTTCGTTCGCCAAATGGAGAAAGGCTCGCAAGTAGATGCGATTTATACAGATCTGTCGGCTGCTTTCGATAACATGGATCACGAAATTGCCTTGGCCAAGTTTGACAGATTAGGTTAGGTTAGGTTGTCTGTATTAGCGAGACTTTCAGCCAGAGACTGGTTCATATCTTGACGAATATTGGGGAATCCAGAAGGGGTCCCCCTAGTGACAGAGTTTGAAATAGCGGCGGGGAGCCAGAAGGGACCCCCTAGTTATAGAGTTAATGAGGTGGGGTATCCAGAAGGGACCCACTAATTAAGAGGAGAGGACAGTCCAGAAGAGACCTCCCTGGTAACAGAGTATTTGTTTATCAGAGTTGGCTGTCGAGGTGCTGTCATAGTGAGTAGATGTTCCTGGTTTGGTGTATTTGGTGGGCTAATTGTGGGTCGGTTATGGTTGTCAGTGAGTTAGGTCAGATGTTCTTATACATGTTGGCGTCCTTGATGAAACATATAACAGCTGCTTCGGTTGAAGGGTCATTGGCCAAGGCGATTCTAATGTTCGTCGGGATCCCATAAAGATCCCTAATTTCCTGAAAACCTGGGCAATTCATTAAGAGGTGCTCTACCGTCATCGTTGTGCTGCAAATATCACAGTGTTTTCGGAACGAAGTCGCACTTCCCATATTGTGGGTCGTCCGAGTATGTCCTGAGCGGAGACGAGAAAGAATCAGTTGGTCATGACGGTTTGGGGAATCTTGCCACTTGGTGCTTTCCCCTTTGATTTTACGGAGGAACGGTTCCCTTTTCGTGGCCCACTCCTGGGCCCAAGCATTCCGAAGTTTGAACTTCAACCAAGTCTTAATACCAGGTCATTGAACGGTTTTAGTAGCGAGCCTTCCAGATCGGCCCGTAGTCGCAAGATGGTCTGCTTCACAATTCCCCCGGATGTCGCAATGCCAGGGGATCCATAAGAAGGTAGTGTTCGACGGAGCTTCCAGTTGGATCCCTTGAATCCAACTGGATGTCTGGATGTCTGGGATTGTCTGGGATTCCAAAGCTGTTAGAACACTTGCATAGTTCGAAAGGATAGAGAGCGGTTTGCTGGCGTGCATGGTAATGGCGTGGAAGATAGCCGCACTTTCCGCAGAGAACACACGACAGATTAGGAATTGACGGTAACCTTCACTGTTCGCTGCGCTCGTACCTGACTGGACGGAAAATGTCCGTCAAGCTTGGTGATCATGTTTCATCTGCGTTTCTAGTTAACTCCGGAGTACCACAAAGCAGTCATCTTGGACTATTCCTTTTCCTGCTATACATGAACGATGTTAACAACTTCCTTAAAAAAGCGGCGCCGGTGGTGTAGTGGTAAGCGTGATTACCTCTCACCCCAGCAGGCCTGGGTTCAATCCCAGTCGGCGCCGCCGGGATGTTCTGTGGCATAACATCTCTGATCACGCCTTCCGTCGGAAGGGAAGTAAAGCCATTAGTCGCCGGTTCATGAGTTGATGGATCGATAGGTAAGGTCCAGGTGTGGAAGCTGCCTCCCTGGCGTCGGTAGCATTGGTGCTCAGTACGGAAAACAAATCAAGAAAAAAAAACTTCCTTAAATGCCCCAAAAATCTTACACTGACGACCTTAATCTATATTATGTAATCAACAAACCGTATCGTATGGTCTTCAATGCTTCTATATGTTTTTTTATTTCCTTTGGGCGTAAACGACCACTGAACCTACACAAGTACGTTTTAAGTGGTACTTACGTATGTTACAATTATCATTGAAAGGTTGAGTTCGTTTTCAACTTCGGACAGCAGAGTTGTGCTTTTCAGTGTGAACCACGTGATTGCCTGTATATTCGAAAGCAGATATTATTTAGGTGTGCTTTGTTTACTGCCAGCAGCTTGGCTGTCGTTGGAAACAAAGCATCGGTTTCATGCAACACTGTCACAACTCAAAATTAAAATTTCGCTTTGTTTATGATTTTTAATGTAGACTGTTTGTCTGAATTTCAATGTTTTGTCAATCTACCGCTAGAGACACATACGATATTTTTGCAAATAAACTGTAATACAGGGATATTTTTTGGTATTTGTATGCTTTCACCGATGGAACTGGAAAACGGTAAATTTTGAGTAGTGACAGTGTTGCATGAAACAACTATACGTAGGAAATAATCAATTCGGTTGAATTCAACAATGTTGAAGTGCGTAACTCGCTACAGCTGGATGAGGATCCCGTTCATATGAAAGAAACTTACTGGATTATGGAAAAGGAATAAATTTTTATTAAGATCAAGTCAGAAGAATCGATGCTGCGTGCATGGAAATACCACTTAGAAGACTGAATTACGAATGAAATATTCGATGAAGCCTTAGAATTTGAAATTGAAATGCGACAGTCTTGGACAGCAATACATAAAAACTGATCTGATCCACTTGTGGCGCATGGCGCATACGTCCTTAATAAAATCGTGTTCCATTTTCACGTTGCTTCCATTTTCACATTACCTTAATCGTAACGCTGCATTTGCTGTGGCCTACCGTCATGTCATCAGACATCATACGAGAGTGGCGCACTTATTTTATGATTTTTTTTTTTCGTATCTCATCTGTTCCATTGCCCTTCATTTTCATCATCCGATCCGTTCGAGTGGAAGAGAGTGATTTGCTTAAGAAGTTCGTTCCCATCCTAAAGGGTCTGGTAGTAAAACGAACGATTGGCGGGCTGGGTAGATTTTTGGAGCGGCGCTTTCAGTGCTGAGTGCGGCGCGTTTCACGCATAAAATATTTGCCGCTGCTGCTGATGCTGCTACTTCTCGTTTAAATGTGCATATATCATAAAATTTTTAGCAAAATTATTCATAAATATTGTCATATGCTGGGCTGCTCGGTCCGTTTGTAGTTCACCGCTTCACTCTCACCGCAAGCCTCGGCAAATCTCGGATGTCTCAGATGACGATAATATGATGAAGAGACTTAAGCGCCGATTCCGAGATTTTGCCTGGTGATTACTCTTTTGGCTGAGAGATATTCGCTTCTTGCTGCGATCCCGGCCCAGGACCGACGTGGATAGGTACTCGTACATGTATGTGCTTACGGATGAACGAACGGATGAATGAATGAATGATGGATTAGATTTTTGATGGGCGATGGGAAAAAAGACAGTCGGCGACCGTTTTACTCGCGCAAAAACAGTGAATCGTTTTATTTCTAATTATTCTGCTTCGTTTTAAGCATCATTTTCGGTTTTTGCGTTCAAGTGCTTCAGTGTCTCTCGAAATTAAGCTGAAATTAAACGTCCTCATTAGACGACAGGAAACGATCGACATTATGCAATTATGATGTTGCAGCTGGAGCTCCACCTTATTTAAGTTTGGGTGTTCGGATGTAGGAGTGCTAACATGAGCTGAGTTTTGGTAGTTATTTTTGTTAGCTTTGTTCGTCGTACCGACCGTAGTCAATAATTCAATGCGAATGCTTAAACCTTTCAATTAAAATTTAACTAATCACTATAAATAAGAAAATTAATTTGCTTATTAGTTCAGGAATACAAACAGCCTGCTATAATAAATAATAACTTGTCGTAATTATAGATCGCCCACGCAAACCATCCCCACCATCAGGTTGGGTAAATTTTAGTATACCTGTTGCTGATGTTAGTTTGTATGACAATGTATTCTTTAACTAATTTGCCTCCAATTAGCAATCGAACTTTCTTATTTATTCATTTCCTCACACCCTGACTAGAATCTGTAATGAGAGATTGATTACACGTCAAGACCAACATCCTCGTAAAACATTAGTACAAACCTTAGAACAATCAATTAAAGGCTGACTAAAAGTAAATTGGGACGCCCCTCGTACACCACTAGCACGCCTCTAGTGTTGGGAATCGAAAATCTTTGACAGTGGTTTGTTTACACTTCTATAGATAACAACTAGTGCAAAGTAGTCGATCGCGTTCAGAAATAACCTCAAACACCTGGAAATCCGTATCTGAGTATCCGAGTAGTCCGGTTCCAATCTGGCTAAAGTGCTGAAGATGCCAAAAACAACAGTTTGTCGATTGCTCAAAACCTACTAGGAAACACTGAGCGTGGAAAGGTATCAGCGGACCTACGAAAAAACTGGAATCAGGGATCGTCAGCTATGCAGCAAGGTGTTGAGGTGTGTTAAAGCCAACCCCGGTCTTTCGATCTGAGATGTGGCCAAAAGGTACAAGACCAACTTTCCAACGGTGCGGAACATCGTCGTACAAAGCCAGTAAACATCCGAACCTGCACATGAAGCAGAATTCCGTGGCCAAAACGCGCGACCGTGCTTTGATGAAACACAAGGGGTGCACTTTGATCGATGACGAAACATACGTCAAAGTCGATTTTAAGCAGCTTCCCGGTCAAAAGTTTTTCTGATGACGGCTGCCCTTTAAAGACCTCCATTTTATGTAGGTAGTCCCGGATAAAGCGAGAACGCACTTTTCCGCCAGGCGCCATAATCGATGATCGAATAATGGTTGATGCTGTCCATCGATGCAACTAATAGTGTAATTTCGTCACATTATTGTTATTATTATTATTATTTATCTTTATTAGGGAGGCTTTCAGCCTTGGGCTGGTTCGCCTCCAATCACATTATTGTTATCCAAGCAGTTCAGGCCGAAGATGTGCGTTCTTTTTTACCTTTTTGCTATTTTTTAATATAAGAGAGATGTCACTAATGTACAAAATTAAAAGAAGGGGACCTAGGTGCGAGCCCAGGCAAACCCCATGACGTGATTTGAATTGGTTAACATGTTTTCTCGTTGAATCTTACAATTTACTGGCTATCAACTAAATATGACTTAATGCAGGTGAGGAGTTTTATCTCAATTCCCATTTTTTTAATTAAAAAATCAGCATTGGAATATCAATTATGTCAAACGCTTCACTGAAGTCCGTATATAGAGCTTCTCTGTCCATTGCATTCAATACGAAGTCCACAAATTCCAAAAGGTTTGTGGTGCTTGAACGACCTTTAAGAAAACCGTGTTGTATATTAGTTATTCTTTGCTTTATTTGGCCAAAAACGTTTTTATTTATAATTGATTCGAAGACTTTTGGAATGCACGAAATGATAGCAATCCCACGATAATTTCGAATATCGGATTTTTTTGCCTGATTTATAAATGGGTATTGAGTAGGATTTTTTCTAATCCTCCGGGAACATACTGTATTCAAGTGACATATGAACCTTTAGTGGCGTCCAAATATCTTAGGCCATACAAAATATCATGAACGCAAATGTTATTAGCACCAACAGTAGTTGAAAAGTCCGGAAAATAAGAAAAACGTGGTTTTTTTTGGTTAAATCCTAAAAACAAAATTTTTCAAAAATAAATTGAAATGTTTTGTTTTCACCAACGACTGCGAGAAGAAAACTCTCATTATCTGAATCAGGAATAAAATTGATTGAAATATCCATAAATATCAATTTTGAATTCAGGGGGAAGTTGAAATACGATTTCTTCAGCTATTTGGAAGAAGTTTCAAATGAGGATTTAAAAGCGTAGCCTGGGGAAAAATAGACTGTGGTAAAAATATGAGTTTGTCTTTACCCACACATGCTCAAATTCTTTTACTTTCGATGAGGCAATAAGTTCTGAAATACATTTTGAAGAAATAGCAATCCTGACATTCTTTGGGTTTCGAGTAAGTCACGATAATTTCTGAAAACATTATAATCATTTCCTAAAGTTACCTCACTTTTAATGTTCTCTTTCTAATTAGTTGCAGTACCCAAAATAGCTGAAAAAGAGGAGCTCAGTATGTTTTCATATAAAAATATCAAGCGTGAGATTTGTTTGCAAATACGCACATGAGTTTATTCGCTCAGGAATGCTCAATGAATGAGTTTTGAGAATGATTCTCCGAACACTGATTGTTGTTTCTCTATTTTCCTTATTTCGTAATTTTTCACATTTTTCTTTTTCTTGAATTTCTATCAAACTAATTGTAACAACAACAGTCATTATCATTGGTTGTTATCATAGCAGTCACAAATTAATTTTTACAGCTTTTGGACTTCTAGAACCAAAGTTAGAGCGATAATTGAGAAATTTAATCTTCTTCCATAGTAATTGCCATACAAATTTCAATTCATTTACTCAACCTCTAACCTCCATCAATTTTTACCATGAATGCGTCTGAAAATCTTCTTAATAAAGAGAAAAAAATCTTTACCATTTTTTGTTATAGGAAAATATCAAGGAATTATGAACAGAGAATAAAAAAAATCGCATCTTCCGATGTTTTGCGACGATAGAAACACTAGCAAACGAAATCATTATCAATGTAAAACTGACTTTATGAATCAAACTGAAGATTGCAAAAACTTTTTTCATTTCAAACTTTTTTAAATTGTGTAGGGGAAACGCTCTTATAGTTGCGATACGTTAGAAGCGTTAGGTTCCTATAGTTGTGTACGGAGTCTCCATACACAACTATAGGAACCTAACGCTTCTAACGTACCGCAACTATAGGAGCGTTTACCCTAGGTATCGACCATACTTAAATTAATTTATTTCAATACAAGGTTAGAACCATTAAATTATATAATTAAAAAAATAAAATTATGAAAATTAGGCTTTGATATAGGCCCTAGGGCGAAAAGCTGAAGCAATAATCACAAAACAAGCCTACTTACCCTACTGTTTACTATATTAATTTGATGTGTCTCAGATTAACTATCCCACATCTCCGGGAACGAGCCATAGACTACACACTTAGAAATAACTAATTTTACACGTGACGGAATCCATCTTTGACATAAATTATGAGACGCAAACAAACGTGTCATGTAATATTTAGCGCTCCGAGACTGAAAAGTTCGTTGCTCGACGAAAAGTACGTTTGATTGAGCTATATTTCGCGTCTGTTATGACTCAAATTTATGTCAAAATTGACGCTCGTATATGTCACTCTCAGAGCACCTAAATTTACATGATTTTTTCTAAGTGTGTATGGTTGAATAATTTTTAAATAATGTTATTCAATGCTTCAGTGAGTCAATCAATTTACTCATGGATGTTTCACAAAAATGGATGTACAACAAAAGTATGAAACAATAATTTATATTCGTATTTTATAGTTGTCAGCTTTTCCCATCACCAATTGTATTTAATATCTTACATTTTCTTTCACAAAATTAAGAACTTAATGTGACAAATAACTGCAAATCCGTGTTCAACCAATGAGCGATGCAAGGTGGTTATACCGTCATCAGCAGGTACTCGGTGCATAAGTTATGTACATCATCCAGAACACTCGTCCCTTCCTTCACTACACAAACCCAGCCCAACCAACAGTGACAGAGAGCACTTGAAAAGTTAATTTGAGGGCTTTCCTCCGAAATTATGCTGCTATAATACCTTTCAGCATTTGGCATCCACTTTTCCGGCAATGGTTGTAACCATGCTTGGCATACACAGTTGTACACACCAACTGCTCATTTTTTAATAACTTTTCACTCAGTTGTTGAAATTTGTTTTTCTTTAAAGTAATTGATAGATTAGGATCATAGCCTACTATAGATATGCAAAACGTAGATAAATCTTAACATTTGAATCAACACCAATAAATTTTTACTCTTAAAGTCCGAGATGTGTAGCGAGCATTTATCACTTCATTTTTTCAGCGCAAAAACAAATACAGTTTACTGCTAGAATTAAAATCTACTTTGTTTTATATATCTATAAAAAGCTTATAAGTATTTTATCTACTCCTTTAAAAAGAACTATGTTTCGTCAACTCTGTGTAAAGTTATTAGCAAATGAACAGTTCGTTACCAAAACTGTGTATGCCAAGCATGTTTGTAACCTCTTTTTGGCTCATCCCACTCGTTGCATTCCATCTTGTCCCATTCCTGCACTGCATCCGAGCATTTTTCTTTCACTATAGCCAAGCAGGAGCTCCGTTTTTTGTCATATAACTCTTGAAGCGTTTCAAAGGTCGAGCATTTGTCGTGGTAATTGAATTAAATGAATGATAATTGTAGGTACATACTTAACGACATAATAAACAGAAGCAAGATTTCACTTCGGTTGTTGGTGATCGGCTTTGGCTTATGCCTTGGGTCTTTTACGGATGAACTGCTCTGCAATTTGCTAATCTTTCAAACAAGAATGAGCCGTGCATCAGAGCTTCGCCTAATGGAATGCTGGATACGTTTTGCTACATCTCTGTCATAATAACCCGGAGCTGTATGCAGCGTTTTGTGGATCTTATCCTGCATCGTCCAGGGTTTTGATTTTTTTTTTTAATTTTATATCTACCTATCTTAATCTAACTGTATACTGAATTTTCCAAATGTCTCCGGTAGATAATGTTGTTAAATTTATCGGAGAATAATAATACGCATTTTTTTAAATTTTATTATATAAGTTAATTATTATACAGTAGGGTTACTTCCAGGACACATTCAGAAATTTTTCCGAGAATCATCGTCTATGAGATTCTCTCATGAAATCAAAGTTCAGGAAATTTGAGACGTTAGGTTTGCAGAGCTTACAACGTTACCTTATAGGCTGTTCTAAGAAAAGAACTATAAAAATGTCAGTCCGCATCGTGCTCTCTTGCAGTGCGGATCTATTTGCTTTTTGCTGAAGGAAGTGTTACTACTACCTAAAGCTACAACAAATTTAAACAGCACTTTTCAGTGCTCAGCCTGTAAAATTTCTACCTTGTTCAACTTTATTCCTCTTCGATCCTTGTTTGGACCCTACCCGAGGTAATCCTTCTTGGATATCGATTTGGAAAATTCCTCTTCGATCCTTCAGATTCTTATAGTAATCTGCTTGGAAGTCGATTTGGATAATCGCATAATCGCACTTTTCAGTGCTCAACCTGTAAAATTTTTCTACCTTGTTCAACTCCTCTTATTCCTCTTCGATCCTTGTTTGGACCCTACCCGAGGTAATCCTTCTTGGATATCGATTTGGAAAATTCCTCTTCGATCCTTCAGATTCTTATAGTAATCTGCTTGGAAGTCGATTTGGATAAAAATTTACTGCCGCCATGGCGCCTAAACGCAAAAGAAAGGGGCAAACTCTTGACCCCCCTTCTGAAGAAATTAATTTGAGTAATCAATTTGATTTGCTCACGGATGATGAGAATGATCCATCATCCAAGAAAAATTCTAGTAAACTTTCCCGGCTTAATGCCAAGAAAGAAAAGATTCCCCCTATTGTGATAACCACTTCCGATTTCCATGCTCTTCGCATGGAACTTTTGAATTTCATGAAAGTTGAGTTTTCACTACAAATTGGACGTCGGGGTGAATGCCGTGTATTGGCTGAAACCTTGGACGGATTTAAATGTCTTCTCAAGTATCTTACTGAGAAGAAGCACAAATTTTTTACTTACGACACCAAAACTGAACGTGTGTTCAAGGTTGTCATGAAAGGACTGCCCAGTGGTGAATCCCTGGATCAGATCAAAGATGAGCTGGCAAAATTACTTGGAGTTGTGCCACTCCAAGTAATCAAAATGAAAATGAAATCCCGTCCTGGCGATTCGCGCAACGGGATTTCTAATGATTTTTATTTAGTTCACTTCAAGTCTAGTGAACTAAACAACCTTAAGGCCTTAGAAAAAGCTAGCCTTATGCTCCATGTCCGAGTGAAGTGGGAACACTTCAGGAAGACTGGAGGAAATTTCCAAAACCTCACCCAGTGCCGTAAATGCCAGGGCTGGGGTCACGGAACTAAAAATTGCTACATGCCAGCTAAATGCATGAATTGTGGTGATTCCTCTCACGCAAAGGACGACTGTCCTGTGAAGGAAGATCCTAAGAAATTTAAATGTACAAATTGTGGTGAAAACCACAAATCCAATTTTTGGGAATGTAAGACTCGCAAAGCGATCCTACAATCTCGTTCTAACCGACAGGTAAGAAACGCTCCACGTTTCCGACCAGGTACAAATTCCTCTGCTGTTAACAACGGTCAGCGAGGAACAAATTCTACATTCGTACCCGTAGGTACAAATATCACCCCTGCTTCAAATGTTTCATCTGTACCTACTCCCCTCGCTGCTAACAATGTTCAGCAAGTTAATGGAGCTACCTATGCTGCTATTGCAGCGGGTAGAAATCAAAATACTAGCCAAAGTAATTCTAACGGAAATTTTGACAATTTTGATTTAGGAAGCATTACTGCCCCTAAAATGGAATTTTTACAGAAATCATTAATTGACATGATTTCTGATATGCTTAAATCTAACTCCATGTTTGATGCTATTCAAACTGGAGTAAAATTTGCAAATAATATTGTCATGACTTTAAAATTCAGTAATGGATTTTAAAGCATTAAATATTGTAAATTGGAATGCTCGATCTCTTAAAGATAATGAAGACGAGCTATTTAACTTTTTGCGAGTTCATAACGTGCATATTGCCGTTATAACTGAAACGTTCCTTAAACCTGACCATAAGGTTAAGAAGGACGCAAATTACTTGATTTATAGAAATGATCGTCTTGATGGACCCTGTGGTGGCGTTGCCATCATTATTCATAGACGAATCAAACATAAAATTCTTTCTTCATTTGAAACCAAAGTTTTTGAAACTTTGGGAGTTTCTGTTGAAACAAAATTTGGACAACTTACGTTTATAGCTGCCTATTTGCCATTCCAATGCGTAGGCCAGAAAAAGAATTTTCTCAAGGGTGACCTCCAGAAACTTACCCGTCATAGGTCTAAATTCTTTATTATTGGTGATTTTAATGCAAAACACCGCTCATGGAATAATGCTCAAAGCAATTCTAATGGTAATATTCTGTTTGATGATTGTTCTGCAGGTTATTACACTATTCAATATCCAAACAGCCCAACATGCTTTTCTTCTGCAAGAAATCCCTCCACTATTGATTTGGTCTTAACTGATTCATGTCAACTTTGTAGCCAACTGGTTACCCATGCTGACTTCGGTTCTGATCACCTTCCAGTAACTTTTGAAATATCCCAAGAAATAATTTGTAATCCCAACAGCTCTACTTTCAATTACCATAGAGCTAATTGGGAGCAATATCGAACATTTATGGAATATAACTTCGATCCAAACATTCCTTTGCAAACCAAAGATGAAATTAATTATGCTCTTGAATCTCTGACTAATTCTATAGTTGCAGCAAGAGCTGCCTCAGTACCAAAATGCGAGGTTAAATTCGATTCAATTATAATAGACGACGATCTTCAGCTCTTGATCCGTCTTAAAAATGTTCGTAGGAGACAATATCAAAGAACACGCGATCCTGCCATGAAGGTTATCTGGCGGGATTTGCAAAAACAAATTAAAAAGCGATTCTCTGCCCTGAGGAACAAAACTTTTGAAAATAATATTTCTAAATTAGACCCGAGTTCCAAACCTTTTTGGAAACTCACAAAAATTTTGAAAAAACCTCAAAAGCCTATTCCAGCGCTTAAAGAAGGTGGTAAAATTTTGATCACAAATTTGGAAAAAGCTCAGAAACTTGCTAAGCAATTCGAGAGTTCCCATAATTTCAGTTTGGGTCTTACTAGTCCTATTGAGGATCAGGTTGCTCGGGATTTTCTGAATATTTTCTCTCGGGAAAATATTTTTGATGATTCCTGGGGGACTGATTTGGACGAAGTAAGGTCTATAACTAAAAAGTTTCAAAATATGAAAGCTCCAGGTGTTGATGGAATTTTCTATATCCTCATCAAAAAACTCCCAGAGAGTACCTTGTCTTTCCTGGTAAAATTATTTAACAGATGTTTCCATTTGGCATACTTTCCTGATAAATGGAAAAATGCAAAAGTTGTTCCAATTTTGAAGCCGGATAAAAATCCAGCTGAAGCTTCTAGCTACCGCCCAATAAGTTTGCTTTCTTCAATAAGTAAACTTTTTGAAAAGATAATTTTGAATAGAATGATGCTTCACATCAATACGAACTCAATTTTTGCAGATGAGCAGTTTGGATTTCGCCATGGGCATTCAACTACTCATCAACTCTTAAGAGTTACCAATTTAATTCGTTCAAACAAATCTGAAGGCCACTCAACTGGAGTTGCTCTTCTAGACATAGAAAAAGCATTCGACAGTGTTTGGCATAAAGGTTTGATTGCTAAATTGAAAAAGTTTAATTTTCCACTTTATATTATGAAATTAGTTCAAAATTATTTAACTGACAGAACTCTGCAGGTAAATTATCAAAATTCCAAATCTAATCGACTACCTGTTAGAGCAGGAGTTCCTCAGGGTAGCATTCTTGGGCCTATATTGTATAACATTTTCACTTCGGACCTCCCTGATTTGCCTCAGGGTTGCCACAAATCTTTGTTCGCTGATGACACAGGCATTTCCGCTAAAGGAAGAAGTCTTCGTGTTATTTGCAGCAGACTGCAGAAAAGTTTAGATATTTTCTCTTCTTATTTACAAAAATGGAAGATTTCTCCCAACGCTTCCAAAACTCAACTTATAATATTTCCACACAAGCCTAGAGCTTCGTTTTTGAAACCTAGTAGTAGTCACATAGTCACTATGAACGGAGTTCCAATTTCCTGGTCAAACCAAGTGAAATATCTTGGATTAATACTTGACCAAAAATTAACTTTTAAAGATCACATTGAGGGCATTCAAGCCAAATGTAACAAATATATAAAATGTTTGTATCCTCTTATAAACAGGAAATCCAAACTTTGCCTGACGAATAAACTTCTAATATTTAAACAAGTTTTTAGACCGGCCATGCTTTACGCTGTGCCAATATGGTCTAGTTGCTGCACTACCAGGAAAAAAGCACTTCAAAGGATTCAGAACAAAATTCTGAAAATGATTTTGAAGTTGCCTCCCTGGTACAGTACAACCGAAGTACATAGAATTTCGAATGTTGAGACTTTAGAAGTAATGTCCAACAAAATAATGAATAATTTCAGGCAAAAATCGTTGCAATCCTCAATTGCAACGATTAATTCCCTTTATACTTAGATAAGATTTAGTTTTAGTTTTTAGTTTTAAGATATCAATTGTTATACTGACATGCAGGTTTAAAAAACCTGTTTAAAATACTTAATTGCCAAGACATGAACAATGTAAAAACACTTAGATATATATCATAACAATTAAGGCTGGTACGTTACTGCAGTAACTGGAGCACCTAGGTAAAAAATGAAATGTAATTTATTTTGAATTTGGAACAAATAAAGAGTTAAAAAAAAAAAAAAAAAAAAAAAAAAAAACTATAAAAATGTGGTTTAATGCAAAAGCATAAAGGAAGATAAATCCAGAGTAATAGGACACATTTAAAATAATAAATTTCAATGAAAACAAATTCTTCTATAACCGATTGTATCACCTTACCACAGTTAATCCTGATCTAAAAATAACCCAATTCACTAGCACTACTATCGTTCCCGTGACAGCCGTGGAGATGCAGAGGTGAATTCGGTTTTAATTAATTAATGCCCTACAACCCAAACATATGGATGTCTTTTTAATGAGCAGAATTCGAAAATTGATGTTTCATACCTCTGAAACCATGTAATATTGGTGTCTCTCGTTCAGCCTTGAAAAGCAAAACTTGATGATTAATGTTCGACTTCATTTTGAAATTCAAGGATGTTTTTTTGTAAATTTATTTATTTGTACAGGGTCAATCGAATAAACTTTACAGAGCCAAATTGACTTATGCGTTACTCATTATTAATGTCTTAAATCTAAAGTTAAAATCCAAACTTAAAGGAATTGAACCGAGTACTCGCGGTCGTCTCGAGGTTAGTGGAGATTTACAGTTTCATGGATGGGGAGAGGGAGAAGGAGGTTTGAAATATGAATTACGAAACAAATATTTCATTATTCCTAAAACATTAAATTATTCCTATTCAATTTGATTTCAGCAGTGTAATTCTACTATTATTACATACATTAAAAAAACCAAACACACAAAATACAAACTAAACACAAGGTTACTCAAACTTACAATCTAAGGTTAATATTCTTCAAGAAAACCTATATGAGTTTCATAAACTCCACATCGCGTCCAGCCAAAACATTCCGAACTGAAACATTAGGTTGTCTACCTCGAGCCCGTAGGGAATTGTACAGCTCAGATCTGACTCCACGATGCTCAGCACAAGACCAAATAATGTGATTGGCGTCTTGGTAGCCTTGTCCACATTCACAGAAATTGCTGTCCCCCAGCCCAACACGGATCAAGTGAGCGTTTAACTCAGGCTTTTTAATGGCTATAACTCTCACCCGCCTCCAATCATCCGGGAAAATATTGAGCTCCAGGAACTGACCAAACAAGTTTCTTGGCTCAGTGCATTGCTGGTCCCACCAAGGGGTAGGAGGTTTCCTACAGAAAGACGTTCCTGGAACCGGCCGAGTTTGAGCTTGAAGCGCGCTGTCCAAGATCAGATTGGAGAGGAAGTTATATTCCTCAAACGGTGGAAGCCGTTCTACCGACGTTAGGGCTTCATCGATCACAGTCTTGAACTTTGTCCAATCGATATTACGGGTAAGATCGTACGCGACGTTAACGGCTTCCGACGGATTGAACCCACTGGCAACTGAAACTACTGTGGGGATCTCGGATCACATTCCACGTGCAATCCAACGATAATGAATTGGAGCAAAGTGTGAGGTCTAATCTACTTCCATTCGAGGATGGGCCAGCCAATTTTGATTTTGAAAAATAGTTTTTGAGATATGACCAGATGAGTGAGTTGGAGTTTTGAGCTTTTCTGGTGGAAAATCAATGCTAGGTAGAGGAAATGTAGGTAATGTCGGCCTAAGTGTCCCTAATTTGGGCCCATACATAAATTCAGCAATCGACTAAATTTTCAATAGCCAACCAAAAATATCCATTAGTAACGTCCCAATAACGCGTTAATCTAGATAAAATTGATAAATAGCAGATTTTCATAGGCGAACATTAGAGACATTTCCCCTATTTAATTATTTTTTTCTTGAATTCCTTTCATTATATGGAATCATAACTAGCTCATTTATTTACTTATGTCCATAATTTAATTGTGGTCCTAAAAGTGAAAAATACGTTCCTATTACAGCCAAAACGTTGTGCTTTAGAAGTAAGATGAAATCATAGATTAGCAGGTATATAAAATTTCAATTGTGGATGAATAATACTCTTATTTGAGTAATGAATTTATTTTTTAGATACAATCTCACGAGCAAGAATGCTTTTTTATTATATCTATAAAGATAAAGAAACTTTGAACCTTTATTTTTTATTTTTGAAAATACTTTCCATTCATGAACGTAACTTTTTCTACACATTTGAAGGTTATTGCTTATCGCATATTAGCTTATTGAGTGCTCTAGACTTAGAGTTTTCGATGCATTAGTTAACTGTTAACGTAACTGTCATGTATCGTCAGCAAACCCATAGTTCAAAATCAGTTCGTAAATCATTATGTACCATATTTTTATTACCATCTTTATCCGCCCACCGTTATTTCTGTCTTTTGGCAAATCTAACCATTGCTCTAAATAAGTCATCTACAATTAATCTGTTCTATTGGTTAGAGGACAACTGAGAAAAAGCGATGGGAAAATGGTACAACCCACCGCGCTATTCGGAGGATGGTACTCATTTTACATACTTGCGATTCGGTTTTACATAAATACCTGTTTGCTACCAGCCAAGTCAGATGAAATAATTTTTGAAGTGCTCCCGACGTAGAAAATATGCCTCTTCTTATGTCCCAGGCAAATTTTGTCTTCTGAGCACAAATACAACTTACTACTTGTTTTGTTTTTGCAAGCCTAAAAATCGCTACTAATAATTAGACATAATTATAAGTCTGCAACTGTTTCCTGTGCGTAGCTTCAAATGCGTAGAAGAAGAACATGACTTTTACGTTAATGAATGGAAAGTGTGTTTTCTACAAATGATAAATAAAGGTTCAACGCTTATTTTTCTTTACTCAAATTAATGACTCAAATAAGGGTATTATTCAAGTAGCTACTTTCATCCACAACTGAAATTTTATATACCTGCTAATCTATCTGATTTCATCTTACTTCTAAAGCACGTTTTGGCTGTATCCCATAGGAGCGTATTTTTCACTTTTAAGCCCACAATTAAATTATGGACAGAAGTAAATAAATGAGCTAGTTATGATTTCACATACTGAGGACCCTGCCCAGAATATGTGAAAAATAACATAAAAATATTATTGTGCCATCGGCGATGAGGAATTCAAGAAAAAAATAGCATTGATTTTCCACCAGAAAAGCTCAAAACTACCCTTGTTTTCCGTGCTGAGCACCAATGCTACCGACGTGCCTTCCTGGCTCCCAGCTCCCACACCTGGACCCTACCTATCGACCCTTCAACTCATGAACCGGGGACCAACGGCTTTACTTCCCATCCGAAGGAAGGCGTGCTCAGAGATGTTATGCCTCAGAACATCCCGGCAGCGCCGACTGGGATTGAACCCAGGCCTGTTGGGGTGAGAGGTAATCACGCTTACCACTACACTACCGGTGCCGTTGTTCACTGTAGTTACTATTACAAAAAACTGTGAGTACATCTCTTAGAATCTACATTAAAAAAAAAACCTTCAAATTGACGTTCTAATATCACGAATAGCTTATTTGGTTGTGGAGTAATCTTTTCGGAGAGATAAATTTTTTAAAAATCTCGAAAATCCAGGGTTGTAGCCGAGAGGGATCTAGGCACTTCAGAGCAAAATCAAAAAAGGCGTGTGTTCAGAATGACAAAATAAGCATTTTGGCCAAGTTAGCCTCAAATCGGTCACATCGACCACAGGTGGTGTACCCACTTGAGCTGGAATTACCCATATCTGAAAGTTGTTTTCGATTAACAACGACTCTAGGAGGAATATAAACAGAAGCAATATAAAGGCTCTTACCTGACATGCGACAACTTCAATACCTGAAAATTATGGAAAATTCACTCTATAAGAAGGAATGACACTTTTTGATCCCCAAAAGTACCCCTCCTCCACTCGTATCCACACGATCCAATCGAATAATGTTAAAATCATAAAAAGGTAGATCTATATCTGAAGAGAGCCAAGCTTCACAAAGAGCAAATGCATCACAATCATAATTGTGAACTAAAAACATAAATGAGTCTAATTTAGGAATAAGACTTCGACAATTCCACTTCCACCCGGCTTCACTTGGAAAATTATCCATCGAAGGAAATGATTGCTGCAAGGAGGAGCCACTTCAATGTCAATTGCTTCAAGAGGGTTTCCACAGTAGCAAGCATTGCCAGAACAATGCTTTTCAGAGGATCAGAATTATCGAGGATACCGTCCACAATGTTATCAAATGAGAACAACCCAACTGAAGAAGGGGCTTCTGATGTCCTCGGGAGAGGTGGAAAATCCTAGGTATAGTCAGTTCTGTGGAATCCAGGAGGAGTCGAAGTCTTCTTTTTTCCACCACTCCTTGATTTGGGCAAGCTGGTTTGTGGTTCTTGATTTGCAACTTGATTTGAGCCCAGTTTTTGAACATCCAGTATCTTCCTGGGGGAAGCAAAGGGTTCTTGAAACGGCCAACCACCTTCTTCTCCTAGATTTTGGGGGTCAGACTCGCTTCGGTGACCACACCTTCGATCTCCACATGACGAGCTGGGATGTAAACTCTATACTCGAGCTTAAGATCTGGGAGACAGCAATCTCATTGGCTTGCTTCAGGCTAGAGACGGACACACGAAGTTTATTGTGCCTAACCTTCGTGATTTCGGTCATGGCCGAACAACGTTCAAAGGTTTGTTTTTGAGCTAAAGTAGACAACCCATGGACCAGTCAAGTCATTCGGGTAGGCTCGCGATCTGGTGCTTTTCTTAGCCTACTTATTGACAGACTGAGGCAACGAACCAGGGATGACATCATCAGATTTCTGAGATGATCGGTCATCCATTTCGTCTTCCGACAAAACCTCCAAAAAGAATAAAAAAAAAAAACTATTACTACCACCGAGCGTTATATGTGTAGGCGTTTACACAGATGGCTGGGAAGCGACGTGAAGCGTGGGTGATCTTCGTTGTAGTATGCTTGGTTGACGTGATTAGTTTGATCAGAGATGCTGGGGTGAGAGGTAATCACGCTTACCACTACACCACCGGCGCCGCTTAATATACACAGTTGTAACGCATAAAATAAGATTTGTTCGATCAGTCCACATAGTGCTCTCTTGCCGTGCGGATCTATTTGCTTTTTGCTGAAGGAAGTGTTACTACTACCTAAAGCTACAACAAATTTAAACAGCACTTTTCAGTGCTCAACCTGTAAAAATTTTCTACCTTGTTCAACTCTTATTCCTCTTCGATCCTTGTTTGGACCCTACCCGAGGTAATCCTTCTTGGATATCGATTTGCAAAATTCCTCTTCGATCCTCCAGATTTTTATAGTAACCTGCTTGGAAGTCGATTTGGATAAAAATTTACTGTCGCCATGGCACCTAAACGCAAAAGAAAGGGGCAAACTCTTGACCCCCCTTCTGATGAAATTAATTTGAGTAATCAATTTGATTTGCTCACGGATGATGAAAATGATCCATCATCCAAGAAAAATTCTAGTAAACTTTCCCGGCTTAATGCCAAGAAGGAAAAGATTGCCCCTATTGTGATAACCACTTCCGATTTCCATGCTCTTCTTGAACTTTTGAATTTCGTGAAAGTTAAGTTTTCACTACAAATTGGACGTCGGGGTGAAATGTCTTCTCAAGTATCTTACTGAGAAGCATCACAATTTTTTTACTTACGACACCAAAACTGAACGTGTGTTTAAGGTTGTCATGAAAGGACTGCCCAGTGGTGAATCCCTGGATAAGATCAAAGATGAACTGGCAAAATTACTTGGAGTTGTGCCACTCCAAGTAATCAAAATGAAAATGAAATCCCGTCCTGGCGATTCGCGCAATGGGATTTCTAATGATTTTTAATTAGTTCACTTCAAGTCTAGTGAACTAAACAACCTTAAAGCCTTGGAAAAAGCTAGCCTTATACTCCATGTCCGAGTGAAGTGGGAACACTTCAGGAAGACTGGAGGAAATTTCCAAAACCTTACTCAGTGCCGTAAGTGCCAGGGATGGGGTCACGGAACTAAAAATTGCTACATGCCAGCTAAATGCATGAATTGTGGTGATTCCTCTCACGCAAAGGACGACTGTCCTGTGATGGAAGATCCTAAGAAATTTAAATGTTCAAATTGTGGTGAAAACCACAAATCCAATTTTTGGGAATGTAAGACTCGCAAAGCGATCCTACAATCTCGTTCTAAGCGACAGGTAGGAAACGCTCCACGTTTCCGACCAGGTACAAATTCCTCTGCTGTTAACAACGGTCAGCGAGGAACAAATTCTACATTCGTACCCGTAGGTACAAATATCACCCCTGCTTCAAATTTTTCATCTGTACCTACTCCCCTCGCTGCTAACAATGTTCAGTGAGTTAATGGAGCTACCTATGCTGCTATTGCATCGGGTAGAAATCAAAATACTAACCAAAGTAATTCTAACGGAAATTTTGACAATTTTGACTTAGGAAGCATTACTGCCCCTAAAATGGAATTTTTACAGAAATCATTAATTGACATGATTTCTGATATGCTTAAATCTAACTCCATGTTTGATGCTATTCAAACTGGAGTAAAATTTGCAAATAATATTTTATTGAACGGCTACGCAGTCTTTGTTAAATTAAACGAGTTTTTATTTACCCGACGTTTCGACACGGGGATTGTGTCTTCTTCAGGGGAACTGTAATTTTATGTATTAATATACTATGTTTTCCTTACATATTTATGTTATGGTGACTTACAATAGTTTTTTCGTTTTCTGTCTTATGTTTTGTCTAACTTTAACTGTCTGGTCTCTAACGTGTTGGTACATGCTGTAAATTGAGTATTTGTTTGTTACTTATTGTTTTTAGTAATTTAAAATGAATTTAAAACTCCTTACACGTCGGATACACTATGCTATGAACTTGTAGTGCTGGCAAATGGCGCAAAATTGTTTTTGGCAACCCCCTAATTATGAAACCCATTTTGTTTGGTAGCCGAAATGCCCTATCTTAAAAACCTATCTCTCATTTGTGGTCGATTGCTCTCTTCTGGTTTTGTTGCGTTTATCTGTATTCTTAATATTGTGGAATACTGCTGCGTATGTCGTACTAAGTCTGTCTATGTCTGTTCGTTTGTTTACTGTGTAGTTGGTGTTAGTGATATGGTACATTTCAAGGAATGGAAGTGTTGATGATTTGTAGCTATGGTCTATAATTTGTGTATTATCTAGATTGAATCTGTGGTTGGTTTCTATACAATGTTGGATCAGGGCGGTAGTGGTTTCTATGAGTGTTGCTGTGGCTGCTTCGGTAATGGTGTGGTTATCGTTCATCAGTTTTTCTAACTTGTTCACATTTGTTCTGTGTCCTGCTAGTCTTCTGCGTAAATTGTTTCTCGTCATTCCTATGTAGCTGCTATCACAATTATTGCATGGAATTTTATAAATTACATTGCTAATTTCCTCTTTACTTACAGGGTATTTAACTTTAGTGTGGAGATCGTTAATAGTGCGGTGCTGTTTTGTTGCGACTATTATGTTTGGGTAGTCCTTGGACAGGATTTTCGTAATGCGTTGGGAAAGTGCTGGTACATACGGGATTGCTCTGTAAATTTTCCCTTCTCTTTCTATTGTAGGTTGGTCTGGCATCGTTTGGATGTTGATCTGTTGGTCTACGTCATTGATGGATTTCTTGGTCGAATGATGATCGGTTATCGTTGGTGCTGCTTGTTGGTGATCGATATTAATTGCATCGTTTGGTACGGACTGTATGTGTGGGATGGAAATAGCTGGCACCATGGTCGGCTGGGTGGGTGGTTGCAATGATGGTTGGCTTCGCGTACATTTGGCTGGGTTAGATGTGGTTGGGTGCAGTGGGGGTGGGGTGAATGTATTATGGTGCGTTGGTTGGCTGGAATGGGTGTTGGACGGATGGTCTTGATATTTGTTCTTATGTAGATTTAGTAATCGGTTGACTAGTTGTTTGGGGTAGTTGTTCCTTAGTAGATGTTGGTGGATCGTTTTTGCTATTTCTTCCCTGGGTTTGTTGCGTGTGAGCGAGTGAACTCGGTGGATAAAGTTGGTCGCCACATTTATTTTGTGTTTTGGCTGATGAAATGATTTGTAGTTCAGCATTCTGCCTGACGCAATCGGTTTAGCGTACCATTCGGTGGTCAGTGTTTGATCAGGATTCCGTATGACCGTCATGTCAAGGAATGCTAGTCTTCGGTCGTCCTCGATTTCTATAGTGAACTGTATTCTTGGTTCTATTTTGTTGAATGCGTCTAGGACCTGCTGTTCGGTGTTCCGTGGGATAGCCATGAAGATATCGTCCACGTATTTCCAAAATATGGTAGTCCCAAACGGTAGGGAACTCATAGCTGTATTGATGACCGAGTCTAGCACGATGTCCGCTACGATTGGCGATAGCGGGCTACCCATGGCCGTCCCAAATGTCTGTTTGTAGTACTGACCATCAAAACAGAAATAGCTGGCTTCCATACAGTATTCCACAATCTCTAGGAAAAGATCCAGATTGATTTGTGTGTTAATTTCATTCCACCGTTGAATGATGTTCCTGATGACCAAGTGTCGTGGTACGTTCGTAAACAACGACGTTACATCCAGTGATATCATAATGTACCCTTCTGGGAGTTTTATGCTATTGACTTCGTTACAGAAATTGAACGAGTTGGTTGTGCTGTACGGACTGTGGAGCGAGCTCTGGAGAATGTTGGCGATATACTTTGCTAGCTTGTATGTAGGTGTGGTTATGTTGGGAATGACTGGGCGGAGAGGTAGGTTTTGCTTATGGGCTTTTGGTTGGCCGTAAATCCTGGGACATGTTGCGTTATTCGTGGTTAGTTCGTTGGCTGTTCTATAGTCGATGAGTTTCAAATCTTTGAGTCTCTTGACTATGTCGTTGTTCCCCTTTTGATACCTGGACGTAGGGTCAGCCCGTACTTTTTCGTATGTTGTAGTATCATTCACCAATATTCGCATTTTCATATCGTAGTCGTCCCTCATCATGATAACGGTCCTGTTGCCTTTGTCTGCAGATAATACAGCTATCTCGGGATGTGAGCGTAGGTATCTTTTTGTTGTGTTTGTCGCCGTTTCACAGAATTTAGTTGTGCTGTCATGGGTCTCCACCATCGAATGGAATCCATGAATGAAGTTTTGCGTTACATTCACGATTTTGCATCGATTTCTGTCCTGCACTTTTTTGTCTCCGTTAGTGAACAAAATGCGTTCTGTGTCTGCGAGTAGGTGGCAAAATGGGATTTGCGATAGCGAAGTGGTTGGTAGCGCGAATTTCGGACCGAGACTGATGAGCTGTAGGATGTTCGCTGGTATCTCCAAATCGGTTGCATTGAGAATTGCGCGATCGTTGTACGAGGGTTCACTTGCGTCGCTTTTGTTTAATACCTGTACGATGTTAGTGAGTTTTCTCGACGTATGCTTATCCTTCCTGCTTAACCAACTACTGTGTGCCGCTCGCTGCGTGGCCACAAACTCTACGATCACGCTCTCGCTGGTCAGAGATCGAATTTTGCACTCCATCTCATTCAATTCCTTGGAGGTCCGTCTTATATTGAAAAAGGTTTGCTTGATTTCCAGGTTCAAAATAGATCTTTTGAATCTTTTGATGGTTTTATCGATCTTGTTGATGTAGGGCCCATTTTCTGCTAGAAGCTCGTGTACGCATTTGAACGAGTTCACGATGTGTGCGGGAAATATACCTTGTCGTCTACACTTTATGAGAAATGATTTGCGATTTTCTAAACTTGCCAGTTTTTTATTGCTGGACGCATACGTTTTCATTGCGTCTACTGTGTTGTGTCCGTAGTTTTCGTCTATGTACCGGAAGAATGAATGCTGTAAAGCTGCCATTGTGAATAGAACTGGTGGAGGATCGACTGTATCGTTGGATATTTTATTGAACGGCTATGCAGTCTTTGTTAAATTAAACGAGTTTTTATTTACCCGACGTTTCGACACGGGGATTGTGTCTTCTTCAGGGGGAACTGTAATTTTATGTTATTTTTCGTGGGGCCTCACAGCCTAGTCAGTAAAGGCACGGTATTACCAAGCCGGAGGCGGCGGGTTCGATTCCCGGTCCGGTCGAGGGAATCTTTCGGGTAAGAAATTTTCTCGACTTCCCTGGGCATAGAGTATCATTGTGCTTGCCACACAATATACAAATTCATGCATTGGTATCGGCATCGAAAGCTCTCAATTAATAACTGTGGAAGTGCATTTAGAATACTAAGTTGAGAGCACGCAATAAGCTAATATGCGCTAAGCAATAAGCTTGAAATGCGAACAAGAAGAAGAAGAAGTAATTTTATGTATTAATATACTATGTTTTCCTTACATATTTATGTTATGGTGACTTACAATAGTTTTTTCGTTTTTTGTCTTATGTTTTGTCTAACTTTAACTGTCTGGTCTCTAACGTGTTGGTACATGCTGTAAATTGAGTATTTGTTTGTTACTTATTGTTTTTAGTAATTTAAAATGAATTTAAAACTCCTTACACGTCGGATACACTATGCTATGAACTTGTAGTGCTGGCAAATGGCGCAAAATTGTTTTTGGCAACCCCCTAATTATGAAACCCATTTTGTTTGGTAGCCGAAATGCCCTATCTTAAAAACCTATCTCTCATTTGTGGTCGATTGCTCTCTTCTGGTTTTGTTGCGTTTATCTGTATTCTTAATATTGTGCAATACTGCTGCGTATGTCGTACTAAGTCTGTCTATGTCTGTTCGTTTGTTTACTGTGTAGTTGGTGTTAGTGATATGGTACATTTCAAGGAATGGAAGTGTTGATGATTTGTAGCTATGGTCTATAATTTGTGTATTATCTAGATTGAATCTGTGGTTGGTTTCTATACAATGTTGGATCAGGGCGGTAGTGGTTTCTATGAGTGTTGCTGTGGCTGCTTCGGTAATGGTGTGGTTATCGTTCATCAGTTTTTCTAACTTGTTATATTGTCATGACTTTAAAATTCAGTAATGGATTTTAAAGCATTAAACATTTTAAATTGGAATGCTCGATCTCTTAAAGATAATGAAGACGAGCTATTTAACTTTTTGAGAGTTCATAACGTGCATATTGCCGTTATAACTGAAACGTTCCTTAAACCTGACCATAAGGTTAAGAAGGATGCAAATTATTTGATTTATAGAAATGATCGTCTTGATGGACCCTGTGGTGGCGTTGCCATCATTATTCATAGACGAATCAAACATAAAATTCTTTCTTCATTTGAAACCAAAGTTTTTGAAACTTTGGGGGTTTCTGTTGAAACAAAATTTGGACAACTAACGTTTATAGCTGCCTATTTGCCATTCCAATGCGTAGGCCAGCAAAAGAATTTTCTCAAGGGTGACCTCCAGAAACTTACCCGTCATAGGTCTAAATTTTTCATTATTGGTGATTTTAATGCAAAACACCGCTCATGGAATAATACTCAAAGCAATTCCAATGGTAATATTCTGTTTGATGATTGTTCTGCAGGTTATTACACTATTCAATATCCAAACAGCCCAACATGCTTTTCTTCTGCAAGAAATCCCTCAACTATTGATTTGGTCTTAACTGATTCATGTCAACTTTGTAGCCAATTGGTTACCCATGCTGACTTCGGTTCTGATCACCTTCCAGTAACTTTTGAAATATCCCAAGAAATAATTTCTAATCCCAACAGCTCTACTTTCAATTACCATAGAGCTGATTGGGAGCAGTATCGAACATTTATGGAATATAACTTCGATCCAAACATTCCTTTGCAAACCAAAGATGAAATTAATTATGCTCTTGAATCTCTGACTACTTCTATAGTTGAAGCAAGAGCTGTCTCAGTACCAAAATGCGAGGTTAAATTCGATTCAATTATAATAGACGATGATCTTCAGCTCTTGATCCGTCTTAAAAATGTCCGTAGGAGACAATTTCAAAAAAACACGCGATCCTGCCATGAAAGTTATCTGGCGGGATTTGCAAAAACAAATTAAAAAGCGATTCTCTGTCCTGAGGAACAAAACTTTTGAAAATAATGTTTCTAAATTAGACCCGAGTTCCAAACCAACCAAAAAATTTGAAAAAACCTCAAAAGCCAATTCCAGCGCTTAAAGAAAGTGGTAAAATTTTAATCAAAAATTTGGAAAAAGCTCAGAAACTTGCTGAGCAGTTCGAGAGTTCCCATAATTTCAGTTTGGGTCTTACTAGTCCTATTGAGAATCAGATTGCTCGGGATTTTCTGAATATTTTCTCTCGGGAAAATATTTTTGATGATTCCTGGGGGACTGTTTTGGACGAAGTAAGGTCTATAACTAAAAAGTTTCAAAATATGAAAGCTCCAGGTGATGATGGAATTTTCTATATCCTCATCAAAAAACTCTCAGAGAGTACCTTGTCTTTCTTGGTAAAATTATTTAACAGATGTTTCCATTTGGCATACTTTCGTGATAAATGGAAAAATGCAAAAGTTGTTCCAATTTTGAAGCCGGATAAAAATCCAGCTGAAGCTTCTAGCTACCGCTCAATAAGTTTGCTTTCTTCAATAAGTAAACTTTTTGAAAAGATAATTATGAATAGAATGATGCTTCACATCAATACGAACTCAATTTTTGCAGATGAGCAGTTTGGATTTCGCCATGGGCATTCAACTACTCATCAACTCTTAAGAGTTACCAATTTAATTCGTTCAAACAAATCTGAAGGCCACTCAACTGCAGTTGCTCTTCTAGACATAGAAAAAGCATTCGACAGTGTTTGGCATGAAGGTTTGATTGCTAAATTGAAAAAGTTTAATTTTCCACTTTACATTATGAAATAAGTTCAGAATTATTTAACTGACAGAACTCTGCAGGTAAATTACCAAAATTCCAAATTCAATCGACTACCTCCTGTTAGTGCAGGAGTTCCTCAGGGTAGCATTCTTGGGCCTATATTGTATATCATTTTCACTTCGGACCTCCCTGATTTGCCTCAGGGTTGCCACAAATCTTTGTTCGCTGATGACACAGGCATTTTCGCTAAAGGAAGAAGTCTTCGTGTTATTTGCAGCAGACTGCAGAAAAGTTTAGACATTTTCTCTTCTTATTTACAAAAATGGAAGATTTCTCCCAACGCTTCCAAAACTCAACTTATAATATTTCCACATAAGCCTAGAGCTTCGTTTTTGAAACCTAGTAGTAGTCACATAGTCACTATGAACGGAGTTCCTATTTCCTGGTCAAACCAAGTGAAATATCTTGGATTAATACTTAACCAAAAATTAACTTTTAAAGATCACATGGAGGGCATTCAAGCCAAATGTAACAAATATATAAAATGTTTGTATCCTCTTATAAACAGGAAATCCAAACTTTGCCTGACGAAAAACTTCTAATATTTAAACAAGTTTTTAGACCGGCCATGCTTTACGCTGTGCCAATATGGTCTAGTTGTTGCACTACCAGGAAAAAAGCACTTCAAAGGATTCAGAACAAAGATCTGAAAATGATTTTAAAGTTGTCTCCCTGGTACAGCACTACCGAAGTACATAGAATTTCGAATGTTGAGACTTTAGAACAAATGTCCAACAAAATAATGAATAATTTCAGGCAAAAATCGTTGCAATCCTCAATTGCAACGATTAATTCCCTTTATACTTAGATAAGATTTAGTTTTAGTTTTTAGTTTTAAGATATCAATTTTTATACTGACATGCAGGTTTAAAAATAACCTGTTTAAAATACTGAATTGCCAAGACAGGAACAATGTAAAAACACTTAGCTATATATCATAACAATTAAGGCTGGTAAGTTACTGCAGTAACTGGAGCAGCTAGGTTAAAAATAAAATGTAATTCATTTTGAATTTGGAACAAAGAAAGAGTTAAAAAAAAAATATTCGGTCGATTACTATGTGAACACATTTTTATCACATTTTGCTCAAGTAATGATCTGAATAATGTAAAGGATAAGATTTTTTACTTTTAGCTTCTACGTAAGAGTATAAAGAAGATCCCATAGAATTTTCAGGGACTTGGCCGCCGCCGTTATTGATTTTTAATATATTTTTTTCTTTTCCTTTGGTTTGTTTTTTCCGTCGATCTTGTTTTCCGTGCTGAGCACCAATGCTACCGACGTGCCAGGAAGGCAGCTCTCACACCTGGACCCTACCTATCGACCCATCAACTCAAGAACCGGGGACCAACGGCTTTACCTCCCATCCGAAGTAAGGCGTTATCAGAGATGTTATGCCTCAGAACATCCCGGCGGCGCCGACTGGGATTGAACCCAGGCCTGCTGGGGTGAGAGGTAATCACGCTTACCACTACACCACTAAATTTTTAATATATGGAGTTACTAAAACTTATACGTTGATAATGGATGGTCACTCCCAGCCCCATTCGTTGATGCATTGTTTAATTTAACTGATTCTGATCAATCACATAGTAGGTAGCAACCATGATGTTTGCAGTCAGTCTTATGTAAGATACATCGAGCGACTTATAATTTTTTTTTTTCTTTCTTCATACGTTAGCAGCTCTGTTGATTCATTTTGTCACAGAGATTATTGACACTTTTTGTTCTAATACTCACTTATGAAATAATTGTAGAAGATTCATCCTTTTTACCCTTCTTACAAAGAAGGGTATAGATATCACTTGAAAAACCGACTATCGATCCGAGGCCCGGCGGGCCGAGTGTCATATACCATTCGACTCAGCTCGACGAGATCGGAACATGTCTGTGTGTGTGTATGTGTGTATGTGTGTATGTGTGTGTGTATGTAACGAAATGAATGCGCTCACGTTTCTCAGCAACCGCTCAACCGATTTGGACAAACTCGGCGCCAAATGATAGGTCTTGGGGTCCCATTGAACGCTTTTGAACGGTTTTGGAATCGCTGAACCGGTTCCGGAGATATGGCCGGAATAAGATCCGGTGAATATGGGCCTTCACGCTGGATTTAACGGAAAACGTATAAAAACCATCATGCGACACATCAAATTACTACAGAATTCAAAAATAAGATCAATGCAAGTCGTGTTAAGTGTTCCAGACCACATTGGACACACTTGGACATGTTCCGGGTACCCCGGGGAAGTTGCTTGAATATGAATTGAATCACATTAAAATACGATGATAAGGTGATTGGTAGCCTCACCAAATAGACTACACCCAGATATATTCCGGGTACCCCCAGGCAGTGGCGTAGCGTCACTGGATGACACGGGGTGGGGGGCTTGGTCACTGATAATGACAATAAAATAAATAAACTTGAATAAGTAAGAAGGGTCTGATCACACCATAGGTGGATAAATTCGGGTTTTTTTTAAAGCAGTCGGTTCTTCGAGATTATTGTTGAGATGAGTTTTTTGTGATTGGAGTTTGCAGAACTTTATTATTTCGTCTACTTTTTTCGTTGCTTATTCTTTTTCTCATACTGGTTCATTGATGCCAGCGTTTAGTATACTTTTGATAATTTTGTGTTTCATTTTGAAAAAAGTGATGAATTTTTGATAGGCCACCCTCCAGTTCGATTCATAGCCCCAAAATATGAACCTGTGCAAAAAATGGTAAAGATTGATGAAGGTTTAGAGGTCGCGCCAATGATTTGGATTTTGTATGGAGATTTTGGTGAATTAGTATGGGAAATTATTGATTTTCGTTTACATTGCTCTAACTTTGGTTGTAGTTGTCCAAACGTTGAAAAAAAAAAATATGTGGTTGTCATGACAATGATCAACAAGCCTGTTGTTGTTGCGATGAAATTGGCGTTGTTGCCTTGTACATATTCATCTGTCAATTTACCCTATTTTGCCATTTTTTCACATTTTTATAATTCTTGATACGCTGCAAAACTGAGCGTAGCAACTGTAGGCTTTTTGTTTATTGCCATAGCAATAACATACTAAATTTTTTCGACATTTGGACAAGTAGAAGCAAAGTTATAGCGATATAAGCGATTTTTTAAATTCTTCCATAGTAATTCCCATACAAATTTCAAATCATTGGCGCGACCTCTAAACCTTCATCAATCTTTACCAATTTTTGCACAGGTTCATATTTTGGGGCTATGAATCGAACTGGAGGGTGGCCCATCAGAAATTCATCACTTTTTTCAGAATGAAGCACCCTAATGAAACATTCTGCTGCGTTGGCTCAGTGTTTATCATTTGTTGATTCAGTTGACCAAAAGTAATTGGGAAATATGTTCTTTCCTCCATTAGTCATTCGGCCAACTGTCTTTTGGGCAGTGTTGGAAAAGTTCACCATAACTCACTATGACTCGCGAACTTTTCCCTTGGTGAACTTCGTGAAATATCGCGATTTTTTCCAACGCTGCTTTTGGGAAAATGTCAGTCGACCAAATGTCTTTCGCCAGTTTGTTATTAGACTAGTTTAACATAATGTTTATTGCAATCTTGATATTATTTGTTATTCATTTGCCCTACCAATACTGCTCACGACGTTACCTACTTTTTTGTATGGGTTGGACAAACATCACAGAAACACCAATTAATAACCCTTTTTCTGTAGCAAATTTTCCTTGGAATCAAAGCGTCAGCCGAGAGGAATGCACCATACGTGAATTTGCCGCATACAATTGTTGGAAGGCACCATGCTCTAACAGCAAGATGAAACGGAGATGATGCGCTACATTCGGCACAGTACACATATGAGACAACCGTTCTCACTTGTCTCTCTTGCTGGTTGCACCGAATGGAATTGCAGCGGATAAGACGCTGCAGCACCAAGGAACTACTGCCAAGGAGCATCACAAGAAATAAGAATAAAACCGCCGAAAAAAAAAAACCCTCGAGCCACGCGGAACGTGAGTATGTGAACACGCCGTCATCCACCCAGGCGGCGGCGATCGAGGGAAGGAGATTAAAACGAAACGATGGGGAAAAATGTAACGCCGGCGCCAGACGCCATCCTTTTTGCCAAATTTCAAAGGGTTCATTATGCATTCATTTTTATAACAGTTTTAGTGGAATTATTGCGGCGAGGTAAGATGGAAGGGGGAGGTCATCATCATCACCAGGCCACCAAGTTGCTGCTACACACCGGCTACCGACCCGGGGCAAGTAGCGTCCTGCGATGTCGGAAATTTGCGATCGATGGCGTCGAGCGACCGGCTAACATGGTGGCTTTTCTTTGAAATTGAACATGGCATGTGAAGGAAAATTGGAACGGAAGACTGTGTGTATTCAATTGAACACATTCCAATCAAAACGTGTGATCGTGCGGATGGCGATAGACATCGGAGGGTATGACACCACTGTTGTTTCTTAACGGATTGGGGAAATGGATGTAATGTCGGCCTAAATGCCCCTAATTTGGGCCCATACATAAATTCAGCAATCGACTAAATGTTCAATAGTGACCAAAAATATCCATTAGTACCGTCCCAATGACGCGTTCATCTACATAAAATTGATAAATAGCAGATTTTTAGCCATGGGCCCAATCTTAGATCCATAGGCCAACATTAGAGCCATTTTCCCTATTTGATTGATTATCAAAAAGGCAATCTGTTTATTTGTTTATTTGGTTCTACTTCAACAGACTGGGCTTAGCCCTAATCATGAAGTGATTGAATCTAAAATTTAATAATAATTTACAGAGTCACAAAATATAAAGGAACAGAAAACAGAGGTCAATTATTGCTCCTACTTCTTAAAAAAAGTCAAATAACTCTTTGTAGCCCACTAATAGCATCAGTTGAACTGTATTTAATACGATGAAGAGGCAACCTCAGCATCACGTTGTTTCGGAGTGCTCGGAATCGGATGGTAATGTTGATTTGTTGCAGAATAGATGGAACGTCTATTCTTCCCTGTAGAGTGTCAGCTACATACAGGGCCCATATCGTATCTCTTCGATTCCATAGAGACTCCTGATGATGTCCAGTTAATCGAAAGCAAATGCCTTTGATTTGACGTTAAAATATGCTGTAAACTAGTGTTATAAATACTTCAAATTCCAGAGGGTTTAATTTGTATCTAGAAAATTAAAAAAAACATTAATAACCTTATAGGCCAACCTCCAGTTTGATTCATAACCCCAAAATTTGAGTTTGTGCAAAATATTAAAATGTTTGATGAAGGTTTAGAGGTCGTGCAAATAGTTTGAAGTATGTCTTTTATTTCTATTTTTATTGATCAAGAACAAAAAAATTAGCTTTTCCAATTTTATGAAATTTTCCTGAACATAGATAAAATCAAGTTTGCCCTCTCAGATCTAAAAAGATCACGTTTTTTTTCGGTTTTAGACTGTGTGCTCAACATTTATTTTTTTTGACAAACTGATATTTTAGAGTAATGATGAGTCAAACCAACCACCCTCCAGGCCTTTAAATAAATGTATTTTTTTTTCAAAATGAGGCACACTTAGATATGTTTTGCCGGGATGGGCACCATCGAGCAACTCGGCATTTTATTTTGCTGGATCTCAGTGAAAAACTTGCCGAGATTCAGTAAAAATTATGTTTGTTAGCTGAGATCTCGGCATAATTCCCATTTGTTAGCTGAATCTCGGCAAGGTTTTCACTGAAATCCAGCAAAATAAAATGCCAAGCTGCTCGGTGGTGCCCATCTTGGCAAAAAATCTAAGTGTGTAGTGTAGAATCTATGGATATGATGGAGCTTGTACAATCAGGAGGACCATTGATCAGTTGATGTTTTGCGATATATTCAAAAATAAGCACTCCAGGATAGTTTGGAAGGGCTATAAGTTTGTTTTTCGTTAATTGGATTTATTTTTGAGTGACTTCTAATAAAAATTATTAAAAACTCGTCCCAAAGGAACAGAAAATACCCCGAAATCCACCTTTATTAGCCACTAAAATAGGAGAGAGAGGTTCGATGGAAGTTCATACAAACAATTTTTACAGCCATATACCCCCTAGATTTGAGTGAAAGTTTCAGTTCAAATGGTTGAAAAATCATCGAGGTCTAAAAGCGTTAAGAAATGAGAGGTTCGTTCCGATCCTTTACGGCTTGCATCAATCCGACCATTTCAGTTAGTTGAATAAGTCTGCTTCGACGCCACTGCTGAGAAATATGATTTTCACCAATTGTTTTGTAGATTGGCGATTTTGGTGGTGTAGTGGTAAGCGTGATTGCCTCTCACCCCAGCAGGCCTGGTTTCAATTCCAGTCGGCGCCGCCGGGATGTTCTGAGGCATAACATCTCTGATCACGGAAGGGAAGTAAAGCCGTTGGTCCCCGGTTCATGAGTTGATGAGTCGATAGGTAGGGTCCAGGTGTAGGAGCTGCCTTCTTGGCGTAGGTAGCATTGGTGCTCAGCACGGAAAACAAGATCGACGGAAAACAAATCAAGGAAAAAAAAATAGATTGGCGATTTCTCGTTTATTCATTATTGAACTCGTGGGAAAATATGCTTCAAGTATTTCTTAGCAAAAGAGTTTTCAAATAAAAATTACTTTAATTTAAACTACGCAAGTATCAATCCAGTACGTTTATTTCTCTTGCAGAAATATTATGCTGATATGCGGCTAAAATAAAATAATCAAAAGTTCCAGATATCCGTATAAGCCGTGGTGCCCGCCCAACGAACGGTCTGCGGTATTGTTATGTCCGGCGATGATGTTGGTAAAAGTATTCATATTCCCCGTGCCCGTGAACTTTTCCATTCAGCTCTCGAATACCAATTCTAAAATGTTTTTGCTCTTCTGAAAAGCCAGAAAAGGCCAGAATTTATCAAAATTAGAATATCGACACTTTTATACAATGTTAGGTATTTTAAAATGATAATGTCTTCCTTCAGAAGAAAAGTAAAGCCGTTGGTCCTCGGTCTATGAGTTGATGGGTCGATAGGTAGGGTCCAGGTGTGGGAGCTGCATCCCTGGCGTCGGTAGCATTGGTATTCAGTACGGAAAACAAGATCGATTGAAAACAAAATCAAGGGAAAAAAAGAAATAAAACGTAACTTTTCCAAAGACAACGTATATCAACACACTTTGTTCTGAACTAAATATGTTTGTAATTATTAGCAATACAAGCCTTCTGAAGACCACTATATAAAACTTAAAAAAAAAAACTATAATCAAGCTTGAATTAAAAAAATAATGATTTCAGGGGCGGTCTAATTGAAAGCTGACTCATTGTTCTACCATGGTCAAATTAAGAGCTAAGTAACTGATATCTTCAGCAAAGTTGATTAAAATCATAGTTGAATTTTTTAATGCAACTTCTAATTTAATAGGTTTTTAAGATTTAAATTTTCTTGTTCTCCTGAAGACCTCCATTAAGGGCAATATTTTTGACGTAGAACTACGTCTTTGTCGACTATACTGGGGTGCAAATCAAAAAAATATGTATGATGAAATAGTGTTAGGTTTTGAACGATTATAACTTTGTCGTTTATAGATGAAATTAAAATCCAAATACGCCATAGGATATTACTTTACGGATCTGCTGAAATAAATAGTTTTCAAATTTTCTATAAAAAAAAAACATTTGAAAATTTAGCAACCGATAATTTTCTCAATGTTTTCTGAAATAAACGTTTTCCCCAAACCCAGTCATCATAATCGAGTACCATTTAGCTGCACATCGTACTGTTTGAACCTAAAAATATATAAAACTGCGCTCTGCTCATTACCGCTTCGGATGGCGTGGCATTGGATCCTGCAAGCAAGAGCAAGTCAGGGGTTAATGTGGTGTTTACATCTATGCGGATTTGCTAGCGCTAGTGTACTAGCCCTGTGTAAAAAGTAGCCAGCATAATGGAAGCAGGGTATCAGAGTCTACCAGCATGTTAGTACACTAGCGCTAGCAAATAAGCACAGATGTAAACACTCCTAGAGGTGGATCACGGCGTGATCACCTTGACAACCCGCGATGGGGTCGAAGGGGACTGGCTTCAACTAGATCGAAACGCGGAAATTATTAATACAAAACACTCCCCTCCTCCTTCACCCACACTGGCAACCTGAAAGTAAAGAAATTAAAATTTAGTAAAATTAATCCCATTAATGTTTTACCCGCTTCTGCCCAGAGAGAAAACATTCAAATTAGAGAAAAAATTCGCTCACGATGATGATTGTGATTAATCAACAACTGACTGTAAAACATATCTGGTACCAAAGTCCATCCTTTTTTACATATTCTGCACAAAAGATACTTTCTGCCCCGCCCCATTCATAAAAAAACGGCGGGAAATCCTGTCAGGGGTGGAGCTTAGAATGTATTTTTTGAGCAGAATATGTAAAACAGGATGGACTTCGGATGTTATTCTAATTGCATATAAGGGGTACCAGATATGTTTTACAGTCAGTTGGATGCGAAGGATCGTCAAGCAGACGGTTCTCCGAAACGACCCAAGACTGCTGCAGAGAGAGTTCGCACAATGGATTTTGATCAAAGTCTTAAACTGGCTACTGCCGGCGCCGGTGGTGTAGTGGTAAGCGTGACTGCTTTCAATCCCAGCCGAGGTCGATGGGATTTTTCTGAGGCATAAAAATCTCTGGTCACGTCTTCCTTCGGAAGGGAAGTAAAGCCGTTGGTCCCGGCCCATGAGTGTTTGAATGGGTGCGATATCCCACGCAGGTGTGGAAACTGCCTTCCTGCACATTCAATTGCCGTCAATGGATGGCAATCGATGTCCGTCGGTGATTGGCACTAGATTGCGGAACAGAGACCGACGTTAAATAAAAAAAAAAAAAACTGGCTGCTTCCCTAGGGGTTTCCGGAAATTGACTGGATGTGGCCAGCGTCATCCTGGATATTCCTTATAATTGCCATTGAACAGGTTGTTGAATTTTAATGTTATTAAATGGTTTTTGACCATATTCAGAAACTGACCACTTCTCCGGGGATCGAAACATGGCCAGGTGTGGCCAATGTGGCACAAGGCCTCCCAAATACCATTCAACTAGTTTTTGAATTCTAACGTGATTTGAGGTGTCACATGATAAGTTTTATTCGTTTGAGGTCGCAATAAACCGCAGCATGTTCCGGTCAAATTTCCGGAACCGGTTGACCGATTCCAAAAAATATGTGCTCTATGTGACCATAATACCTTTCATATAGCGGCTGTTGATTGGTTCGTGATACTCGGTCCGGCGGGCTCTAAAGCATACAAATGGTACTTTATATAATAGGTCCATCCATGATGCAGTTTTAGGTCCAACCATGATTCAAATTCATTGCTGAATAAAAACGTTCAATAAAATCCTATTAGAGAACATAATGGATAATTATTAGAAACTAGAATGGTAGACTTTTTCACCAAACACACATTTGTCATGTCCATATATGCATAGGAAAAATCCATTACCGTACACTAGGGCAAGTTGAAACGCGTGGGGAAGTTGAAACGGTAGATGTATCTCTTAGCGGAAGTGAATAAACACTGAAGTTATTTCTAATATAATAGTTTGCGGTAAGCACATAATGCCTCTCAAAAATAAAACAGTGAATATTCATTTCCGCTAAGAGATACACGTAACGTTTCAACTTACCCCGGTGTACCTTAACTATGAAGCTTACTATCAAAAAATTGAACAGGTGGAGAACCTGTATACAAGCTTTTGCTCTGACTTTGATATTCAAGAACTGATTGCCCTAATTTCAATTAATGTTGTATTAAACACCTACTAATTAGAAACCAGACGTTTGATTTGAGAATAAAAGTCACAGTATTCTATTTTGTATTATTCTACGAACACGGTGTAAGCTACATAATGATGATGCATGATAATTTTATGTTAGGGTTGGCCTTTCAAATTGGAGAACAAAGAGGTGCTTAAGCCCCGTATGATCGTTATACCAACCGGTGGGAACTAAAGATTTTGGCTCACTACTTGACTAGCCTATTGGTCCCAAGCAAATTGATTAACGTACCCCATTCTAGTAGACATTCTAGTACTACACTATGTTTGTTTTGATTCGCTATGAAAGTTTGACAGATAAAATGAGGGGTTAGTGGATTTTCCAATGTTTCGAGGGGTGCATCTATTAGCTTGGGACCGAAGAAAGTACCAGAGCTGAGCCAAAAATTTGAGCTCGTTTCTTCGGGACCTTCTAGTATTACAGTTACCTCTATAGTTATATCCCTTCCTCCCCTACTTTGCTGACATATGAACCAACATTTTGTTGAATATTGAAAGTACCTACCGTCTTCTGATTCTTTTGACGACTGCCTGTTGCGTTATCATAAAATGCAACCTTCAACCTTCTCTGCTACAGAGATCTAATTTAAAACTAATGATGGAGCTACTGAAAAAAAAATAGCGTATTTTTTGGCAATTGTTTTATCTCACAACATGCATGGCGTCTTTTTGAACTATACTGGGGTGCTACTCCAATATAAATAACGGGTTGTTTAGGACCCCACATTTAAATTTTAATAATTTATTACATTCCAGGAAAAATACTTGAACTAACATTAAACCATAGCCGAAACATTGAAATACTTGAAAAATTTAAGATAAAGAATAATAGTCAAAAATGCATGACATATATCAAATTTGCGTATTTCTACGTCATACTGCGGTCGTGTCTAAGAAACAATTCTTTATTTTTTTTTTATAAAAAAGGGCCAAATTGATTTCAATCAACTTCTAGCACGACACCTACCACCAAAGACGAATTAAAACGATGGTAATATTTGTTCCATTTGAAATTGTCTTAGCGGCGCCGGTGGTGTAGTGGTAAGCGTGATTGCCTCTCACCCCAGCAGGCCTGGGTTAAATTCCAGTGCCGCCGACATAACATCTCTGATCACGCCTTCCTTCGGAAGGGAAGTAAAGCCGTTGGTCCCCGGTTCATGAGTTTATGGGTCGATAGGTAGGGTCCAGGTGTGGAAGCTGTCTCCCTGGCGTCGGTAGCATTGGTGCTCAGCAAGGAAAACAAGATCAACGTAAAACAAATCAAGGAAAAAATAAATAAATTGCTTTATCGGATCATAGTACATAAGGTGATGAATTAAGATTTCAACAAAACAGCACCATTTGAATGATGAGGTGCATATATGTAAGTTGACATTAGGGATATATACTCTGTAAAAATATGAAACATAATTTGTGATCTGCTTTACCCTTTCTCAGCTTGCTGAACTGAAAAGTTTGTCACACTTTGCGTGTTGTTTGCTGACACAATAAATGAACCATACATCGAACGATGCTTAGCGCTTTGCGCTTCGTGAGCTCACCAACGATCTGTATCTTCAAAAAATATCCAGCCAATTAATGTTTCTTCGTTTCTTGGAATCCACGCTGGTGAATTTCTTTCAGCGCTAAGACTACCAATAAGCACTATTCACAATCACGTAGTTTTCTGCAAGTATGTAATTCGGTTTTGCCTGTCCTCGACATCGGATTCCGTTCCATAAAAATAATTCATCTCTCCTGCTCGCTACGTTATAATGTGTTCATTAGGTCGTACTCCGAAGTGTTTCTGCGTCAGGGAAAATGATGGCAATGACGGGCCTGGGAGGTATGTCGAACCGTGAGTTGAAAATTTTCTTCTCTTCGCCATTTTTGGACAGTGCGACCTATTGGAAAACGAGTTCTGTCGGATCATTGCAGAATGCGTGCGTACGTATGTACTTGCATGTTTGTTTCTTCGCAGAAGGTGGAAAACAAGTTCCGTAAACAAGTTCATCAATTTATGCGCACAGTTTCTTACCTCAAAGTACTTCGAATGCTAGCGGGGAGGGAGAAAAAGCAACAAAAATCATTTCATACACCGATCCTTATCGGCGGTGACATCGTGGGCATTAAACATTACTGCAAGTGCAGCTCGAAACACATCATGTGTGAATGTGATGCTTTTTTGCCGGTCCGATCTAGAGATCTTCGCCGGAGATGTGCCGTGAAATGTTGTATTATTTGCACTACGTCGTCGTTTGGTTGGCAGAAACACTGGCATTGGCCATTTCCCAGTCGGCCATCAGTTTACACACGCGGGACAAAATAAATGCACTTGGTTGCAATATATGTATGATCAAAAACGTGTTCATGTTGCAGGTCCCCTTCTCCACCGAACAGAGGTGCGTTAATTTAATTGTGAAGAAGTGAAAATTTTTATTTAATATTTGTTTTGTCACTTTTTTACGTAATTTAATTAAATACATTTTTATGGCTGCTGATCATTTCGCAGCGGGTGTTTTCACCGCGTTCCACCATCCTGATTTGCACTGTTTTTGTTTGTTTGTGTGAAAACAGTTTTCCTTGATTAACGTCGGCGCTTTATTACCACCTATATGTCCTATATGGATTTGCCCACATCCTTTTGTAACATAACTTTGGCTTTGCTATGTGCTTTCAACATAGTTGTTGAAACAACCGAATTCGTTTTTTTTTCATTTTAAATATAGCAGTGTTTACAATATTTTATTTTATCTAAATAATTATATGCATTGTTTTCTGAATAAATGGGCTAACGTATTTCGTTATCGGAAATTTTCAGTTACAGAATACTTCATCAACATATACAGAGTAAGGCTAAGTCATATGCCTAAAACAACCTGTCATAACAAACCATGCATAAATTGGCTCTTTCAGTGTTTAGTGAAAGGTTCCACGACTTTTGTGGGCTTATCTTACCATTGGCATAGACATATCTTGATTGATTACCTTGTATATGCTCAGAACAACACTAATTTGAAATTATATTGAAAAACCTCTGTCGGGAACGTCATGAGCCAAAATGATGACGAACAATCATGGGATCACATATGGAAAAATATTGAATGAAATATTTCGAAATCTGCTTTTAAAAGTAATAGATCACGGCATCGCCAGTGATGAGTCAGAATCTCCAGAATACGAATCAAGAGACAAACTGACTCAATGGACGTGACTCTTAATGGCACCGTGGGAGTTCTCTGCATTTATCAATTCGGTTCCCAAGCTTCGAATCTTGATTGATCCACTTCCCGGAATTACTTATCACTTATTTTGTTTCCTTCTTCTGTCCATCCCGTCGCCAATGATTGTCGTTGTGTAACACAAACACTGTGTATGAGACCAACATGAATACGCAATGTGAGTGCGTGAGTGCGACCCAAAATGATGCCGACATCAAAACATCGTAATAAAGTTTATCCGCCTTTATGCAAAAAGTTAAAATCGCATCACATTACATAAATTTCCCGTGAAATTGCTTTTGGGATCAATTCCATTACACTTTGGCTGTTTTGCCGGGTCCTTTCCGTTTTTTTTAGCAGTAGTGGGTGGCGGTGCAGTCAGCAATCAAATCAAAGCAAGTGAACCATCTTCAAAGACGGTCTTCATCAGTGTGGGTACGTATCTTTGGTGGGTTAATATATACTTACTGAAATTCATTACTATCAAAAGCAAGATAATTGTAGCGGTAGGCGTGGTGTAGTGATAAGCATGACTGCCTCTCACACAAAATGGGCTGGGTTCAACCTAGTTGGCACCGTCGGGATTTTCTGAAGTAACGCCGTTGGTTCCCGGTCCATAAGTTAGTGAAGGGTTGGATAGGTAGGGTTCAGGTGTGGGAGCTGCCTCGTCCTTGGCGTCGGTAGCATTGGTACTTAGCACGGAAAACAAATCAAGGGAAAAAGGGAAATTTGCAGACATAGCGATATGGTTCAAGAATAGACATTCAAGTCGATTACACATACATGAATGGAGTGCATAACCATCAATTCGACTATTTTATTTATTTATTTTGTCAAGCAAAATTGACTTCGCAATGCAGAATATATTGGCGCATCATTGATGGGACCATTTTTTGCATGATTTTGTTCTGTATGATTGTTCTGAGAATAATTTTCGTGTTCTTAGATGCCAACAGGGTTAGTAAATGTTAAATTGTAATATTAGTGCTGCAGATTCTGTGAGACGTCAAATAATGTCGTTGATGTCGCATTATCATTTCGCGATGTTCCCTGAGAGTTTGTTAGTTGATAAGCATTAAGCGTGCCTCATACGATGGAGGCAGTCCCATTAGATTTCATATTGAGCAACTAGGGAAATTTGAAAGGCAATGTCTCTTCCCAAGTAACAATTTTGTTTTATGAGGGTTCTGTAGATCATGATTTGGACTTGTAGAATGCTATAAAACCTCGATAAAACCTGTAATGTTACTTGGGTTAAATTATGCTAATGTTGTTGCACGTTTAATATGTCTTGTCATCGAATTGAAGACATTAATTCCTTTATTACATAATGAATTCTGTGAAGCACAAGTCAAGAAATGTGGTGTTCTTATTTCATCCGCATTTCTATATTTTTCCCTATGAAAATCACTTCCTCTTTCAATTAGATCCCACAAATATCGAGGCAACAAACCCTTAACTACTTGAAAAATGAACACCATAGTCAAATATACAATTCTTTGGTTCACCGACAACCACTGTAAGGCATCAAAGTTGAGGAAGTGAATCTAGTACATCTCAAATTCAAACGCATTATTTTATTCTGCAAGCGTCATAATCTAGATATTCGTGTTTCATTGGCCAGACAAAAATGGAAGGGCAAATAATTTGTATAGCTGTATTTTACTGGCAATATTTAAATCGTATTTCAATCGTCATAGATTTCCATACTGCAATATTCAATGTGAGAGTTGAACTTAAGTTTGTCATCAATAATAACGTCAACATATTTTTTCTCCCGATCGCGATCTATAGTCTAATCATCAATTACAACCGAGGCGGTATGATTTACTCGACTCCGTGAAATTATCATGAATTTTGTTTTACTTGCATTCAATTTCAACTGCTTACACTTCAACCATCTACTAAGAGATCGCAAATCTTCATTCATGTGTGAGACGACAACTTCTAAATCCTTAGCTGCAATGCATAACAAAGTATCATCTGCAAAAAGAATAATGTCGCAAAATCGTAAAACACGTCGCAAGTCAAAAATATACATAATAAATAAAAGGGGCCTAATACGTTTGCCTGGGGCACTCCAAGATTATTCCCCATGGGACTAGAAATAAAATCATCAAAAACAGTCCGTTGAGTTTGTCACACAAATAGTTTTCAAACCATTTACATGCAGTATTCGTAATTCCAAAGCGCTTGATTGTACTTAACAATAAGAGCCTAGAAAGCATGCTTCAGATCCAAAAAACAGCAACAGTCGTATCTTTACGCTCCAAGTTGTGTTTCCAATACCAAATGTAACTCAGTTTCACAAGAATGACATTCCCGATATCCTGATTATTCTGAAATCATTAAAGAGTTGCTATTCAAGTACTCCAACAGCTGGCATTTAACAACAAGTTCTAAAAACTTCTCTAATGTATGCAGCATGATGATGGAACGAAACTCTTTGGCTTTAATCGTTCCAGCAACTTTTTGATTAGGAACCACTAAGTATGCCCCGTAATGTTGGTAGATCACCTTTTCGTGGTACGTTACGCAATGTAAGAGCTACCACCGATTCCTAGTCTTGACTACTTCAAACTAGGGGAACAGGATTTTTCAGTAATCAAAGGAACAAACCTTAGTCCTTGTTACTTTTTATGTCTTGTTGATAGTGATAAGTCGTCGGGTTGCCTGGACCGAGGATGATCTTGAAACAAGGAAACAAGGAAACTATGTGATTCCTAATCTTCTATTCGTTTTTCCATAGTTTGAAGTGGTTAAGACTAGGGTCCTGATGCATGGTCATTATCTGTGTCATTTTTTAACTTTAAAAGGCGTAAAAATCTCATATCCTTTCACAAAACAGTACACATAAACGTTTTCACAAGGCATTATATGGTATACAGATTATAAATAAAACATAAATAAGTTGTTTAAGTGAATCAATCAATAAACCAATTTTTAGTTGGCAACTGCAAACAGGTCACTCGTTAGATGTCAGGAACCAATGTCGTGTAGATGATGGCGAATCACGAAACAAAAAACACCAGGTAGCACATTCATTTTCCTAGTTAATTATTGGACAGATACTCACCAATTGCAATATTGTTTGATTAAATATCATTGATTATTATTAAGTTGGCGTTGCAGAGTGGTGGCAGAACTATTGAAGTCAAATCTGCTGGCGATTTCGTTAAACCGAAGCGTCATGAATTTGATTGGATCATGTTGTCCATCATAACGAGTGTGACGGTTAGCTAAATGCAAGAAATTGCATCGTCTCAAAGGTCGTTCTGGAACATATATGTATATTCAATTCAGCGAGAATATCTGGGGCGTCAATATCGTTGGTCAACACCTTAGCCACGAATACAGCTTGCATAGTCGATCTTCTTTGTTCCAGGGTATCAATTCTCAGCAGCATACAGCGATGTTCATATGGAGGAAGATTCAGTGGGTCGTGCCAGGGTAAGTGTCGGCGCACTAAGCGCACTAACTTTTTCTGTACAGTCTCGAAGCGAACGATCCAGTTTCTATTGTATGGACACCATACTACTACGGCAGATTCCAAAATAGAGCGTACTAGGGCACAGAGCGTACTTCAGGCAGAGAGGATCGCGAAATCCATCAGCAAGCTTAAAGTTGAACCCGAGCTGCTTGTTAGTTTTTGCAAAAACATCTTCACAATGCGGTCGGAAAGTGAGTTCATGGTCCAATATCACACCAAGATCCCTCACCTGATCCATGCATTCGAGAGTTCACCCAGATAGCTTGTAGTTGAAATATAACGGTTGACGCTTTCTACTAAATAAGATCGTGTTGCATTTGGCTATACACAAATTAAGATGATTACGCTTGCTCCAGACCTCAAACAAATCCAATAACCGCTGCAGCTCCAAGCAGTCTTCAATACAAGTGACTACCATAAATCTTAACGTCATCTGCATAGAATATTCGCCGTCCGCGTGGCAGAACAAATGAAACATCATTTATGAATAAGCGGGCGGTTTGCAATTACTAGGTTTTAATAAAGATTTCAAAATTTTCCTTAACTCTTTGCTGTTGTTTCGATGCTGATTAATCTTCCTTTGGACATATTCAGTTGTTTTTATCGATTGTGCATATTTGTTACGCGCGATTGTGTGCCTATTCCAATGATTATCACTATTTCACGTTTTCAAATCGTTAGTGAGTACAGCTGTAGATTCAACTAAATTATCAATCGCGAATGGAAAATCCATGCTTCTCTCAAGTAGATTCGAAACAGTCTGTTTCGAATATTTCCTACATTAATCACTTGGGTCGCATGATCTGTTATTTTCAAATCAGTATTCGTAACTGAACAATTACACACTTAGAAATAACTAATTTTACACGTGACGGAATCCATCTTTGACATAAAGAATGAGACGTAAACAAACATGTTGTGTAAAATTAAGTGCTCCGAGATTGAAAAGTTCGTTACTCGACGAAAAAAACGTTTGATTGAGCTGAATTTCACGTATATTATGACTCAATTTTATGTCAAAATTGACGCTCGTATATGTCAGTCTCAAGGCACCTAAATTTAAATGAATTTTTCTAAGTGTGTAGAATCAAAATTGGACTAAACGTGGTCAATTAATGCTCTACTGTTCCAGGAAATACGCGTTTATACCGTTTGTTTTAAATTGAAAAAAAAAAATCAGCTAAACGCTTCAAATGATTCGAATTACAGTTATCACACCAATAAAAATCACCAGCTAAAATATATAATTTACTATAATCAAGGAATGTCTCGAGCCAGTTCTCTAAAACTTCAACAAAACGCTTATCTTAGAACTGGGAGAATGATACAAAACACCATAATTACCCATCTTCATGCCACGTACAACTGTAATGCCCAAGAACCAGTTACCATCGATATTTTCGATGATGCAAAGGTCGAAAGTCTCCTCATTTGTTGATTTTGACATGCCGCGCGACTCTCTTTAAGATAACTTTTTATCATTTGGAAACCATACTAGTCTGTTGAGAATATACAATAAATCAATAAATTGAATTGATTCTTTGGCATACCTTACTGATCAAATGCTTCCGTTTCTACAATATGTGTTTTCAGTGTTCACTCGGCTGTCGTGTCGACAAAAGCAGGCCACTCTCGATGTGTGCCACGCGATCGTCTGTTTTCTCGGCAGCAACCATTGTGTGGTCCTCCTCATTGTTCTTCATCAGCAGTTCTTTCGGTCGATGCGTTGTCGACTTTGGAAAGCAACCGTTTCGTGATGAGTGTGTGAGTGTTGACCACGTTTTGCGTCCATTGCTGCAATGGAAGCGCTCTGTCCCCCGATGGCGTAACTGCCATACAGTGAAATCACTGGAAGCGGCTCCAGTTCTGATAGAGGAGGCTTTTTGGATAGCGAAAGATAAAGTGTTTATTGTGTTATACCTTTTGACTATAGTTTTAAGATGTGATGAATCCTCGGCTCTGTAAAGTTAATTCGTTTTAGCCTTATTAAATAAAGTAATAAACCATAAAATATGTGTTTCAGCTAATAAAACTAAAAGTGGACGTTTTTCCTCAACAACCTGACGTCTACGCAGTTTGTTAACATCCCGCAATATTCAAATACAAAAATCGAATTGATTAACATTCTTGGAACTTGGCTGCTATTTATAGAAACGCAAGCTGCTTTTCTTCTGATAAAAAAAGTTTTTTATAGAGCAAATATTCAGAGCTAAATGCTTAGTAATATATCTACTTGCATCCCGCATCATTGTTTCGCAGAAAATCTTCAGAATCGTCGTCTATCTTTTTTCTATCTACTCTACACAGCTAACTACACCAAAATAAAAAAAATAAAATCCTACATCGCAGATACATCCCTCTCGGCGTACCTGCAAGTATAAAGTAGTCCCCAATCAGTGCACAATAGCGTATACACCCCGAGCGTAGGACTCTGCACAGTGTTGTGCACAATGGTTTTCCGGCGAGGAAAGTACAGGAAGCTAAAAATAGAAATATGGACCGCAACCATCGGCCGACATAAACCCATTCAATGTAAACGGACAAAATATTGGAAACTCGGAACATGAAACTGTAAATTCCGTAATTTCATGGGATTCAACCGTATTCTTTCCAATTTATTGTGGGTCCGCACAGTTCGAAATTGTTGCTCTGCAGAAGGTTTGCTGGAAGGGATCGTCGGTACATATGTATAGGGATCGTTATAGAGGATCTGGGACGGACACCCTAAGGATGGTTATTGTTTTCTCGTAAATAAATGTAGTATTTTGCTGCTGATATCAGAATTATGTAGGTTAAACTAGTGCTTAATGACACAAAGTATACGCATTTGAGATAAATTTTATTTTTTTGTTGTTGTGTTGGAACTCAGATTAATAGCACAGGAGTGGAACTTCGGATCAGAAAGTGGCTCCACTTGTCATTTGCGAACGCTAGCACACCTAGCGATAGAAGGCATCTTCTGCCTGTAGTTAAGATATGCAGCATGCTATGAAGCCTGAGTGCACATAGAAAGCCCGTGTGGAACGCTATCACAACACGTTGCTTGTTGAGCAGAAAAACGAACTACTTTTTGATTCATTGATTTGTTTGCACTTCCCCTTCTGTTCTGTGTTAATAGTCTTGCAAATTTAAAGTTTCAAGGATCCAAGAACACATTGGCCGCATCTGAATCTGTCCCGGGTACACCTGGGGAGGAGACCAACAGAGCCAGATTCAAAACCCAACATGTGACACATAAAGTCACATAAGAAATCAAGAACTAGATCATTAGCGGTAACGGTGGATCTATTTAGCACATATACAATCAAGGCATCCACAAAATAAAGTAAATCCGTTCATTGTTAAGTGTTTCTAAGTATATATTGGCATGGTCCGTTTTACCCCCATGGTATTTTTTTTTTTAGAAAAACGTCTCTACACGCCTGTGTTAAAACAAAATTTGATTACTTATTACTTTGAACAATCAATTTAAAAATGAACCAGGAACAGGATTCTAAACATAGTTGTAAGCATTTCTATGTTTTGGTGTTTCTGTTGGTTTGTTTTCCGTCGATATTGTTCTCCATACTGAGTACCAATGCTACCGACGCCAGGAAGGCAGCTTTCAAACCTAGACCCAACCTACAACCTTAGGAACTGGGGGTGAACCCGGCGTAGTGGTTAGCATTCATACCTCTCATGCCAAAGTCACGAATTCAAATCTCACCCCCGGACAAGTCACGAATGACCCAAGAGCGTTAAAGTGACTAGAATTAAAAAAAAAAAACCTTAGGAACTGGTCATATAAATTTACATGACATCGCCACAAGATAAATTTATAATTGTATTTGTTTATATTTTCACATTTTACAGCTCCCGTTCCAAGTTGTGTATTCTGAACTGGATTGGATGTGATGAAACCTTTTAATTAAATAGCTGAGCTGCCAAACAATCAACTGTCCGTCTTACCCCCACTGTCCGCTGCGGAAATACACATGAGCTGGGTACAGGTTTTATCGTGATGAGCAAAATGTAAAAGCGCATGTTTGGGTGGTGACCAATCGATAACAGAATGTGTAATTTGAGGATCAAAGGCCGTTTCTTCAATGCAGTTTATTTATTTATTGTCGTCAATCAGGTGGAGCGCGATCCGTTACAATTAGTCACAATTTTTGTTCTATTAATAAAATGTATGTATTATGTGCTATTTAAACGTAATGAAATCGTAAACAGTTCCGCAATGCTTATTGTACTAAGTTGATGATTGTATTATAACGATCAGTGAATGTTAGTTTGGAATCAACTACAACTCCTATATCCCTAGCTCCCTAGCTGAATACGATTGTAATATCTGGCGAGTTACTTTTTCTATTGAGTTCCATGCGGCTTTTGTTAGATCACATATAGAATAAGAGTATTTAATTCTGGAACGTCTTTGTTTCTTATTTCTAAAAAGAGCTTCATGTCGAATAAAATAAACAAAGGTCAGAGCCTTGGGGGACTCTAGAAGTAACAGTAATAGGGTTAGATTTTTAACCTTTTTTTCCTTGATTTGTTTTCCGTGCTGAGCACCAATGCTACCGATGCCAGGACCCTACCTATCGACCCATCAACTCGCGAACCGGGGACCAACGGCTTTACTTCCCTCCCGAAGGAAGGCGTGATCAGAGATGTTATGCCTCAGAATATCCCAGCGGTGCCGACTGAGATTGAACCCAGGCCTGCTGGGGTCAGAGGTAATCACGCTTACCACAACACCACCGGCCCGTTTTATTTTATTTTTTTAACCTTTGAATCTAACTATTTGTTGGTGATTAGTTAATTCAAGCCATTTGATTCCTATTTTTTGCAATTTAAAAGTAGCATGGATATATCTATGCGATTAAATGCTTTACTTATCTACGGTGAAACCGTAAGACTCCTATAAAACTCTCCATCTAGAGTGCCTATAAGCAGGGTGCCTTCCATTCATTTTGACTAAAAAAAATGTTTTAGGAAATTATGGAATAATACGATATTATGATGGTATTTTGTATGTGTAAGGAACAAGACAAATTTTTAAAGTTTGTGTTTGACACATAAAACCTGCAAGTTTAGCTTTGACAGAGCCACAATGAGCGATTTTCTGATCACCTCTTCGCGAAGAGTGAAAAGTGAAGAGTGGGTGAGATAAATGACAAAATCGCTTATTGCGACTCTCATGCAGCAACATTGGCTGGTATTATGTGTCAAACACAAACTCCACAATCTTTTCTTGTTGCTTACATAAACAAAATATTATTATAATATCTTATTATTCCATAATTTTATAAAACATTTTTTTAGCCAAAATGAATGGAAGGAACCCTGCCTATAAGTAGATTGAGTAGGGAGACTTTTGGTTTCACCGTAGGAGCCTTATGGGAGTCTTGTGGTTTCATTGTAGGTGGGAAGTCTTATGCGCATATGGTTTCACCATGCGTAGTCTTATGAGTCTTATGCGTCACTACCTTCACCGACAGGTGAGTAGTCTTATGGTTTTTGGAGGCGAACCAGCCTAAGGCTGAAAGCCTCCTAAATAAAGCTAAATTAATTAATTAGTCTTATGGTTTCATCGTGGGAGTCGTATGTATTCACCGTAGGTGGGGATTTTTATGGTCTTATGGTTTCACCGTTGGTGGGGGAGTCGGTATTGTGTACACAGTCACAATATTTTTCAAAGCAAATGGTGCTGATTAAAAAAAATCATACAGCGGCGCCGGCGGTGAAGTGGTAAACGTGATTGCCTCTCACCCCAAAAGACCTGGGTTCAGTCTCGGTCGGCGTCGCTGGGATTTTCTGAGGCATAAAATCTCTGATCACGTAAAGGGGAGTACAGTATTGGTCCCTGGTTCATGATTTTAATGGGTCGATAGGTAGGGTCCAGGTGTGGGAGCTGCCTTCCTGGCCTGGCGTCGGTATCATTGGTACTCAGTTCGGAAACCAAGATCGACGGATTTTTTTTTAATCTTTATTAAAGAGATTTTTAGCCTTAGGCTAGTTCATCTCTAAATCGACGGAAAACAAAATCAAGGAAAAAAATCATATATTTTTTAATGAAAATACGATAAAAACCTATTAAATGATACATTAGTCACCAAATTTCCTCTTCTTCCCAAGTTTCTGTAGAGAGAAAGACTTTACTTTCACCTTAGGTGCGCGGGATAACCTACGTTCACGATATAAATTTACATTAAATGAAGTAATCTAAAGTATTATTGAGCCTTTACATAAGTCATTGAACCGTATTTTCAACTTATTCATGACAAATTCTGTTGTTTTGGGGCATAGCAAAACCCTCACTGTCGTCGTCGCTGGTTATAACTGAAATTCACCCAACTTGTTTGCAAGCTTGCAAATGCTCATTTCAGCTAAACTACTATTTTTTTTTTGGAATTATGAAACAGTGAGATATTATAATGACAATTTGTATTTGTAAGATGCAATTAAATGAAGTGAAGTTTATGTATGACTCACAAAATCTGTCAATTTCGGTGACAGAGAGTCACAATCAGCGATTTTATGATCGCTGAGTGCTCACTCAAACTTTATATCATCTTGTTGTATCCTACAAATAAAAAATATCATTATAATGTCTGATAGTTTCATAATTATAGTATTTTAGCTAAAATGAGTATTTGCAAGCTTTCTGTTTTGAACTGTGGGGTAAGCAGCATAATGTGCTTCTCAGGGAAGTCGAGAACATTTCCAACCAGAGAAATTGTGCAACTGAACCGCATATAGAATGCCTTTTTTTAAACTCTTTATTTGTTCGAAATTCAAAATAAATTAAAAGTAAATATTATCCAAGCATAAAGGGAATTAATCGTTGGAATCGAAAATCAATGCCATCTTCAAGGCTTCCTTGTGTCGTTGTGTGGGTGAATACCAATCTCTAAATGAAAGAGCAACCTTAGTATCTAAAATTCTTCGAGCAATTTGAACCAAATTCAAAAAATCCAGTAAAACCAATAACACGAGATGAAACGTCGCTAGAACTATTCCACAACCGCAGACAGTATATGAGCAAGTCAAACGCGCACTTTTCTGTCTGTAGATTTGAAGAAATACTTCCATTAATGTATGAGTTAGGTAAAAAAAAGTGTGAGTTTGACTAGTACTGTTGCATTAATGATCCATCGCTCATTGTCAACTTCTGTTCAATTTTCATACTGCCGTACTCTAGCTGAACTATCTACCTACTCTCTTCTAAGACCATTCTCTAGCTAATAAATCATCACACTAAAGCTTCATGTTAGACAGCATTTCCAACCAACTCTGAAAAACAAGTGATGTTTGGTGGGGAGCGGGTTGGTTCATATTGTAGGAAAGCTAAAGACTAGAAAGCAGCGGTGAAGATGATAATCAAAATATGAAGATTTTTTTACATATCAAGACGACGCTGAATGAAGCTACTCGCATGAAAACAACGTTATTTTCGTCTGAATTCATCTCACCCTTAACTTTTGCTCGTTCCGGCCTGACATTTTGCGGTTCCCGCATTATGTGCATGATAATTGAGAAAATCTTTTGTCACTAACTGTAGAAATAGCGTGGCTACAGAGGCGCCTGATTCAACCGCCTTACTTACACTGTTGGTTGGATTTTTTTTTCTGTTTGTGCCAGGATAGTTAACCATCAAAAAAGTCAAGTATTTCATGGATTACCGGTAAGCGGAGAAGGAAGTTTCAACATGACGTGATAGCCTATGTTGTGTAATCTCGGTTTCACGAGAAAAGATGTGAGATAATGATTTAAATAAAAACATATTTTCCATATAATGCGTCATCCTGGAAAAGTCGTCTGGTTTTTGATGGGTCCATGTTTTGCTCACAAGTAATTTCATGTAACGAAGTTTGATAACAGGCTAGGAATTATCATAAATATTAATCAAAATTTAATAAGCTTCACAAAACTAATTGTTTGTAGATGGAATACATGTTTTTGATGATTGATGAACAGAAAATTTCAAACTAAACTTTCGTCCACTTTTGAGTACGCCGAAGATAGAAACTTTGTGTCCTGTAGGCACTTTGATCTATAGGGTAAGGAAAGGCAACATGGGTCGAGGGGAAAGATGCGTCAGCTAGTACATTTATTAATTTATAAATTTGTCAATATTAACAGGTTCAATGCAATCCCAATGACCAGTATTGGGGCTTCATTGAGCCTGTTGATGTTGACAAACACACATATAAATAAATTATGTAGATGACCCATCTTGTACCGTAACCCATCTTGCTCCACCTTACCCAAATTGATATTGCTCTCATTTTGTCAGGTATTACCAAGCATAGCTGTCGAATATGAAAAGGATATCATGCAGAGATAGATTCGGAGATGGAATAGTACCCGAAAAAAACCGAGTTAAATGCTTCTAACGTCAATTTATCGAAACTGCTAGCCCACTCACGCATATTTAAACCACCGTCTAGAAGGTGACACCTTATGATGGTGTATCAATTATTTGACATTTGAAGCAATGGTGTAGAAAGTACTTAAGCCGATGAAAATATTTTCTCGAGAGTTATGCTGTTATGAAAAAAGGTCGTAATAACCTAAAAAGCTTTTATTTGGAAGAACTATTGTTAATTCAATATAATGCAGTACTGCTGTAAGCATTGAAGCCTTTGGGTATTTATCTTATATTTTGGATAGAATGATCAACATTTTCCTGGAAGAGATGATTACCAATTCGATTGACATGAGAACACGTGGTATGTATGCATTACGAGACACATAAATAAGATGGGACCCCTTTTTTGTGGGTGGTACTTTTCTCGGTCCATTTCCCACCTTGTTGTTCACAGTAGTATTGTAATTGTATTTCTCGGTGCGACGATGCGCGGCATTCGTTATGAAACCTTCAGCTCGGATTAATGGTAGAACAATCGTTTAGCGCTAATTACACCATGTACTGGGCAGTTGTAGGTACATCGTGCTTCTACTCCATAGAGCCGTAACAAAATCCGATGCAAATGTGCGCTATCCACGGGACACCGAATGCGTCTGTTTTTATGCTACGCATGAAAAGATTGTCATTATCTATGCACAGTTGGTTGGGTTTGGAAAAGTTCCACTGTTTTCTTCTGCCTGTTACGACGCCCTTTTTATCCATATTTTTTATTGTATTCACCTGGCAACATCAGTCAACAATTGATGATTACAGCTTTCGTGACAAATTACACACAATTGTGACTGTTTTCTCCATTGTGCTTCTGTATTGATGTGACATGTCAGTTGGGGGTATCTTTCTATCCGACAATGCATCACTGTTGTACGCCATGGTGACACAAATATAAACATTACTTTAACTCCTTAGAAAAACAGCGAAAGCTACTAAAGGCATGGATCGATTTTTTTTTTGTTAAAAATTTAGGCTGATGCAAACGAATGAAATGTCTGTTTTAATTTAATAATTTTTTATTAAATGAGTTAATTAGACATAACTTTTTACCCTTCTTACAAAGAAGGGTATAGATATCACTTGAAAAACCGACTATCGATCCGAGGCCCGGAGGGCCGAGTGTCATATACCATTCGACTCAGCTCGACGAGATCGGAACATGTCTGTGTGTGTGTGTATGTGTGTATGTGTGTATGTGTGTGTGTATGTAACGAAATGAATGCGCTCACGTTTCTCAGCAACCGCTCAACCGATTTGGACAAACTCGGCGCCAAATGATAGGTCTTGTGGTCCCATTGAACGCTATTGAACGGTTTTGGAATCGGTTAACCGGTTCCGGAGATATGGCCGGAATAAGATCCGGTGAATATGGGCCTTCACGCTGGATTTAACGGAAAACGTATTAAAACCATCATGCGACACATCAAATGACTACAGAATTCAAAAATAAGATTTTTTTTTTGTTTTTAATTATAGTCACTTTAACGCTCTTGGGTCATTCGTGACTTGTCCGGAGGTGTCAAAAATAAGATCAATGCAAGTCGTGTTAAGTGTTCCAGACCACATTGGACACACTTGGACATGTTCCGGGTACCCCGGGGAAGTTGCTTGAATATGAATTGAATTAAAACCCATTAAATCACATTAAAATACGATGATAAGGTGATTGGTAGCCTCACCAAATAGACTACACCCGGATATATTCCGGGTACCCCCAAGCAGTGGCGTAGCGTGAATAGGTAAGAAGGGTCTGATCACACCATAGGTGGATAAATTCGGGTTTTTTTTTGTGATTTTGGACCTTTCAGGAAAATAATATTTGCATGGCAGTAATTCCATTTCAATGACGATTTTTTTTTAATTTTTTGATCGATCTTCTCCGATTATGTTGAAACTTTGCATAGTTGTTTGTTTTTGTCCAACATGCTATTTTACATATATGGTTCCCTATGTTTGTACACGACTAACACTTGAAAATGGCTTATGCAAAAATCATACGCATCAGTAGAAAAAACATATATCTCGAGAACGATTTGTTTGATCGAGATGGTGTTTTGAAAGAAGTTACAGACAAGTATGTTGCCTTTCAAGAAAAAATATACACTGCTTAATTATTTTTTTTTCAGAAAAGAAATCAAAATTATTAAACAAAATTTAAATTACTTAAATTGCATATTTTTAAAATTATTTTCATATTGTAGTTTAGATAAAGTGCTACCTACTGATAATGTGTATTTTCTGGGCAATTCGTAAACAAAAAAAATTAAAAAAAGTAGTGTTTTCTAAAACACTACACACCATATTTAAATCGCTGATAATCAGCAAAATTTTGCTGATTTTGGACTTGATGGAAGATCAGCAAACTTTCCAGTAAAATAATGGTGCTGAAACTTCCAGCAATTTGAGTTTATGTCACAATGACAACAATTTGCTGTATCTTCAGCAAATCCAATATTTTTTGCGGAATCTTCAGGACATGAATAAATGACAGCGTTGAATTGATTTTTCAATAAACTGTAGTAAAATATTAGTGAAACGGCAGTATTCTTTTGACGTAGGACTATGTCTGTGATTTCTATATGGGGGTACACTTTGTGAAAACCGAAAATGAAACATGTAACAGAATTATGAAATATTTTGAACGTTAATAACTCAGCTGCCTCTGGACCAATTTCAATAATTTTATCACCAATCGATCGGAAATATTCCTACACATCTGCTAAATTCAAGACTTAATCATTTTTCAAAATGTCACTATTGAAAATTGCGCGAATGTGCAACTGTTGCTATGATAATTAAAATTATCACCGATTGCCTGCGAAAAACGATTTCCCTAACACAGATTTCAAAGTTGAATTCTATCCGGTCCCACCAAGTCTAGATAGAGCTGGAAATAGGGCGTAACAGCTTTTGTAAACAATGACTTCTATTGACGATTTCTAGGAATTCAAAGTACGCCCACGCAAACCAACATAAGCATTAGATAGATGAAGCCTTCCCCTATCCGATGGTGATCTTGATTTGTGTGGGCGAGCCTTGGTTTTCTAGAATTCTTCGAAAGCAGTCATTGTTTACAAAAGCTGTTACGCCCTAATTCCAGCTCTATCTAGAAATGGTGTTTATTCAATCACCGCGTGGTGAGTGGTGGTGTTCTCTAGTACACAACGAAAGGCTGCCTGCAAGCAGCGAGTGGTAGCCCACATGAGCATCCATAGAAGGAGGAAGAAGCCGCTCCGCTATTGATCGAAATCAGTAGCTCTTCGTGAGTTGCTGTGGGCCATCTATGTCAAGCGCTTTATACTAAAGAGTATAAACAGAGAGAACCCTGCTCAAATTCCTACTCCTACACAAAACACAAGCTCCTGTTGCAGTTAAGAAATAAGATTTATTATATAAGACCACGTAGTCCTACGTCACCATTGCGTACAACCCCATAGGGCTGTCCCTATTAGTTTTTAATTCCCTTTTTTTTGATACTTCAGCAAGCTTCAATTGTCGATTGCTGAACCAGCAGTTAATGTTTTTTTTGGTTTCTTTTATATATATATATATTATTAAGAAAATACAATGAAAAGTAATGCAAATGATGTTTCATTATTTTATTTTTAGTTTTCAATTTTTCGTGTTGTTTATTGTACACTTACAAAAGTACTGTTTACACCGTGTATGCTAAGAATTAGTTGGGAGTTTGGAAAATTTATTAAAAAATACTTCTTCATTTCCCAATTGAATCATAAAACTTTCAACTGTGGTAGACAGGTTTCGAATTTTAAACACCCCCCCCCCCTACGAAAAACGTGAAGAAGTTTATCAATGACGGTTCAAAATACAGGTTAAAAAAATAGTACGTTTTGATAAGCATGTAAAATGCGCTGGTTATTTCGGATCCTGTGGTAAACAATCGCTTTCCCACTCGAATGTAGGTATCACCTTCGGAATACAGTGGTCCCTTGACGATCAGTATTGTACGAGTCGTTTTGTTATAATTGTTCACGTATCTGTCAATGTCGTCTTCTGGCTACAAAAAAGAAACTAAAAAACTTGGTGTTTTGTTACTTGAAACGAATAACAATAATAATACGTACATCAATCCACTCAACAACCCTCTCCAGTAGATTGGATATCTTTTGGGAGTCTTGATGAGCACGCTTCACTCCTCGTAATGGATTTTTATCTTTGATGATGATAACCGTTCGAACAAATTCTGAAAAATAGTAAAATTTTCTTAAACATGCATTTTGGGTTACGTTATCCTTCTTCTGTCTAGATTACTGCTATTTATATGTAATTTGCCATTGCAAGGGGGTTTAAAAATGACGGTTCTACACACTGTATTATGGATTCCGTTCAAAAAGGACTAACTATATATTTTTTTATTATAAAGCGGCGCCGGTGGTGTAGTGGTAAGCGTGATTACTTCTCACCCCAGCAGGCCTGGGTTCAATCCTAGTCGGTGCCGCCGGGATGTTCTGAGGCATAAAATCTCTGATCACGCCTTCCTTCGGAAGGGAAGTAAAGCCGTTGGTTCATGAGTTGATGGGTCGATAGGTAGGGTCCAGGTGTGGGAGCTGCCTTCCTGGCGTCGGTAGCATTGGTGCTCAACACGGAAAACAAGATCGACTGAAAACAAACCAAAGGAAAAAAATATATATATACATATAATGATTATTTATGGGAATTGCAAGCGGAAATTCGTTTCGAACGGAATATAGAATAGTCATGATAATATATGTGAATTGATCGTTTCGTTAAGAGGCTCCTTTTGCTATATTTTCTTTAGTGATTGAATTATGCATCATTCATTCTTACCACTAATGATTGAAGTATGAAGACCACTGTATTTTTCAAGTATATTGTATTTCAGATGGTTCCAAGAAGCGCTGTAATCGGCATCAGTAAACATAGCCTCGAAATCCAAATGAATCTGAGAAAAAAAAGAAGAAAAAATGTCTTCTTGTTTTGTTTGGCAGATAGTAAGTATTTTACCAAAACACCATCGTACGAGCCGGATAAAGGAAACGTCAGGAACATTTCACTCATTCGCTCGTCTGCACGGTAAGAAAAAAGTACCCAAAATTAAGTTACTTTCACTCAACACTTGGCTTCAGTGGGGCTAGGTAAAATTAAGTTAAACAAGAAAACCCAATTTTGAGTAATCCTGATGAAGAATCCATTGAGTAAAAATTACCTAACGATCAATCGAATGGAATAGGTGAAAAATACCCAGCGTACCAACATCCTACCGGTTTACGTTGCAACTTTTTTTGTCACTACCCCCTACGGATACCATACACAAACGATATCATAGATGGTACGACCATACCGCATAGAGTTGGGATGATATCCTGAATTGGTGGTTAGGCGTTTCTTATGTTTATGCGGGATATGTACCAATCACTAACGAAGACTAATGCTAGGACTAATTGAGCAGGAACGGAGGCGATGGAGCACAAACAAATGACAGCGTCGATGGCAGTGCGCAGGTTGCTATGATTTTCATCCAAAATTAAGTTAAAAGTACCCAACGGTGGAAACATAACGGTTGAGTACTATTAACTGAAAATTGAGTTGTTTTTTACTTTGAATCGCAGCGTGTTTTAGTTAAACAGAATGCATCGATAAATATTTCAGTATAATCTTCGTAAATTACTTCACGCAATTCAATTTAATAACATGTACATTTTAAACAACTACGGAAAGTACTAATTCAATCAATAATGACAAATACTACGTTTTGAGCTAAACGATGATTAACAGAAAATTTAAATTTGAGTTCATCTATCATTACTCAACAGATGAGTAAATTTGAGCCATCACCGCTTTTCTGATTCACTCAACGGTAGACCTCAAATGATAGAACCCAACGGTGAGTTTTTTTTTTAACTTAATTGTGAGTATTTTTTTCTTACCGTATAATCATACTTCTCGCCGCAAATGTTCTGATCCAGTCAGCCTTGATAATATTCAGTGACGCATCGGAAGGCACAGTCAACTTCAATTTGACAATCTAGAAAACAAAAATTCTTAAAATCAGTAAGATAAAATAGGCTTAAGTTACATTAAATATACAATTTCATCCCGGTCGGTTTCATCATCTGGAATATGGTCAATGGTATCAGCGCTAATGTAATTTGAATCGTCATCTCGATTCGAACGTCGGCGTATCTGCATTTTGAACTTTTTCATCATAATATGATATATATTATATTATAATATAATATATTATATTCAATATGGTAGTGCAATTTTCCACAATGTTTCCCTTGGCCTCGACCATCCGGAAAGAACCACAACGCCTATGAATAATAATCTGTTTATGTAGTTATCACAACAAGATCAAGAATGAAACCAACCTGTTCAACTTCAACGGTATTCGACTTCAATATGCTGTGTTTTTAACCAGAGATTTTGCGATGATATTTTTATAGTGTGCGCTTGGATGGCTGTTGAAATAAACAAAGTAAATTTGGAAAATTCATCACAATTCTAGATTAACATTTCAAAAGATCCTATCTGCTATGATCGATTCTTTTCATCGACTTTCTTTTGATTACAATAACAAACCAACATTTTTGGCTGAAGTGAGGATAACAAACTACGCACTTGATGATGGAATTTTGCAAGTGTTCGTGTTATAAACGCCAGAAAGGTCAATACAAGCTGAACAATGCATTAGGTCCTAAGTAACTTTGCTCGATTCTCTTCATCGACTTTCTGTTTCGTTAATAAAATGGCTACATAACCGTTTCTTGTCGTGTTTATCGTATTAGAAGCTGATGAACTGAAAATATTAGGGCATGTCTTAAGAGCAGATGACAGCATCAAAAACATGGCCACCAGCCCTGGGCGAAAATAGTCATACGCTGATAAATTAAACTATTCCCATTTTGCTTGAAATTTAATTAATTTGACATTAAACTCAGTTTAATCATATCGAATGATTAAACAATAATACTCTCTATCTAAAAAATAAGGATCTGATATTAATCCCAGTTTAATCATGGTTGATTAGATTGTAGATTATCTTTTTTTGAATAAATGTTAATCATTTTTGATTCTATTTTAATATTTTTTTATTTAATTTTAATCTTTTTTGATTATATATCAGTATTGAAAAAGAATAAAATTTAATACTGGATAAATTATTTCGATTTTAATTATGCATAACTACTGCCGAAGTAATCATGGCTCGGACTCAATAAGGTGAAGCGGGAATCTGCTTACTTTTTAAGCTTTTTTGATTTAATTTATCTTTGAGTGTAGTTGTAAAAAGAGAAAGACGATGAAAGGAATCGATCAAACCAGATATGAATTTTTGAAATGTTAATCTAGATTTTGACAGGGAGCATGCATAACGGCGTACACGTGATGATCGATTCTCTTCATCGATTTTCTCTTTGCATTGCTACAGCTAAGCGAAACAATTTTCTAGTATTTGTTGAATGCAGAGTTGTAACAGGTTGTATTGGCTATCAAAAGTAACAGCAAACGTACCGAGAAACTTTAATTCTTGCAAGTTATTCACAAAAGAGAAAATCGACGAAGAGAATCGATCATCGCGTTTACGCCCTTATGCATGCTCACTGTCAATTTGATATGCGTGGGACTACATATATCAAGCTGAACATTGCATTAAGTCCTAAGTAACATTTATCGATTCCCTAATAAATTTGTTATGGTTATTTTGCTTAACGACGTGTTTGGGGTATCATCCAAACCATTTGTGGAAAAGTTCGACTGTTGTTTGTTCGTTTATGGTATTTGTTTATTAGGGTTCTCTTCGTCGGCTTTCTCTTTCGTTAATAACTTGAGCACATAAGCGTTTCTTGTTGTGTTTGTAATATTAGCTAAAAACTTCTTTTATCGATATTGGATATTGTAAAAAATACTATATTGCTAGTTTAAATTAAATACTCTCACCAATAGACTTTTGCAGAAAAGAATTTCACTTCTTTTTAATTTCATTTCTATCAAAATTACTATGCATTTTGAGCAAGCATAGTAGTTTTTCCAGAATCGTAGTAAATTTGTTAACATTCATAGTCAACTATATTGAATTCATAGTAGATTTAATGGTCATAAGCGTAATTATATTGAGAATAAGTGTTTTCTACAGAATAGTATTCCTAACAATAATGGTCCTTGTTTCAGTGTGGGAATGTCTTTACATGACCATGGAGATACTCGTGGAGATACAAAGAGAAAGTCTTCTTCTTCTTCTTCTTTCCTTTATTTAACGTCGGTCTCTGTTCCGCAATCTAGTGCCAATCACCGACGAACATCGATTGCCATCCATTGACGGCAATCGAATGTGCAGGAAGGCAGCTTCCACACCTGCGTAGGATATCGCACTCATTCAACAAACATGGGCCAGGACAAAGAGAAAGTCGACGAAGAGAATCTGTCAATGATACTTAGGACCTAATGCAGTGTTTAGCTTGATATGTGTGACAGTACCGAAGAATGACATAAAGACCGTAACAAAAACACAATCTTACTCGCGAGAACGGTAATTTTTAAAACGCAGTCAGTAATAAGCTAATAATTAACATGAAAAGAATGAAAAATTTTAAATCGTGCAGACGTGAGCGTAAATAATACAAACAAGATCAACTGGAGTGCCTAATTCGTATTGTTAATTTAAATCAAGAAAAATAAGTTCGTGGTTTTATCCGTTTAATCTGTGTGTAAGAAGTGTAAGTTAATTGGCGTATTTTTCAATATGTGCATGCGATGGCTGCAGGCGGATTGTAAGTAGTGTAGAGATTTTAACATGGAAATAAGGAATTACACGCAAGGCAATGGATAAAAACATAGTTTTGAAACTTACTATCCGAATCGGTTAATCAAGTAGCCACAAAGAACAGTTGTTATAGCTTTAACAAGCCTACTGTCCACCGTGTTATCCTCCTTTAGCAGTTCCATAATGCGTTGTCCCTCACGGGTTTGTTTGAACATTAAATCAATGTCGAATTCCTTGAACGGATTGAACGATAAATATTAATCTAATCTAATCTAATCTAATCTAATACAAACGCAGCCAGTACGAGAAAGCATCCTGGAAAATGATTAGGTTAGATGAGGTCTAACCATTTTTCTTGTCTAGTTGATGTTCACAGCATATCTGAGATATGATATTAACATCAATACGGCCAGGCCTACTGCGTTGTATTTGACGCAAAGATGATTCTTGGAAATGAATGGGAACATTTCTTGAATCTACAGGGGTGGAAGGATGCGTGGATATACCGTACCAAACGCTCCGAGTTACTATGTGTAGTTGTGTGTAATGTGTAAATATTTGTACAATATTGAAGAATCATAAAATAATGCAATGGAAGGATCTTACCGAATTTTCTCCTATGTTGGTAATGATTCTTTTGCGCTTAAAAGTTTCGTTGGATGCATCCGCTACTTGTTTATCATAAGGGTTTGGGATGCTGTTCCTTGTCATTGCTCGTAGTTCCGTTTAGTGATGTGATGGAGATCATTTCTTTCACTAGGAACTACTACTACCTCTCGTGGTCTTCGCTGGGTGCTGATCGTGGGTAGAGCCGGCCGGCCGGCTTCATCGATGACGACCTGCGTACGGATGCGCTCTGCTTTCGTCGGTGGACGGGATGATGTATTATGAATCCTTGCTGCTGAATCTTCGTCATCTGAATCTAACATTAGCGGTTTTGCTTGTTCAGTGAAATTTTGTTTTCTCTTCCCTTGGAAAAGCATATTTCCGAAATGCAACTGAGACACACTCTTGCTGCTTGGAGTCAATAACTGCAGCTTACACTCGCGAAAACACATTTTTTGCCTGCTGGTACAAGCCGGGAGGCGTAGGGCTACAAAAAAAAAAAAAAAAAAAACACGGCCGCACACGCAGCTACACACCGCTACGGACGGAACTCGGTTATATTACGACACGGTTCTACTCGGCGCATGGTCACTATCACTTCACTCTCGTATTAGGGAAATATTTGGCTGCCATCAATAAACACTACTCAATTACATAACAAATGACGAAACTGGCGAAAAAATAAACACGTCTACTTGCAACCACCCAAGGGAGCATCCATAAATGACGTAGCATATTTTTGATCAATTTTAGACCCCTCCTCCCCCCCTCGTAGCGTATTTGGCTATATCCAATACATGGCCGGTCACAAATTCTGAAACCCCCACCTCCCCCCTCAAATGCTACGTCATATATGCATGTTCCCCAAGTAACATTGCTACTTTTTTAAAGCATGCTACAAGTCTAAATCATGGTCTACAGAACTCTTATAAAACCGAAATTGTTACTTGGGCAGAGCCTACTTCATCCTGGATTGAACGATTAATATTAGCACACACACTAGTAATAATGAATATCTTATTACCTTTTCCATTGATATGATATTGTTGGGTTCTTCATCGGGATCAATTATTTCGTATTCCAAATATTCTTCATCCAATTCTGGGTCTTCTTTAGGGGTTTTTTTTATGTTGGTTGTCTCGTTGAGTTCGTTTTGAAGTTTTATTACTTTTTTTTTCGCTGTCCAGTATTTAAATTCAATCGGCCGAAGTCACTCTCATCCAACGATATGAATGTATCCACATCGATGATTTCCTCGTTGACTGTTTCACGGAATATTGTATTTGTAGTTTAATTATGATCGTGTAGATAAAAACCGTTTGGATATGAAGCGGGTGCTATCGTTATATTTTCTCCAGAAAGAAAATGTTGTATGACAGTGTAGATACTTTTTGCTCATTCGTAGCTTTTACTTCATATGCCTGTAGCTTATCATCAAAATCAACTGTTTCCCGAATTTGAAGACACAACCGTGGAATTCCTTCAATTACGACTATTTCTTCAATTTCTTCAAAAGTGGGGAAACCAAAACTATTGTCTCCTTTCATCGTAATGACACAATAAGGGCGAAGGTGAACCCCATTTAAAATAACTCCTTTTGGCGAAAAACATCGATGATCGCAATCAGGACTGGGATTAAGTAATGGTGCATATTTAAGGTCATTAATCAAGCACATTCTTCCTGATTTGTACTCAAGGTGGTCGTTGAGTGGTTGTTCTGCTATATTAACGGCTTGCGTAAGTAAACACTTGCCGTTTCGCCAAACTTAGACAAACGTTCTTGTAGTTTCGAGCAGCATTCATTTGTGTCTTAATACCCTTATTTTTTCCTTCAAACACACGGCAATTGAACTGTGCGAGTGGTCCAACTTGTTTGATACTCTCCGGATAATGAGTAAGGTGATGGATTTTGTTTGGGCGGCATTAAAACAATTTGAAAAAAAAATTGTGGAAAACAGTTATATTCAACCAACAGAAAATAGGAAATTGTAGGCGAACAGGCTATTCGTATAATTTCAATAAGTACACTTATAAGACTCATAAACTCACAATCGTGTTTAGCTTTATGTCCGAAAAGAAAAGGAAAGGCTCTCAAAAGCAGTAAATATTGCGATGCAGTTTGTCTTAGCTTGTGAGTCTTTAGTTGCAGCATCTGGGCGGTAATGTTGGCTGATGGCTAATTTTTTTGGTCACAGAATCCATAGTCAAAAGTTTTGATGCGATGATTTATAAAGTCGACGATGAGTTTGAGTTTCTTGTTTCGATAGTAGTGAGCAAGGACGTGCTGCAGAGTGATTGGTATTACTCCTTCTGCAAGATCATGCATCACATCAAACACATGATTGTCTACTACATGAAAGGTTCCCAATTCATTTAGAACACATCCGGATGGTTTCAGTCCACATTATTATCTTAGATGTTCTGAGGATTGTCCAGACATTTTGTCAATTGAAGATTTTTTGTTACAGTAATTAAAAGAAAAAAAATGATTGATCAACTGTCATTCGAACAGTGGATAATCACTGATGTATGTGATATACAAACTATTGTAAATTACTCAAATTGAAAGCGCACGATTTCATTGAAACAGAACAATCTAAAATCTTAAAAACAACGAAAAACAATTTGCAAGCAGGTTAATTTTTATTCATTTGTGATTTTTCTGAAAATTGCTCCTTTTTACTGCAGCTTGAAGTACAATTTCATCATTGGAGTGTACAACAAGCTGCTATCCATCCAATAAAACTCGCAAGTGCTTCATTTTAGTTTCATAATTATCTCAGAAGAGTTGACACATGATGCAGTAGCTGTTAACCTGTTTATTTCCAAAATGATTACTTTTTTACGGACAGATCAGAGCAAAAAAAAAAAGCTTCACAGTACAAAAACCGTAAGAATTTTTCTACTCTCTGCATGTTCAAGTCTAAGTATGAAATTGAAGCTGAACGGCATTTATTTGCGACGTGTGATTATATTGAAGGTTCGATAAAGCGCATGTCTACACGAGCCAGTTTAGCCGGAGAACGTGAACAACCAATTTAAAATGCCAAAGAATTATATAACAGGGCAAATAATCGAAAGAAGGAAGAGTTGATGAGTTTATCATTTGGTTTTCAGATAATCAGGATAATATAAAACTATTGCGGCAAAGCTTAATGAACAATATTGTGAAGCAAGAACAGTTCAAGGAACGCAAAAATTTCACTCATTTATTTCTTAATCTGAAAATAAAATTAGAGCAAAATTGTTCTCAAACTATTCAGATCATGGTGCAAAGGTTTTTAATTTGTTTAAATAGACGTATTTAGTATAAATGTAATTATTTGATGTGAACTATATAAATACATAAGAACACTATTTTATTGAATATATTTTTATTTATGGAATGAATGCCATATTTTTTTTTTATGAGACGGGCCAACACACTCCCACACCAAAGAGCTCACACTGAGAGCCCCCTGGTAGTGGACTCCTCGATAATATTTTTTTTAACGTTACAAGAGAAAACATATAGACATATAAATATAACATTACTAATTTTAAAGGTGTGTGATGCAAAATAACAATCATTAACAAGGTTAGGATGTACCCAGTGGAACAAAGTTCCTTTGAAGGGATCCTCAACTCATAAACAATTCAATTAATTAATATATACAATTTAATATCTTAAGCTTAGCGTAAAGAGTGCAAATTTTATAATTATAAATCGATAGTTGACACGAATTTATATCAAGAACTCGTTGATTTTGGATTTGTAGTATCGCTTTAAACTGGTTTTGAAAAATTGTCAGTTGTTTAAGTTTTTCAAACATTTGCGAATGCTATTACAAATCTCGGATACTTTTTCAAACAGACTTATCTGCTTATGTAAACAATGCGTTCGATTGACGATTTGACACTACTGGGAACTCGCATACGCCCACCTTTCCCTACAAATAGAAAAATACACTTTTCTCATTCTCTCTTTTCGTCTCATCTCTCGGTCTCTTATTCATAATTAGTTATATCTTAACTCATGCGTATGATTGAAAAACAGTGAACTGCAATGTTTAAGGAAATTAATTGTGCTTTCTGCTTAAAATATTTTCAAGATTGAACACTTACGAATAACATCTCAAAAGGGCGGAAATTGCTCAAATTATGCGCTAAGTGAATTTTACGAGTATCTCGAAAATAACAACTTTGGATAATTTAAACAGCATCAGCTTTTTTGTTGCAAATTTTATTTGTTTTAATACTAACCCTATTTCAAAGATATTCGATAACTGTGGGTAGTATTTTGGAAGATACTACTTTTTTCTTTAATTCATAACTTTTTTTTTTATTTATGAACTGCCCAGCAAGTACACATTGTCAGTAGGTAGCACTTTTTCTAAACTACAATATAAATATATAAATAAACTTTAAAAAATATGCAATTTGAGTAATTTTAATTTTGTTTGATAATTTTGATTTTTTTTTGTAAAAAATAACATATTTTTTTTAAAGTGTATATTTTTTCTTGAAAAGCACAATACTTGCCCGTAACTTCTTCGAAATCACCATCTCGATCAAACAAATCGTTCTCGATACATATGTTTTTCCATTGATGAGTATGATTTTTGCATAAGCCCTTTTCAAGTGTTAGTCGTGTACAAAACTAGGGAACCATGTATGTAAAACGGCATGTTAGACACTAACAATCAACTGTGTAAAATAACAAGTAATTCTAAAAATATCCGAAACGATTTGCGAATCTGTGTGGAACTGCTGATCGGTTTTATCTACGCTAGACATGTCATTGTGTCAATTATGTCGTACTCTTTCTCTCTGAATTCGAAGCTGTTCAGTCCATTTCATCAACCGTATCATTTTCCACATGATTTGAGAAAGTGTTTTAATGCTCATAAACATATAATGACCGCCTAGCCGCACAGACTGGCGTACCCGGTCTTTGTAAAGTATCATGTTTCATTTTTTCCCTTCTCTCTGAACATTAAGATTGAGCCGTAGCGTAGGCTGGAAACATCTGATATCAAAGTAATGTAAACTATTTTAACACTTCATCCATAGTTCTATAAGATAACCTCAGCAGAGACACCTGATGATCGGCTAGCAGCAGTAAGTGGAACAAAACAAATTAAAAAATCATGTTCAGCAATATGATCATCAACTGTAGACTGATACATTAGCTCAAAAATGAGCCTCTACCGGACAGAGTGAGCCACCGTTTTTCTATTGTTGACGGAGCTGCACCAGGCCTAGCCTTCGGCTCTGCACATGAAACCGCTTTAAAAGACCGACGTTAGTTTGCATCCGTGGTTTTCATCTTGTTTGAAATATTAGTGACAGGAGAAGCGAGAGAAACAAGTCTAATATTCTAATTTGCCGTATGCTTTGAAAGGAAATATGATATGCTTGTCTCATGGTTACCGCAAAACTTTCGTTGGCATAAATGATCGTCGTGCGCCAATTCTCGTACAAAATTATACGTTTTTTGGAAAGCAGTATTGTGAGGTGGATTGTTGTTTATTCATTATACCCAAGAGGTCTTGTGGCTTTAATGACGATTTATAATGTTATAAAGGTCTGGGTTTTAGGGATATTTTTACTCACCTTTTACCATGGAAGTAGTTCCAGGCCAAATAACATAAAAAAAATGATTTTTTGACCTGACCTGCTCCGATTTACATGAAACTTTGCATAATTGTTTGGTATGGGCAATCATTCACATTTTTTGGTGAAATACGGCTATTATGGATGTTGTCCAATAGTAGTAGCACAAAGATTCCGTGCATCGCTTTATTCAGAAGAGATTACAACATTCCTATGTACAAACAACGTTAGCCGTAAAAAAAATTAGGTTATCTTCGGCTTAATACATACTGTTAATGACTCTTCTAGCTATCGCACAACGAAATTTAATGCCTTAGTTTCATCTGGTAGGTACCTAACTAACGGTAGACTGTTGTAACACCTACCTATCGGCATCTGTCTAATCTAATCTCACACCAACACAGCCAGTTTTTGAAAGCATCCTGGAAAATGATATATATCTACATTATTTTTCTTGTCTGTTTGATATATGTTTCACATCGAAGACGCGTCACACATATCAAAATGGCCAGGCCTACTGTGCAGCATTTAAGGGGCAAGATGATTCAGAAAACATCGGGCCTGTTTAAATTGAAGATTTAAACACGATGCTTCAGAATCCAATAAATGGATGAAACGTGGACATCTCGTACCGTACGTTCCGATTTTGGCATCAAAGCTAGAAAGCTCCATTTTCTTTTGACGGTTGGGGCATGAGCACTAACTCTTGTCCTAGCCTTTTATGACTTATGGCTATAGCACCATTACTCGCTTTCTGTAATAAGAAGAGGGAAAGGGAAAGGTGAAGGACAAAGGGAAAAGGATTATGTGAAATCTATGAACATAAGCAATATTTTTTATTTCAAATTTACAATATAGAAAGGCATAACCCGAGTCTTGTCACTATTATCAAGTCATGAAAAGTAACAAGGACTAAAATGTGATCCTTTGTTTACTGAAAAATCCTGATTCCCTATGAAGAGAGAGAGAGAAAGATTAGTAATTTCCACTTAATTCCACTACCCCATCTGCCTATCCCTGACAGACACGCGTATTTAGTCCACAATGTGCAGACTTCTTCAGTGTCTTGTACTAATACTCGAGTTTTAGTACAATACTCTGAAGAAGTCTGCACATTGTAGACGAAACACGCGTATCTGTCAAGGATAAGCAAACAAGGTAGTGGAACCAAATGGAAATTACTAATCTTTCTCTCTCTCTCTCTTCATACAGGTATTCCACTAAGACGCCCACATTCATCAGGACTGATTCCCTAGCTTGAAGTTGTCACGACGCACCACAAAAAGGTGATTTCCTGAACCTGAAAGCTGCCTGACATGTGTTAATGTAGAAGTCCAAATTGTAGACGAAGCTTGACGAAGATCAACGAACTAGTCCGGTTTATGGTAGTTGCGCGGAATGTCTTCCTTTGATTTGAGATAAACTAATTGTCGGATGTAAAAAGTCGATTTTTGATATGCATTGGCAAGCCCTTTCGTGGCCAATACTCAGGTTCAACGCTGCGACTCAACGAATGATGGAACTAAAGATGGGACGAATGTTGGAACGCCTCGTGGAGGTTCTACTTAGCTTCGGAACAGCTTCTCAGCGGCAAATAATAGGGCCTGGTTATGGCCAGATCAGCAACCGATTATAGGTAAAAAAAAACTCCTCGAAAAAAAAAACAAACGTCAGGTTCGAACACACGAACAGCCAACTCTCGTGTTCACGCCTAACTACCGGCATCTGTCGTATAAACTGTGATGGGTATTACACTCAAAAGATGGCTGTAGTGTGTAAACGTCAAACGCAAGGGAATTCAATATGTGCGCCACAAGTGGCGGTACTCCCAACTAAGAAACATTTAAATTTACCATTAAAAGCGATTTCGATGAACATTTTAAGAGTGTTATGTCTGCTTGTCTTTGATCATACCTTCACTATCGCAACTTCGGGTAATCCGCGAAAGTACTTTTGATCTAACTGCAATCACTCTCTCATACTCGAAATGTGCCATGACCAAATTGGCACAACGACGCCCTATACGCTCTCTGACTAAAGCGCAGGGACTTACATTTAACCCTTCGTCTGTGTAAAAAAAACTTACGTTGTCTGTACTTTGGGGTTGATTTGACCTCAAATTCAAATTACCGTACCTCAGCAGTGGATCGATCGATTTTATAAATCCCAAATGTTTTACAAAGTAAATTTATAGGACTTCATTAAATTATAAACAAAATGTTTGGGTGGATATTTCGTGGAGATGGGTCATTGTGAATATGTGCCCATGAAATAGGATATTTCAAAATTAGAGGTGTTTATATTACAAGATGCTCACCAATTGACCACATAAGCTATTACCATAGAGGTAACTCTAAGATTAGAAGGTCCCGAAGAAGCGAGCTCAACTTTTTGGCTCCGCTCTGGTACTATCTTCGGTCCCAAGCTAATCGATTCACCCCTCGAAACATAGGAAAATCAACTAACCATCATTTTATCTGTCAACTTTCATAGCGGATCAAAACAAACATAGCGTAGTACTGGAATTTATACTATAATGGGGTACGTTAGTCGCTTTGCTTGGGACCAATAGGCTAGTCAAGTAGTGAGCCAATTTAAAATCGTTAGTTTCGTATTGATTGTTGCTATTACTCCTTTCACAAAATATATTTAGGAATTCAAGGTCTTCAAGAGTATGGATAGTATACTGCAAAATGTACACACTAGATGGCGCGAATACGAAAATGGCAAGCTTCACTATAGATGTAGAGAGTTTGCTCAAATGGAAGGTAACTGTCTTCGTAAAAGTTGTTGGGAAAAGTCGGTAAAGACGGACACAGCAGACACTTGCTGAGCAGCAAATAAATGAATATATACGGGAAAAATCTACTTCGGCCTAATCGCCCATTCCCGGCCTATCGAGCACAAAACATCAAATATATCTATGATTTCGGCGTGAACGTGTCAAACGTACGTGTTTGGTACGATGCTTCTATTCAATAGCTGCAAGACGAAGTGTTGAAGAACGCAAAATAAGATCTCGCCAGGAAAAAGAGGAGCACAAAAAAAAATAAGATCTCGACAACAAAAGGCGCACTTAAGGTGTACAAAAGGCACACACGAATTCACTTTTCTTTCCGTTCGATATGCCAAAGAGAATCTCAAAGGCGTTTAAATGGCTAATAGGCTTAAGAAAACCCGTAGGCCAAGTTGAGCCGCCAGAAGCAGTTTTGCATTTTGAACAAAAAACGATGTTTCACGATCCCTTATTTGAACTAATGGTACATATGGAAAGGTAAATACATTTGGAAGCCATCTGCAATAATAACATTCCGTTCGGTACTAAACTACGCTGGATTAGGAAATACTAAGAGCGGGTTGTGCTTAATAGGCGGGGAATGGGGTGGTTATCCCTGTTTGTAGAATATATATGGAACTACAACAGCTTTTTAACATAAACTAAATGAAAAGGATTGCTAATGTTAAAAGTATGCCGAGGGTATACTCGGTCTCTAGTAACATTGATGGTCGAACTTATCACTCTTTCTATCCCCAAAGACCATGAGGAAGTGACCGGCGTTGGTACTGATCTATAAATAGAATGAATCCTTGAACTTGTACATTGAAGATAGAAATCTAAAACACAATCTTCTTCTATGTGATTCTCTATGCAATTGCACTGGTTTTGATCAGTAACGGAGTGAGCAACAACGACGTTTGTTTTTTTAAGGTATGCGGTGCTAACATTTATTTATATAAATCTATTGATTTAAAGCAGTAAGTGTCCATCTATCCTGCTGAAGGTGGTGGAGGCGCTGACCAAGAGGGTTTTTAGCACCTCCGGCATCAAAACACTAGCTGGATCATCACCGGAACGCATGTTAGAAAACAGTATGGAAGGTCCCCATACAGTTGTTCCTTCTGCAGATCAGCGTCAACATAGTCGTCTCGGCCCTGTGCTCGGGAAAGAGATGGGGTTTTCCAGTCTGTGATTTCAGGCAAGTACACATGTTATCCTAAACTTTCTTCTTCTGAAAAAAAAAAAAAATTCTGTGTTTCAGCTGCCTCTTACAATCTAATCAACGCACACATTTGCTCTTCCTTTGCCTTCGAAATTATCTAGTCCACATTCAAATTCTTCGTGGGGACCATGACGTGCGCAACTCCTGGCCCTGATGGTTGACCATCTTTCAGCATGGCCTCTTCGTTAAAGCAACAAACATCAGTTTATCATGGAAACCGTCCACTGCACTCTTATGCTTCGTCACCGAATATTTCCGACGTAATCGATTACGAAATAATGCTTAATGACTCATCCCGGGCACGCACAGCCCTAGGTACTTTGGAAGCTCCCATTCCATCTTTCACAGTCACGCGTCGTATGTTGTTGGGAGCAGTCAAAGTCGTTCCGGACCTGTGTACCGAACCGGAGAAACGGTCTTTCAACCTTCTTTTGGAAGCAAGTACTCAAGCAGCAACAGTATTTCCATCCCTCATTCGCCTCTGGTTTGCGTGGACGTGATCCAGTATCCAACTCCCTATCAGAGAAAAATTGGTCTCAGGTGAACGTCGACTAAATATCTACTACCAGAACGTTAGAGGCTTACACACTAAGATTGACGACTTCTTCTTTGCCCTGAGACATGGCGTTTTCCCTGAGACATGGCTTGATGATCGCATTTTATCTACGCAACTGTTTGTCCGTACATTGTTTTACAGAATGATCGCAATGCGGAAAACAACACATAATCTCGGGGTAGTGGTGTGATTCAACATCTGTCTGTGAAACACTTGAGTAGTTATGGATCAAGATTAAAACCCCCACTGGTAGCAACAATCAATACGAAACTAACGATTTTAAATTGGCTCACTACTTGACTAGCCTATTGGTCCCAAGCAAACGGTTAACGTATCCCATTCTAGTCGAAATTCTAGTACTACACAATGTTTGCTTTGATTCGCTATGAAAGTTTGACAGATAAAATGAGGGGTTAGTGGAGTTTCCTATGTTTCGAGGGGTGAATCGATTAGCTTGGGACCGAAGATAGTACCAGAGCTGAGCCAAAAAGTTGAGCACGTTATTTCGGGACCTTCTAATCTTAGAGTTACCTCTATGCTGGTAGCGCTAGCAGTGGAGTGATATACTTTCCACCTGATCGAAGAGAAAAAGTTGCAGAAATTAATATTCACGATAACTCTATTAGAACGATTCTAACGAGTTTGAAAGTTTCAGACATCGCAATTTAGTTTGGAGACTATAATCAATCCAATCTGGTTTGGTCTACATCAACGAATGATCTTCTAGTCATAGATGTTCAACAATCGTATCTCTCGGCACCTAGCTCAATTTTGTTGGATGGATTCAGTCTGCATGGCTTAACGCAAATCAATTCAGTTGCTTATCTAAATACTCGTATTCTTGATTTTGTGTTAGCTAATGACAATATCATACGTGGAACCACTCTGTCTAATACTGCGGAACCATTGATCAACCTCGAACCTTGAATCTTTGATATTGATTGGCAGAATCTTGAGATGGTAGCCTGTGTGGATGATGCAGTGGATTATTTTAACGAAAAAGTTAATCAAGCCATTATCAGCTGTGCTCTTCTTCGCCGACCTGTCCCAAAGCCAACGTGGTCCAATTCTCCTGTACGATAGCTGAAACGAATAAAATCACATGCTCTACAAAAGTTCTGCAGGTCTCGTTGTCTAGTTTTAAAGCGTGTATTCACGCAAGCGAGTAATAATTATCGTTTCCTATAAACCTTCAACAATTCGAAAAGGAAAGAAAATGGGTTGCCTGTGAAAACGCATCTTAAAGGTACCTGCACCCGTACGCTGCAAGGTAAATACAACCTCTTCGCGGAACATTTCAAGGCTGCTTTCAAAAATGCAGTGACTTCGAACTCACAAACAATTGTTGCACTCGATGGTACTCCAAGGGATGTAATCGAATTTAGTACCATTGAAATCCTAACGTATCATGTCGAAGCAGCCATAGACAAATTGAAGCCTTCTTGCTCTGTTGGTCTAGACGGAATTCCTGCCTGTTTATTGGGAAATTGTGCTGATGCTCTTGGCTACATATTGACTGTTTTATACAACGCAACGTATATTCCGTTCTTCTTGGAAAATTTCTGTCATAGGGTAGAGAACTACTTCGGCCTAATCGCCCATTTTGGGCCTATCGAGAAGAAAACTTCAAATAAATCCATGATTTCAGAGTTAACAAGTCAATTATGCATTTGGTACGATACTTTAGTTAATAAGCTACCGAACGAAGTCAATGAGAACGCGTGATATGAATGTTTGCACCCATTATTCCCAAAAACAAAAGAAGCGCTCCGACCGAATCATGTTTTATCTTCATTCGATAGGCCGAAGTGAAGTCATTGGCGTTACAATGGTGTTTCAATGCGTTAGGCCGAGTTTAGAATCCGTAGGCCGAGTTTGGCGTCAAGAAGCAGTGTTAGACTTTTAACAATATCTCAACAATTTATTTCTCTTTATCAAATCTTACGGTACGTACGGAAAGGTAAATAAATTTGGAAGCCATCATTAATAAAAACATTCCGTTTGGTGCTAAACTACGCAAGATTAGGCTAGGCTAAGTGCGGGTTGTGCTTAATAGGCCGGAAATGGGGTAGTTAACCCTATTCCCTGTACACAAGAAAGTCTAATATTGAAAACTTCGCTCTGTGCTAGTTCGAAGGTGTTCGAGATTATTGTAAATGATGCTATTTTTGCCAGCTGTCAGCGCTACGTCTCCACTGAACAACACGGATTGATCCTTGAAAATGGCATAAACTTCTTGCAAATTACACAATACTAATCTTCGTTGTACATAAACCTTACCATCAACATTTTTTGTAACAACATAGTCGCGTTTTCCTGGACAGGCTCGGCTTATTTCGTCGCTGGTATAGAAATCACGTACGAGTGGTAAAGTTTCTTTGCTAAAGACGCCCTGCTCAGCTTTCTTCCTGGTGTCGTCATTATCCCCTTGTCCTCCTGTAGTGTTTTGGTCCGATCCGCCATATATTGAAAAACACCGAATTCCTTCGTTATTTTATATGCTGACCAGCTTCTAGGTAAAGTCGTGGGAATGCGATACTTCTCATTATTATCATGAGTTTCTAGAAACTTTTCCTTGAGTTGCTGAATGATTTCATCATCGTTTGTAGTAGGCACACTGTCAGTACTTCTGATCGATTGTAAACTGGGTGCTTCTAGTGACTCTGAAAATGAAGTTAAAAAACATATTTGACATTACTGTAAACACTACACTACATTAGAGCTTGACGTTACAAAGTTTTCAGAATACTATAATGTGACGTCATGCTCGCTTGACTCATGGCTACCAATGTAAATACATTTTTTAAATACAATATTCACCTTGGCTGTTGATAGCAGGAACTTCGGATGGTCCATCGGTGGGCTCTTCGGGTGCGGGTTTATACAGTTTGAGGTAGCAATTTCTGCATATGAAGGAACTGCCATCTAATGTCACTTTTTTCTTCACCGTATGAACTTGAAGAGCTTGGGTAAGATTCCTCTTTAAAGCATTTGAAACCCACAAACAACAACAAGAACACTTAAAATTCATCGTTTATAAAACACTGGCTGTACAGAATATCTTTGGATTAACAGAGCTTTTTTTTCCTTACTGATTACACTGAAGTCTTTTTTTACACGGTTTTTTTACGCGGTTTTTTTTACACGGTTATTTTTACACGGTTTTTCGCGATTTACACGGTACTTTTTGAACGATTTCTCGACAACGATACAACCTATCGACTTGATTCCAATCACATTATCCGTTTCAAGCTATCGCGGTAATCGAATGGTATACTTAGAAAAAAATCACATTTTTTGGTGTAAATACAGAAATTTTCAAAATATGTCTACATGGACCATAGCATGCTATAATTACAAATGGCATCAAAATCCGATTTTTTTTTTAAATTGGAGGTTGTGAAAAATCAAAATCTCGTAGGTTTTTTTTACGCAGTTTTTTTTACGCAGTTTTTTTTACACGGTACGTATCCCCCGTGTAAAAAAAGACCTGAGTTTATTTCACTTCTAAGTTCATCCTTAAATATACCACCATGCATTGTACCTACGAACGAACACCTTACCTACCAAGTTTTCCGTATGATTTTAACTTGTGCTCTGTCTAGGTAGCTATTTACTTGGTGAAGTATTCACTTTGAATAAACAAGCCTATAAAAGCAGAAGCAGAAAATTGATATGGATTATGTAACTATGTCAGCTATGTACCAATGCACAGTGGTCCAGAATGCAGATTTAGGTGGAATGATATGTTTTGAGCCTGAAATTGAAACTTTAGACTAAAAGTCTCTTCTACAAAGTTGTTTTTTATAGCTACGCCCTCATTTTTATGACAATGAATTCTAGAGTGGTTACTATTATCATTAAAATCAAAAATCTAACTTATTTGTTTGAATAAATTAAGGTATACATTCTTCAGCAAAGTTATAGCTGAGCTAATTTCAAGTAACTTTGTTGAAAATAACTTTTTTGTATCTCTTAAATTGGCCGATTTAGAGCTATTTTCTTGAATTGAGTTAGGGTGGCTCTTAAAAAAACAGTTTTTTTGCTCTAGTTTTCTTATTTCGAATTTCTCAGCAAAGGAGTCTTGAGATAACTTTTAGATCTTAAAAAGGCGCAAATTTTTGCTGCACAAAGCATGTCAATATATTTCGCCGATCAAGAGTTATTGACGTTTTTATACTAAAAATATGCACTTTTCAAATGTTAATATCTCTGGTTGGGGCAAACAAAAAAAAAAGTTTTTTTACGGCATTTGAAAGAACGTTTGTTATTCTCAATAATATGAACAAATGGAGGCATGTTATTTTTTAAACTCGTATAAAATAAATTTAAATTTATCCATTTTTTTTACTATATTTGAGTATATATTTTTTATTAGAAGAGATACAGGCAACAAATTCCGCTATAAAACATTTGTCTTAAAGAGTTTTAAAAGTCTCTAGAAGATGACTTTCATGATAAATTTCAAATAAAAAAGTTATTGGCAAAAGATGGATTTCATAGGACCACTCTAATGACAAATTAGAGATGAACTAGCCTAAGGCTAAAAATCTCTTAAATAAAGAAAAAAAAAAAAAAAAAAAAATCTAATGACAAATTTATTTAAAATTTGCTAGTACATTTGATTCAATATTTCGACATTTAATGTCTTCGAAGAAGGTTTTGTTCTTAAAAATTCCCTTCTTTTGGTGTTTGCAAACGTCAGGGTGGTCCTCAAATTAGGGAATTTTTAAAACTAACTTTTTTGTTTTACAAAATAAAAACATGTGTTGATCAAAAAAGTTGTAGCTAAGTTAATTGCAAGCAACTTTGTCGAAGAAATTTTTTTCTATCTCTTAACGTTCTCATTTTAGAGTAATTTTTCGGAGTTGACTTAGGGTGTTCCTGGAAAAAATAGTTTTTTAGCAATAACTTTTTATTTAAAATTTCTCATGAAAGTTATTTTCTAGAGAATGTTAAAACTCTCTAAGACAAATGTTTTATACCTGATTTTGTTGCCTGTATCTCTTCTAATAAAAAAGATATACCCAAATATAGTAAAAAATATGAATAATTTAAAATTGATTTTATACGAGTTTAAAAAATAACATACCTCCAATTTTTTCTTATTATTGAGAATAACATACGTTCTTTCAAATGCCGTAAAAAAACTTTTTTTTTGTTTGCCCCAACCAGAGATATTAACATTTGAAAAAAATCATATTTTTAGAGAAATTCGAAATAGGAAAACTAGAGCAAAAAAACTGTTTTTCTAAGAGCCACCCTAACTCAATTCAAGAAAATAGCTCTAAATCGGCCAACTTAAGAGATAAAAAAAAGTTATTTTCAACAAAGTTGCTTGAAATTAGCTCAACTATAACTTGGCAGAAGAATGTATACCTTAATTTATTCAAACAAAAAAGTTAGATTTTTGATTTGAATGATAATAGGAACCACCCTAGAAATCAATGTCATAAAAATGAGGGCGTAACTATAAGGAACAACTTTGTAGAAGAGACTTTTAGTCTAAAGTTTTAATTTCAAGCTCAAACATATCATTCCACCTAAATCTGCATTCTGGACCACTGTGCAATGGAGACGCAGAGTAATCTAGTCGTATTGGAGTAATGAGCGAAATTTCTAATCATGATAATTTCTAAAAAATCTTAAAGCTACATACATCGTTGATTTTTTGATATGTTGTGTAGAAAAGCCTAAATTTTCCCATTGTCTACAAACCATGAAAACCATGAAAACCATAAAAAAAACTAATACAATCAAAGTTCTTCCATACAAAACTCCAATTTAAAAAAAAATAAATTTTTTTTTCTGAAAAGTATTTTTAATAACCTTTCATTTGATATTTTGATCATTCAAATCGGTTCAATGGTTTAAAAGTTATGATTTTTAAAAAAATTCCATTTTTGGAAAAATAGAAAAAAATCGATTTTTTGAGCCACCCTAAGAGGAAAATAGTCACCCTAATGAGAAAATAAAATAAATACGGGTCTAATATTTTTCGATAAGGAACAAAACTGCCAATTGTTACGAAATTCTGAGAACGACTATATCGTTTTGCTATGGAATTGCTGTATATATATATATATATATATGCTACCTTCCAGTTTTAATCATGACCCCAAAATATGAGCCTCTGCACTAAATGGCAAATATTGATGAAGGCTTAGAGGACACGCTAATGCTTTGTAGTTTGAATGCAGATTGTGGCAAATTACTATGGGGAATATTTGAATTTCACTACTATTGCTCTACCTTTGGTTCAAGTTGTCAGAATACAGTCAAAATTTAAAAGGTGGTTTCCATGACAACGATTAACAAGCCTTTTGTTGTTCTGATGAGATTGATGATGATGTCACTATCAATTTACCATATTTTGTCATATTTTCACATTTTAAACTTTCTTGAATTGCTACCAAACTTACATTTATTAATTTTTTGAACAACTAGAATCAAAGCTAGAACTATATTAGAGAAATGTAAAGTTCCTCCATAGTAATTCCCATTCAAACCTCAAACCACTAGCGTGACCTGGGGTTAAGAATCAAACTGAAGTGTGGCCTATAAGATAGCACATACTTTTCAAAATGTAGCTCTCTATTGTAGTCCGGAACCGCGTACTATTTTTTAAAACAACATTGTTAAAAGTACAATGAATTTCGAATTTGAGTCTTGATAAATAAATGAGCTAATTACAAATAATTTAGAAGGCTTTGCTTTTGTATTCGTCTTATTATATTTTTTTAAAAATATTAACTTGTTTTTAATCTGTTAATTTTTCATACAAAATTAAAATTAAAATTTGAATAATTTTTGAAAACCTGCAAGTATTAATATGAACACAGTTTTAAACATTAGTTTACAATGAAATCAAGGTAAACGTAGGTGGTGCGGTATGGAATAACACGTTCGTGCAATTGAATATATGTTTTGCTTTTTCTATAACTTATGTGTTTCAACCGGATAAAGGTTTTTCAGTTCAAATATCCTTTTCCGTTCTCAACTTCACTTAATAAAGTAGCTTGATTCGATTAACTGGCACTCGCTGCCACTCAATGACCTCATTTTGCCAAGCCACATTAAATTCCCATTTCCAAGCGTAATCTTCAAGGTTGGATCTATAAATGGCTTTTTGCGGTAAACTTAAAACTTTTGATTTCAGCTGCCAAAACGCTTGCCATCCTGTGTAAAAAAAGCAGGCACCGCCACTCACTCGAACAATAAGTTTTTGCTTAATCTAATAAGAGAACGGCAATTAAGGATTTAATAATTTAATTTACTACACCAAGAACAAAAGTTTCGGCTTCCGTCTTTGAAAATGTTCAACAGATGGAAAAAGAGCATGAAAATGAAAACGCAACCGGCGTCAAAGAAAAAAGCCAACCTCCGAAACTAAGACACGCGGGAGACCATCACATCACAGTACCGGGGGAGTAAAAGGGGTAGATGCTGTTGATGTCGGTCTGCTTTGTGTCCAGGCCAGTTCCTGTGTGTTGTTTGGGTTTCATTCTCCTGGGCAACTCCTTGCCTCATTACATTACCGACAACTGACGGCCTGCCTATTCACCGCTTTCTTGTGCCAGGCGGTTTCCTTTAGCCAACGTAGCTTATATGGCGAGACGCTAATGAAAAGATTAGCGATTATTGCGAAAAAGAAATCTCTAATGAAAGGATGAATCGAAATCGCACACTTTGCGAGAGTTAAGGTGACCAGCTTGCTGCAATACATGCGCTTCGAATGGCTAACTTTGATACAGGTACCCTGTTTATTGCTGTTGATTGAAACAGGACACGACAGTAAGATGGGTTCCGTGAGAAAATGTCAAGGCTATGTTCTTCCAAGGAAGTATAAACCACCCGTTGCAATACACCATCTGGACCGCAGCGAAGCGACAAGTACATGGAAAATATCGGCCAGTACCGTAGGTTGGGGATAAACTGGCCACTTGTTTTTATAAATCAAAATCAAATTGGTGTTTGCTAAAACATAACAGTCACAAACACGCAACGTGGTCACATCGACACGTGATAAACCTTTAGTAAGCTGCCTTTCTCACCCCACACAGCAAAATATAAATTTTAATATTACATCCAAGAGGATGTGGTATTAAAATTATTTTTTGCTTTGTATAGGCACGCTTGTTGCAAAACGGTTCAGGCAACTTTTATGTGACTCCATTCAGTCAAAATAAAGCTGCTGCATCTTTCTGCCACAGCTTTGTACTGCTTGGGTGATTTTTGGTCCTGGGCCATGATTGATATGTAGGGTTCAAGTGGAGTCTCCTCCCGGCGTCTGTGATTGGCACTTACATGGCAAAACAGATACTCACGGAAAATGTTTAAGCAAGCAATGAAAACATTAATTCGCTTCCTCTGTAAACAACTCTAAAAGATCCTACACATTTGGAAATACATATTTTTATACATGACGGAATCCATCTGGATTTATAAAAAATGAAACATAAACACACATGTCATGAACAATTAAGTGCTCGAAACTGAAAAGTTCGTTACTTATCGATAATCACGTTTAATTGAGTTGAATTTTGCGTCTGTTATGACATAATTTTATGTCAAAACTGACGCTGGTATATCCCGAGCAGAGGTGAATAGTTAAATAATTTAAAATTTTGCTCTTATATCGTATTAAGTTATTGGTACAGCTTTTTTGAAATTTTCCATGTCGAAAAATTCCTCAACTGGACCAGGAACCGAACCCAGCCACCTCCAGCATTGTCTTGCTTCGTAGCTATACCTTTACGATGTGGGACCTAAAGGAGGCCCCATGTAAGCTTTAAAGGCTGTAAAGTGCTTAATACCACACAATATGGATGTTATGGAACGGAGACGGCGTGTATTGGCTAGAATGGTTGACACCTTTTTGGAATCCAAAATGGAGACTTCCGCCTAGTGAAAATGTATCAAATATCCCACAATGCGGATATTGTTGGAACGAGGACGACGGCTGGAAATAGATGATTGACGACATTTTGGAAATCAAGCTGGCGACTTCCAGTTTGTGAACAACTGTCAAATACCCTACAATATGAGTGTTTTCTAAGCGGGGACGACGTTTAGAAGCTGGAAATAAATATTTGGCGCCATTGTGGAATGCAAGATGACGATTTGTGCAAAATTTATTTTAGGTATTTTATTGGGATTCCTAAATGGCGTCAATCATTCATTTCTGGCCTCTACACGTCGTTCCCATCCTGAAAATATCTATATTGGGCCAAAAGCAAAAAATCTCCTAAGTAAAGAAAAGAAAAAAATAATTCCATATTGTGGGGTATTTGGCACCTTTACAGCTTGTACAACTTTCATAGCAAGTTCATGTGCACACTATTACTGCGTTGTGAAAAAGTTATGAATTGTGAAATCCAATATGGTAGATTCCAATTTTCAAAAGGGGTATTTTAAGCAGTGCTGAGATTTGTCATGTCATTGACATACTTTCGCGCGATATTGTCAAAATTGTTCGTCACATAGTCACTGACAGACTTGATCCTCAAAAAAACCTTGGTCAAAATCTCATTCATTTTTTCGTCAATGACAAAGATTCACCTGGTAACAAAAAGTGTAATTTCGTACATTCTGTGTCACATTATTGTTATCCAAGCAGTTCAGGGCGTAGGGCTCGTTCACATTAACGGCTCCATGTTATTGTGTTCCTCAAGTCATTTTATTTCGTTACAAATTTAGATAATATAAAAATTTACACATGATGGTCACTGACAGCATTGTCACTGACAATTGACGTGGTTTGCCTTGACTGTCACTGTGAGCTCAAATGAGTAACCAAAGGAGAATTGTCAATATCACCGTGTATTGTCGAGATTTTGCAGCACTGATTTTAAGATCGTAAACGATGTGTACCCAAAATGGTGTTCCTAAATTCTATGCCCAAGAATATCGATATTTTGGAAGGAAAATGACATGTAGCTAGAAATCAATGATTTACAATGATGTAATTCAAAATGGCTGCCCCCGGTTAGATCAAAGATAGTGTTTTCCGGTTTTAAAAAAACTGTCAAGTACTCACAATATGTTTTTTAACGGGGGTGACTTTAAAGACTGAAAATCAATGATTTATGCCTTTTTGTTATCCAAGATGGAAACTTCCGGTTTTAGAAGTGGGGTAATATGCGGAACAAAAAAGATGTGTAGGGCCCGTAAATCGATAGTTAGCATCATCCCTGCACGCACCAAATCTAATTCGCAACGATATAACTTAAGTGGTTGTGTAAACATCGGGTTCATTATCAGTGAACCCAATTTAAACATTAATTTCAATGTCTATAAAATGCAGTGCAAAAATTTAGCTTGATCAATTTCACACGACATTTTTTTATGAGATTTTCATTTGTTAAACTACATACAGTGTAAAATAAAAATACGAACATTAGAAAAGCATTTACCAGAGTTGAGGTATTTGAATGTGAATTGAGCTAATGGTTGGATAATTTGCATTTTTATTATTAAAAAGAGACCCTCTCCTCTAAAGGTACCGTTGCCAATAAATTACTTAATATTAATGATAAAGTAAACTTCCCTAAAAGCAAAAATTCCCCACCAATAGTGCATTAGTATCAACTGAATACCTCCAGAAGAATGAAAAAATTCAAGAAAAGTCACAAACATGCACAAGTGCAGGCATTTTGTTGACTAAGGACAAACTTTGTTTGGTTGCGTGTAGAAATTTGGGCCCCAAAAAAGCGATACCAGTCAAAAAACCTCTTCCAACTTGACGGTGTTCTAATGCCATTCGATAACCATGTATCGTAGGCCTAAAATGCAGTTCCCGTGCCAATGCTTGACGGTGACGAAAGTAGCAGAGGTAGAGGAAGAGAAATGTACGATGAAAATTTTGCAGTTGAAATGTAAACTCAAGTTGAAGTTAATTTAGCAAGGCAAAATATGCCCACTGGTGAAATATGTGATGTGCTGATGGATTTCGGTGCACTTTTTTGATATGATTGGGGTTGAGAGTGTAGAAGGCATGCTGCTACATACGTATAACGAAAGTGAAAAGGTGAAAATGGATGGAAAATTGCTATCAATTATTAAAAACCAAATCGAGCGTAAAATATTGGATTACGCATAGGCGATTTGTTCCAATTTTAGATTTGCGTTTGTTCGATGTACTTGTTGAAAAAGCGGTGTGAACTACCGAAGCTGGTTGAAAATCGAGCTGTCCACCTTTAGATTATACTACAATGCCATATGTTCGCAATGCGTCTAAGGGAATCCTATATGCAATACATTTATAAAAGGAATTGTAATTAGGCTTCCCTCCTACCATGAGGTGATTATTTAGCACCACAAAATTGCAACTGCACTTCTCAAAACCTCTCAAGCAGAAACGGAACTGCAGTGCGCGTTGACCAACGATTGTTGAAAGAAGATATTGACCGATATGGAGCCAAACAATTACACCTTCGCATGAACACTTGAGTCACGCAATATAACCCCTTTTGGTGGTTGTAAATATAGCGGTACAAATGCACGAGGCCTTTTGGACGGTAAGTCATTTCTTGTGAGCTCGCAGTAAAGGTGCATGTGCACTTGGGTGGGTAGACTTCACAAACCCGTGCTCCCCACTCCTCTTTCGACATGTGCCAAATTTGAAGGAATTTGGGTATGATCTGGATGTGAGGGGGAACTTGCGGAAATGTACATGGGAAACGGAACAAAACTATTCAGTTACATGTCAAAATTCTAAAATTGATAAATGTTTACTAAACTTGCGCAGAACATCTTAGTCGAAAATCGCAAATAGATTTGACTTATGTACAAAAAGCTACTACTAGTGCCGCCGGTGGTGTAAGCGTGATTGCCTGTCACCCCAAGGACCTTGGTTCAATCCCAGTCGGAGTCTGATGCATAAAATCGTTGATCACGCCTTCCTTTGCAAGGGAAGTAAAGCCGTTGGTCCTCGGTCCATGAGTTGATGGGTCGAAAGGTAGCCAGGTGTGGGAGCTGCCTCTCTGGCGTCGGTAGCATTGGTACTCAATACGGAAAACAAATCAAGGCAACATAAAAAAAAAACTACTATCTTCTTACTTAAGACCAAGTGCATAACACCAGGCACATCGTAGGAAGTTTAAATGCGGGGTAAGTGGAAACGGAAGCCGTAGCTATATGCGGAAGTGATTTATCACTGTGATTATTTTTAACACTATAACCTGATCTTAAACGCATCCTATGACTGTCAAATCAATTACTTGCAAACAGCTTAGCGGGCTCCTCAGCTTTGTTTATTTTTATGTTATATGAAATTAACAACACATATTTTTAACGCATTGCTTTAATCTTCTCATAAAAGTTGTATTTTCTGTATTTTACCAATTTTTATACACTAGGGAAGCATATGGAGGCTAGTTGGAGTGATATAGAAATCCCGGTTTCAAATGAAGTTATAAAAAATATCCAAAAAATGTGGGGCAAGTTGAAATGCCGTTTCTAGCATTTCAACTTGCCCTACATTTTACACCCTATGGAGCAAATAGAAATGAGTACAATGGTGCAAGTTGAAATGATGCATGTCCCAAGTACAAGAAATCACTTCAATATGTGGAAGGATAGCCAAGAAGCAGCGATGGGAGCCTATACAAAATCTACATTTTGTATTAAGCAAAATGAAAACTATCATTTTTACCATAGAAAAGGGAGTTCAGGTTATCTTATGTATAGAAAATCAATGTTTCATCATCAAAATAAATATGATGAAATATTTCTATTTCTTAAATGCCTAGATGGTGTATATAAATTTTAGGATGACATTAATTATATTGAATCAATGCGATGTGATACGATATCGTTTACGAATGAAATCAAAGCTAAAATGTTGGTAGTTTTGGCCATTTTTAAATGTATTTCGTAGTTCTCCAGTTCCGACATAGCCGAAATTTTTTTTTTTTCAAAAATACGAAAATTTTGTTTGCAAAGATCAGAAAATTTTACATTAAAAATGCAAATTTTACGTTTAAAAATATCTACTTTCAAACCACTACATTTTGAAAACGGTGCGACTTAGCAAATTTTTATTGTAAATTTGGTGTACTTTCATTATATAAAGTCGTAACAGTAATTGGACCAAGTTTTGGATATGTTCCCAAAAACTTGAGTTTTTGAAAACATTATAACTGTTTTGTCCATCATTTCTCTATCTTGACCTATAGTGCAATAGATGGCATTTTTTGTCCCTTATAACATATCAACAAATAAAAAAATACGAAAAATCCTTTTTTTAAGAAAAAAATGTTTTTAAGATTTTATTTGAAATTAAAAAACAAAAAAGTAGTGTTTTTTTTGTTTTTAAAGCGCATATTTTTTTTTTCAAATAGTCTCATCTATTATTTTCAATATTGCCAAAGACACCAAACCGATCGGGCAAACAGTTTTCGAGTAAAATTTTTCTGAAGATAAGCTTGATATTTTTCTAAAATCCGGATATGATCATGCAAAATGGCATTGTCGGTCATAAGGAACGTTTCTGCAAATTTTCAACCAAATCAAAAAAATACAAAAATAACCGATTTGCGAATTTGTAGGGAATTGCTCAGATCTTCCATCACAGGACAGTCTTTCTGAAGTGTTCCTACTTCAATCGGGCATGGATCATAAGGCTAGCTTTTTCTGAGGCCTTAAGGTTCAATTTACTTTGATGCATTTTCGAAAAATTCAAATACAGTTTTTGATGCGTCGAAAAAACTGCATTTGAATCTTTCGAAAATGCATCAAAGTAAATTGAACCTTCAGGTTGTTTAGTTAACTAGACTTGAAGTGAACTAAATTAAAATCATTAGAAATCCCGTTGCACGAATCGCCAGGACGGGATTTCATTTTCATGTTGGTTACTTGGAGCGGCACAACTCCAAGTAATTTTGCCAGTTCATCTTTGATCTGATCCAGGGATTCACCACTGGGCAGTCCTTTCCTGACAACCTTGAACACACGTTCAGTTGTGGTGTCGTAAGTAAAAAAAATATGCTGCTTCTCAGTAAGATATAATATACTTGGGACGACGTTTGAATCCGTTTAAGGTTTCAGCCAATACACGGCATTCACACCGACGGCCAATTTGCAGTAAAAACTTGAATTTCACGAAGTTCAATAGTTCCGTGCAAAGAGCATGGAAATTGGATGTGGTTATCACACTAGGGGGTATCTTTTCCGTCTTGGCATCAAGCCGGGAAAGTTTACTAGAATTTGTCCTGGATGATGGATCATTATCATCATCCGTGAGCAAATAAAATTTATTGCTCAAATCAATTTCATCATAAGGGGGATCAAGAGCTTGGCCTTTTCTTTTGCGCTTAGACGCTATGGCGACAGTAAAACTTTTATCCAAATCGACTTCCAAACAGATTACTATACGAATCTGAAGGAATGAAGAGGAATTTTCCGATTCGATATCCAAGTAGGATTACCTCGGGTAGGGTCCAAACAAGGATCGAAGAGGAATAAGAGTCGAACAAGGTAGAAAATTTACAGGTATATTGAGCACTAAAAAGTACTGTTTAAATTTTTTGAAGCTTAACGTAGCAAAAAAAAAAAAAAAAACAAATACATCCGCACGGAAAGGGAAGCCAACATTTGCTTCCCTTTCCGTGCGGATGTATTTGTTTTTTTTTTGCTACGTTAAGCTTCAAAAAATTTAAACAGTACTTTTTAGTGCTCAATATACCTGTAAATTTTCTACCTTGTTCGACTCTTATTCGACTCTTATTTCTTATGTAGTACTTACTTAACAAGAGGCCACCGACTTAGCGATACCCTCATAAGTGCTACGGAGTTGGAGGGTTGGGTAGGGTATTCGGTTAGGATTCACCTCAAGTTGGCGATGCAACCAAAAGTATGAATTGTTTATTTAATCGCTCGATAGCCGGCTATCGAAAGAACATATTCATTTTGTTTTGTGATCATGAATTTTAAGAGTCATGACGGAGAACTTGGGATTAAATCCATGATTTTCTCCTCAGTAAGCAAAATCGATCCCTCCAGGGTCATCGAGCATCTCATAATCCACAGCGCTTTGAAACAAAGTACGAATATATGGATGAACTATCTATTATTGAAAAACTATTATTTACGATAATTACATGAAAGAAATAAAATATAAACTACAAACAAAACGAGACTACTAACATCTCAAAAAGATATTCTCACAAATATATTTCACGCAACCAGGAATCTCAAAACCATTAGACGTTATAATGATACACAAACCCGCCACATCCACTTGCAGTCACAATCAACGAGTCTAAGAATCGCGAGCGCTCACGAATCATAAAACCGCTGACTGCGACACTCTGAAAGCGAAATTGACAGGCTCTATGCGTTAAACATCCACCCTCCAATCTCCTCCCGCATCCAACAATACAAATCTCCATTACAACATCTAACGAATACAAAACTCCGAAAATCACTCATCTATAGCAAGTGAGTGGAAGCAACCCTGCAACTATTCTTCATGATACGCTTTTTCTGCCTATCTTTCTATTAGGCCTGTGGACATGCGTTAGCTTCGAAACTTCTACCCAAACTGGGAAAATTTTCAGATCACAAAAAAACAAAAAAGAAACTTGACAAAAAAAACTTGAAAAAAAACTTTGAAAGGTTATTACAAGTAAAATAAATATTGATTATTTTACGCAAAAACGAGCAAGTAATATTAAATCTCTTGTATCGTATGCTAATGCTAATTGACTGTAACAAAAATAATATGCTTAAGTAAAATAAAATATTAATAAAATTATATGCAAAATATACTAGAAAATCATTACTTTATTGGTGAGAAGTTTCTAATAAGCCCTCCCAGCTCCTCTGTATACAGAACAAATCTGATAATCCGAATTGCTCAGTCTGCATGAAGCAGCCGATTTCTTCAAGGAAGTTCTATTAACAAGGTGATATGGTGATATGTGTCACTATAGGAAATCATCATCGTTGCAAATATGAAGAAATTAAACACAACCCTTTGCTTCAGTACCGTCAACCTCTATGTCCATGGGGAGGGCGACTGGTTTAAACCACTCTGGTGGCAGAAACGTCATCCACGAACATTTTGCTTGATGCCAAAGTTGTTGGTTCTTTGGCTCGATTATCTGCCAATCTAAGACAGCTGATGCAAACATTGAGAAATTATGCTCCGTCCACATGGATGTTTGATTTGTTGCGCGGCAAAATAATCGTGATAAATGTTCAACAAGTGCGTACATGTAGGAATTAAACATTAATTATATTAATATTAGGCAAGCTTATCATGAAAAATTCAAGTTTCATTAATGATTATTCACATAAAATTTTTTTAACGCATACGTGTCGTCAATGCACATATAAACATAGTGTGGTGCCCTCTACTCTGGGCAACAAGCATACTACATGACTATGGTCTTATAAGCCAGACTACCTGCAACGAGAGAGTGACTATGGTTAAGAGAGTGTAAGAGAGGTAGCGAGCCTAAGAACAGAAGGAGAATAAACGTTTCGTATATTGTTAAGATCAAGTGTTAATTATTCAAACAATTACTCACCCGGAAGTACCCTGAGGATTCCACACATAGCATAAAAACTGTAGGCTACAGTGCTGACACCACCAATGGTGGTGGCTTCAGCCAACCTCCTTGGCAGAGGATTGGTTGCAACCCCGGCGTGAAAAAGCGGTGGGTGCAACTCAGTGGGTAACGCGTTCTTCGGGGGATAGCTGTACATCGAACGCCGGGTAGGGATTTAAGATTTCCTGGCGGCGGCCCGGAAAACCGATCTTTCACTGCCGCAAGAAGATCTCGATCGGGTGGCAGTAGATTGTTGATGTTTCGATAATTGTTGTTGTTGTTGCCAGTTATTATTGTTGTCAAAAGTGTTGTTGTTGTTGTTATTATTTTGCTGTTGTTGTGTTGCTTTGATTTTGGTGCTGGTTGTTCATTTAGTTATTGTTGTAGTTGTTGTTGTTGTTGTGGATGTTGTTGTTGCTATTGTTGTAGCCTAAAGTCTGTAAAGTTTATTCGATTGAGCCTGTACAAATAAAGTAATTAATAATAATAAAAAAAAAACTATCTACGTAAGGGTAGGGGGAGGGTGAGGGTATAAACTCTGAAAAACCGTCTACGTTGTTTATGAAAAGTCGCTTACTAATATTTCAGTTCCAATTCATTCTTCACTACCTAGATGACATCCCTATCGGACCAGTTTGCACAATTCACTGCTTATCTTAATTCATGCAATTAGACCCTCGTTTGCCTCATTCAAAGTGGGATATTTTCTACGTTTTGAATTTTTTTTTAGTTGTCACAAGCGACGTATCACAAAGTGGCCAGTTCCAGCGGGTGAAGTCCATGATGCACAGTGCCACTTTGGTAGGACCTAATTGCACGTCTTTTTCGCATCAGTGACAATGGCGTTGCTGCTGCTGCTGTTGCTGCGGCAAACTTAATAAAACAATACAACTTTTCATTAGTCAGATTGACGGAACGTATCATTAAAGGTGCGTGAAGAAGCGATTCATTTCACACACATACACAGACAATCCAAAGAAACTTGTCAGTGTGTTATTTATGCCACGCTTGAAAGTGTCCTCGATTTAATTTCTTTCTTGAAACTCCCGACTGCTGCTTTGCCCATCGTTGTCTCCGACAAACGCGAGGAAGGATGCCACAGTTTTGTCGCTGAAACACAGTTCTGAGGGGAATTCAGACCATGTTCCGAAGTAACAAGTTAGGAGACGAAAGGAAAACAAAACGGACAGTTTTGTGCTTCTTCGTGTTCCGCAATGACGGCCACCGTATCGGGCTCTGTGGTCTTTAATTACAGTACACGAGTCCGGGAAGACAATTAAAATTGCCTCAATGCAATGTTTTTTCCTAGGAATAAAAAACGTACCTGCCTTACCAATGTGATACATTGTAGATTGCTACTGTTGGAAATTGTCCCCAAATTCCTAACTTCACCGTGTTTCGAGTTGATTTCAGGAAAGTTTAATGTTACATGTAAGGATGATTGAATTGAAAGCATCGAAGAAAGAGCTTGTCGAAGATATTGATTCAATACTGTGCATACCATTCCAAATTTTAAGATGATATTTTTGCACTCAGTGTTCGCTAACCGGGATGAGATTCCTAATATTAAAAAAAAAAAAAAAACGTTGCACGATGTTCAGTGTACTAAACAGAAGGTACTGCTCCGATTTTTCATAAGTATTTCAAAGGCTAAAACATTTACCCCATATGTAATTCTAGAATTGAACATTTCCATGCCAAACGACGAATTGTTCACACTTTACCATCTTCGTTTTGCACGAAACTTTGGATAATTGTTTGTTATGGGCACATTTTTGCTAAAATTCTGTCTTTTTCGGTCATGTGATTTTGTTTTTCAAAATGGCGTTCTTTAAATGTTTTCAATAAATTGTATTATGACACGTCACTTGTGATCGAATTGACGTCTGAGACAAAGTAGAAGTGAAAAAATACAGGAAAAATATACACGGTAAAAATGTTTGAGTAATTTAGAGTTTAAATTAAATAAAAAAAGATATAACTTAAATATTTCAAATTTCCTTCATCTATATTTATAATTAAAAAAAAAAAGCTTCATGAAAAATGTACTTTTTAGAAATACAGGAAACCTTGGACACAATTGACAAACATTGTAAAACAAATCTGTTTTGCGAAATTTATGAACTATTTATAAGCACACTATTTTATGGATTTTTTACACAGGAAACCATATCTTACATTTTAAATCATTTTCAGTCCAAAAGTTATTATTTTATTTAATACCCGTTTTAAAGGATTTTCGCAATGAACTTAGTCTATTTAAGAGGGTTAAAGGCAAATAACTCACCAACAGTAGCGGTTCGTGAGTACTTGACCACCTATACATCTATCCATCTCGATCCGGTTAGACCTTGCTTGCCTCTATTGTTTGAGGCGATGAGCTAGTTGTTTGTCTATGCGAGTGTGTATATGCGATGTGGTTCCAGGTTTGTGGTAGGGTGCGAGCCTTAAGATTTTGTTTGTGTTTAAGCATGATTCTTTTTGGGGGAGAGGGTGACTGTCGCAATCGATATAGCTCAAGAGCATTTTTTCCTTGGTGTGTGGCCTACATGATGTTGCATGATAATTTTTTCAAAGAACTTAGTCAGGTTCGGTGTTCGGTGTTCGGTGAATTGAAAAGGAGAAAAATGTTTTAAAATGCAACAGAGTTCGGTTCAGAGTTCTTAAAAGTTGTGTAGTATTTATTCCGAAATTCTCGACCTTCTAGAAACATTTTGTGTGTGATAGCCGTCGCTGGTTCATAAACAATCATTAGTGAGATAGTAATAGGTTGAAATCGCGAAACAAAATTGGTTTTCCTCGGTAAAATATGACGTATGCATGATGCGGGATATTATTCCATTTGATTAGCTTCATGCCGGCGGTTTGTTGTAATGTATAGTCCAACCGTATTTGCTTACTAATCAGAAAACCATGGGTCTTATTCCAGACCACTTTCCATTACTGAGTTGATAGCATTGTTTGCCTACCAGTTATCAACAAATCGCAGTCTTATTCGCGTCAATATCTGAAATGAATACATTATATCAAAACTACGGTCGCATCACTTATAAAGGTGAAGCCCCATTCAGTTGATTTAATGTGCAATTTCACTGATTCTGATCGATCACGGAGTAGCAACCAATAGTCTGAGCTAAGCTTAACTACATTTTTCAGATAAACCCTAATACAATTCTGAAAAAATACTCTAATATGAAAACGTCAAGAAATAGAAAAAAAAAATCTTTCAAAAAGCTGCTTTAATAAATTCAGCTACAGCTTTGCTCAACAACATATATTTATTGTAAAAAATAAAAAAAGATAGTTTTTGAATATCAGTTAATTTGAGAGCCACCCTAATGTTTACAATTACTTAAAGAACTTTTCAAGTTAAATTACTGGAAATGAATGGAAAATCCACGCTTCTCTCAATAATATTCCAAACAGCCTGTTTGGAATACACTGGAGTCACTTTTTACGCGGGGATACGTGCCGCGTAAAAAACGCGCGTAAATTCCGAAATCTACGTAAAAAAAACCGCGTAGATTCCGAAATCCAAGTAAAAACCATGTAGAAAAAAACCGCGTTAAAAGTGACTCCAGTGTATATAATCCTGCACTTGTATTTTACAAAACCATTGCTATTATTGATATTATCAAATGCATTAATCGTTAATGATCATGACCGGTTATTTTCATATCACTATCCGTAGTTGAACAACTAGAAACAAAATTTGAATAAGCGTGATCAATTAAAGTTCTACGGTGCCTGGAAATTCGCGTATATTTATCTTCCGTTTGTTTAAATTGAAAAAAAAATCAGCTAATCACGTCAATTGATATTAAAATCACCTGCCAATATATTTATCAATTATAAAAAAGTCTCGAGCCAGTTCACTAGAGCTGGGAAAATGATAGAAAACATCATAATTACCATTCTTCATGCCATGTACAATTGTAATGTCCAAGAACCAGTAGCAACAATATATCCCGGAATACGATACTGAGCTTTCAATTTCTACAATTTGAGTTTCAGCTAGTAATTCTAAAAGTGGACGATTTTCCTCAACAATCTGACGTAATGTTACGTAGTTTGTTGACAACTCCGCAATATTAGAATCAGGCATGGAAAATCATTTGCATTCATTTCATACATTCATTTACATTCATTTGCCTTTAACTTTTTTCATCAACAGCATTCCGCAAAATGATGTATAGAGCTTTTGTAGGTTTTGTTATTAACTACAAGTTTTGCTGATAACTCAAATCTGTATCTCTTATGCATCACGAACTAGAGTGGGCAGAACTTGTTACTGTTTTTCAGTGAATGTAAAATACATTCACTGAAAAACAGTAGTGGCTTCTGTCCGCTCTGCTTCGTCATGCATAAGAGATGCGGGTTTGACTTGTTAACAAAAGTTGTAGCTAATAACAAAACCTACAAAAGTTCTATACATCATTTTGCGGAATGCTGTTGAAGAAAAAAGTTAGAGGCAAATGAATGTAAATGAATGCACGAAATGAATGCAAATGATTTTCCATGCCTGATTAGAATACATAAATCGAATTGATTCATATTCCTCCTGCAACTTGATTGCTATGTATTCTTCAGATCAAAAAATCTTTTATAAACCAAACAATCAAAGCGAAATGTGGCATGGTTGACATGCATTATTCTCTAACAAAGGCTTTTAAGATGAGTACTAATCCGACTTCAAGAACTAAATTGAGCATTATATTTCGGAGAAAATGATCGTAAGGTCTGCTTACCCATACCTGATGGAATGAACACAAATCCAAATTCCATATATTGCTCACGCTATTTGTCAGCGTTTTCCAATATTATAATAATTATAGTATGTTTATTAGGATTAAATGAACACTTGACATTTTTTCAGTTAGCAAATCTACTGCAATAACAATCTAGTTCACTCTTTTGTTTTCCGTAGATACGAGTTTCAGTCATCAAGCACTCGTTTGTATCAGAAAAGATAACTAATGTATTCTATAAATGTTACGAGGGATGCTTCAATAAAAGTTTAAAACAAAACTTGTTTAAACAATTATTTTAAATCCCATAGGCTTAAGCAACTTGAACACGATTTTTGATTGATTGTAATTTATGTATTCGAATATGATTTTTCATGTGTAACAATCGCAACTCATTCACCCCTCGATCGTAATCAATTGTAGTTTGGTTGCCTTTTCTGACGTTAAGTGACGGGTCGAACAGTAAGTTTCTGTCCCCTGGGTTATATAACTAGTATATTTGCACACAGGCATTGTAATCGATGCTTCTTTTAAACTGTCTGTGCTTCTTTTTAATCGTATTTTAAGTAAATAATATGGACTTATAAGGAAATATTGGTAATTTTCAGTGATACCAATATTCGATCAATGTGAAATTTGATGGGTGTTCGGGTCGAATATTCAGTGCAGATTGAAAATTAGATTGACTCGGAAATTGTCTATGATTTTCAATAAAAACTTATCATTTTTATTATGCACAGTAAAATCAAGAGTTTCATCATTCAACTATTGCCGAAACCACTTCAGTATGCAAAGCTAGAAACAGAACCATCTTTGCATTGTCTCGCATCGGACACTTCCTGCCGCCACTGGTTATCCGTTCCAGGATGATAGACTCACATATTTAGTGCAGCGATCCAAAAAGTAGCAATTTTCCACACACAAACCGCAACATAACCGACCGCTTTGAAAAATTCATACTCGAAAGCGTTGGAAACTCATGCTCATGCTCAGGTAACATATTTGCTTACGGCCACCTTCGATGGCCACCCAACAACGGATTGGTGCACTGCACGGTAAATGCACGGACAATGTAGGTGCGAGTTTTCTGCCAAGCAGGCTATGAGTAAAAATGAAACACAAAGCCGCCTACCGCGACCGCACGGCAACCAGGTTGCCTGGGCAGAAGAATGTGATTATAATAATTGTAATTTAGCGAATTTCTTTCTAATATATTGTCTTGGGAGGCGAATTTTCTAACCGCAACACAAGTGAAGCAAGGCATAATAAACCATGGCCCTTGGTCAGTACCATAAACAAGATGCACCCTGCTGCAATATTCCTTGTGACCGAGGATTGACGGGTACGTGAAAGCAGTTTTCCATACCATGGCCCATGGTGGCTTGAGAATGAGCCCAACGGTTTCTGTGGTTTGTGATTTGGCCGAATGACCACGTCATTGTGGTTGAATCGAGAGTACACTTTGAAGGTGTTTCGATGCCGCTATGTAGACGAAAGTATGGGGTGTAGGCACAATCATATAAAAGATAGTCCATATAAGGGTGAATGAATTCAAATTAAGCCAAAAATGTTTAGCCTTTAGGAAAGGTACTGGTAATTATCAAAACCGAATAGTTTAGGTTTTTTACTTAAAACCTGAATTTATTCTGCTTTGGTGAGATCTGACGTTTCTTACATAACTAAATTCCGAATAAGATACTCAAATCTGCATTCAGGGAAGAGAAGTAAAATAATGTTCGAATGATTGCCCATGATTGTTGACGTAATAGCCAAAATTGCCATAATCAACTATTTATTATTAGCGGTGCCGGTGGTGTAGTGGTAAGCGTGATTACCTCTCACCCCAGTAGGCCTGGGTTCAATCCCAGTCGGCGCCGCCGGGATGTTCTGAGGCATAACATCTCTGATCACGCCTTCCTTCGGAAGAGAAGTAAAACCGTTGGTCCCCGGTTCATGAGTTGATGAGTCGATAGGTAGGGTCCAGGTGTGGGAGCTGCCTCCCTGGCGTCGGTAGCATTGGTGCTCAGCACGGAAAACAAGATCGACGGAAAACAAATCAAGGAAAAAAAAAACTATTTATTATTTTTCCATGATTTGTTTTCCGTCGATCTTGTTTCCGTATTGAGTGCCAATGCTACTGACGCCAGGAAAGCAGTTCCCACACCTGGACACTACCTAAAGATCCATCAACTCATGGCCCGGGACCAACGGCTTTACTTCCCTTCCGAAGAAAATCCCGACGGCGCCGACTGATATTGAACCCAGGCTCTTTGGAGTGAGAAGCAGTCACCGGCACCACTATCTTTTTAGTCGCTACGTGCTCTTTACTTTATAATGCATACGATCTACATGTGAGCAATATTGAAAAAATAATGTTTTGGCGTAAGTGTACACATCATACACGCCAGCTTTGTACGTTGAACCTTTTCCCACAGCATTTGTGGTGCTGCAAAAGACTTCAGATTTGAACTAAATTATCGGTTTTAGTCGACCGATATTCTGCTTTTTGTGTTCACCTGTTCTATAATATTGTATGATTTGCATAATTTATTTTAAATATTTTCTATTATTTATATTAGTTGCAGTTCGATTGGAATATTCCTAGAAATCTCTTGGTATGGCATTTAACATTTACCGTATGCGTGATAATGTTTGCACCTTCGTACAAATAAGGATCCCGTTTGACATGTGCATACAATGCCTTGGTTTTCTTTGCATGCACGTAACCTATAGCTCATATACCTTAGTAGGCTGTGTAGAAAAGAAAATGATTTTCTTAGTTTGACAGTTGCACCATGACGAAGTGGCAGCGTATTCGTGATTTGGAAAATGGCAAAGGAACAGGACACGGAAAAAAAAACTCACATGATTACCAACCGCATCCGGGAGCTACGAGTAGAACGAAGCAAGAAAATCTTGAACTTCCTCAAGCGAAAAAATCCGGTAATCCTGTTCACCGACGAGAGCATGTTTACCGTCGATCCCGTAGCAAATTCCAGAACCGACCGGTATATTAGTTCTCTTCCGGTAAAAGACGTTGCCGACGAGCACAAGAACGTGTATCTGATAAAGCATCCTGCTAGCGTTATGGTGTTTGGATTGGAGGCTTCCGATGGCAAAAAAATGAACCCGGTGTTCATTCTAGAAGGCGACAAGGTCAACATGGAGATCTACATCGGGATTTTAAGTAAGTATGTTCTTCCGTGGATCAAACAACAGTACGGTCCGAAGCCAAATGTTGTATTTCAACAAGATGGGGCTCCGTGCCACACCTCGAACCGCACTCAGAAGTGGTTGCAGGAACATCTTCCGTTCTGGGCGAAGGATATGTGGCCGCTATCCAGCCCCGATCTTTATCCGCTGGATTACTCAATATGGCGCGTCATGAAGGCCAAGGCCTTTTCTAAACGCCACCCGAGTACAGCAAGTCTCAGACAATCATTGACCCGTACCTGGAGAGAAATGGATTCAGACTACATTATTAGAACCTGCCGTGCATTCCGGAAGCGTGTGGAGGCCGTAATTGCAGCAAGTGGAAACTCGATCGATGATTAACATAGTTTAAGATTCCTTTGAATAAATAAAAACACTCGAACACGAAATTTTTGAGATTTTTTTTAATTTTGACATTGCTTGTTGGTGCGAACATTATCACGCATACGGTGGATACTTATTATCCTTAAATTTCCGTTCTGACGTTTAAAACGTTACCGATACTACTTTGAACGTAGTAGTCTGGTTTTTACGTCAAGCTATTTAAGCGAATAAACCTTCAGCTAAGCTAAGTGAATAAATTTGCATTAGCTGGCGTATGCGTTTTTCTAATGAAATAAACATTCAGTAATTCATAGAATCTGCTTGGGCCACTTCTGGCGGTTATTTTTTATCAAATGGACAGATCATTTGATTGAAATTGTTAAAAGATATTCTTGTTCGCCTGCAAACAACAAAAACGCGTTTTATCATCTTGATGTTTCAATGTGGTCCAGGGAACTTGTGTTTGGCCTATGTAAACCAAGGTGAACCCGGAATATGGCTGGATGGGGTCAATATGGTCCTCAACACTCGTTATGACTCCCACTGAACTATTGCCATGTAGTTTGAAGAGTTTTGGCTCAATTCAGAAACTAGTCACTTCCCCGGGAGTATCTGGGACATTTTTGATGTAGAACTACGACTTTGTCGACTATACTGGGGTACAAATCAAAAAATATGTGTGCTGAAGGAGTGTTAGGTTTTGAACGCTTGTAACTTTGTCATTTAAAAATGAAATTAAAATTCAAATACGCAAAGTGATAGGATATTGCATAACAAACCTGCTGAAATACATATTTTTCCAATTTTTCAGTAATTATACTTTTGAAAATGTACAAATGATAATTTTATCACTGTTTTCATGAAATAAGCCTTTTGCCACTTGGTTGCACATCATTCTGCTTGATCCTGAAAAGATATAAATCAGCGCTGCTCTCATGCCTCTACTCATTACCGCTTCGGACGGCGTGGCACTAGCCCAGACAACTAGAATGCACGTATATTCAAAGTTGTTTTCGTGATATACTCATTTTACTCAATTGCTCAACTGAAGACATACACTCGATGAATTACCAACAACTGACTGTAAAACATATCTGGTACCTCTATATATGAAATTATATTAACATCCAAAGTCCATCCTATTTTACATATTCTGCACAAAAGAAACTTTCTGCTCCGCCCCATTCATAAAAAAACGGCGGGAAATCCTATCAGGTTCGGTTGCACATCGTTCTGCTTGAACCTGAAAAGATATAAAGCAGCGCTGCTGTCGTACTTTTGCTCATTCAAACCAATCCCACCAAGGTGGTCATACTTTAAAATAGGCCTGATAGGACTAGGAACTGTAAATAATAATTAAAATCTCAAATGTACTAAAGTTGAAAAGACGCATCCGTGTCACTTAAAAAATTCTTACATGTAAACCACACAATCACAAGAAATAAAGATCATTTAAATGGAAAAAAAAAAGAAAAAAAATTGTTTTGCTCATCACTCCCATTCTTTGCTCGACTTTTGAGCTGTTCAGTCCGTTTTTTTCGCTCGAGATCTCGTTTCGATTTTGTTTCGTTTTGTGCTGTCGCGTTGCGCCGTGGAAGTGTCGCCACCTTCTCGCGTTCTGGCAAGTTTACTTGAACTTTCAAACACGAAACAAATGGTGCGTAAACGTGCCAATGAGTCAGCAGCGGGCCCTTCAAAGAAGGTGCTAATCCAGCCCAGCGAGTCGCAGGATGACGCCGGAAAACGAGTACTGCAAGCTAACCAGTATGCAGTACTCCCGGAAGAAAATGGCGATGGTGACGCCGCTCCCATTGCAAGAAAAGAGCCGAACTGGCAAAACACAAGCTGCTGCCTCGCTTTAAGCTTTGCAACATCGGTACCAAAATCATGTGCTCAAGCCTGGAGGAGTACAAACAAATAGGATGTTTCCTGAAGGAAAACAACGTGAACTTCTTCACGCATGATCTGCCATCGAGCAAGCCACTGAAGGCGGTTTGGCGTGGATTACCGTCGTTCGAGGCGGCTGCGGTGAAGTCCGAGCTGGAGCGGCTTGGGCTCCAACCTGAGGCCGTGTTCCAGATGAACCGCCGTTCCATCAACAATTCCAGCTTCCGTGACCAGTTGTTCCTGGTGCACTTAACGAAGGAATCCACCAGTCTTGCGGCTCTGAGATCCAAAATCCGGGACCTGTTTCAGGTCATAATCAGTTGGGAGCATTACAAACCCCAACATCGTGATGTTACGCAGTGTACGAACTGCCTTCCATATGGCCATGGCACCAAAAACTGCCATATGAAGACAAACTGCGGCAAGTGTGCTGGAACTCACTCAACTGCGACCTGTGAGCAAGTTGCACACTAATCGTGTCAGTACGGTTTTACTGAGTTTTTGAATTGCGGAACTGTTCGGTAAAAGTTTAAAAATCTGTAGAAAATTTGTTCTGAACCTGTACATACTTAGTTATGTTAACCCCATTTAATGATAGAAAATAAAATTGGTCGATGTCATTGATTCCTTACGGATAACGGTCGTTTGAATTTTTACCGACTTTTTCAGCAATTCAAAAACCTAGTAAAAAAATACTAACTCCTGTACAAAAATCTTAGTGTGTGATGACATTGAGCCAACGTGCGTCAACTGCGCTGGAAACCATCAAGCCTCCAATCGCAGATGTCCCAAGCGAGTGGAGTTCATTAATATCCGTCACCATCATCGCGGTCTACTGCCCCAAGCAAAGCAACATTAGGGACGGCTCGGCCGCAGACCTCCGAAGAGACATCATCAAGCTAACACGACGGCGGCAAAATTTCGTCATCGCTGGCGACCTGAATGCCAAGCATCAAGCCTGGGGCAATAGTCGGTGAAATCAGAACGGCACAATGTTATACAACGATCTGCAGGAAGCCCACTACAACATTCTGTGTCCGGACACTCCCACCCGGTTGAGTCGATCTGGAGCTCATGCCACCATCGACATCTTCATCAGCAACATTGGCGATAACATCTCCCAACCTATCGCCTATCAGGAACTGAGCTCGGACCACTATCTGGTGGTGACCGAAGTAGGTTCCTCGGCCAATAGGCTTCAAGTTTACCGGCGAAATTACCATCGTGTCAACTGGCAGCAGTATCAGCGCTGTGTGGACACAGCAATCGATTACGACGTCCTACCGGAGTCGTACGAAGAAGTCGATCAGTGTCTGCAAGCCATCGAAGAAGCGATATCCCGTGCCAGGGAGCAACACGTACCAGCATCCAGACAGGTGAGTCATACTCTGAACCTTGACAGCCCAACCAAAGATCTTATCAGGCTCCGTAACACCACTCGTAGGCAGTTCCAGCGTTCTGGGCTGCCCCACTTGAAGACCAATGTCAATAGGCTAACCAAAATTATCCAGGCCAGGATGGTGGGACTCAGAAATAACGATTTTACCAAAAAGATTCGCTCTCTCCCAGATTGTGCAAAACCATTTTGGAAGATGACCAAAATTTTGAAAAAGAAGTCGAGACCGATCCTTTCGCTTTCCTCTGTTGACCACGTAGACCCATCCCTACTGATAACCCCAGTTGAAAAGGCCAATGCTCTTGGCCAACATTTTGTGATTTCACATAATCTTGGTCAAACCATGGTGAGCCCCCATGGGCCTGCCGTTCTGGAGGCAATGCCTAGAGTCGCTGACACCCCCGTAGTAGTGCATGATCATAGTAGAATATCGGCTGATGAGGTGATAGCAGCTATTAGAAGTACTAAAAACATGAAGGCTGCGGGTATGGATGGTGTAGTCAACCTCGAGTTGAAAAACTTGAGTATTGACTTCTTCAACCATCTTACCGTTATCTTCAACAAATGTTTAGAGCTTGGCTACTTCCCTGCATGCTGGAAGCTAGCCAAAAGCTATCGCCCCATCAGCCTCTTGTCCTCCATCTCGAAGCTATTCGAAAAATTGATACTCAGTCCGTTTCCAATACATCAGCTATGGCATTGTTGGATGCCGAGAAGGCGTTCGACAATGTCTGGCATGATGGTCTAGTGTACAAGCTGCATTGATACAACTTTCCGATCTACCTCGTGAAGATCATCAAAAACTACTTGTCGGGTAGATCATTCCAGGTCTACTTGAACAATGTCCCCTCTGATACGTTCAGCGTTGATGCAGGGGTCCCTCAGGGTATCCTGCTTGGGCCTATCCTATTCAACATTTTCACGTCAGACGTTCCTCTCCTGCCGGGTGGTGGTATCCTGTCTATGTTCGCAAATGACACCTCCATCATCTATAAGGGTCGAGTGATCCGTGCTCTGGCGAGTGAACAAAAATCAGGCCTGGATGTTCTGTCCGACTATTTCAAGAACTGGAAGATTTGTATCAATGCAGCTAAAACACAAACCATTCTGTTTCCACACTCCAATTCACCTCGGCTTGTTCTTGATAGCACTCCCGTTGAATGGTCGAGTGAAGTAGTCTACCTTGGTCTCACCCTCCATAGCAAATTGCTATTCCGATCCCATGTGAACAAGATATCCACCAAGTGTAACATCTTGATCAGGTCGCTCTACCCTCTGATAAACAGGAAGTCCACCCTGTCCCTCAAAAACAAGCTTGCTGTCCACAAGCAAATCATTCTGCCGGCTATTGAGTATGGTATGCCAAACTGGGAGAGTTGTGCTAAGTGCCACCACTTAAAGCTTCAGAGGATCCAAAACAAGATCCTCAGAATGATCCTTAACAGTCCACCGCGAACTCGAAATTCTGAGATTCACCACACTCGAGGAGCGAAAGACTTACAAGGTTCAGAGTCACCTGTCTGCCATCAAACCACTAGATCATTCGTGATTTGGCAACCTAGTTTAAGTAGTTAGGTGCTCAAGTAGGTATTTAAATTCAAACCAAAACAATCCCACAAAGGGTATCCTGTAAATTAGCGCTAAACGCAATCATCACATTAGAATAACCAATTAACTAGAACAAAGATGAAGAGCCAAAGGCTAACCAATTGAAATGTTAAATCACATGTTGAAACATAAAAACCCAGAAAATAAACGTAAATTTTACTACTACTACTACTTTTGCTCATTGCCGCCTCGGACGGCGTGGCACTTGGTCCTGCTTGGTATGTGGCTAAAGGTGGATCACGGCGTGAAATGAGGAATGCGACATAATGAGGAAAAGCAATGTTTGTAAACCTCCTCCCCCTTCACAACTACTTCTACCCCCCCCCCCCCCTCAACAACCTCTCCCGCCCTTTGACGATCACTTTTTTTCCGGGAAATAATTTTTAAACAAACCAAAATTGTTAGTAAAAACAGAAGTTTTTCCCTTAAGTTCTTCCCGCACCAAAACTTTCAAATTTGAGAAAAAAAAAATTGCTTGAAAGACATATTCGATGATATTATGTTGGTGAATTACACACCACTGACTGTAAAAGTAGTAGTAGTAAAATTTCGTTTATTTCTATTGATTATGGTGTATACATTGATTTTACATTTCAATTGATTAGCCTATCTGGCTCTTCATCTTTGTTCATTGGATATTCTAATTTAGTATTTGCGTATTTCATCTAGTTAACAGAATACCCCTTGGGGGTGTGTTTTGTTTTTTTTTTATTGAAAAATTTGATAACCTACCTAACTACGAGTCTACCTTAACTAACGTGCCAGATCACGTATGATCCGAAGATCTGATCTCAGACAGGTGTCTCTGAACCTTTCCAAGGAGACCGTTCGTCGCTCTTCGAGAGGCTGAAGGTCAGCCAGGCGGTGAACCTCAGAATTTTGGGTCCGTGGAGGACTGTTTAGGATCATCATAAGGATCTTGTTCTGGAGTTTTTATGTGTTCCACACATGAATTGTTGCAACGTGATCAACAAATCAATATCTATGTGTCGGTCACATACTTAATATATTTACATATAAAAACCATGCGTGACGTGACCACACATATTATTCATTTGCGTATAAATTTCATGTGTACTTCTGAGTGGATTCTGTTTATGTGTGGTCAAATGAAAATCATGTGGAATTTCACATTAATATATTTGTCAAGAAAAATGTTTAAATTGTTTTGAGTGAAACATAACCGAAACATTGAAATACTTGAAAATTTTAAGATAAAGTATAATAGTCAAAAATGCATGAAAAACATCATTTTGTGTGGTTCTACGTCATACTGCAGTCATGTCTAGGACACTACCCTTTATTTTTTTTTCATTCTTCAAAAATATCAAAAAAAAAAAATATATATATATTCTGTAAATTGCAGTGTTTCTTACACCTTATATTGGGAGCTCAGGAGACATAGAGCTGCATCTTATTTTATGTAAAATAATTATTGTTTTCAATACCAGTTTTTTTAATCCATATAAATGTATTTTAATTATTTCGTATTTTGTGTTGTGATATATTTCATTTCTCCATTACATATATTTACTATATATAAATAAATACTGGGTTGGGAGGGAGCATCAGGGTATCATTCAAACTGGAACTGGACGATTTGAATGGTATGACAACTGGAGTCTAGGAGGGAATAAACACTATCATTTTCTTTATCCTACCGATTCGATTGACTGTCATTGACTTCATAATTTTTGATTAAAGACCTGTTATAAGTGCAGATTAAAGGTCTGCTAGCGCTAAAAGTGCTGAATTGAATCTGGTTTATGGTTCTGGACTAATAACATGGGTAATTGTCGCAGTAAGTTTTACTGAAAAAAAAAATTGAATCCATTATAAGTAAAACTTATCAATGCTGCTTCAAATTAGGAAAATTTAATATGGAAATTTGAAAAGTGAAAATACATATACGTAAACATTTTCCAGGTCCGTCTGGATGGAGCACTTATCAAACACTAAATGTTTTCGTACAGGCTCAAATCAAACATGTTGCTTGTGAACAAAAAAGATCCACCTCCACACCAGAAGGCGCGAACCAATCAATTCAACAGCCACCACCAATAGTGTGATGATGATAGCAAATCTCAGCGGGTTTGCAATTCCACTCGATGCATCGATAGCTCGCGTAGTGCATATTGGGTACGTACCTATCATATGACGATGGCCAGTGGACGATTTGAAATCAATCCTGAACCGTCGATTCGGGTCTGCTAGGAACACTTATCAGGGAAGTTGATTGCGTGTTTATGCAGTTCAACGCCAAAGTACATATTTGCTGAATGAATTTTGATTGCACCGAGAAAACGCGAAAACTTCTATCTTCCCCCACGGTCGGCCACGTGTTCGAGGCTCTTGTTAGAACAGACCAACAAACGGAACTTTGCTCACAAAGCATTGGATGCTGGCGAGACATGAACCAGCGGGAAAAAAAACCGGAAGCTCGTCAAATTTATACTGCACCACACAGTCGCCATGACACGCAAGTGCATCTGAAAGCAGCAAGCATGGCCTCCTTCAATAGCAAACCCCTCTGGCTCAATAATGGCCAAATGTGAGACAAAGCGCGAGAAATCCGCCGACGTTGCCACACCACGAATGGTGCGAAAATCATGGCGTACTACGAATAGGTGGCGGCTTTTGGTTTTTTGTTTCGACCTCACGTTTCAATTTGGACTGTACACTCTCACGAATCTGTTCTCGCCGAATCCGACACGGTTTTTCTGGCGGCTGGCTTCATCAATAATTTGACCCTTGAGTGCAATACTCGGTCGGAAGTGCAGAAAACGCATCGTTGCTTCGCTTGGGCTAGGTCTTCACGTGGGGCCATTTCGAATCTACTCTGCAGGAATCCGGCGCGGATGGCTTTTGCCAGATAGAGCGAAAACGCGATCAAACAGAAGGTGATGATGATGGCATAGATGCAGGCGCCTAGCGAAAAAGTGTTTTTTCTCGCACTCGTGCTCGTCTGGTACAGTTTGATACGAAGCGGAAAAGGTTGCATGTACCCGGCACTCGGCAACGTGTCAATTTGCATTCCCGCTGGACTTTGGTTACGGTCACCGGATGACGTAATGTTCTAGGATGTTGTTGTCGTTTTATTGGCGAAATTAAAACCTGAACCAACCCATTCTTGGCGATTAATACCTGATGTCATTACTTTTAATTTCAGTAATTTACGAATATTCAAATTCTAATCAATCTATTCAGAACAATTAAAATAATCGAAATCACAACAACGCCAAACAAACACTGAACACAAACTGAATCCGAATCAGATAAGAATCCTGGTGCGAGGTGAATTTTGAGTAAGAATTACAATCACACATTTCTCGAAAAGCGTAGTTGCGCCTAAATGTAGGAAACACCATATAATATACTATAAATTTAACAGAAAACCGAGATTTGTCAATATTGAAAACATTTTACGTTAATATTTTTAATAATTCAGCTTAATAGAAAGATAGAAAAATAAGAAGATACTGAGAAGCAAAGCACACATGATCGGCAAGACACATTCGTGTGAGAAAATTTGTGAAAACTTCTACGGCAACCGGTGGGATTTGAACCAACAAATCCCATTCAGTACACGGGTGCCTCTCGGGTACCGCAAACCGGGTTAATTGGTCACTTTTTACCGATACACCTTCATATTTTTCCTACCATATGTGTGATACACACATAAATATACCTTTCAAACCTGTAGGGTAATTTACCAATAGTTGCACATCTATGCTCGTGTTTTTTTGTTATTTTGCGTTTTTACGAGGTTGACAAGGTCTTTGAAGTAGAAATTCCTCAAGAAACCTTTGAATACGATTTTTGAAGAGATGTGATCAGTAGTTTGTATTCATAAAAGATAATCTTATACATTTTTTGAATGCGGCTCAGAGCCCAATTGTTGCATGCATCATTTGCATTGAAATTCTATTATTGCACTCTTTGTATCTAATAATACTTTCCAATTCAGTTATTTTATTCATTTTATTGAACCAGTCAACAACAGACCAAAAATTTAAACAGCATCTGTTTTATATGAAACGTTGCAGACCTATAAGCGTCAACCCCATAGACAATATTTCAGAACCAACAATAATTTTTCTGTACATTTGACATGGTTGATAGATGTATTGTAATTTATCGTAACCAAAATGTTCCTGTAGAGATAGCTGAAGTTAATTGAATTATGAGATTCTAATAGCTTATTTAACACTGAGGATTTTAAGCTGATACATTTAGAATTCCTCTGAAATCAGTTGAACAATGGCAAAAATCATAAAAAACATGTTTTATCACAATATTTATAATACTGAATATCAAAAACACATGTTTAATCAATCAACAATTGTTCACTGATTAGCATGTCACCATGATCGGTAATAGTTATGGTCATAAATAAATGCTACATAGTAGACAATTTGAAGTGTGCAACATTTGAGTGTGGTGTAAAAATTGGCAAATTATCCTCCTGTCAAATACTTTTCTAATGCACGAATTTAGTTTTAAAATTGCAACTTAGTAAGGTTTTCAAAATTAAAATTTATTCAAAACACAAATTTTCAAATTTGGGATGAAGTTGATCATGACGGTTGTTATGCAATGCAATATTCAGAAGTTGGTATTCATCCTTGATTTGTGTTCGCTGATGAAGAAGCTAGTGTTAACTTTTCTACATGAGTTGTGGTTTACGAACAAACTGCATATTTTGTTAGTACGCCTAAATGTAGGCAATTATCATCAGCTTTCGTGTGAAATCATTTTTATAATCCTAAATCGTAAATCGTAAATCGATGCGATAGGTGAAGACTGTACCATGTACTGAGGAGCATTTTTTTTATCGTTGGATTATGATTGGCTTGTAACATCTGATAGAGGAGACATCCTCCTATGTAAATTATTGATAACATTGTTTGTGTAATTGAGATGCAGTTGCCAAGAGATCAGCGATGGAAGTGTTAAGTGTGTGACAATTTTCGATTATGACTGGAAAGTTGCCGGATACTTGAACAAAGTATCGAAAGACATTAGAGCGAAGTAAGTAAACGGTATCGTGCTAAAGAATAATGTAGGTACCACCAAGTGAGAAATGGACTTTTGGTGTGTAAACACCGCTCAAACTCTTATTTGGGCCGGCTAGCCACTCAGAAGGAACGAGGTGCACTAGTTACTAATGGCCGGGAATGAAACGAGGACGATTTCATTCGAGAAAACTCAATCAAGGTACAATATTGTAGGTTGTTTGTAACTTAACCATATAATACTCATTTCATGTCCATCACACATCTCAAGCTTATCTATCTACATACATACATTAATCTTATCTGCTACACGTGACGTTGGGGCCTCTTGATGTCACTTATGCTGCATGCAATCTTGTCGATCCCCGATGGGGTCATCACCCTTTGTTGCATCGCAGATCCAAACACTCATGCACCGCCGTCGCACAGCAATGGTGTGTTGCAACCAACGTCGAATCTCTATTTTGTAGCACGTCCGGTGACCGTTGCAAGCTGCGCTGACTCCTGTCGCGCCACTCACTGTGCCGATGTAGTAGTGCGCGTCATGCAGCGACCTTTCCGTTGCACCATTGTAGCCCGTCGCACCGTCTTATTGCTGCATGTTGCACGGCAGCCTGGAAGAGAATATACCGACAGAAGATTGGCCCACTCCATGCCACGGTCCGGGATGCGCGGATCTTTAAGTTTCGTGACTAGTCGTCCGAGTGGCACGGTCGCTGCCGTACTGAACTTCCAAGGAATTAGATCTGAAAATAAAGGCCCTCTGTCGAGGTGACACAACTTTGACCTATCGTTCCATATATGTAGTGGCCTGATCTTTACCTTTCGAAGGCCTTTGTACCTCCACGTTGGGATCTGGAAGATCGTGAGTCGTCGTTCTTTCGATGGCTGAGGTAGACGATCAGCACTGTAAGGTTAGAGTCTACAATCAACCCAGGTCTCAATGAGCATTTCAGTTTACCTTTTGGCTGGTTTATGTCGGTTTGTCGTCTATCTGTAGTACCCCGACGGAGTCCAGTTGTATGTTTCGTGGTGCGGCTCTGTATCTGCGACAAACTGTTTGGGTCAATTGTACAGATGCCTACGTATGCTTTAGACACGTGATACTCAAGACCAATGGCACATCCCTTTTGGGGAGAGTAATGGATTAATACTCAGTATGTAGCGCCAATCATAGCTTTTTACCTCCAAATATCTATATGTCATGCAAGTGTTGATCACCGGGTAAGATGTTTGTGCAGCTGCTTCCCTGTTAGCAATATTACGGGTACGTTTTGCTAATTTATCCACTTCAAGGCACTGAACACATGCGGATGCTGGCTACCGTCGAACACAATTGCCGTCCCATTGTTCACTTTCTGTGGTTGTTTAGTTGGTGCGACTGTGCGAGAGTGAATTCAATGCATGCTTAGGGACATCGTGTGAGAAAACGATTGTAGATGTTGCATTGTTGATATGGTTTTATTTTATAGCTGATTAATAAGGTAACATGAATAATTGTTGGCGAATTTTTTGTCGGCAGAATCTCGAAAAGTGTAACAAGTATTGTGTGCAAATAATCGTGGTATACCTGTAAGATGTTTGCTCCCGTACTTGCTTTTTTTAACTATTACTATTTACTATTTAAATACTCCAACAGCTGGCCTTTAACAACAGGTTCTAAAATTTTCTCTAATGTGTGCAACATGTTGATGGGACGAAACTCTTCGGCTTTAATCGTTCCAGCAACTTTTTGAATAGGGACCACTAAGGATTCCTTCCAAATTTGTGGCACATGTCCAGTTTGTAATGATTCATAAATAAGGTCCAGCAAGATATGGCCAATGACATGAAAGCAATCTTGAATAGCTCTAGCATTAACATTATGTACTCCAGTCAATTTTCCTAAAAACAAATAACTCTATGTTCATTAGACCTGTTCATTTTAAACGAAATGTTCGGAATGTAACGGGTCAACCGTGATTACTGTTCGTCATGTTAATTTGAACTTCTGTGCAAATTTTCAGCAAAATCGGTGATGATTTAGAGGTGCTTCAAGTTAATTTTATGTTTTTAAGGTAATTTACGGCTTACAATATTTGTATCTCGAGACTGAAACAACGAAAGCTGCTGTAACAACTTTCATAGCAAAGTTTAATGTGTTATGTATCAACTTTGTAACCAAAGGTTGACTATTCGAAGTGATTTTATTGAAGTTTGACTTAGTTTCATGCTCGAAGATATCTTAAAAAGTGAAGAATTTTAAAGTATTTGTTCTACGAATTTTCCACCCATATGATATAAAAATGTGTAGTGTACGGCATAATGTTCCTCATATTGTTCTAGAAGTTTCGTTCCAACATAGTTTTCGTGTATATTTCATAGATTGAGAGATAAAAATCAGAAAAGAGGCCGTTTTAGCTAAAATTCACAAGACAACAGAACCAATAAAAGTCAATTAGATTGACAGAACATAGTTGCATTGCTTTTCAATGACGACCGATGACTGTTTCATTGATATATGATTTTTTCATAAATATGAATCCTCAGTAGACGTGTTTTTTATCAAAGGCAAGTGTCACTCGAACCATAACAGCAATTTATAAAATAACGAACATTTGAATGGTTCGAGTGACACTTGCATTTGATAAAAAAACACGTCTACTGAGGATTCATATTTATGAAAAAATCATATATCAATGAAACAGTCATCGGTCGTCATTGAAAAGCAATGCAACTATGTTCTGTCAATCTAATTGACTTTTATTGGTTCTGTTGTCTTGTGAATTTTAGCTAAAACGGCCTCTTTTCTGATTTTTATCTCTCAATCTATGAAATATACACGAAAACTATGTTGGAACGAAACTTCTAGAACAATATGAGGAACATTATGCCGTACACTACACATTTTTATATCATATGGGTGGAAAATTCGTAGAACAAATACTTTAAAATTCTTCACTTTTTAAGATATCTTCGAGCATGAAACTAAGTCAAACTTCAATAAAATCACTTCGAATAGTCAACCTTTGGTTACAAAGTTGATACATAACACATTAAACTTTGCTATGAAAGTTGTTACAGCAGCATTCGTTGTTTCAGTCTCGAGATACAAATATTGTAAGCCGTAAATTACCTTAAAAACATAAAATTAACTTGAAGCACCTCTAAATCATCACCGATTTTGCTGAAAATTTGCACAGAAGTTCAAATTAACATGACGAACAGTAATCACGGTTGACCCGTTACATTCCGAACATTTCGTTTAAAATGAACAGGTCTAATGTTCATCTAATGTAATTGGGTGAAAAACTTCAAATCTACAACTACTATTAACTGGCTGTTTTATTTCGTCAGGTTCATCGACCTATTCAATGGATTGATTAATCAATGAAACACTGCACAGTTCGAAAAAGTAGTGTAAATTTCTGTTCAATATGATGCACATAAATGGAGCGTCACATATCATATACGTTTACATTATATATCATGTAAAGTTCTGACTCATTTCATGCAATGTAGCAAATATTGTATACAAAAGCCCATCTTTATAAACAACATTGTTTACAAGTTGCTCGGTTGCGTGAAATGAAATACAAGTTTACGTGAATGAATGTTTACATCACAATTAAAATTCAGGATTTTTATCTGTGTGTCTACAAAATAATCATTAAATTTAGCTGCAATTACTTGTTCTGTCTGTTCTAATGTGCCATTAAAAGTAATGGACCGCGGATTGCAATTACTAGACAGTTCGAAAAAGTAGTGTAAATTTCTGTTCAATATGATGCACGCACATAAATGGATTATCTGTGTAGGTTTTAATAAAGATTTCAAAATTTTCCATAGCTCTTAGCTGTTGTTTTGATGCTGATAAATCTTCCTTTGAACATATTCACAACGTGTTTTCTTTATCGATTGTGAATACTTATAACGCGCGATTGTGTACCTATTCCAATGATTGGCAGTATTTGATCTACAAAACTTTTTGTACCATTTGTTCCTTTTCCGTTCAAGACGCAAAAAATCCAAATTATACCAGCTGTTCGAGTTCTTCAAAGAAACAAAGTTTTGCTCATAGTTAAAAAGGAAAATGGAACATGTAACAAAATTATAAAAGATTTTAAACGTATGGTACATGGTAGGTCCCATTTTCCGTATTTATTCCATCATGACCAGATCATGGAGGAGGTTATGATCCCTTATGCAGACGAGAACATGTCTCTTATATGGCATTTTCAGCAAGACAACGATCCGAAACACACTTCTAAGTATGTAAAGGGATGATTTCGTGCAAACTAAGTGTAGGTTATTTCATGGCCTAGCCAATCTCCTGACATCAACCCCATCGGAAATTTATGGAACGAGCTTAAAAGAAAGTTTTCTGGTCAAGCATTTTCAAATGAGGATCAACTATGGACCACAGTTCAAAAAGAGTTGTATGCTATACCAGAGGAAACTTGTCAGTGCTTAGATGAGTCAATGCCAAGAAGATTGAACAAGGTTCTACTTAACAATGGAGGGAACACCGGTTACTAAGCGTCATTAGTCTAATAAAACTTATACGATTATTTTCAAGCTTTCTATACTATAGTTTTATGCAACACATCTATTTTACTGACCAGGCATATTTTATGAGTGAGTCATTTAATGTTTTAACGTTGATTTTTCTCGTGCAATTACTTCATTTTTATTGCACTGTCAACTTTAAAGTCGAATAAAATGAAGTTGAATGAACATAACCTAAAATTTTGCTTATTTTTGTCTACACCTATTTTAATGAACAGTAGTGATGTATGTTACACTCAAAACAGTTACTGAGTACGTACTACACAATTTATTTCTAAATGATATCAATCTAAATGACTATTATAATTTGCACCAACTTTTCTATGATCCGTTTTAATTGAAACATTCTTGTGCCATTTAGAAAAATGAATCGATGCAAAATGATTGATTTAATCGGTGAATCGATTATTTTCCCAAAAATGAATCAATTCACTAAAATCGCCCAATGCTAGCTTTTTCAGTCGTACGCCGTGTCCGACGCTTATCAACGGCCGGCTCGATAGCAAATGACAAAGAAAACGAGTTTTTTAACAGTTAAATGATCTTTATTTCTTGTGTTTGTGTGGTTTACATGTATGAATTTTTCAAGTGACACAGATGCGTCTTTTCAACTTTAGTACAGTGAGATTTTAATTATTATTTACAGTTTCTAGTCCTATCAGGCCTATTTTAAAGTATGACCACCTTGGTGGGATTGGTATGATTTGAATTGGAAAAAGGAGTCTACTTATAACTACTATTTACAACTACAACTAACCTACAACTACTATATACACCTAACCTACTATATACAAATTGCTTATCAAAGCATGTTCTGATAAATTACATTTTTGTCCAAATTTAGTCTTAATTTCGTTAATTCTGGAATCTATTTTGGCAATGCCTGCCTCTTCATGTAAATTTGTTATTCTAGTGTCGAAAGGACGATCAAGAACCATCCTCAGCACTCTATTCTGAGCGACCTGAATTTTGTTCCTGTGAGTCTGTGCACATGATTCCCACACCGGAGCTGCGTAGAGGATCGCAGGTGCTATGATTTGTTTGTAGACGGCCAGTTTGTTCACCCTTGAGAGGCGGGATCTGCGGCAAATCAGCGGATACAGACACCTAACCAAGGTAGAACACTTGACTACAGTTTTCTCTACATGCGAACGGAAGAGGAGCTTTTCATCGATCAACATCCCGAGATAGGTTACTTCGGCGGACCACTCAACCCTTGTGCCATCCATGATTACAGTACAAGATGGAGCCGGTTTCAGTTTGGGCGATTGCCGATGGAGGAACATGATCGCTTGTGTTTTGGAGGGATTGATTTTAATTTTCCACGTGGTGGCATAATCAGCAAAGGCGTTAAGGCATCGTTGAAGTTTGTTCGTTATTTCGCGAGGCATCCTTCCTTTGACGGCTATTGCGGTATCATCTGCGAACAGGAAGAACACGCAACCGTCTCCAAGGGGAGGAATGTCGGAAGTATAAATGCTGTAAAGCAAGGGCCCAGCAGACTGCCTTGCGGCACTCCTGCTGGGATGGAAAACGTGTCGGAAAGACAACCATTCAACGATACCTTAAACGACCTTTGCTGAAGGTAGTTATGGGTGATTTTAACCAAATGTAATGGGAAGTTGAAGTTACAAAGCTTGTACACAAGTCCGTCATGCCAAACATTGTCAAACGCCTTTTCAACGTCTAACAAGGCCATGGCTGTGGACTTGGATACAGCTTTGTTACTTCGGATGTTATTCATCACCCGTACTAGCTGATGATTGGTGGAGTGCCCCTTTCTGAATCCAAACTGTTCCGGAAGGAGAATGTTATTTTCTTCGACAAACTTGAGCAAACGATTGAGAATGAGTTTCTCGAACAATTTGCTCAGCGCTGAAAGGAGGCTGATTGGTCTGTAGCTTGAAGGCAATGTTGGATCCTTACCGGGTTTGCGGATTGGTATGATTTTTGCTACTTTCCAGATACTTGGAAAGTAGTGCAGTTCCAAACATCTGTTGAAGATAGCGGTTAGAAGAGACTGCACTTTCATGCTGAGTCTCTTCAAGATCAAGTTGAATATACCGTCAAACCCGGGAGCCTTCATGTTCTTGGTGCATTTCAGCGCTGAGCAAATTTGTTGTACTGTAATCATATCCGCCGGAGGCACGACACAAGGGGAGGCATCTAGGTTTTGAACGCATTGCGCAACCTGATCTTCGAGCGGACTTTGGATATTCGAGCCAAGCAAATGCGATGAAGCGACATGCTCGCCGATCGCATTTGATTTCTCCTGTGGGGTGATTAAAAGCCGATCGTCATCATTTTCGACTTTGAGAGGTGGAATGGGTTTGGGATGAGTTTTCAGGACCTTGGCTACCTTCCAGAATGGTCTGGAGCGGTCGTCCAGATTCTGGACAACACGCCCGAAACTTTCATTTCGGAGTGAGTCCATTCTGGAAGCAATCTGTCTGTTCAGATCAGCCATTTCACGTTTTTTGCCCAGATCTCCAGTCCTCTGAAACTGGCGTCTACGAACATTTCTCAGGCGAATCAAAAGTTGGGTGTGGGAATCAATGGCAATAAACTTACCCCTCACAGGAACTCGTCGGATGCACGCCTCGTCAGCCACGGTTATGGCTTGGTGGAGTCCCTCCAACGCTCGGTCGATGTCCTCCACGGTGTCAAGCGGCGGGTTGTCGATGATGTGCCTGTCTACCACGCGTCCAAACTGGGCCCAGTTAACGCGATGGTAGTCCTTGCGCAGGCTTGAAGCAGGAGCCACGTTGCAGCCCAGTTCAGCCACCACCGGTTGGTGGTCGGAGCTGAGTTCGTTCAAGGCTACCGGCTTGGACAAGCCGATATTTGTCAGGAACAGGTCTAGCGTCGATGGGTTGCCCGCCGGTGAGATGAATGTTGGTTCATCCGAAAACCAAACGGAATACAGCCCATGCTGTGAGTGGTCGAACAGGAGACGACCGTTCTGGTTCTGCTGGTAGTTCCGCCAGGCCTCATGGCGAGCATTCAGATCTCCTCCAACAACGAAGCGGGAACCGGTACGGGTGATGGTGGACAGGTCCTTCTTGAATTTAGCCGCTAGTCCACTGCTGGCGGCACACTGTCGAGGGCAGTAGACGGCAATGAACTGAACGTATCCAGTCGACGACTCCACCTCCACACCAAGGGCCTCGATGATAGAGGTGCGGATATGGGACAGAGTGTGGTATTTTATTCCTTTCTTGACGACGACCGCAACACCACCCCCCCTGGAGCTGGTGCGATCAAGCCGGATAGTGTTGTGGTCAGGCAACCAGAAGCTGTCGCCGGACTTTAGATGGGTCTCGGTTAGAAGGCCCACGTCGATGCTGTGCTTGCGGAGGAAGTCGGCAAGCTCAATCTTTTTTGCTCTTACAGAGCAAGCATTCCAGGTGACGATAGTTAGCGGTTTAGACGCCATACTGGATGATGAACTTACCGAGCACTTGGATCTGTTCGGGCTTATTGCGGCACTTACGAAGAGCACCGGACATGTTGACGAAAATATCCATCAGTTCATCCGCTGAGAACAGATCGGGGTTGTTGTTTTGCGCTGTTGGTTGTCTCCAGAATCCAGGGGGGGATGGAGAGCTTTGACCAGCAGAATCACCGGAAGCTTCTTGAGGGGGGGCGGGTTGCACCCGCGAATTCGCTTGCCTTTGCTGGGGAGCACGAAGAGGCGGAAAATCCTCCGTCCTGAATGCTGGGGTTTTGTCCTTCTTGCGTCCTGGTTGATTGTTGCTTGACGCCTGCTTTCGGATGCGTTTGAAGTCCTCGCGTTTGGAGCACTGTCTGTCGGAACCTTGATGTGCACCACCACAGTTAGCGCATTTTATCGCCACGGCTCCATCCGTAGGGCAGTTGGAAGTGGCGTGTTCTTGAGCGCAGTTGCTGCAGCGTGGCTTGATGTTGCAGTTGCGGGTACCGTGTCCAAAATTGAGGCACCTCATACACTGCGTTACGTCACGATGGCCGCCACGGTATGGCTCCCACCGAACGATGATGGAGCAGATCGATCGGATGGCTTGTAGCGAATTGAGCGACACCGTCCCTTTCTGGAAGTGCACCAGGAAGAGGCAATCCGGGTACGTCTTCACGTTTTCGTCTCTCCTTGTCATTCGGAAGACAGCGATTGGAGCAAGCTTGTACCGGTTGATTTCAGCTTCGACCATCTTGGGGTCGAAGTTTGGTAGACCCCTGATGACTACCTTGAAGGGCTTCTCACCGGGGATGTCGTGCGTGAAGAATTCCGCCTTGGTATCCTTCAGATATTTCACGGCCACTTCGTACTCCGCTTTGGTTCGGAGCATCACCTTGGTGCCGATCCTGCCGAGCTTAAACTCAGCTGCAACGCCCAGCGATGAAAGATCGCCAATCAGCGTGTTGAGTGGGACTTGCTTCACCACCAGTGGAGGAAGCTTCAATTTTGCTGCACTCGGGCTGGCAGCAGCTTCGTTGTCGACGGCGTCGCCGAAATCACCAATGACGCTGACGTTCGTCGCGGTGGCATCGTCCCGTCCACTCGCGCCATCGGACTGGCCTTGATTTTTCTTCCTCTTCTTAGACCGCTTCACCGTGGCTGAGGTGGGATTCCCTACATCGGTGGGAAGAGTAGCGTACCTATTCGAAATAGGTACACTCAAGCTACCCTCACCGCTGTTCTTCTTCTCTGTTTTCTCTCGGAGCCTGCTCCGGGAGCGCTGTCTTCCCATCACACGAAGCGACCGACACTACTGACGACGCGATTAAACTGCGAATGTTTGGAACAAACTAGAAACTTTAGAACAACTCGACAGAGCGAGCAAAGACCGAACTGTACTGCTTGACGTTCAAGCAGAGAATGATGGCTCAAATGACAAAGAAAACGATTTGGCAAGCGTTTTTATTACCGTCCTTTCATTGGTCGATCAACCGAGCATTGAGCTTGCTCATGTGAGCATGCGCAATGTGTCGTTTGTTCAATTTGCGCTCTATCGTTGCGTCCGTGTTTCGGATTTTTCGTTACATGTCTGAATTTTTGATTTTTTAATGTGACCTCCAGTATGGAAATTAAAGACGTAGTCCTGCGATTGAAGATATTAGTATAAATTGTTGTTTTTCAGGTACATCTAGTCATAAAATCCAGTACTAATAGTCAAAATTGTTTCGTTGTAACACGAGTTTTTTTTTTCCTTAATTTGTTTTCCTTCGATTTTGTTTTCCGTGCTGAGCACCAATGCTTCCGACGCCAGGGAGGCAGCTCCCACACATGGACTCAACCTATCGACCCTTCAACTCATGCACCGGGGACCAACGGGTTTACTTCCCTTCCGAAGGAAGACGTGATCAGAGATGTTATGCCTCAGAACATCCCGGTGGCGACGACGAATGAAATCAAATGGGACTCATAATTTTTTTGTGTAATTACTTTATTTGTACAGGCTCAATCGAACGAAGAAATGGGACTCATATACAAGTACATTTTGAGACGAGGGCAAAAGTACTCGCACACCAGTCTCATTACTCACTATAGGTTGTTTTATTTTGACGTAGGACTACGTCTTTGATTTCTATATGGGGGTACACTTTGTGAAAACCGAAAATGGAACATGTAACAAATTAAAAAAGATTTTGAACGTTAATAACTCAGCTGCCCCTGGTCCAATTTCAATAATTTCATCACCAATCGATCAGAAATATGGCTACGCATCGATAACATTATTGATTTTCAACAAGAAACTATTGAAAAACTGGTAAATGTCCAGCATTGTCCAAAAGCGTCAAATTAACTAACAAATCCACCAATTACCTACATGCATATGCTGCTTCCCCAGCACAGTCGTCAGAGAGTAGTAAGTAGACGAAACAAGTCGAAGTGGCATTCGACTGCGATCCTCGGGCGCGTGCGAATAGGGAGGATGGAATTGCGTAATATTTTGCACACTCATCGCCATATTCAGAACCAAACGCAAATTCTTCGAGATAACCACCATCCATCGCCTGGCTCGCCGTGGCGGTGTCTGACGTATCTCCGGTCTGATTTAGGAGGTGTGCTGAAGTTGTTCCTGAAAAATGAAATCCGTGATGCTGTCACCTACACTAAACACGTCAAGCCTAAGCGGCCATGGATGTCATGTACGTTTTGATGTGACAGAGACGCACTCTGTTTGGTTTCGGAGGTTAAATCATCACCAACTTTGACAACAAAACGGCTCTTTTCAGGGTCACCAAGCTTATTACAGTAAAGAGTAGGAAAAGAATTCATCGGCCTGTTTTTCCATATTCAGAAACAACGATCACACAAAATGTAATCAAATTGGAAGCAGGGGTACACATTATTTTTATCAACCTTGATCAACTTTGAATCACCACGGCCGGATATTTTCGATGGAAGAAGCAACAATCTAGCATCTAATTCGACGAAGACGGCAGGAAATATTTGTGAACCCGAGTTATTTACGAAAGAGAGTGTTGATGAAGAGAATCGATCAATGGAGATAGTGACGCGAGATTTGTTTTCCGTACTGAGCTCCAATGCAACTCAACCGGGGACCAACGGCTTTACTTCCCGAAGGAAGGCGTGATCAGAGATGTTATGCCTTAGAACATGCCGGTGGCACCGACTGAGATTGGACCCAGGCCTGCTGGGGTGAGAGGTAATCACGCTAACCACCGGCGCCGATATCTTTCAAGGTGATATCACGGCAAATGACAACGACCCAAATTTGAGTTAATTTATCTCAGAAAAGTGCAGAAAATTTTATTCAGTCTCGGAGTAGTACCAATAGACTGAGTGAATCCAATCTTTACTTTTCTCAAATTCGGGAATTTTTCCCTGGAAAATCCTGGAAAAACTTGGGAAAACATTAGACAAATTTACTCATCGCTGAGTTTCTGCACTTTTGGCGATTATGAGTGAACTAAACTCAAATTTAGGTCGTTCTCATTCGCCGTGAACGCAGAAGGAAAAGAGCCAGTGTCGCTACTTGATAGCAAACTGCTCATAACGGGAGGAGTCTTTGTAGCTTTTATATCACTTGGTTGCACATCATTCAGCTTTAACCTGAAAAGATATAAAAGAGCGCTGCTGTATGGCATTAGCTCATTTTCGCTTCGGACGGCGTGGTGAACAGCAATAGCAGCAGTAGGAAAGTGGTGGCTAGTCTACTCCTTCACACCTTTTTTTTTTTCCTTTGGTTTGTTTTTTCAGCCGATCTTGTTTTCCGTGCTGAGCACCAATGCTACCGACGTGCCAGGAAGGCAGCTCCCACACCTGGACCCTACCTATCGACCCATCAACTCATGAACCGGGGACCAACGGCTTTACTTCCCATCAGAAGGAAGCCGTGATCAGAGATGCTATGCCTCAGAACATCCCGGCGGCGCCGACTGGGATTGAACCCAGGCCTGCTGGGGTGAGAGGTAATCACGCTTACCACTACACCACCAGCGCCGTTATTTCCAGAACTAGTAGCTTCTAATGCCAAAATCTGACAGAGAAGCTGAACCTAATGTCGCTAACACTCGTTGCCGCATTAACGTTTAAAGCACGCACATACTCAACCAATTCTGATTGTTCAAACATGTGACATTTGCTATTTACTTGAAAACATAACTGAAACACAACCATCGATAATACGTAATGGTGCAGATAAAGGGTGTATTCGATAAAAATGGCACACAGAAAATCTTCTTTAACTGTTGAACCGTATGTTTAAAAATCCTAAAAATTTTAGTAAACCTTGTTAAATGTGTATTGTTTCATCTGTCAAGTTTCATAGTTATTCATACAGTAGTTTCAGTCATGTCGTCGAAACAAGACATCGCCCGTGAAAAAATGGTGTGCACTTACAATCAAAATCCAGAGGCGTCCCACCGATGGATCGCTAAAAATCTTGCAAATACAACTGTGTCTCTTGTGATAAGAACCTTCAAGGAGAGTCTGAGTGGAAAGGAAAAGGAAGCACAAAGGATCAACTCTGTTTTGGCCTGATCTAGCATCCTGCCACTACGCTCGAAACGTGTTGGACTGGTACCGAGCCAACGGAGTCAATTTTGTGCCAAAGGATATGAACCCACCAAATTCACCGTAGCTTCGCCCAATTGAAAAAATTCTACGCAATTATGAAGACGGAACTTCGCAAACATACCAAAACTATTAAAACAGGCATTCGGGATGGGGGACATAATTGAATTAAATAAATTTTGTAAAATGAGAGGGAGAAGGATTAGTAATTTCCATTTAATTCCACTACTTTATTTGCTTATCCTTTATACAGGTATTCCACTAAGACGCCCACTTTCATCAGGATTCAAATTTTGTAAATCATAACTCATTGGCAGTTTTTTATTCTTTAAAAATTTCATCCGATAATCAGTTTAATTTTGGTGAGTAAATATGTGTGTGTGCCATTTTTTTTTATCGAATATATTCTTTGTATTGACAAATCTTTGCGGTGTTGTTGCAGTTCAATAAGAATAATTAATTTTAATATCCACTCATCTGCAACGTAAAAAAAAACTTTTTATGTCTTGAAAAATAGCTACATTATTGTAACGTACTATTTTAAATGATTGCATCAGTTCAGTGACTTGGATTATATCTGGATGAAACGTACACTACCGGCCAAAATTATGTTGCCATAATGGAGAATAGCATAGCATAGCATAGCATAAACCAGGTTGCACAATGTCGTAGGTGGTACGAGCTCCAATCTGTTGTTACGAAGGATACCCACCATCATCCGTTGCTGTTAGATAGTAATTTGTGATTAATTACTACCTCTTAGATAAAGGATGTGTATCCCTCCAACAGACCAGAGCTGTCCTGGCCATGTCCTTGCATCTGGTGGGAAAAGGGGAGGAATGTTAGTCCGACACTTACTTAAGAGTGATGCAGAGAACTCAACGACCCCTCATAAGTGTCACGGGAAGGCTGGATTTTTGTTAGTAGGGAAGGTAAGCCATAGGATACGCCCAGCCGGCGTTGCTGGCAATCGTTATATCAATCATTTAATAAATAGAAGCTGTAAGTAGTTTATCTGTCCGTTGTTTCTGCCCATTACCTAAACATATTATTCAAAACAGTCTTTAAATTCAGGAATTAAGAAACGTTATCACCTCGATCCTTTGCACCTGAAAATGTTTGTTGATCCTTAACATATGCACAATTCATTCTGATGTGTAAAAGGTTATTAATAGTATGTGGAATCGTAGATTAGAATGAAGATTCACCCTTGGCCTAACTTCCACTGTCTGGCAGTGATATTTTGGTTGAAATAATCATTGTATGTACTCTACACTGGCTGTACGAAATTAATAAATAAATGAATAAATCTACCTGCAATCATTTCTTATGAGTGCAAAGAAGCTTAAACCCGGAAGTTAGAAGGTGACAGCTCTACCGCAGCTACAATAGCCCATTTCAAGAACGAAGCTATTTTCACACATGATAAGCTACGCTCCAATACATTATCGATACAAATATACACCATTGATAATGTACTGAAACTTTCAATCAAGTAGTAGTGCAATACTTGATTGACACTTATTTAGTAAGTTTTAAAATAATCGTCTTGAGTTAGATGGATATTTATGATCGAGGACAGAGGAACGAACAGGTAAATAAATATAGCTGAGCGTAGCTACGCGTAGGTTAGAACAGGCAGCACCACATGCAACGGATAGGAATTTAAAAAATTTCACTTAATGCACTTTTCAACATCACTTCTGTACTTTCATATTAACAGTTTTTAAAAATGAAATTGTTAATTTATAACATTTTCACTAGAACGAAAACGACGCAGCAAAACAAAAACACGTCATTTTCGCAGCGCGGCCTACTTCGATCCATGTTGCCATAATGGAGAATGTTCACAAATAATCCAAACATTGCAAAATTAAATCAATACAGAATTTTACACTTGTTAAGCGTGTGAGAACGTTTTTATTTGTTATGGGTGCAGAACAGCAGAGAATTCAATCAGGTTGACTCTATTTTCTTATGGTATAATGTTGTTCAAGTGAAGGCTTTGGTTTTTTTTAAAAGAATTTTCATAGAAAGCTTTGCATTATAATCATAAGTTATGTTTTTATAAGATGAGATAAGATTTCGAAAAGAAGTCTTACGTAGGGAAATCGCTTGAATATTTAGGGTTTGGAGCAAAAAATCTAAGCGTTGAAATATCGATCCCATACACTAATTATTGGATAGTGTGTGATCGATCAAAGGGTCACAAAGTAAGCATTTTTTTGTATTTACCAGAAATTGATGATACACAGCAGCTAGCTGGTATATTTATTTAGAGTTGAATTTTTGATTCTTGCTTCCGGGAGTCATACGAGTCCCACAACTGATCTCCGCCGACCGTCTTCGGAATCCATAACCGCTCAAATGTTCTCATCTTTTTTAGAGAAAATATACAGGTATATACTTTTTTCAGACCAATATGGACAAATATGGACTCAAAATCCGCAGTAAATCAAACTTCCATTTTTGTTGGAAGTCGATCTTTTTTCGATGAGATTGAAAACGTATTTTTACATGCTAATTTTCTAAGAATCCATGGAAAATGTTGATTTTCATGGATTGTTTAAATCTTTTTAAACATTTGGGATCATCCAAAAATTGTGTAACGGAATAGAGGGAGAGTCTCAACATTTCTTACAGTTTCATACAACTGAGGCAGAGGGGTTAACATTTTCATACACACAATTTAGTAGGGGGAAAACATAATTTGATCCTCCTTTTAGAAAAATCAAAACGCGCCGAAAAAAATCGAACCGGTCAACTTTTGTTTAATATTTGCGATTCTTTTGCAACGAAAGATAAAAAAAATGTTCAAAATGACGAAATTATGAATGTTTTAGCATTTTTCAGTATCAGACAGTGGTTCAGAGAGTTAAAGTCAATGATTTCGTTTGGTAAAATCCTTTTCATTTTTGTTTGTTTGTTGCTTTATTGATTGATTTATTATGGAAATTAATAAACAAAAAATGAAATTTGTTGTTTAGGTTTAAGATAGGTGCATAAAATACTTCTTCGAATTGGTTTTTCAGCAGTTTTGCGTTCAATAAACTTTCGGTCAGCTCAAAATGAAAATAAATTTGAACTATTTACTCGTTCCTTGGACTTGTTTATTGTTACTTGAAAAGTATTTATTTTAAATTAGATATGCTGATTAGAATTCAGGTTTGTGGCTTAGGGTAGGACAGTTAATGAAATAGGCTGCTGGTAGGAGTGTTTTAATCGTCCACTGTGACGGCGGTGGGGGATCTACCAGCCTTTCATAACATCTTGTCGGTGATCGCCTAACAACAGAGCACCGCCTCACCTAAGAGCGCCGACAAATTTCCTGGGTGCATTATGTAGAATGACCACTAGACTGATGCAAAATATGAAATTTTCGCTCCACAGTGTTCAAGCGGTTCCAAATCGGGTCCTGATTAGTCTCCGAAAGTTTAAACTCATTTGATAAGAAACTGACTTGGCACAAACCATTTGAAGTTAATATGAAAATTTCTATGGGAAAACAAAACTTTTTGTTCATTGTCTTAGGGCCTTTTTACATATTGTACTGTTAACAAATTCTATTGCTATTCTTATGGGGATTTTCATCAGCTACAACTTTTCAGATAATCGTTTTTAAGCCAAACGTCAAATTAAATAGTTATTAATTGTTTAAGAGATTGATAATCTTATGTCAAGATTTAGCAACTGTATTTTGGGCAACACTGTATTCTGCAGTGTGACATAGTAGCCATGATTTTTATCCTCTATTCTACGCGCCATAAACACCAATGTTGCCTGCTGTACAGTTGATTGAGCATAATCATAAGACATCAGTTACTTGAATCATTAATAATTTTTGTTCCTTACATTTGATCGAAAAGTGGTCTTTGACAAAGTTGTAGTTGAGAATCTCAGTTATAATTTTTTTTAAAGTAGAGTGAACTGGTGACTTTTGAGATCGATATGAACCGAAATTATGGTTTCTCCATAGTAATTCCCATATAATGGTTTGTGCCAAGTCAGTTTCTCACCAAATGAGTTCAAATTTTGGGAAGCTAATCAGTGCCCAATTTGGAAATGTTTGAGCACTGTGGAGTGAAAATTTCAAATTTTGCGTTAGTCTTATGACCACCAATTGATTATGATTTTTTTAAACATAATTTTGGGTTTTAAGAACTCATCATCATGCTACAGCCGTTTGGTTAGAATGAAACCAAAAATTAATCACAGTCATAAACACATCCGCACCCACAAATAAATATTGTTGTACTGAAAATTGTGACCCACGATGTACACAATTGCTATTGGTAAGACTGGCAGCCATATGTACTCCACCAGAAATAAATATTTATTTTTCAATTTATTCATGTTTCACACCATATTAACATGAAATACTTTTTGCAACTATTATGTTTTCCAATAGTTTGATTTTTTTGACGTAGGACTACATCTTTCGGGAAGAGTGCCAGTTCAGGGAAATGCAACGGAAATTGATCAGACTTTAAATGCTAATAACTTGGCCAAAAATCAATTGATTTTGGTGATTTTTATGTCGACCAAATCGGCAGTTTTATAAAATTTGTGTGATATTAATTAATTTATCTTTATTAGGGAGGCTTTCAGCCTTGGGCTGGTTCGCCTCCATATTTGTGTGATATGTCACACATTATAAATGTTATTTAAATAGCTAAAAATTAAGAAATATGGAAACATTCAAATATATCATACATTTTTTTCGACCGCAAGGTGCTCACCCCTTATACAGTCATCAGAAAGTTGGTCCCTAACAACACAAGCCGAAGCCACATAATCATTCAGTGTTGCGCGTGAATAACTTTTACTCAGTTGTGAGTATCTTTTACTTATTCGTATCAAAATTTTTCTTAAAGCGTAGGTTATTCAACGCATGAGTAACCTACGGTTTAAAAAAATTCTCCATACAAATCAGTAAAAGAGACTCATTCTCTGAGTAATATTCGTTTTCAATGTATTTAGCTGACCATCTCGGCTAGAAATTGAATATTGGATAGTCAAGCTCAGTGTGCAATTTGCATCAAATTCCATGTTTTAACTTAGTCCAGAATTCACTCACCATGCAGCGCTAGTAACATTTGATTCAAAAGGCTTGCTTAAGCAGTCTACATTCACTGAAAGCGAATCTTTTCCAGAGATTGATTCACTTTTACATATGTTACTTATGCGCTGAGTGACCAACGCTTTTTGAAATGTATCCTTACGAATGAGCAAAAGTTACTCACTCTCTGAGTTAGTTTCGTTTTCTGTGTTTCGACTAGATAGGAGATTTATACCTATCCCTAGTGGATAATACCTATTGTATACTGGACACAGGATGACCAGTGAACCGGGAAATTGGGAAAAGCCGGAAATTCTAAATCACCGGGAGAAGTCCGTGAATTTCGATGATGAAATGGGAAAAAATATACTTCGACCTCTCTTTGGAAAATAATATTCTTCTCAACTACTAGATTTTCCGGATACAATCACTTTGAAGAACTTATTCGATAATTTTGATGAAAATTACAAAGGAATTTAGAGGAAATTTTAGAATGAATTCTAGAGATAATAAGGTATGTAAGATACAAATTCCAATGGAGTTTTTGGAAGTATTTTTATAAAGTTTTGACTACAACGCCAAGTTAGTTGTTACATTTCTAAACCATTTATTGTGTCATTTATATATTATTGAAAGGAACAGCACAATAATCTCGTAGTTCTACGTCAACAATGCGGTCGTGCTTTGGACACAACCACCAACTTTTTTAAGCTGCAAATTAATGACATCAATTTGTTAATAAAACTTGATGCGTCTGAAAAAAACGAACATTATTTTAAAGTCATTAATTTCATATGTTTATTCAAATGACTTTCTCTACGATTGTCATATCTAATTTTTTCGTCCAAATGTAAACATCAGTATTCTTTTTCCGCATCACAAAAATATCCAATACATTTATTTGGCTAACTGGAATTTCGATGTATTCGGAAACGTCACTGTACTAATTTTCAATAATTTAACATCTCTTCCACTGGATGTTAGTCTCATTGCTGTTCTGCATGCCTACGTTGACAAACTTGGAAAAACATAGTCTGAAGTGAATTTAGACCATATGTTTAATTAGAGGAGTACTAGTGCCATAACTGGCACACTTCCCCTATTTGCTTAAATGTTTTATCGGTTTTGCTTGAGCATTCATATTTGTTACGAATTTCCAAGTTACATCTCAGTCATCATTCAATTATACTTTGCATTCTAAATTAGGCATAACACCACCAGCTGGTCATTAGCAATTAATACCTTGACGTCACATGGAAAGTGCAGTGTGTTGATTTATTATGCAAAAATAAAATGATTCTGCCATTATCGGACGCCAATTTATATCACAAAAAAAATGGTTCAATGACACCTTATTGTAACCCATTTCTATCCACCCATATTTGATCATTACTGCGTTTCCTTTGTACGACGGCAAGCATGTGTAAGTACATATACATAGAATTGTCGTTTTCGTAAAGGCAGCCAAGAAAGTGTAATTCGAACTCCATCTTTCTGTGCAAGTTTTTTCCACCTCAACAGGAAAACCGGGCGCCATTTTGTTGGAGAAATTAAATCTCATTAAGTAGCAACAACTTTTGAATCCCCATGGCGGTAACACTGGCGACGATAGCGAGGACGGTGTGATGTGTGTAAATGCAGGGAGAAATGCAGTCCCGTACGAAGAGAAGAACCATATTGACAACTTGTCGCTCGTTTGGTCGTAGGTACCTACTTTGATTTTTTATTCTACTCTACCCTGAAGCGCGCATGTTGTTTAGATGTGCAGTATGCATGCAACGAACGAAGTGTGTACCCTATGCAAATATAACGGCAGTACATATACCAGCTTACACACATGGCTATGCGACGATAATTTGCCACACGACAAAAACGGGAGCTGAATTCTAGGATGCATTTTTGCCATTGCACAATGGTCTCAAAGCTGTATTGAGGAAGGTAATAATATTTACGTCCTAACCGTTAGATTTAGGTAAATGTCTTCGGGAAAGTTTTTATATATTTTTCACCAGTTTTTTATGTAAGTGATTGTGATCAGAATATCAACTATTTAGTTCTTTAAGATAGACCAGCGCAATGTTGTACAAAGTTGTACAACTATTTATTTAAAACAACTTTGCTCAAGATACAAATGTTTTATCTATAATGGCTTCGCTTTATACTGGTTTTAAAAAAGTTACCTGTGCGACCTATAAAAAAAAAATATTTTTTTTTCATTAACTTAGTTTTTCACGAAGTTTGTTAAAAAATTACAACTAAAAGAGTAGCAACATAGTTTGAGCATAAATGTGAGAAATTAAAACTTTAAACGTGTCTAGAAGTAGTAAAAAGGGTGAACTCTATGGTTTTTGAACTCAATAACCATAGAATCCACCCTAATTTCACTGACATAAAACAAGTGGCGAAAAAATATATAAAATGCTTAATATTTACCAAAAACTAACAATTTTGTCTTCCTACATGCGGCTTTCGGACATTGTGCATTGTGAATTGAGATTTAGGTTCGGTTGCTTTTTTTCGAGTCTTTCTCGGTTTGGTTGACGTTAAACAGTTTGTTCTCCGTCTACTTTATGCACCTTTTATGGTTTTATGATGCTCAGTTTACATAAAGCACATCATTTGGAAGTGTTTTACACGTGTTTCGGAAGCGCAAATACCTATTTGAAGGGTTAATCAACTTCGGAGAGGCTATTTTCAGCGTAATCCAGTTTAATGATCTTAACAAATAAAGCGCCAAATGAAATAGTGTCGCGCTAAATGTGATTTGAGTCCGCTACGTGATGTGCGTTCCAAAAGCATTTTATTAGCTTATTACTATCCCATGGGTCGTACTACGGTCGGTTTGGGTGAGGTTGTGAGCCAGAGGAGTTCTAATATTATTTTGATTAATGTTTCAAATCTCAGGGAATGTAATGTGTTTATTAATGCTTGCAGAAGTGCTGATATATAAATCATTTCTTTTTTTTTCCTCGTTTTGTGTTCCGTCGATCTTGTTTTACGTGCTGAGCACCAATGCTTCCAACGCCAAGGAGGCAGCTCCCACACCTGTACCCTACCTATCGACCCATCAACTCATGAACCGGGGACCAACGGCTTGTTGCAGAGATGTTATGCCTCAGGACATCGCGGCGTCGCCCATGCCTGCTGGGGTGAGAGGCAATAACGCTTACCACTACACCACCGGCGCCGCTGTAAAAAAACTTCTACACATAAATTAACTGAAAATCGAGGTAACCTTTTAAAAGATAAGTTTCAAATTGAACATTTGTTTTTGTTCATTTGTGGATGCATGTTCATTATCGCCTATGTTGTTGCCATATCAATAATCATGTACGCCCGAAAAAAATAACTATACAATTACCATTAAATATTATAAAATCTCAACAAAAATCTATTGCCACCAATCGATCTTATTGTATGTATATCATAAAAGTAAATTTAAACTATTGTTATTAAAGGGTGATACGGTCAAAATTTGGTCAAGGGAAAACGCGTGTAAATCGGTGAAATCGTTTATTTAAAAAATCAAATTAAATTTCTTTTCAAAGTTCAATTAGTATAAAATTCAGGAAAAATATTCAGTTAGGCTTCCGCTTTTCCAAATCCGAATTGCCGGGCCTTACGCTTGACCCCTGCCATCAGATTTTGTACAGCCACCTTGTCCACCTTCTTCGCCGCAGAAAGCCAGTTTGCCTTGAACTGCTGCTCGCCCTTAGCAGTTTTTTTGGTCTTCTTTAGGTTCCGCTTGACAATAGCCCAGTATTTCTCAATTGGGCGGAGCTCTGGCGTGTTGGGAGGGTTCTTGTCCTTGGGAACCACCTGCACGTTGTTGGCGGCGTGACTCCATGGCCTTTTTACCGTAATGGAAAGATGCCAAATCCGGCCAAAACAGTACGGAACAACCGTGTTTCTTCAGGAAAGGCAGCAGACGTTTATTCAAACACTCTTTCACGTAAATTTCTTGGTTGACAGTCCCGGAAGCTATGAAAATGCTGCTTTTCAAGCCACAGGTACAGATGGCTTGCCAAACCAGATATTTCTTTGCGAACTTTGACAGTTTCATGTGCTTGAAAACATCTGCTACCTTTCCCCTTCCTTTTGCCGTATAAAACTCCTGTCCCGGAAGCTGCTTGCAGTCGGCTTTGACGTAGGTTTCGTCGTCCATTACCACGCAGTCAAACTTCGTCAGCATCGTCGTGTACAGCCTCCGGGATCGCGCTTTGGCCGTCGTATTTTGTTTATCATCGCGATTTGGAGTCACTACCTTCTTGTAAGTCGATAGTCCGGCTCGTTTTTTGGCTCGATGCACGGTTGTAGACGATACACCCAGCTTATTTGCGGCATCTCGGAGAGAGAGGTTAGGGTTTCGCTTGAAACTACCGGCAACTCTCTTTGTCGTCTCAGCGGCTTCCGGTTTTCGATTTCCCCCCGATCCAGACTTCCTGGCTGTCGACAAACGTTCCCCAAACACTTTAATTACATTTGTAACGGTTGATTTGGCAACTTTTAGCGATTTGGCCAACTTTGCGTGCGAGTAGCTCGGATTTTCGCGATGCGCGAGCAAAATTTTGATACGCTGCTCTTCTTGCTTGGACGGCATTTTGACAACTGAAGAGTGAATTCCAAAATCAAAATAGGAGCAACATTCTACACACACACACCTTCAAAATGAGGGGTGTTCAGGTTTTTTAAATGCAAAATTGAAAGAAATACGTCAAGTTGATATTGACCAAATTTTGACCGTATCACCCTTTACAACAGATCTACAGTATAGTTATAGTAATAACTTATAGTTATTATAGTATATATAGTATAAATTTTCAACAATTGAAAAAAAAAATAAAATGAATAGTAAGTGGCACAAGTTTGTTCGGGAAAAAGTGATTTATTTTACGGTTAAGATACATAATAACCCCCTTTGTTTTATTGTAGATTTCCCCATTTACCATAGATTCTATTATGGAAACAATGAATTCTATGGTTATTTTATCGTTGTGGACAATACAATTTATTTTAAGTACAATAAATTCTATTGTATGGTTATCCCTCCCCTTGGCTAATTTTTGCACCTTGCTGTTGGCGGGCGGGCTTAATTTCATGCTAGTGGAGTGTTGGAGACGGTAGGTTTATGGCCGGCGTTGCTGGCTCATGCCGCGATAGAATGGTGCCATGGGCAGGCAATGGGGATTACTAAGCTTCCCCTCTCTGATGAACCACTGCATGAGAAAACCAAAGATCTAGTCTAGCAGTGATAGTATCACACTTGTTACTCCTTTGATTGAGAGCCGCGTCGTAGTATGCTTATTTCACTCTTATTTTTTTACGCATATACATTTATTTGGGTTTGCACGGGAATTATACTATTGAAATATTTCAGAAAGTGCCCAACAGTACTCCTTTTACTTGCGTGACAAGCTTTCATTGTTGTTTTTATTGAGGTATTACTCAGGGAACAATGTTAAACATCATTTTTGTACATGGTATTGTAACTAATCTTATATGTGCTTCATTTTGATTTGGGTTAAGTGTTTGAACTATGTCTCGGGATTTCCACTGTGGCGTGCTTCTATTGTGACATACCCATACGTATTTTTGTGGTGCGACATAGTGGAGGCGTGTGAGCATAGTTGGAGCATATACCCTATTTAATTTAAAAATCAGCTAGAAAACTAACTTCAAAGTGAAGCATTTTAGTCACTTGAAGGTGTCACCTGGGTCATACTAAGATATAATAAATAGGAATAGGTTAAAATCAAAAGTACTTGAAACATGTTTAATTTTAGATTATAAGCATAAGTGCACACCGTTCGAAAAATTCATGTAAATTTCTGCGAGATATAGCGCACATAAAATTAACGCTAGATTTGGCATATTATTATTATTTAGCTTTATTAAGGAGGCTTTCAGCCTTGGGCTGGTTCGCCTCCACCTTTGGCATAGGTTTACGTGATATTTCGTGTAAATTTAAGCGCAATATCGCATAAATTAGCGATATTGTATGCAAGCTTGTAAAATATTTCGCTGTTTATGCCAAGTATAGCTCAAAATCAAACGAAGGGAGATTTTACGCGATAGTTAAAATTCAGAATTTTTTCTGTGCAGGTACCTTATAAAGAATGGGTTATGATTGATTAGGTGAATTAGAGATTTCAATTATATTTATTAAATTAGACTAATGAGCTATCATAATCATCAAATGAACTTAAATAAGAAAATTCAGAAAGTTTAATAACATTAGGTAGATTAACAAAAGAATTAGGATGCGGGGGGTCCGCTTAGGGAGGCAACTAACCTTTAAAGTTGTAGAATAAATCTTCCTGTTTAGTCTTGAACTTCAATAAGAAAACGCAAGCAAACCAATTGAATACTATTGGTTTGATTGCGTTTTCTTATTGAAGTTCAAATTAGAGGTATGTGACAATTGATAACTTTTAATCTTTTGTAGGCATTGTTTTCCCTGAATGTATTGTACTCGATAACTACATTATTCTCTCAATACGCGAAATCTCTGATATATATGGTTAAAGCATTTGAGTTAACTTATTTCTTAGTGTTCAAGTACTTAAATTTGTAAACAGCAGTCAATGTTAATCTATGAACTAAACCCTACGTGACTGTACAATCGATCTTTCCTTATGTGGTATTGATGCATTTTTAACTTTTCGCGGCTGGCGGAATCAACGCGCCTACGTCTACGAAGCTTACGCAGAAGTGATTCGCAATTTGCTAGAGCGCTAAAACTCGGGGGGCATTATGATCACAGGGATGCAGTTGCACTTTTAACTGTCAAATATAAAATTTTTTGATGATAGATATCAAGATAAATCTTAATAGCATTTCATCATGAGACTAAAATGATTGTCATGTGTTTCTCATACCAAAGTACATTTTTTTACAATTTTGTTAAGCTGATGTTCAGTAGCATACACTATCAAAATTCATATGAACGATCATATGGCTGCAACGATTATTGCATTAGCATGCAAGTAGCATTTTTTTACAATTTTAAGGGCCAATGATTCCGAGTTATTTAATAAATTACGTTGTAATGTTTCCCAATTTTGGATGTAAAAAATAAACTAAACATCCAATATTATGAGTAATTATGATTTGAGGACTTATTTAAATAGGGGAAACAGTCCTATTGTTGCGGTACGTTAGAAGCGTTAGAAGCCTATTGATGTGTATGGAGGTCTTCATACACACCAATAGGCTCCTAACACTTCTAACGTATCGCAACAATAGGACTGTTTCTCCTAAGGCAGGTTTGTCAATTTCATTTTCATTAATTTCGACATTACGTAAAAGATAGCTTCGTCAAGATACATTATGAATTAATTAATAAAAAAAATCATTGGATAACTGTTCAAAAGACAGTTTTAACGTGTTCAAATCAATGTCTCTTAAATTCTGCTAATGTTGTTTAATGTGTCTAGGCATCGAATTGAAAACATTAATTCCTTTTTTCCAGCAACAATCGTATCGTTATTTTTCCACTTCGCTAATACCAAATTCAACGCGATTTCACAAGAATGACCTTCCCGATTGTTCTGGTATCAACAAACTATTACTATTTAAATAATCCAACAGCTGGCCTTTAACAACAAGTTCTAAAATTTTCTCAAATGTAAGCAACATGTTAATGGGATGAAACTCTTCAGCTTTAATCGTTCCAGCAACTTTTTGAATAGGAACCACTAAGGATTCCTTTCAAATTTGTGGCACATGTCCAGTTTGCAATGATTCATTAATAAGGTCCAGCAAGATGTGCCCAGTGACATGCTCTTAATTAAAAAAAAAACATATAACTTTATGTTCATCTAACGTAATTTGGTGAAAACCTTCAAATCTACAACTACTATTAACTGGCTGTTTTATTTCATCAGGTTCATCGACCAATTCAATGGATTGCTAATAAATGAAACACTGTCTACAAAAGAATCATTCAATTTAGATGCAATTACTTGTTCTGACTGTTCTAATGTGCCAATAAAAGTTATGGACCGTGGTTTTCAATTACTAGGTTTTAATAAAGATTTCCAAATTATCCATAACTTTTTTCTATTGTTGCTGATCAACCTTCCTTTGAGCATATTCACAACGAGTTTTCTTTATAGACTGTGAATTCTCATTGAAGCATGAACAATTCAAAATAGTCATATTTTTCTGTCCTACAAAGTCTAGTAGAAACTCGTTTTCTTGTTCAGGGCTGTGATTTCGTATCTAAATCACTCCGACTCCGATTCAAACAAAATACTATTAAAAATTTCAGAATTATTAAGTTAAGCATTGTATTAATAAATTATCCAGTGTATTCTGCACTGTATTTCAGAATGAATTATTTATTTTTTTATTTTTTTTTAAACTCTTTATTTGTTCCAAATTCAAAATAAATTACATTTCATTTTAACCTAGGTGCTCCAGCTACTACAGTAACTTTCCAGCTTTATTTATTATGATATATATCTGAATCATGACATTGCGATTGCTAAACTTGACAGGCTTGGGGTGAGCGGTAATCTCTTGAGTTCTCTTCAACGACGTGAACCTGGTTATCGAAGGACCTCGATTAGCATATGCAGACGACCTCAAAATATTTTTACGAATTTGCTCGATCGCTGACTGCCACAATCTTCAACATCAGCTTAATGTCTTTGCCAGTTGGTGTACTTTAAATCGATTGGTAGTGAACCCAGCAAAGTGCTCTGCCATAACGTTCTCACGAAAAAAGCAACCGATTGTATTCAGCTATGACCTGCTTGGAACGACACTCGAACGCGTGAATCAGGTGAAAGACCTGGGTGTGGTGTTGGATTCACAGCTAATATTCAGGCAACACATTTCTTATGTCATCAATAAGTCGTCTAGGACTTTAGGATTCATCTTCAGGATAGCTAAGAATTTCACCGATGTCTACTGCTTAAAATCTCTTTACTGCTCCCTCGTACGATCAACGCTTGAGTATTGTTCTGCGGTTTGGAATCCGAATTACAACAATGGTGCCGAGAGAATCGAATCTGTTCAACGTCGCTTTCTTCGTTTTGCGCTTCGTAGACTGCCCTGGAGAGATCCGCTTCGGCAGCCCAGCTACGAGAGTCGCTGCCAACTGATAAACCTTGAACCTCTCCGGATTAGAAGGGACACCAACAGAGCTTTGATTATCGCCGACACTCTACAGGGACGAATAGATTGTGAGGCAAATTGACCTAAACGTGCAACCCCGACCACTCCGTAACAACCTCATGCTGAGACTGCCACTGCGTCGCACGAACTACGGGGCATATGGTGCGATTTGCGGACTACAGCGTGTGTTCAATAGAGTCGCATCTGTATTCGACTTTCACCTCACACGTGATGCGCTTCGTCGGAGATTCTCATCTGTTTTCGCCGGCCGCAGTGACTGACAGAGAAAATTAGTGTATTTCCATTTATGTTTTTTTTACATTCTGACCATGTTGCTTTGTTTTTCTTTCTGTGATTATTTGACATGTAATTTTATTATTATTATTTTTATGATTAGTATTATTAACATCATTTGGGCTACAGCCAGCCTGTTGATGTATGGCAACAATAAACAATAATATCAAAAATCAAGTGTTTTTACATTGTTCCTGCCTTAGCAATTCAGTATTTTAAACAGGTTTTTTAAACCTGCATGTCAGTATAACAATAGAAATCCTTAAACTAAAAACGTAAACTAAATCTTATCTAAGCATAAAAGGAATTAATCGTTGCAAATGAGGATTGCAACGATTTTTGCCTGAAATTATTAATAATTTTATTGGACATTTGTTCTAAAGTCTCAACATTCGAAATTATATGTACTTCGGTAGTACTGTACCAGGGAGGCAACTTCAAAAATATTTTCAGAACTTTGTTCTGAATCCTTTGAAGCGCTTTTTTTCCTGGCAGTGCAACAACTAGACCATATTTGCACAGCGTAAAGCATGGCCGGTCTAAAAACTTGTTTAAATATTAGAAGTTTATTCGTCAGGCAAAGTTTGGATATCATGTTTATAATAGGATAAAAACATTTTATATATTTGTTACATTTGGCTTGAATGCCCTCTATGTGATATTTAAAAGTAATTTTTGGGTCACGTACCAATCCAAGATATTTCACTTGGTTTGACCAGGAAATTGGAACTCCGTTCATAGTGACTATGTGACTACTACTAGGTTTCAAAAAGAAAGCTCTAGGCTTATGTGGAAATATTATAAGTTGAGTTTTGGAAGCGTTGGGAGAAATCTTCCATTTCTGTAAATGAGAAGAGAAAAAATCAAAACTTTTCTGAAGTCTGCTGCAAATAACACGAAGACTTCTTCCTTTAGCGGAAATGCCTGTGTCATCAGCGAACAAAGATTTGTGGCAACCCTGAGGCAAATCAGGGAGGTCCGAAGTGAAAATGTTAAACAATATAGGCCCAAGAATGCTACCCTGAGGAACTCCTGCTCTAATAGGTAGTCGATCAGATTTGGAATTTTGATAATTTACTTGCAGAGTTCTGTCAGTTAAATAATTTTGAACTAATTTCATAATATAAATTGGAAAATTAAACTTTTTCAATTTAGCAATCAAACCTTCATGCCAAACACTGTCGAATGCTTTTTCTATGTCTAGAAGAGCAACTCCAGTTGAGTGGCCTTCAGATTTGTTTGAACGAATTAAATTGTTAACTCTTAAGAGTTGATGAGTAGTTGAATGCCCATGGCGAAATCCAAACTGCTCATCTGCAAAAATTGAGTTCGTATTGATGTGAAGCATCATTCTATTCAAAATTATCTTTTCAAAAAGTTTACTTATTGAAGAAAGCAAACTTATTGGACGGTAGCTAGAAGCTTCAGCTGGATTTTTATCCGGCTTCAAAATTGGAACAACTTTTGCATTTTTCCATTTATCAGGAAAGTATGCCAAATGGAAACATCTGTTTAAATAATTTTTCCAAGAAAGTCAAGGTATTCTCTGTGAGTTTTTTGATGAGGATATAGAAAATTCCATTATCACCTGGAGCTTTCATATTATGAAACTTTTTATTTATAGACCTTACTTCGTCCAAATCAGTCCTCCAGAAATCATCAAAAATATTTTCCCGAGAGAAAATATTCAGATAATCCCGAGCAACCTGTTTCTCTATAGGACTAGTAAGACCCAAACTGAAATTATGGGAACTTTCAAATTGCTTGGCAAGCTTCTGAGCTTTTTCCAAATTTGTGATCAAAATTTTACCACCTTCTTTAAGCGCTGGAATAGGCTTTTGAGGTTTTTTAAAAAAATTTGTGAGTTTCCAAAAGGGTTTGGAACTTGGGTCTAATTTAGGAACATTATTTTCAATAGTTTTGTTCCTCAGGGACGATCTTGTCCTTCTTGGCATTAAGCCGGGAAAGTTTACTAGAATTTTTCTTGGATGATGGATCATTCTCATCATCCGTGAGCAAATCAAATTGATTACTCAAATTAATTTCATCAGAAGGGGGATCAAGAGTTTGCCCCTTTCTTTTGCGCTTAGGCAGTAAATTTTTATCCAAATCGACTTTCAAGCAGATTACTATAAGAATCTGAAGGATCGAAGAGGAATTTTCCAAATCGATATCCAAGAAGGATTACCTCGGGTAGGGTTCAAACAAGATCGAAGAGGAATAAGAGTTGAACAAGGTAGAAATTTTATAGGTTGAGCACTGAAAAGTGCTGTTTAAATTTGTTGTAGCTATAGGTAGTAGTAACACTTCCTTTAGCAAAAAGCAAATAGATCAGCACGGCAAGAGAGCACAATGCGGACTGATTCAGAATGAATAACTTTCGGAAAATCTTTTAAGATATATTATTTTTCTGCAGATAAATATTTTAAACGATGTATCTGGTAGAATAACATTATTATTAATAAAATGGAAAAAACCCTCCAAACGATATCTTAGGTTTACATTTTACTTGTTTGAAAAAGTCTTATCGGGTGTTATTTTTCCGTCCTAGGGTATGTTTGGATGTGATTTAAACTGAAAAATACATAAATACATAAATAATGTGTATAAATTGTTCTAGGCCAGGTAAAATATTTTCATGTTAGTCTCATATGAAAGGGGTGAACGTTAGCTTTCGTTTAGTGGGTGTTTCAAAGATACTGATTTGTTTACCCTTCTTATTTCAGAATAATGTTATTCTTCTAGACACCCGTGTAAATTATCTATCTACGACAAATCAACCAATATATCTCAAAGGTTTACTTTCAGAGATACTGTGAATTAAATATCCTTTAAAGCGATCGTTCTTCACTGTTTAAAATATGCTGGATTCAAATTATTAATTGAATATCATTCCAAATATCATGAGAAGACATTTGTGCTAAATATTTCAAGGTATATAAGCATTATTAACTTACAAAGGGATATTTAATAGTTAAGGTTACAAGTAGCATAACATTGTTTGTTTGATTGGCATCATTAGCGCCAATAATCTTGAAAACGCCACTATTACCTTGAAAGGGTAATTTTTTTTAAATGTTGGCCTAAGTGTCTTTAATATTGGGTTCAAACATAAATTTCGAAGGAGTTTTGGTAATGTTTCACTAGCAACCAAAAATATCAATTTGTTTTGTTCAAATGACGCAATTCACAATGAAAAATTTAAGAACAGAAGATTTTTTTTTGTCAATGGGCCCAATTTTTCGATCCATATGTCAACGTTAGAGACATTTCCCCTACCTGCTCAACATATTTATCGAAAATGGTCTTGTTTTATTACGAAAATTGAAAAATAATTTGGACTCAAACTAATACATAAATCTCTACTTTGAACGTAATTCAATATCTTTGAACTTAACTGATCGCAATCTTTAACTAGGTTGAACATCCCTATTACATAGGGGAAATGAATGTAATGTCGGCCTAAATGCCCCTAATTTGGGCCCATACAAAAATTCAGCAATCGACTTATTCAGAAAATTTTCAATAGCGACCAAAAATTTCCATTAGTACAGTCCGAACGACACGTTCATCTAGATAAAATTGATAAATAGCAGATTTTTAGCGGTGGGCCGAATCTTTGATCCAGGCCAACATTAGAACTATTTCCCCTATATCGGCCAAAAACTTATTGAATTAAAAAATTGTATCAGTTTTGAATGAAATTCCTCAACTTCAAATGAAAAGACAAAAAATTAATTAAAATTATCACTGTCATTAGTCGTATCATTTACCGCATCCAGTCATAATTAGTTTATTTTAATTAATTTATTTATTGTTCTCTGTCTCGAACTTATAAAAAAAAATCTCCACAGATTGATTCTTGAATTATTCCTAAATTTTCTCTCAGAATTTTATGAGATGTTGCCAACAGTTCACGAGAAAAAATAAAGTAAAGATTTGAGGGTGGTTAATTTTACCGAATAAATTTAGTTGAAGTTTTCAGATGTTCACAGTGCCTTGAAAATTTGTAACTCATGAACCAAGCTTCGATCATAAGTAAATTTTCTCAGCAATCCATAAAAAAAAAAACTATAATATGAAAAATGTTTTCAGCAAAAATGCTCACGGTGGAGGCAAATCGCAAGGAAACTCAGGAAAACAATACCCCACCATTAAATGACCGTAAATTGGTTTAAAAGAAAATTTCATTGCCTTACATTGACTGATTTTCCTGGCGATTTTCATCCCCGTAAAGTTTTTAGTGGAAAACTTTTTTCAGATAATATTTTTTATGGATTGCTGAGGTAAATTACTAATCATTTCACTACGCAATATGTGAACATACATTGAATTTTTTATGTATCGTGTAGAAAAGTCTAAATTTCCAAGAAAAAAATTAAACATGCAATAGTGCCTTCGGTCCGGAGACCATTGAAATCATGAAAATCGACTACAATCAACGATTTTTAATATAAAACCACGATTAAAGATCATGTTCATCTTTTCCATAAAAACTAGATTAAAAAATATTTCATTTGATCTTTGCATACGAAAAATCGGCCCAAGTTTTTCGAAAATATAAAGTTTTGAGAAATGGACGCTCATGGCATTAATATTTTTTATGATTTTCAAATGTTCTGACTTTTTGTATTGTAATGGCGAATGTTATAGTTTGTTTCGCAGTGTTGTGATAAATATTTAATAAATTAAGTGTGAAATTGTGCTTGTGCCGCGGTAGAATTGATCCTACGCGTGCCCCGTAGTGATAATTTATTTTATAAGTAGGAGAACGGTAAATGAGAACGTCTCTGTTGTAATTGATGATGAAACTATTGATCGCGTTCGGGAGATTAAATATCTTGGCGTGATTATTGATGACACACTTAACATTCAAAGTGTTTGTATGTTACTTCATACGCGAAGTTAACGATTTTCAGAGTTGGTTGGAAATGCTAACATGAAGCTTTAGTGTGATGATTTATTAGCTAGAGAATGATCTTTAGAAGAGGGTAGGTGGATAGTTCCGTTAGAGTACGGCAGTATGAAAATTGAATAGAAGTTGAAAATGAGCGAAGGGCCATTAATGCGACATTCAAAAACTGTGTCCACTGTGTCCATTCAACCGGAAAAAACGGGAAATCCGGGAAAAAACCGGGAATTCGGATTTGCCGGGAAAAACCGGGAAACATCCGGGAAAACCCAAATCGCACCGGGAAAATCATATATATTCATCCTAAGTAGCATTTTTTAAATATCATAGCCTTTCACGCCATAATATGGATTTGAAGAATAATTTACAGCTTTATTAAACTTGAAATGTTACATGGAATCAATCAATTTTTCATAATTATTTTATTTTGTTTGCACATATGTTTGATAGTATGATTGTTGATATTATGTCTTTCATTGTGATAAAGTATGAAAAATCATCAAAAATACTATTCTTTCACAATCTGTTAGTGCACTGAGTAAGCGGTGATTTTGCCGTTGTTTTTGGTTTCATTGGAAGAAAGATGCTTGAATTCTTTTGCTACAGTTTTCTGAGTGAAGTAGTTCTAAAGCCTGAGACAGATATACTATAACTTGTTACGAAGATACTTGAAGATAGAAAAGCACCCAACTAACATTTAAAGTTTTATCGAGGTTTTAAAGCATGCTAAAAGTTTAAATCATGGTCTACAGAACCCTCATAAAACCAAAATTGTTACTTGTGCAGATTCAAGCCATTACAAGAATGACCGATCTAAAACTCCTTGCATACCCGATTATGCTTGGCATGCAAATGTTCGACACCGGACACAATCAACGAAATTTTAAACTCATGAAATGATTGGTCCAGAGATAAATTAAAAATAATGTCTGCAGTTGTGATAACCAGGTACACAAGATTAGTCAGGACATCGTAGAATACCTTGGTTCATCTGTAAAACATAAAGATCTGAATCTATACCTCTCGCGCCAAAGTCGAAGTACTTAATTATCTTAGAGATAAATCATCCAGCTCAAACCTAGGGGAAATCATCATTATCCTGAGTTCAAATCTAACCGGCATGATTCACGAATGATCCAAGAGTGTTAAAGTGACTTTAATAATAATAAAAAAAAAAGATCTGAACTGCTGGCATTTTGGAAAAACTAACAATAAAAACTAATGATATTATAGGGCTTCACGAAGGTGTACCCATCCTATCATTAAGTCTAATCATCGTATACCTTGTTGAGTCTGTAGAGCTTCAAGAGCAGATATCCGGGATGATTTTTGGGACAATGTTTTTTTTAAACAAAATTGCTAATTTTAAATGATGTTATGAACTCAAAATGCTCAAAAGTGCTCAAAATGGTTAACCTTTAAAATATCTCCTAGACAATTTGGAGAAATATAAATATTTTGCTAACACATCTTTGTATCCCAGCAAATGTTATTTGGCTTAAAGAATTTCAAGATATTAACTCCAGGAAGATTTTAAGAACTTTTAATACTGCCATTCTCTTGTTCAGGTTTCTTGTTTTGATATATCTCGATTACTTTTTCGAAGAGTCGCATAAGTTTTTGTAAACAATGCATTTGATCGTCGATTCGGCACGCTTACTAACACCACTTGCAGGTGGGGGGAAATTTCCCCTATCTGATGGTAGTGTTAGCATGCATGGGCGAGCTACCAGTTACGCCAAATCGACGATCAAATGCATTGTTTACAAAAGCTGATACGTCCCTTCGAAAAAGTAATCGAGATTTGCTTTTTCCGACATCCAAATACAACATTTAGACTCATTTTTTGCAGGAGACTCTTTGATTTTATAAGAATTCATGATTCCATGAGATGTTGGAGATCTAGATCATAAACATATCAATAAAAATCTCATCTCATTTTTTTTTTACAAAATAGACGTATTGTAGAGCAATTCTGCTGAAAAAATCTATAAACGGTTATTTTTGGTGGCTAAAAATTAAAGGCAGCGGTGATTTTTGGGTTGGGTTTTTTTTTTAATAACCGGGAAAAGATCGGAATTGAAAAATTGGATTTGAATGGACACCCAGGGTAAATCACCAGAGTTTATTTGGAGAACCAAAGAGGAATTCTGGAGAATTCCAAGAGAACTAACCAAGAGCCTCATGTGTGATTCTGCAGAAAATCAAATAGATCAAATAGAGTATCCCAAGTGACATTCTCAGTCAGACAGGGTCTCCATATATCTCCAAGGAAGATTCCCAAGAATCTGAACTGAAATTCCACAGATTCCTAACATGAGATAAATATGAACCTAACAATTAATTCCACTAGAAACTGAGGAGATAAATCTTATTTGGAATTTTGTAAATCTTATGATTTCAATTTCTGAAAATTCTGAAAAAATTTCAATGGAATACGAAGAGTATTTCTGGGGAATCAATTAGCAAATCTAGAAAAAAAAAGAATCTAACTAAGAACTAGATTACAAATAATCACTGGTAAGATTCCTTATAATCCCAATAGATATTTCAGATAGATCCCAAGAGTGGGTTCAGTGAATCCCCAAGAATAATTACGCTGAATTTTTAAAACCTTTCTGCTTATAATGCAAAAGTCATGCAAATCGGAGAAGGTCGGGCCAAAATTCATTTTTTGTTTGCTATGTGGCCTGTGACTGCTCCTTTATAAAATTTCACTTTCCATACTGGTCAAAATTTGCCTGAAAACACCAAAATAGTCTTAAAATTAAATGATCGAGCAGCCCCGAAAACGTCAAAACAATTTACCCATTACGCGGAAATATGACATAAAATTCGTAAATGATTTAAAAAAAATATTGAAGAGAGTAAGATTCCGTTATGGGACTTAAATTAGTATAAGAAAATTTCTATGTCGCTGACCAAACTGTCTGAATTTCCGCGACCCATCTAAGGGCAGCCTGTGGTCCACCGGTGGGTTGCGACCCATAGATTGAGATACGCTTATGTATACTCAATTAATTCCACGAAGTTCAACAGATTCGTAAAATAAATTGAAATATGTTGGAATACTTTGTTGATCATGTAGATCGTCAAGCACATTTGAGAACCTAAGCTTTTTTTCTATAACAACTAATGGCACACAAGATGTGGTAAGAGCCCATGAAGTTCCTCGACTTAGTATATTCAATCAGGACATCGTAAAGGCTTTGTGAAGCCTGTAATAACATCAACATCTTAGCTTCAGGATAATGTGGAGCAGTAGCGCCAACTTGGCTTGAACATTAGGGGTGGCAAAAACATAACTATTTTTTTTATTATTTTTGTTTGAAACTAACATAAAATCTACAAATCGTATACCCAATGTTTTGCGATAGCTCTTGAACCATATTAGCTAATATGAAAAAAAAAATCAGGGTTGTTGAAATAGGTCGTAAATATATTTCCTTTTGTTTTGTAATTTAATATTATTATTTAAATTATTTCCATTTATAAGAAGTACCAATCAAAAGGCGTGGATAAAAATGAATGCAATATAAAAAAAATCAAAGTCTGCCCCTTGGTAGTCAGATAATAAGAAGAAAACACGGGTCCTCATTTGGGACAGTTCAAGCTTCTAGCTCTTGCATTTATCTCACAGATGGTGGTAGTCAAGCAGTTTTTCCAGTATGGTAAAAACCGTTGATTCATGAAATTCTCCGCTACTTTACTTTTATCTGCATGCAAAACGGGTCTACCAGTGGATGCGCAAAAATTATCCGCTTTTGTAAGTATACAAATGATAATGCCATAATTTTGTGTTATCGAGCAAAAACAAAACATTTCCATACATTCTCAGGTTCAAAATTTCCAAGCCCATACGTTTCAAGGTGGGTGACGTCCTAACTGTGACTACCGGCAGAAGCGGCATCCATCGGAAAATTAATACAGTAATGTGTCAAAAGTTTGTATGACTTGATTCTATTTAGTTAAGTTGGATAAAATTTTAGGAGTTAACAATGCTCCACAAAGTTGATTGCCATTAATTTCTGAACAACTTTGTTGCAGACAGCACATTTTTAGGAATTCATAAAACAAAAGTTATAGCTTAATGACATCGCACAAACATATTCAGATAATCGACGCTTCAAGGGAAAATTGCATAAATTCAAAAAATCACGATATATTAAACCAACCTTGAATGATTTTGATTTTCACAGAGATCACGTTAACATTTAATGTTGATAATAACGGTCATAGGGAAGAGAAACCGTGATTGCAGTGTCTTTGTATCTCTTATTGGCTCTAGATATAGTTAAAAATGGAAAAAAGGTGTTTATTAACATCCCGCAAATGGGGTGGTAGTGTAGGCCGATTTCTATAATGTGTTGCTTTTTTTTTGCCGTATGTAGTACCTTCAATGTTGGTTCAAGTCGGAGAGGGTCAATGCCTTTGTTCGGTCACTTGAGATGGAATTAAACATATGCAAACAATGAAAGCATGATTGTTTAATGCATCTGTATATATTTCCTACGAGAACTGTAATGGTAGTTCCTATAACAGGGCTGTAGTAAACCAGCAATTTGTTCAAGAGTATTTTTTTCTTGGTACCACATTACAGAATCTTGTACAGATTCGATTAATTTTCCATACAAAACTGTGAAAGAATCATACAATCCCATATTGGGTCCCGTTTGAACGGTTTCCTTCAAAAAGAATAGAGCCTTACTTTTCAAAATAGCACAATTTTCAAAACAGCTGAAGTAAAGACTTTCATAATTTTTTTTTGCTGAATTGATTTCTTTCGTTTTGACAACATTGATTGGCTTCCATTATCACAATATAGAACTTCAAAGCATAACAAAATTGTCTTATGGAGTATTATCCGATCATTTCACGAACACGACATGCAATATTTTCAGCTCATAACGACTTATCATCTAGCGGTACCACCAACGACTCAAACCTCACCGCACGATTTTAATTGGAGTCCGGTTCCAGACAGACTTCCGTCAGTGCAAAGCTCTTCCCCGAAATGATGTAAAAATCGAATTAAGAGATAATGCCAAATTTGTCAATTATAAATTAAAACACAAAACGATTCCTCTGTTTGGCGGCACCGCCAGTCAGAAGTGGTAGAATTTCCAGGGAAATCGAACAGCGGAAAAAGCAGCGATAAGCAGACAGCAAAAAGTCACATAATCAAATGCAGCACAACGATCCGACGAGCGAAAACAAAACAAAAAAGCACAGGAATCAAAACACCGAAAATCAAGCAAAGCTGATAAAAAATAATTTCCTCGAACTGCTGTACGCGAGTAAGAGTAAAACAAGCTTCATGCAAGGATCGCCGTAGTAGACTAGAATCAAACTTTTTTTTGTCTCGTTTTCAAATCTCTTGAATTGCCGCAAAAATATTCAGATATACTTTTGTGTGTGGTAGCAGCAGCCAGTATTTGGAGGGAAAAGTTGCTCCGAAAAGGATTCCAAAAGTGAACCGTAACTGTGATTATGTTTTGGAGTGCAGAAAATGATAAAATAAAAATAAATGAAATACTGTCGCGATGACCTCTCTCTGGACACCACTCGGGAGGAATGCTGTCAAAAGCTGTACCAGGATCTGAACTGCCATCGCAATTTGTTATCCTTTCTCTCGCAGCTGTAGGAAGGAACTCTCACGTAATCTCTCCCCATCTAGCCATGTACGTTAGTATTGGTAGAGCATAAATTATGAGAGTGCAACATACTTGTGCTAGGCTCCACCCATTGGATCAAAGTATGCGTTCGGTGTCGACAGTTACCGAAGTCATATCGGCAACAGTGTACGTCTGTACCAACACACAGCCGGGTGGAACTCAGAACTCAGCATAGTGAGTGACTTGTATCCACATTTTCTCCATCCATTCATGATCTCGGTACGCACCACTCTCCCACCCAGTTCATTTCGCGCCCGGCATGATTCGGCTCTTGTTGTTTCCCTTTCTATGTGTAGAGAAACATAGGCCAAAGCAACGGCAACGAATCTTTTCTGCTCTAGGCACATTCTGCCATGCTGTGCGTCCATGCGTCAGTTGCCTTTTTCTCTTCTACGTTTTTCTACCCTAAATTCGTGAAATTGAATTAATGCTGTTCAAGATTGAATCATAATTGTAATCTTGTTCCTTTCGTTTATTAAAGCTTCTCTTTGCTGCTGGCATCGAGCGCTGGATGTGCTGGTATTAATTTTCGGTCTCACGCACATGCTTATGGGTGGGACGATGATTTTTAGAAGGTATCGGAATTGGAATAAATTCACACTACGGAACTGTGTGCTTGAGAGTGTGAATGGGAGCTACTAAGTTACGCAGAATAAAAAAAAACAGATGTTAGGAACGATACCCGAACAATATAATTTACGCACCTGGGTTCTATTCGGAGTATCATCTTACGCTAAAGATGGATCAATAAAGTTTTATTTCGTGGGCCGGGTGTTTCTCGTGAGCTGTTTTTTTGCTCTTATAGTTAGCTAGGTACATATAATTATGCTAGAAGGAATCGGGAACTCGAGTAGGAAAATATGATGTTTAGAATAATTCAAAATCGGTTTAAGCTATGCTAATCGAAATAAAATTAATGTCATATTTGTATTCGTTTAAAATTGTAAAATTTTGCTGTTTTGCGTGAAATGAAATATAAGTTTACACGCACCAATGTTTACATCACAAGTAAAATTCAGAACTTTTTGCTGTGCAGCATAAAGCATGGCCGGTCTAAAAACTTGTTAAATATTATAGGTTTATTCTTCAGGCAAAGTTTGGACTTTCTGTTTATAAGAGGATACAAACATTTTATATATTTATTAAATTTTGTTTGAATGCCGTCAATGTGATCTTTAAAAGATAATTTTTGGTCTAGTACTAATCCAAGATATTGCACTTAACTTGACCAAGTAATTGGAACTCCGTTCATAGTGACTATGTGACTACTTAGTTAAAGATGCTTATCTCAAATACCAGACTAAAGTGGTAATTTTGTATACGATATATGAGGAGATGAAAGTATACACAGTTCGAAAAAGTAGTGTAAATTTCTGTTCAATATGATGCACATATGTAAATGGAGCAACACATCTCATCTAAGCTTACATTATAAATCGTGTTAAGTTCTGAGACATTTCATGAAATGTTGCAAATATTGTATACACAAGCCCATATTTGTAAACAAGATTGCCTACAAGTTGTTCGTTTGCGTGAAATGAAATACAAGTTTACGTGAATGAATATTTACATCACAATTATAATTCAGATTTTTTTTGCTGTGTAGAGTAGATAGTTCCGTAAGAGTACGGCAGTATGAAAATTGTATACAGAAAGTAGAAATTGAGCAAGGACAACTTAAAAAGTTGTAAAAAGGAACGTACAAATCGGTTTGATCATCTCTCTTTACAAAACTTCCCCGTTGGAGAGAGATAGTGAGGAGTATCCTACTGACTACTACTAGGTGAAAAAAAGAAAGCTCTACTAGGCTTATGTGGGAATATTATAAGTTGACTTTGGGAAGCGTTTTTTTTAAATAAGAAGAGAAAATATTTAAATTTGTCTGCAGTCTGCTGCAGTGTAGGAAGTATCACCAAAAGTTCATTATCGCAAGCGATGTGTTTTCACACAAAGCGTTATTTCCCGAGCGAACTTTCTTGTTTGAGATTGAGATATATCACTCCCACTTTGACTCACCTACATGAGAGAGCGTTTGTTTAAAGATATTTTTGCTCTAGCTTTCTTGCACAACTTTTCGTTCCCGATGTGTGATGAAATAGATGGCGAACTATGACTCGTGAACTTTTTTTATTGGTAATTCGTGAGCAGCCATTGAAGTTTAAATTGCTGTTTATTTTTTTGTGAAATATGTAGTGAAATCGGAATTCTCTTTCGGAATCGTTTACTGAGCTGTTTCACACATCTAGTTCGGGAACTTTTATTTTCATTTTGTTCGCGATTTTCGCATAGCTAGTTCTTCAGCGAAATGATTCTCTGAAGAACTGCGAAGGAATTTTTTTAACAATGAACTTTCCAACACTGGTCTGCTCCAAATAACACGAAGACTTCTTCCTTTAGCGGAAATGCCTGTGTCATCGGCGAACAAAGATTTGTGGCAACCCTAAGGCAAATCAGGGAGGTCCGACGTGAAAATGTTATACAATATAGGCCCAAGAATGCTACTCTGAGGAACTTCAGCTCTAACGGATAGCCGTTCAGATGTGGAATTTTTATAATTTACCTCTAGAGTTTTGTCAGTTAAATAATTTAAACTTATTTCATAATATAGAGTGGCAAATTAAACTTTTTCAATTTAACAATTAAACCTTCATGCCAAACATTGTTGAATGCTTTTTCTATGTCTAGAAAAGCAACTCCAGTTGAGCAGCCTTCATATTTTTTAGAAAGAATTAAATTGGTAGCTTTTAAGAGTTGATGAGTAGTTTAATGCTCATGGCAAAATACAAACTGATGATATACAAAAATTGAGTTCGTATTGATGTGAAGCATCATTCTATTCAAAATTATTGGGATCTGGATTTTTATCCGGCTCCAAAATTGAAACAACTTTTGCATTTTTCCATGTACCAGGAAGTACGCCAATGGAAACATTTGTTAAATCGTTTTACCAAGAAAGATAAGGTACTCTCTGGGAGTTTTTTTTATAAGAATATAGAAATTAGGAACTTTCATATTATAAAACTTTTAAGTTATAAATCTTACTTCGTTCAAATCAATTCCCCAGGAATCACCAAAAACATTTTCCCGAAAGAAAATATTGAGATAATCCCGAGCAACCTGATTCTCAATAGGACTAGTAAGACCCAAACTTAAATTATGGGAACTCTTGAATTTCTTAGCAAGCTTTTTCCGGATTTGTGATCGAAATTTTACCACCTTCTTTAAGCGCTGGAATAGGCTTTTGAGGTTTTTTTTTTTAATTTTTGTGAGTTTCCAAAAGGGTTCAGAACTCGGGTCTAATTTCGAAACATTATTTTCAAATGTTTTGTTCTGCAAGGCAAAGCATCGCTATTTAATTTGTTTTTTGTCAATCCCGCCAGATAAGTTTCATAGCGAAATCGCGTGTTCTTAGATATTGCCTTCTACGGACCTTTTTCAGACTGATCAAGAGCTGAAGATCATCATCTATTATAATTGAATCGAATTTAACCTCGCATTTTGGTACTGAGGCAGATCTTGCTTCAACTATAGAAGTAGTCACAGATTCAAGAGCATAATTAATTTTACCTTTGGTTTGCAAAGGAATATTTGGATCAAAGCTATGTTTCATAAATGTTCGATATTGTTCCCAATTAGCTCTATGGTAATTGCTCTAGAGCTGTTGGGATTAGAAATTATTTCTTGGGATATTTCAAAAGTTACCGCATGGGACATTAATCGGTTAAGTCAATAGTTGAGGGATTTCTTGCTGAAGAAAAACGTGTTGGGCTGTTTGGATATTGAGTAGTGTAATAACGTGCAAAACAATCATCATGTGGATTCATGCAGAACATGCAGGGGTGAGTGAAATAGCTTGGGACTGCTTGGGACCGTTGTTCTGGTACTGAGTGAGCCAAAAATAATAATGATTTTCTTCGGGACCCAGTGGTCTTAGAGTTACCTCTATGATATTACCATTAGAATTGCTTTGATCATTATTCCATGAGCGGTGTTTTGTATTGAAATCACCAATAATGACCTATGACGGGTAAGTTTTTGAATGTCACCCTGCATTTGCATTTTGAATGACAAATAGGCAGCTAGAAACATAAGTTTTCAAAATCTTTGGTTTCTATCTAAGAAAGAATTTAATGTTAAATACGTCTATGAACAATGATGGCAACGCCACCGAAGACTATCATTCCGATAAATGAAATAATGTGAGTCCATTTTAACCTTATGGTCAGGTTTAAGGAACGTTTCAGTTATAACGGCGATATGCACGTTATGAACCCTCAAAAATTTAAATAGCTTGTCTTCATTATCTTTAATTACGGTTTGCGAATCATAGTCAGATTTTTATTGTTTATTAGAAAGTTAGATGATACTGAGAAGTTGGCACATATCATCGGTAAAAGTCGTAAGTGTGAGAAAATTTGCGAAAAAATCTAAGGGTACCGGTTGGATTCGAACCCACCATTCCCATTCCTTTGTGTGAGAGGAATCTCCACTATTCATGCATTTAGCTGGCATGTAGCAATTTTTTGTTCCGTGACCCCATCCCTGGCACTTACGGCACTGGGTGAGGTTTTGGAAATTTTCTGAAGTGTTCCCACTTTATTTGGACATGGAGCATAAGGCTAGCTTTTTCTAAGGCCTTAAGATTGTTTATTTCACTATACTTGAAGCGAAATAAATAAAAACCATTAGAAATCCCGTTGCTCGAATCATAAGGACAGGATTTCCTTTTGATTACTTGGACTCGTTCAACTCTAAGTAATTTTTTCAATTCATCTATGATCTGATCTAGGGTTCACCACTGGGCAGACCTTTTAAGACAACCTTGACGTTCAGTGTGGGTGTCGAAAGTAAAAAAAAATGTGTGGTGCTTCTCAGTAAGATATTTGAAAAGACGTTTGAGTCCGTCCAAGGTTTCAGTTCAAAAGTTCCGTGTGAAGAGCATGGAAATCGGAAGTGGTTATCATAGTAGGGGGAACCTTTTATCTACTTCTTGGCGCTAAGCCGAGAAATTTTAGTGGAATTTAGTAGAATTGATTGCTCAAATAAATTTCAACAGAAGGGGGATCAAGAGATTGCCCTTTTTTCACGTTTACATTAATCGAGTATTATTGCGCATTTTGCACCTTACTGGACTCCGCACTTTGAAAGTGCGGGGATAAAATAAGTGCGGGCCATGCGTATGACAGATGGAGTTGTCAAAGTGACAGTTATGCTTATCCGAAGTGAATACAAAAACATTGGCTGTTTTGGTTTTTGTTGTTGTTTTGATTTCAAGATCTTACACTCTCATTGCATTCTACTCGAAACACGTGTAAAAAAATTTTTGCAAAATATTTGCAATTTTGCAAACAATTCGAAATTACTTATTTGTGAACAATTATATGGTTTTCCAAGTATGAATTAGATTGAAAATGATTTTGAGACGTGCTTAAATTCAAATGGTACACCTTTTTTGTTTTCCAAATGTGTTAAGCTCAATAACGTTGTAGGCGTGAAATAACCAAAAAGTTCGTTGTTTTTCGTCAGCGTACCATCAAAGTACGGCTCAAAATATTCCCAAAAATCCAGTCACCACTGCAACAGACAATATCAAAGTAACCCCAAATCAAGTAACTGATTTTCGGTCACAAGACAAAAAAAATAGTGCATATGCAATAATTTCCATATTACTAACGAATTGACACAGCACACGTTTTAAAAAAATAATACTTGAAAAACATGAATTTCTTCAAGAAATATTTAGAACATACTCATAAAAATTATTAAATTTATCCCGTTTTACGGTACGTCCATGCATACATTTTAAAACTTCTTTCCCATCTGTTTGTGGTTGATAAAACCTTGTTTCAGCCTAATTGGATAAAATTTCACGATATATGCACAAAACGAATTTACCTTGATAATCGTACACAGAAAAAAAATCTGAATTCACTGGTAATGTAAATATCCATGCATGCAAACATTCATGCATGCAAACTTCCTTTTCACGTAAACCAGAAACTTGCAAATGATGCCTACAAAGAAGGACGGTCGCATACAATTTATAGAATATCTCATGGCATGGCTCATACATTTACGCTATCTATAATATAAACTTGTATGCATCGTAGTAACATCAAATCCCGTTGATGTCACTTCGGGAGTTCCTCAAGGCTCTCATTTAGGACCTCTTTAATTTATTCTTTTATTTTTTCTAGTCGTCAATGACATCTCTTTCCTTATTAATAAATTGAAAGTTTTAATCTATGCTGACGACAATGATTTTTTTTTTTGAAATAAAAGATGCCGAAGACATTAACACATTCAACAAGTAAATACAGATATTCCATCATTGGTGTCACAAAAGCCTGCTACAATTAAATGTAACTCAATTATTTTCAGTAGAAAACGAAACATACCTGACGTAACAATTACTTTAGGAAATCAGAACGTAGAAAAGTGTGATAGAGTCGATCCTTATAAAACAATTATTATCAGAGCTAACTACATTCTTGGTTACATATAACGTTTCTGTTACAACTTTCACTATCCGTGTACAATAAAAACATTGTACATTGCTTATGTAAGGTCGATATTAGAATATTGCAGCATAGTTTGGTCTCCTTTTTCAATCACACTTATAATAGAAATATATTTGCTACAAACCGTCATCCTACCAATTTTGCATAAAGTATGAGCACATTCCTGGTCACACTTGTATAGTTTTGGTATAGTTGTATAGTGCTCATAATTATTATAAAAATAATGCTCATGCTCATAGTTTGTCGTCCAAGTGTATCCGCGGCATTCAAATTCATAATGACAAAAACCTTTAATTTGGAAATATTTTAATTCCTCGCGTAAGGTCCGCTTGCATGAGTTTTTTATATTATTGTTTTCAAGACAATTTATAATTTATATAACAAAGACAAAATTGTAAAAAAAAAAACAGCACTTAAGGCAACTATTGTGAAACGGTCTACACTCATTGACGACAGATAAAATAAATAAATAAATAAATAAGTAACATAAATTTTCACAACTTTTTCTAACTGTGTATGGTATCGGAAAGGGTAAAATCTATGAAAGTGCTCAAAGAACACTTATCTGAGAACAGACGTAAAATTTCAGCTATATGTAATTCCCTAAATATATTTTGGCATATTATTATTATTTAGCTTTATTTAGGAGGCTAAATTTTGGCATATCTCACTTTACTTCGGCCCCCGACTGCCGTACAATTTTTTTTGTATCGTATTCGTTATTTAGTGCGTGAGCAAATAATTTGATTGCATGAATGTTGGATGCAGCTGTTTGACTTCATTGTCTTTGGCGCGTATGACGGAAATGGTTCCCACATGCCGCAGTAGTACTCCACCCTATTTTATTTCTATCAGAATGAGCAAAGTAGGCTGTATACACATCCTCTGTAGTGTAAATCGATAATTTTGATGAATTGCTGACGACCTCTACTGGCTTCAACCGATGCTCCCTTTTTAAATGCACTGGTTGGTAAAACCTCCGAATATTTACTTTAAACGAAAATCCCATTATTTCAACATCATCATCATCATCATCATCATCATCATTGAGGCAGCCGTTCCAGATTTATCTACTCTTGCATAATGCGTGCCAAAGAGAAAGCGGTAGCCTGGTAAATGCTGTTTGAGCGAATTTACATCAATGCCGCGTAAATTATTTAGCCGGCTGTCTATGTTATGCATAGGACGCGCACTCAAAGTATGTTTAATCATTTTCTTTAATTTTTCGATTTGGGGAGCATTCTGGAAGAGCTTCGTGAAAAATGGAAGTCCTTCTTCGGCAGTAAAACAAGGAAAATTATAACGATCGTTGCTACGATAACAGAGAGCAAGTCGCAAAGTGTTTGACCCGGTTCAGTGGCTTTCGTGAGTTCCTGTTCAAAAACAAGATGCAATTAAGTGCATTTTATGGCGAAGTAATTACATGTTTCGCGCCATTCGTGTTTACTTTTTTTAATTGAAGACTCACCTTAATAAACCGTTGACCAAATGGCTGCCGCTGAAGTTATGTTAGTTTTTGCTTTTAGGAAGAGATGTCGATCTTAAGAGAGTGATTTAGTTTATAAGTTTAATTAGCACTACTTTTATGTGTGCATACTTGATAGCCTTGAAAAAATCCAGACAACCATTTGAAAGGGTGCATTTTTTTTTATAGAAAAATATATTTCTAAAAATTTTATTTGTTCATAGAATGATTGTGGAAACTAAACTTTCACAAAAGTACACATCGCAAACTAGAAATTTCACACTTACACTGAAAAATCAATATTTTTTGAAAATAATAATGAAAAGATATCGATTAAAAACATTTAGTCTACAAGTCGTTCAGACGTTTCAAGATGGGTTAAATTTCGAGCTCTTTTAATCTGTATTGAGGTCCCCAACAACTATGTCAAATTTGAACTATTTCGTTTATGATCTGGATTAGTGTTTCACCCAATTCCGGGAAATTGGCCTAAAATCACGTTTACCGCTTATCGTACGCAAACCAAAAAAATGTTACCTGCATTCCTTATCATGCTCCGCAGCGAATGATATAAGTTGACCTTGCAGACGGTGTAATGATTTTTCATCTTTTTTGTTTCATGTTCTGTCCACGCTTTCGACTATACCAGCTAGCATTTTATTTATAACATTATAGAACGAAGCATACACTTGCAACGAAGCCCGTTCATCAGAAAAAGCATACGAAATCGAGTAAAGGGTGTTACGATCAAAATTTGGTCAATTTAATCTTGACGCATTTCTTTTAATGGAGCATTTAAAAAATCTGAACACTCCTCGTTTTGTAGGGTGTGCGTGCAGAATGATGCCTCTTTTTTGATTTTGACATTTGCTCTTCAGTTATCAAAATGGCGTCCAAGCAAGAGGAGCAACGCATCAATATTTTGCAAATCCAAACTACTCGCATCTTAGGCACACTTCAATCAGCTTCCGGGCAGGAGTTTTATACGGCAACGGAAGAAGAAAAGTGGCAGACATTTTCAAGCATATGAAACTGTCAAATTTCGCTAAGAACTGGTTTGGCAGACTATCTGTACCCGTGGCTTCAAAAGTGACACCGGGACCGTCAACCAGGAAATTTACGCCAACGAGTGTCTGGAGAAACGTCTGCTGCGGATTTGGCATCCCGCCATTATGGAAAATGGCCATGGAGTGGTATGTCGCCAACACCGTGCAGGTGGTGCTCAAGGACAAGAACACCAGACGAAAAATATTGGGCCATCGTCAAGCGGAGCCTGTTGGAAGCGAGAAGCAGTTAACGGCAAACTGGCGTTCTGCGGCGAACAAAGTGGACGAGGTGGTTTTACAAAATCTGATGGCAGGAGTTAAACGAAAGGCCCGGCAATTAGGATTCGGTCAACCGGAAGCTTAGCGGAATATTTTTTCTGATTTTTATACTAATTGAACTTAAAAACAAAAATTTAGATTTTTTATAAAAAAAATTAATCAATTTACACGGATTCTTTTTTTTTCCTTGATTTGTTTCCGTCGATCTTGTTTTCCGTGCTGAGCACCAATGCTACCGACGCCAGGAAGGCAGCTCCCACACACCTGGACCCTACTACCTATCGAACCATAAACTCATGAACCGGAGACCAACGGCTTTACTTCCCTTCCGAAGGAAGACGTGATCAGAGATGGTCTGCCTCAGAACATCCTGGCGGCGCCGACTGGGATTGAACCCAGGCCTGCTGGGGTGAGAGGTAATCACGCTTACCACTACACCACCGGCGCCGTTACACGGATTCTTGTTTGACCAAATTTTGATCATATGATCAAACCGCAAAAATCAATCGTGCAACGTTCAGTTCCGAAATCCAACGACCGGGATGAGTGACAAAAGGTAAAGTTTTCACAGAAGGTAAGACTGCAACTACTGTCTAGATATTTTGAAGATGATTTTGAAACAAATTGATAATTTTTCAGATCACCAGTATCTTGGGACACGAGAGTACACAACAGAGACGTATTCGGTGGGTATCAATAGCGTTCCGTTATATTCTACTTTTCTACTACCGTCTTGCCAACCAAGACCCCCGACACAGCATCCTTTATATTAACATCCTGATGTGAATTAAACTTTTAAAATTAATAATATGCTGAACGTTTGTTTTGAAAGTTAGCTACGTTCTAACAAAAAGAACCAATGCAAACTTTTAATTCTATCAACGGTTTTTTATTTTATTTTATCAATGATTATTTTGTGTGTGTATTAGTTAGTGAAATGAATCATGTCGAAACAACAGAAAAACATTGCCGACTGGACTCGAACCACGAACGAAGCCGATTATCAGACCTGTGCTTTCTTTACTGCTCTATCTATGCTTCGGAATATGTATACGCTAGAAGCGGATAAGAAGCGCTCATTTCCTCTCATAAAGGGTGTTATGTAACACGTGCTTTGAGTCCTACAGTAGCTACAGCGGTACATTGAAAACGCTATTGATACCCACCGAAAACGTCTCTGTTGTGTACTCTAGTGTCCCAAGATGCTGGTGAAAATTATCAATTTGTTTCAAAATCATCCTCAAAATATCCAAACAGTAGTTGCAGTCTTACCTTTTGTGAAAACTTTACCCTTTGTCACTCACCCCGGTCGTTGAATTTCGGAACTGAACGATGCACGATTGATTTTTGCGGTTTGATTCTAGTGTCTTTCACTATATGCCCCATTGGATTTTTGGACCATGACAATGAGCTTTTCAATAGGTTATTTTTACATTTATTAAATTTTTGTTTTAAAAATATGAACTTTTAAAATTACATGTCGATAGTGAAAGAAAAACTTTCAAACCGTAGCTCGGTATATCTCATCCTCCGTTCATGCGGTCTCCACTAACATCCCACGATGAACCCATCGTAAAAGTAGTCTACAAAGGTTTGAGGCTCGCGCGCGTATTATGGATATAGAGGACTGAATTTAACATTTGATAAAAAAAAATGCAATTTTGAAGCTTATTTGGAAGATACCTTGAGTTAATAGTAAGTTTTCTGGCAAATGTTGGGGGTTCGTGAGCATTCCTGACATTGCTGAAAATTATTAGAGCATCAGATTGCGGGGTTACTAGTGTTATAGGATGCTTTGTTGATTGTTCGTTAACTCTTGATCGCTTGTAATACTTATGAATATTTTAGGTGGACAAAAAGGCGAACTAAGAGGTGGGCGCCTGAGTTTTTCTACATTTATATCGCTGTGAAGCAACTGTAAACTGTAGAGGGAATTTATATCTGTAACTGTAACCAGTTAGATTTTGTTTGCAATCCTGGTTAAATTGTCATATTTAATTATCTTAAAGATAAATCGTCCAGCTCAAACCTTTGTAGGGGTAAGAGGTGGGACCATCATCATCATCATAGTTATTGAAGGCAAATCTTACATCTTCTGGATGGGTGTGATTTTCCTGGGAAACAAATTTAGAAGCATTATTGGGATAAAGTTACTAGAAATTTCCCAGAAGAGCCAAAAGGATCTTCAAAGGAGAAAGTTTGGATTAACTTCCAGGGAAATCTGAACATTATTCCAGAAACAGTTGGAAGAATTTTCCGAGGGAAGCCAGAAGAAATCTACGGGGAAGGCTAGTAAAATCTCTAGATTTCTGAAGATGTTGGATAAACCTTCCAGCAGAAATCAAAAGAAGCTATCGTGGAAGTCAGAAGTACTTCTGGAAGAAGCTTCCGATGAAATCAGGGGAAAATTTTTAGGAAAATCTGGGAAAGACTTACAATCTGAAATATCTTCTAGGTCACATGAAATTCACGAGGGTAGTCTTTGCTTAAAATTACGGAAGAAGACTTATGACATCAACATTAAAATTTATTTAAATAGTGTCTGGGGGTGGTTATCTGTATTGGCTCTTGGATTCAGCACCTTAATTGGAAATCATAACTGTTAGAAAGGTTGGACTTACGTAAGTGCATCGATTCGGTATATTCCTGAAAATAGTGGACAATTGCGACAAATTTAAATTGAAAAATAATGACCTCGAAATTGATGAACCGAGGAACTACTAAAAAACTAACCACATTTACTGCTCAAACATTAACCATCTTTAAACGAATAGTTCAATTAATGCAGATTTCCGAGACAACTCCGTATCGCCGCGTGCCTATCGCCTTTTTCATTCCATATCGACCTCTTTCGTATTTACATCATAACAACAAACATATTATAGCTTATTTATCTGTACACTCGGCCAGCAACCGGGTTCTATTTATATGTGCCGATACCAATTTACATCTAGCGAAGCTCAATTAAACCCACAAACAGCAAACCTAATGTCCATATTACGAAAGCCTCGTATAGTGTAGTGTAGGCCGCAGTCAATGGCCGGTAGTTGATCAATGTTTATCCAGGCTGGCCGTGGAAGAAACCATACATCCGTACTTTCCGAGACGGTGGCCACCCGACTGCTCTCGACCGAATAGAGCTTGGACTGGACTTGAACCCGCGTAAGAATATACTTCGAGCTAGGTGTCCAAACAATGGCCGCTACGGATGAATCCCATAAGCCCCATTCGGCCATTGAGTGCGCATCAGGAGGCGAACGGCTATAGGTGCGAGCAAAACAAGCAAGAAGCCCCATCATCACCCAGTCAGTGTGTGTATGCTCAGGTCATTAGTTGTTCATTATTCACATGCACTTTTCGCTGCACTAACCAACTCAACCCGACCCGTGTGCAGCAGTATTTAGTTCTATACGAAGCACAGGTTGCATATTTACACGCGGTCTGGCTAATAGACAACATACCGAAAGGTGCGCTGATCGCAGGATTACAATACAAATAAGGATGAATTACATTTGGTCGAACGGAAGGATTAATGTGTAAACATCTACACCATTATCGGCACTCTGTCAGCAAACTGAGCTGAAAAGGTATATGCAGGTGTTTCTTCGGATCGATAAATGAATGGCTGATTCGATAAAATTTAATGTCTCCTGTAGATCGAAAAAAAAGGCCGTTATAAAAAAAGCATTTTTTCATGAACTTTTAAAACAAAATGGTTTTTGAGCCAAAACTACTGGATAGGAGGCTGATATATGCTGTTTTAAAAGAATTTGAAAAAAGGTCTTTGGTAATATTACCCCGCTAGCGCATATTACACCCAGTTCCCCTAAATATTTACGCTTGTTTTTTTCTTTTCTGGCAAGTATTTTAGGCGTCGATTAAATTTATTGTTTTTCTGTGCTGTTCTTGATTATTGTTGTTGAACATAAAAGTGAGCTAACGTAGCTTATGTAGAACATGATCCTCAAAAATTGAAACTTTGTTGGAATTTCAAGTGTTATAACATCACCAGATAAACGAGGAGATAATCAAAGGCTTCCATAAAATGCTATTTTTTACTAACTTTAATGTAAATAATAAATATAAAATTTTCCATATTGTTATCTATTTAGTATTTTTTTAATATTGGTATATTATGTATATACAGTGTTTTCCCAATTTAAGGCTGACAAAAACGGGAAAATTCCCTTTTTTTTCGATCAAAATTATTATATTTTGAAATCGAATGAAATTGTTATATGGTAAGGTGGGGTAATACGCGCCATGGGGTAATATGACCAACAGTGCATATTCACATGTTTTTTAAAACAAATTTAACGGATTTTCACCCAGAATAACTGATAATAAGAGCTGCTGAACTACCATCTGGGAGACTGTTTGTATAGTTGATTCTTTGAATAGTACGAGAAAAATGCTGTTTTTCATATAACTTCAGGACGCGTTTTATCACACCTTACCCTACATATGACTATTATTCGTAACAACTCTTCTAGACCATCAAATAATTAGAATTATTGAATCAATTTTAACGATAAAGAAATAAGCATCAACTTTCAAAGCAGAGTAAGTGTGTGTGTATGTTTCTTAAATATTTGTATATAAACAACACATTATGCGTTGACAGAAATTTTCAACGCAAAAATCCGAAATGAAAGCAATTGTCTCATGGGTAAATGAACATTTTTACTGCAGAGGTGTTACCATACAAATTGTATGGAGGAAACTAATATCATGACATTTTTTTCTTATAACATTTTCATGACACCACTTCTGGTCGGGGTAGCCTTGAATGCCTTGAACAGGAGGCAAAACATCACATTATCTTTTTCTTATTGTTTTGTTATTATTTTTAAACTGAGTCCGCTTTGAGAAGCGTCCGAGAACGGTTGTGTGTTTTTGCTCCGCTGCGTGCTTTTTTTTTTAGAGCTCGGGCTATCTTTGTGCTGCCGTGTAGTTTTTCGGTGCTCGCATTTGAATAGTTTTATGTCCCGGACGCGATAATTCTATTTAGAATGATTTGTGCTGATGTTTTTCCCCTGTTGCTTTGGTGCCTGGTGTGCTCTCGCTCCCTTTGTTGACGGTGTGACTCGACCGCGCTGATCTATTATTAGGTTTTTGCGGTGTGCATTGCTTTTGTGCACAGAGTGACATGAAGAAGAAAAGTGATATTTAGTTATTGTGTGTTTGGATTCGCTGGAGGAGGAATTGTTTAAAAATGACTAGAGAAAATCAAGCATCGAGAATGCGCTCCCGGATGTATTGATTTGGTGAGTACGTTCCAGTTGAAGATTGTTCTCTCTAAATATCCCTTTTTTGAATACGTTTCATCAATCAAACATTATTATATGTTGGGTTTGGGGGGGGGGGGGGGGTGGGGCAGCCTAAGGGTTTCAATGGATTTGTAGACTGGACAAGTGTTCGTGGATTTGCCAGTCCCTTGTCACGTGTTGATAGACGAACATCTTGTCGTTTGTCTTCCAAAGGTCTTCAATGAAGTTGATTCACCCAGCTGCAACAAACCATCAGGCAGAACTTTACAACCAGTGAAGTATCTGCAGTCATATGTAATCCTTGCACTGATGGTGGGTTCTATTCACATCACATGTTCCCCTATAAAAAAGTGAATTTGTGTCGCATATATTATAATCTCATCTGATTCTGGATTTTACAGTCAGCTTCACAGGTGTCAACCTCCTGCCCAGGAATAAGGAAAACTTCGTTAAAGTCTCTTATTGTGTTTCCCTTCCGACTGGGGGACTTGTAGACTTCGGGGCAAACTTTCTTTGACGGTGGTGGATTATTCCCTTCGTTCGCCTCCGTATCCGAAACTGGCTACATCTGTTCCAATTCTGCTTCAGCCTCCAAGCGAGTCTTGAACTCTCTTTTTTTTTCACTCAATTGATACGTTCCCACATTGGGTTTGGCATGGAGAGCTCGTCTTGAGAGAGTTTCGCTACCGCGTTTTTTTTTTTTCCGGCCAGTGTAGGATTCCAGCTTCTTTCCAACCAGAAAGAATTACGGTTAGGCATGTTTCGCATCTTTCAATTGTTTGTACCACTTTAAATGGCATTTTTTCCGCACTTGAACTTGGACGACACTAGCTGACTCCCTTCCGAAACATTTTGAACTGTCACTTTTCTCCAGGCAACTTTGTCATCATAAAACTGAACGGTACCAAGTCAAGTCAAAATGGATAATAAATAAACAATAAGGTATTCAAATTTACTTTATAAATGCTATAATAAACCATTGTGCAGCGATGATCGAGACGTTTCCGTCGGATAAGATTATTTTGCGGCCGAGTGTCTAGGAAGCTATGGAAACCGAAATGGCTCTTGATTTTGTTTTATGCCCTTATAGTATAAACCACCATCGCACTTTGTGAGTTGCCCCAATAGAACCCTTGCTTTTGGTTTGAATCAGTACAAATTCGTTCTATTATATAAAAAAAAAAAGAAGTATACATATTCATTTTCTTCCGAACTAAATAAACCACCATCACACTTTGTGAGTGGCCCCAACAGTATCCTTGCCGTTGGTCTAAATCGGGTCAAATCGGTTCTAATAATTATTTTATATTCAATCAAGTAAACCACCATCACACTTTGTGAGTGGCCCCAACAGCATCCTTGCTGTTGGTTTAAATCGGTTCAAACCGCTTATAATTAATTATTTTGGTCATTGATAAAATAAAATAAACCATCATCACACTTTGTGAGGGGCCCCAACAGTATCCTTATTGTTGGTTTAAATCGGTATACACACATCTAATAATGATCTACATCTCTAGACAGCCGGCTGTTTAGAGCATAAATCGAAAACACTTATAAATAACTACACAAAACAAAAGATCGCATCACTTATCAAGGTGAATCCTGATCCAACGAACCTAACCCACTAACAAAACCTCCTTCCTGTGACTTTTGTAGGATGCAGAGGTAAACACGGTCCCAAAACAACAAAAGTCACACACTAACATTCCTTCCCTCTCCCACCTGATTGCAAGGACGTGGCCGGTGACGTTATTGATCTTTAAAGGTAGGAGTCACTGGAACATGTACACTGAGAATGGCAGGTTACTACCAAGCCCCATTCAGTTGATTCTTTGTACAATTTCACTAGTTCAGATCAATCACGGAGTGCAACTATCGATACGTGCAGTCAGACTAAGCTAAGCTAAGCTTGTTTTGTTATTATTTTTAAACTTTATTAAAGTCTTAAAGCTATTTTTAATCAATGTGACTCAAAAATATCATCATGTTAAATAATGTGCATTAAGAAGAAGCTTACAGCTAAGGAAAAAAAAAAATCTGGCGCCGGTTTTGAAAAAAGGTATAAAAAGTCAAATAACATCAATGTACCGTATGCGTGATAATGTTTGCACCATTGAGCAATGTCAAAATTAACAAAAAAAATCTCTAAAATTTCGTTTTCGAGTTTTTTTTTTATTTATTCAAAGGGGGGATGTTTCTCAGAGTCTTAAACTATGTTAATCATCGATCGAGTTTCCACTTTCTGCAATTACGGCCTCCACACGCTTCCGGAATGCACGGCAGGTTCTAATAATGTAGTCTGAATCCATTTCTCTCCAGGTACGGGTCAATGTTTGTCTGAGGCTTGCTGTACTCGGGTGGCGTTTAGAGCAGGCCTTGGCCTTCATGACGCGCCATATTGAGTAATCCAGCGGATTAAGATCAGGGCTGGATGGCGACCACATATCCTTCGCCCAGAACGGAAGATGTTCCTGCAACCACTTCTGAGTGCGGTTCGAGGTGTGGCACGGAGCCCCATCTTGTTGAAATACAACATTTGGCTTCGAATCGTACTGTTCTTTGATCCACGGAAGAACATACTTACTTAAAATGCCGATGTAGACCTTCGTGTTGACCTGGTCGCCTTTTGGAATGAACTCCGGGTCCATTTTTTTGCCATCAGAAGCCACCAATCCAAACACCATAACGCTAGCAGGATGCTTGGTTCGATACACGTTCTTGTGCACGTCGGCCACGTCTTTTACCGGAAGAGAACTAATTTACCGGTCGGCTCTGGAATTTTATACGAAATCGACGGTAAACATGCTCTCGTCGGTGAACAGGATTACCGGATTTTTTCGCTTAAGGAAGTTCAAGATTGTCTTGCTTCGTTCGACTCGTAGCTCTCGGATGCCCTCGACTTCGCCCCGCAATCTTCCTTTACGATCTTTACGTGCGTAAAGTCACTGATCCCGTGTTCCTTTGCCATTTTCCTTATTGAACGCACTGGATTCATCCGAATCTTCCTTTTGATAGCAGCGATAACCCTCGGAACCCGAGCTGACCTCGGACGACCTGTGGCCACCTTCGCGGATAGTTGTCCTTGTGTTCTTTTCTCGGTCTAAAACCCTGTTGACGGTCCACCGGGACACTCCATGTCTTTTTGCGACATTTGCGCATGGGACAAATCACGAATACGCTGCCACTTCGTCATGGTGAAACTGTCAAACTAATGTCGTTTTCGTTTTTGCGGTGTAGCACCGGTGTAGTGTAAGCAGGGATAAGCACGAGTCTTTGACAGCTCAACATCATTTGTTTGTAAACAAAGGTGCATCCTATATCTACACCCAAAATTATATCTGTGTACGGCAGTGTAGCACCGGTGTAGCTACACCGCAAAAACGAAAACGACATAAGTAAATCATTTTCTTTTATACACAGCCTACTACGGTATGAGCTATAGGTTACGTGCATGCAAAGAAAACCAAGGCATTGTATGCACAGGTAAAACGGGAACCTTATTTGTACGATGGTGCAAACATTATCACGCATACGGTATTTCAAAGATTCCTTAACAAAATTACATGTAAAAATATGTTTTCTTTCTCATCGTGAAAAAAAATGGGACTCTAAACAAAATCGAAAGGTCGATTGCAACGTTATTTTTTCAGGCGGTTAGCTTCCCTTCAAGTAGATCGTCAGGTGTCGAGTCACCCTGGAGCACGTGCCACCCTGGAGCTGCCAGTGGTGATTGGGAATATTGCTCTAAAATTAAGTATAGATCCATTACCTTGAGCCTCAAAATAAACTACGGTGAACACAGTTGCTTCAGAACCCTTATGTCCGGACTGATTTGAGATTTGGGTGTAACTGTTTTTGTAAGCAATGAGTTTAATCACCGATTTCTCGCGAATAAAGGTTCAATTTCGAAAACTATCAACACAATCAGGTAGGGGAGTGATTCCTCTAGCATTTGGTATAGTTTGTTTGTATTAGTGTTAGTTGTATTGCAAAATAAACCTAGAGACAATAATCAAACAACAATTGAAAGGGGCCTATCAGCTTTTGTGAACAAAATTGTGACAGTTCTTTGATCGCAAGCTGAAGGATGCCCACGTAATCAAACAGTACTGTCGAGTAGGGGGAGGTAACAGTGGAAGTTGCGTGGGCAGCCAAAACAAAACCTGATAGGGCTAAAGCATCAATTTACGATGTTATTTTTTTTTTTTTATTTATTTATTTGTCAATCAATCAAATCGTAGACTACATATAAACATTAGGACTTATGTTCTATGACTTCGCAGGGTTCTGAAATATATTTTTAATTCTGTTAAGGGCATATTTTGGTCAATCATTTCACAATGATGATTATAACACACAGTTCGAAAAAGTAGTGTAAATATATGTTCAAGATGATGCACATAAATGGAGCACGCCGTGTCCTAAGTGGCGGATTAATCAACTTTCATGTACCTCGGGTTTTTCTTCACCAAAAGTTAGTTTGGGTGCTTACATTTAAAAATCGGTTAGTTTTAAAATATTCTATCGGGGGAAAATTGAATAAACTTGATTTGAAATTTTTGATTTTTTTTACCGTTTCTATGCTGCTTGCTTCGATTGTCTGTTCTGAATATCGTCCAAGTCCTTTGTTTGCATTACAGCAAAATCCAGTTACGTGGAATTTAATGATGTGAAACTTCGGAGTTGTTGGAAGTCTCAAAGCTTCCCAACTTTCACAAAATTCGTCAATAGATTGCCGATACCCATCAATAAGTTCCGTGCCAAAACATTTTTCAATAACCGAGCCAAGATTTTGCATCATAAAGGCATATTCTTTTAGACCAGCATCGAGTAAAACTTCTTTTTTGGTCAGTAAAGCACGACAATGTCTTCCAGCAAAACCAAATTGCGCATGTCGAGTTGCATTTGCAGCCTTAGCCCAAGATTCTGCAATGCTTGGATAGTTTTTAGCTATGTTGTCGTAGGCACTGTTCATTAGACCCAAAACAAGTGCAATGATGGCGGTGGACATACATCCAATACTTTCGTGCAGTCATTACCGGAAAATAAAGGTTTGTTTACACAATTGAAGAAGTTTCTAGCTTCCTTCTCATTTCCACCTGATGCCATCCAACGTTCTGCAAATTGCTTTATCGACCCAAGCGTTCGTGGTTCACCTGTGGATTTTGCCAAAACATGGATGAATTATAAAGTTCCTGAAAGCCACAACAACTATCAACCAAATCTGCTTAAGGCAGTCATCGCATACAACAGTAGCCATATTTGAGACCAATCTAGGAATGAAGCTTTCCTAACAATTATGAACCGAATTAAACTTTGTTCGCAGCACCAGTATAAATAATTTCCATCAATTTACAAAATGAAATCAAATATTCAATATAATAAACAATCAAAAATTAAATACATGTATTTTTTTTTATGATTATCTTCATTAAAAGCGCTGCTATTTAGTTAGAAAACTTCCCTTGTCATAGAGTATCACTATATTTGTCTAGCTCTACGAATGCAAAAATGGTACAACTGTGCAAGTACTAAAACCACAAAGTTGAGAGTAGACGTCAAGTTTCGGGTGTGACGTAAATGAAAACAAAAATAATAAAAGCAAATGAAAAATAACTGCTCTAAGCATCGTCGCCCGCTGGTCGCCATAGCAGGTTGAACTCCAGACGAAGCTAGAACCACACTACCTTTCATACTGGCGACAACACTCTGATGAGACAATCAAACCCTACCTCAAACTCCTCCCCTGATTCTATCCTTCGACAATGTACCCCTCTAACCTCGAGTAAGCCGCGAGTATTCGGCCCAACTCCTACTAGACACAGATATGAGTGAATTTTGTTTAAAACAATGAATAATGAATTATTGGCTCCGTAAAGCTAACACGATTGAGCCTTCCAAATAAACGAACTGGATAAAAACAAAAAAAACTGTTCTAAGATACATATGAATGTACAAACTTTAACTTTTTAACATATGCCTAAATTACAAACTGTATTGCGTCTCCATGAAATGCATAGAAACGGTAAAAAAAATCAAAAATTTCAAATCAAGTTTATTCAATTTTCCCCCGATAGAATATTTTAAAACTAACCGATTTTTAAATGTAAGCACCCAAACTAACTTTTGGTGAAGAAAAACCCGAGGTACATGAAAGTTGATTAATCCGCCACTTAGGACACGGCGTGATGGAGCGTCACATATAAGTTTACATTATAAATCATGTGAAGTTCTGAGACATTTCATGCAATGTTGCAAACATTGTATGCAAAAGACCATCTTTGTAAACAACATTGTTTACAAATTGCACGGTTGCGTGAAATGAAATACAAGTTTACGTGAATGAATGTTTACATCACAATTAAAATTCAGAATTTTTATCTGTGCAGTTATCATCTGATTTACCGGTCCAAATTTAGCGTAATTGGTCCGATGGCGATCTACTACGAACAAGTGTCGATTGTGTAATTGTCGGAAAGGTGCATACAAATTTAGTCTTGACAATAGATCAGCTGAGTCAATGCGTTGCAAAATGATATGGTTTAATAAAGAAATCTTTACGTAATCCCGACGTTCTTTCAATGTTTGAATGCTGATCAACCAGCAACGTGCTTCATATGACGGGAGAGGAAAAGCCGTCCAACCAACTTACGTAGTGCATATAATAAAAATTGCTTTTGGATTGACTCTATTCGTTCCTCATGCTTTTGCATATTAGGTGACCAAACAACGCTACAATATTCTAATATTGACCTCACATAAGCAAGGTAAAGTGATTTTATTGTATAAGGATCTTTAAAGTGGATACCTAAACGTTTTATAAAAGTAAGCATATTGCCTGCTCTATGTATTATTGTGTTATAATGGTCCACAAATGTCAATTTAGAATCTAGAACAACACCTAAATCTCTTACATTTTGACATTTTTGAACATTTACATCCGTCGAATTCGAGAATTTGCGATGACGGAATCGCTCGGAAATTGAAAGTCAATAAAAACTTTTATGGATAATGCGTTTTTTGCAGTATGAATTGCTCCATTTTGATTTTCTAAGAATAAATGTTGTGAATAATGAAGCAATGTTTTTTTATTTAATTACAAAGAAAAGAAACATAGGTTTTCCGTGGTAAAAATTGGTTTTCCATTTGGGTTAATAATTCCTAGTTGGGGAACAGGGAGTAAAATGAGCAAACGGAGAAATCATTCAAATTTTATGAATGTAAATGAAATAAAATATTAAAGTTTCATTGGTTCGAAAACCGGTGCTTGATTGATATTTGAATTAATAAGCATTTAAAATCCCCAATTGTTCATTTCGCCCCGTAAGCCAATTTTACCTCCATGGGAAGTGGAGGAAATCACATTTCAGCGAAGGGTAAGAAAATCTTTTCAGAGCGAAAAGATTGGGAATTCATGTTTAAAACTGACTAAATCTGCAGGCTGACAAAATCGGGAAAAAAGCTGACAAAATCGGAGGTAGTCAAAAATTGGGAGCTGACAAAATCGGGAAAGCACTGTATTTGTGAAGAGCTTTGCATAAAGGGATTCCGTTAAGAGGTTCGACAAACTTAAAGGACTGTATTCTTCGTGGTTAATTTATTTTCCAAATTAAAAATTATATAATTAAATAAAGTGATCTAACTCACCAAAATTCCAATGATCACTTAAGATTAGTTGAATAGTTAGTTATTAGTCATTATTGCAAACTACATTCATTTTCACAAACCATTACCGAATACAATATCGGCTCTGGAGTCAAAAGTTCAAATCCGAACATTTCCTCTCTTTGAGTTAGATGAGTCTTAAAAAATACTAAGCGAGACAGGTCGTGCAAATGGTATGAAAGCAAAAGCAAGACGTTTTGATTGGTTACCAATCGTAGTTGATGATAATCGTCGTTTGAAAAGATTGTCGAATTACTTTGGTAATTGAAACACTTCCGGCCACGAAGCCATGAAATAACAACTATCTTAGGGTTTTAGGAAATTCTACTATATTTGATCTGGACCGGAGAAGATTAAAAAGGTAATTCGTAGAAATCTTTTTGTATGGAGTTGAACAGCCACTCAACGGCTTTTTTGTGCAGAATCACTTATAGCGGTATACGGTCAAGGCTCGAAACACTGCACTAGCAAGCGAAAACGCTACCTTCGACCCCACGATCCTGCGTCAAAAGTCCTGGTTTGAGGGGAAAAGTTGGATGGAAACAAACCGCTCCGACAGAGCGGCTGTTACGTCATTTTCCGGCACACTTGGTCGAAGTACGAATAAAACACCGACAAATCCTATCGTCGACTGCGGTGCCAATTCACTCAGGCACGACTTTCAGTACCAGCAACGGGACTAAATACCGTCTGGGAATTTCTGTAGCGCTAAACCGCAGATCTCCGCATTTCAGGTGACATCCACAATACTGACAGGATAACTGTTTCTTTTTATTATTCCTCGTAGGTTCTTCATTCGCTTCCGAAGTTCATGCTGAAAATTAGAAGTGCCAAATTAAAACCAACAGTCCAGACCAGTGAGACTCATTACCCTAAAGAACTATCTATGTAAGAATCCCGAAACAGTGCAGCAATCGATTCTGAATATCACGAAACGAGCTAGTTGAGAGTCTTGTCTCCTATGAATATATGATATGAAATCCTCTCGCTGAACTTTTGCCACTCTGTTGATGTTTTCTTTAACTAGATTAGGTGTTATGCTTTATACGTGATGATAATGAAGCTGCTTATATCAAGCTGAACATTGCATTAGGTCCTAAGTATCATTGACACATTCTATCCGTCGACTTTCTCTTTGTATTCTCACGGCCAGGTATTTTCAGCACACAGATCGATAAAATAAGCATCTAATACTACAAACACAACAAGAAAAGGTTATGTGCTCAAGTTATTAACGAAACAGAAAGTCGACGAAGAAAATCGATCAATGTTTCTTAGGACCTAATGCAATGTTCAGCTTGATATGTAGGAGTAGCCCGTGCGTTTTGTTGATGGAAGTATACATTTAGGATGCATTTAATACACATTTTTAAGGTTTTCACTTTCTGAAACTCTTGTTTTACGTTACTCATAACAACAATTCAACGGTTGCTTAGAAACAAGAAAAAAGTTCACGAATCATCGTACGCGATCTATTTCATCACATATCGGGTATGCAATGGTTTGTATTGGACTTAGAACAAAAAATATCGTTTACAATACGGGCTCTCTCACTGGTGAGTCTAAAGGGGAGTGATATTAGTTCCTCTCAATCTCAAACAAAAAAGTTTGATCGGTACACAACGCTTTGCAAAATTTGAATCGCAATGTTCCCAGTAAAAACATCTCGCTTGTAAAAAATGAGCATTTGGTGATATTTCCAATACTGTAATTAGGGTTAACTACCCCATTTCCGGCCTATTAAGCACAACCCGCATTTAGTCTTTCTTAATCTAGCGCAGTTTAGCACAAAACGGAATGTTATTATTACTGATGGCTTTAAAATTTATTTACCTTTTCGTATGTACCGTAAGATTTGATAAAGAGAAACCAATCGTTGAGATATTGTCAAAAGTCTAACACTACTTCTTGACGCCAAACTCGGCCTACGGATTCTTCACTCGGCCTAATGCATTGAAACGCCATTGAAACACCAATGAATTCACTGCGGCCTATCGGATGACGATAAAAATTGATTCGGTCGGAGTGCTTCTTTTGTTTTTGGGAATAATGGGTGCAAACCTTCTTATCACGCGTTCTCATTGACTTCGTTCCGTAGGTTATTCACTAAAGTATCGTACCAAACGCATAATTGACTTGTTATCATGGATTTATTTGAAGTTTTCTGCTCGATAGGTGGTTCTCTACCCTATACAGATTTAGAAAAAAAAAAATGAGTGACTGTATCAAACCTGGCTCAAAATCTATGCCCCAGTTGTCTCCCCCTAGATCTTTATCGGTATCATAAGTACAAAAACCAAAACGATACGCATTGCGCATTCGTTAAACGCTCCACATACGAGAAATTTTTTTGGAGCTTTTCGAGTTAATGCACACTTAGTTTTTCCTACCGAGCTCGGCTGTTCAAACCTCGGCAACAAAAGTTTCACTGAGATCTCAGCAAAAGTGGCATTTGATTGCTGAGTCTTGGATAATGCTTAGCTGAATCTCAGGAAACAAATGAAATGTTTGCTGAGATCTCAATAAAACTTTTTTTGCCGAGATTTGCACAACCAAGCTCGGTAGAAAAAACTAAATATGTGCATTTTTTTTCAGATATCTATCATTTATTTGGCAAGACGTGCCGAATTTATTTGACACCATATACGATTTTAACTGTAATATCAAATTAAATTTTGTCATCCACTAACCTCGAGAAGACCGCGAGTAATCGGTTCCAATCCTTTAATTTTAGATTTAAGACATTTATAATGTAAAAAGAAAATGATAACTTGGCTCTGTAAAGTTTATTCGATTGAGCCTGTACAAATAAAGTAATTAACAAAAAAAAAAAAATATCAAATTAAATTTTAAAAATCTTACTTATATTCAATTCTTTGCATTCTATACGGTTTAACTTAAACATAATGCGATGCATGTGCGATGTTGACATAAACTGTAGCCATTTACGATACTGCCTGTAAATTGTTATACGACTTCTGGTTGCATGGGTGATCACCATTCAATTTGTAGTTTCTACTCCTTGTTTTACCAGATCCAGCAAAACTTGCACAACGAACCATTATGAATGGGGCTTGGAATTGGCAATCTATTTTCATCATGCAAACTCAAGTGAATTAGTACATTCAAGGTCCTTGCGGTCATGGGGCAGCGAAAGGATTGTAAGTTCGACACCCGTTGTTGCAAGAGACCTAGGACATCTCTGCATCTTCACGGTTGTCGCATGAAGGCAGTTTTTGTTAGAAGGAAAGGTGAATTTGGTCTGGATTCATATTGGAAAATGATGCGATTTTTTAAAACATGGTGTGACCCTATCAGCTCAGTAATGTAGAAGGGGCTTGGGCTCTAACACACGATCTGCTGATTTGTAAACAAAAACGGTCACTCTAAGGCCACTGTGCCTCTTACATCATAACGTTCATGTCCGGGTTACATTTCCCTTAACTGAATTCATCTAAAATAAATTTAAGATTCTCTCTGGGAGCCTCTTCAAAATTTCTTTGCAGTCCAAAAGTTCTCTGCAGAACAATTCAAATAATTCATGCAATTTGTCCATAGATTCTAAAATAATTTTAAACTATTTTTAATAATTCACTGAAGCTTCCTTCTATTTAAAAAAATCGATTCAATCTTACTTAGAATTCGCTTGAAATTCACCGGAGAACGGTCTTAAAATTTTGCTCAAAGTTATCTTGTAGATCTTCTCTAAATTCTTCCGAAAGCTCTTTTGCAATTCTCCTTAAAATTATCTAGAAATTCTTTTCGAAATACCCTTGAAATTATCCGTGAAATTTCCTCAAAAATCTTCGTACAATTCCTTTGGAATTATACCCTCGATATTCGATTCCCTTGGTATTTTCCACGGATCCTGGAATTCTCTTAACAATCGCCATTGATTTTTTCAATTCGCTACTTAATAAAAATTCTATGAATTCACACAGTGATGTTATAGTCAAAACTCTCTTAGATTTCTTCCCAAAACTTTCTACGACGCTTTCTCTTAAATTGCTTGCACACTTAGTAAAATTCATGATAATGTTGGTGATTGAGACTGACATATACGAGTTGACATAAAATTGAGTCATAACAGACGTGATATTCTGATCGTTCAAACGTACTGTTCGTCGAGCAATGAACTCCTCAGTCTAGGAGCACTTAATATTACATTACATGTTTGTTTATGTCTCATGCTGGATACTATCATGTGTAAAATTAGTTATTTCTAAGTGTGTTGTGTGCCTCGTAACGTGGGTAGATCATCTTTTCGTGGTGCGTTACGGGATGTAAGATCTACCACCGATTCCTAGTCCTGACTACTTCAAACTAGGGGAACAGGATTTTTCAGTAATCAAAGGAACACATCTTAGTCCTTATTACTTTTCATGCCTTGTTGACAACACTCGGCTATGTCCATCGAGGATGATCTTAAAACAAGGAAAAAAATGTTTAATTAATTATCATCTATGTGATTCCTAATCTTCTATTCGTTGTTCTTCTCCTAGTTTGAAGTGGTTAAGACTAGGGTTCTGATGCATGGTCATTACCTGTGTCATTCCTTAATTTTGTTTCTAAGGAATCCAATTTTGACTGACAAAGGGGCATGCCTTTGAAGGGTGTTTTAACACTCCGAAGGGTATAAATAGCGGGACCTTTCAATTAGAGTCGGATCCTTGCGATAAATGCAAGAATTACAACTGTAAACAAATCGAATACTTTATCATTTGAAGTAATACGACATGCACAAAACTAAGAACACGGGATATACTACAATAGATCAAATTACTGGTCGCAGTGGTGTTAGGTCCCGAACAGAGGAAAAAAAGTGTGTGGTGTTATGTCTAGAATTCATTCTGCAATCTGCCCAAAATAGTATTGACAAATAATAATCTAAAATTATCTTAATAATTCTTCAAAATTTCTGTGTTCTGAAAATCCAGTACAGTCCAAGGGTTTTAAAATATGTTCAAGGTTCAAAATCTTATTTTTCTCAATTTAGGACCACTTATGTTAACTGATTCTAGTTGAATCTATCCGTTACTATCATTCAAAGGCGGTTTTCTTTCATAATCCACATTTATTTAAGATATTTTTTTTTTAAATCATTAGGGTTGTTTCATTGTTAAAAAAAAGTTCACTTCAGAATATCCAGGAGATGAATACTTTTTATAATTTTAAAACTTGTTTGCAGTATTATGCTGCTAAATTTGGTAAAAATCATGCTTTCACTTGGTCTCACTAAAAAAGTTTGATTAGTTGACAAAGTTAGATTGACCAAATCTGATCATGAATGGGCCAGTGCATGATCATGTATGGGCCTAGTTGTTTCCTAGATGCCGCAAGGTGCGCTTCGGTTTGTTTACAATTTCTTTTATGTGCAGCTGAATTGAGTCGACTGTAATTTCAACACGTTAGCGGAAAGTTCAGTTGTTCAATTCAAAAATTTCTAAAGAATAGATATCTCCAAAATGCTCTATCAGAAGGGAGGAAAATGCACTCACAGCTAACCATGCGGGACCGAAATCCATACAGCACCAAAACCCATACACCTGGCTAAATATGTTAAGTTTTATGTATTTGAGTAAATTTTATCGAACAAAAAATACAATAGGGGTATTCACTATGCGCATCGTACGTATGGTAAACATACCAGGGTACATTAGAGTGTAATGGAAGTTTACGAATATACGTATTATCTATTTTGTTTTTACCCTTCTTACAAAGAAGGGTAAACATATCGCTTGGAAAAAATTACTTTCGATCCCGGAGGGCCAAGTGCCATTGACTTAGCTTTGGAACATGTCTGTTTGTGTGTAACGAAATTTTTCTAGGACCTTTTTTCTCGGCAACCACTGATTGGAATTGGACTTAATATCCACCAAATGAAAGGTCCATGGTTCCATAGAACGATATTGAATAGTTATGGAAGCCGTTAACTGATTCTGGAGATATGGACGGAACAAAGTCCGAAAAACACTGATTTTGATATGCTAAGACGTGTTTCTTGGCAGCCACTGAACTGAACTGAAGGCAACAACTACCAAATGAATGGTTTTATGGTTTCATTGAATGAATACTTTTGGAATAAGTCAACTGGTTCTGGAGATATCCATCGAACAAGATCCGTAAAACACGGATTTCAGAAACTAATTCTAACAAAGTTTGGAAATCGTTCAACCCGTTCCGGATACACGGTCGGAACAGTTTACGAAAAACACAGATTTGAGGAACGAATTCTAGACAAAAGTTCTAAGATATTTGTCTCATCAACCACTAAACTGAATTGGACGCCACAACCACCAAATGAAAGGTTTTATTGTTCCACAATTCGAAACCAGTATGCCAATGAAAGTAATTTAGACTGTCCATGACCACACTAGTCACATCCAGACATGTTCTGGCTATCCCCAGTAGCTAGTTTCTGTTAGAAAGAAGGGTCATATCTCGCCATGGGTGGAATAAATCTGTTTTTTTTGTCATGTGTCGATTATGTCAAGAACAAGGCAGTAGCTCATAACATTAAAATAATAAAATTGATTCAATTTACTTTCATAAATTGATCAGATAGGGTAATTTTAAGTTCAATTTCATGAAGTTGCCACTTCCTTAGATCTTCCGGAAGACCAGGTGGCAACTATTATAGTTAATAACCAGATCACGATCCTTAATTTACATAAACAAGCGCCAAGGATCCAAACATTCGTCACTTTCAGATCTGATTCTTGATGTGCACATTTTTATGGATGTTCCAGATATTCCTGATGACCGGCTTGTGATTATCCAAGACATAGATTTATTGCATAATTCACACATTTAGCTTGAGTTCTATGATTTTAGAGCAACTCGCAACATTTAAAGTTCTACTTCTTGAAGTGGTAAATTCTACGGATTTTCTGGATTTTTCAAAAGTCTAATCGTGTCCATTTATTATCCATATTCAATAAACAATTTTCTATTCCAATATTCACTTCAAGAGTGGTTACCACTACGGAAATTTTGCATCTTACGATACGACCTTTTCATAATTCTAACTTCCATGCACTTACTTTCTGTCCTATTATTTAAATAAGTCGTTCGCAGTCTTTTTTCGATTGCGACCCACTTTTAGGAATTATATACGCTCACGACCCCACAGATGTTTAAATGACTAAATATTGTTTAAGACGCAAAACAAGTCATGGCATGTTAACAGCTTGAAACGCCAAAACAGCAAACATATAGAAAGATAAAATAGCAAAAAATGTAAAATTGTGGGAAATACACAAATCAATCGAAAAACGCCCACAAATATGCGACAATTATCTGAAAACACTGAAAAAATTATCGAAACGCATGAGTATTGTAGTATTGAAACTAATATAATATTCATCGTATCCGTATCAGGACTTGCGTATCAAACGGGTCAAGAGAAATTTCATTAAATATCATCACGATTCACTTAACTTGCCAGAATACCCAGCGCGATGTAAACTGATCAATTTGAAAACGTGATCTATTGACAGGCGAAATAGATTTTCCTATGTTGCCTAAACAGCTAAGGATCAACGCTCTTCATCACCAACTTCGAAGTCGACATTTTCTATCCCTTCCCTTACACCGGACAAACCATACCCTGTTTTTTCAACAATGTGTTCAATTCAATATTTCAAGGCAAATTTTTAAATCCAGCATAAGAGCATATCTGTGTTGAAGTAAGTGTGTTTAACTGAGTTACTAATAAGTTTATATGTAGTCTATTTAAATAAAAAGAAAATAAATAAAATAAAATAACGTAGTATTCGAACTTATTAGAAAATCACCTTATAACGTTATAAAACATCCACCTACTTGCAACGCCAGAATGTTAATAAAACCAAAAAAAAAACAAAAAATTGTTAATCCCAAAAAACGCCTTAAAACGCTAAAATGGCTATTAAAAACGTCATTACATCAAAAGATCTGACAATCGCTAAACAAGATTAAAACGGCCCATAATTGCTTTAAAAACACCAAATTGGCCTCGACATCTTATAAACAGCCTGCAAATGACAACTCTCATAATAATCATGAAAGCTTCATTGACGGCCGATCGACAACGGACCAGATCTTCACCGTACGACAAATCCTCCAGAAATGCCGTGAATACCAGGTCCCAACGCATCATTTGTTCATCGACTTTAAGGCGGCATACGACAGTATCGACCGCACAGAGCTATGGAAAATCATGGACGAGAACGGCTTTCCTGGGAAGCTGATCAGACTGATCAAAGCAACGATGGACGGTGTGCAAAACTGCGTAAGGGTTTCGGGTGAACTATCCAGTTCATTCGAATCTCGCCGGGGACTGCGACAAGGTGACGGACTCTCATGCCTACTCTTCAACATTGCTCTAGAAGGTGTAATGCGACGAGCCGGGCTCAACAGCCGGGGTACGATTTTCACGAAATCCGGTCAATTTGTGTGCTTTGCGGACGACATGGACATTATCGCAAGAACATTTGGAACGGTGGCAGAACTATACACCCGCCTGAAACACGAAGCAGCAAAGTTCGGACTGGTGGTGAGTGCGTCAAAAACAAAGTACATGCTAGTAGGCGGAACCGAACATGACAGGATTCGTCTAGGATGTAATGTCACGATAGACGGGGATACTTTCGAGGTAGTGGAGGAATTCGTTTACCTTGGATCCTTAATGACGGCTGACAACAATGTGAGTCGTGAAATACGAAGGCGCATCATCAGTGGAAGTCGTGCCTACTACGGGCTCCAGAAGAAACTACGGTCAAAAAAGATTCACCCCCGCACCAAATGTACCATGTACAGAACGCTAATAAGACTGGTGGTCCTCTATGGACACGAGACATGGACTATGCTCGAGGAGGACCTGCAAGCACTCGGAGTTTTCGAGCGACGTGTGCTAAGGACGATCTTCGGCGGTGTGCAGGAGAACGGTGAGTGGCGGCGAAGAATGAACCACGAGCTCGCTGCACTCTACGGCGAACCCAGCATCCAGAAGGTGGCCAAAGCCGGAAGGATGCGGTGGGCAGGGCATGTTGCAAGAATGCCGGACAACAACCCTGCAAAGTTGGTGTTCGCTACTGATCCGGTTGGCACAAGAAGGCGTGGAGCGCAGAGAGCATGATGGGCGGACCAGGTAGAGCGTGATCTAGCGAGCATTGGGCATGACCGAGGATGGAGAGCGGCAGCCGCAAACCGAGTATTGTGGCGTACTATTGTTGATTATGTCTTATCTTAAATGTGATGTTGTACAAATAAATGTATGTACCAGCTCTTTATTCATTTGATGAACAAACAAACGCGGTGCGAACAAAATTTAAATTCGCAATGTGCCTATTTTCACGGATATTCTTGATATTTTGGATGGCCAGATAATGGTCGTCCACACGGGAAAAAAATCCGATTACATTTTCATGAATAAAAAATCATGAAATGAAAAAAACTTGCCATACCATGAAATCATAACAATGATACATGATTTCATAATGCAGCGGAATCATGGCCGTTACAAGCGTTACCTGGCAAACCGTGTTCACTGCACTACATAGGTCCCAAGTAGCAATTTGAGTTTTATGAGGGTACTGAAGACCATGATTTAGACTTGTAGAATGCTTTAAAACCATGATAAAACTGGCTATGTTACGCCTTTTGCCTTCCATCTTATATAAGAACTGATAGTCTAGTGGTCAAAGTATGGGTTTAACGATCGTAAGGTTCTTGGTTCATATTGGATACATATATTTTATTTTAAAAGCTAAAAGTTAAATTCATGAATTTAGTTCAAGATTTTAAGTCGGATGATTCATGATTTCGGGAATCTTGGGTACGTTACGCAAACATAGCTCGTTATATAATGAATATTATTCACGGTGTATTTTCATAACATGAAAATACGCTATGTCCATAAAATCATGAGTTATTTCTCTCATTTCGAAGATTGGATTTGTTCCCGTGCAGGCTCCGGATCTTGTATATAATTTTCATTGAACACGCGATTTAATAAAATTAAACAATATAATTTGACTTAACCTGCATTTCAGAAATGGAAATATGCATATAATCGTGATATACTTGTAGTAATGTTCTCTTGTACGCCATAATAAACAATTAATATGTTGTTGCTAAGGCAATTACCAAAAAATTCTTTTGCTGTTAATCAGTTTCATGAAAGATAGAACTACGAAAAATCTTCCTTCAGAAGGGAAGCACATACGTTGGTCTCGGCCCATGTGTGTTAAATGGGTGCGATATCGTACGCAGGTGTAGAAGCTGCCTTCCTGTACATTCGAATGCTGTCAATGGATCACAATCGATTTCCGTCGGTGATTGGCACTAGATTGCGGAACAGAGACCAACATTAAATAAAGTAAAGAAGAAAAAAAAAAGAGATGCGAAAATAATGACTAAATAGGGTAAATTGACCGATAAATATGTGGAAGACAAAAACACCAGTTTAATCACGACAACATGTTGATCATGGCAACTATATTCTATTTTTTTCAACGTTTGGACAACTACAACCAAAGTTAGAGCAATGAAAGTGAAAATTCACTGAAAAATCCATACAAACTTCAAATCGTTTGAGCGCCTTTTAACCTTCATCAATATTTACAATTTTTTGCACAGGCTCATATGTTGGGGTTATAAATCGTATTGGAGGATGGCCTATCATAAATTTATATCTTCTTTTTTTTTAATGATGCACCCTAATGTACACGTTCACTTTAAAAAATGGCACTTTATAAAATTGGTCCAACCATAACAATCATTGATGAATGAAAAAGTTTTATGAATTCAAATTATGAGTATAAGTCTTTCATTCGTATTATTAGAATCTAGAACGGTAGACTTTTTCATCGAAAAAATAACGGAAGTCGAACCGTATTTTTTTCGCGATTTGACGGGACGAAATTCACGGGTTGTTCCCGATTTTTTCCCGGTGACTTCAAACTTTCAGCTTTTTCCCGATTTTCATGATGACTGGTTCATTGGTCACCCTGATCAAAACAGGTCTCACAAGAATCCTCTTAAAATTGTGATGTTCCTTATCATTTGATAAATTCTTAGACCTGTCCAAATACGCGCCTTCTGATCAATCAAAATCGGTGTCCTTAATGACTAACACTTATATTTGACCATACATCAGATCCCTGCTTCAAACCTTTTCTAGTTGACAATCTCAAAACCGAGGCTTTTAACCGTCACCAAGAAGAGCTTAGGGCTAGAGTTCGATGTGGTAGATCTTACATCAGTAATGCACCACGACATACATAATGTAATATAATGCAGCCAACTATTCTGTGGTCCTTGCTGTGCACTAGCTTCCTCCGGGAATCTCTCAGATTGCACGCACGGTGCTTCTTAATAGCCTCATTCAACGTCACGAACCGCACCATTCTGTCAGTAGTGTTCCGGTGGTAGTCACGCGTTGATGTTGGTCCCCTGATACAGCATATGCAAACGCTCTACAATCTTTTATCTTTTATGAGATTTTTCTTTTAATTCTACACGTACAACACTTTTCCTAATCCCGTTCCACTACATAGAGGAAGGTTTCTCGACCACCCCCAATCCCCAGCATACGGAAAGAGCTCTTTGTGTGCTGTTCCTTCTGTACACACATACGCACGAATTGTCATCCTTTGAGTCGGACCGAGTTGCTAGCTAAAAACCAAACAGTAAATGAGAAGCGAACTGATGACAACTCGGCAAACGGCAGCGGAGCAGATTGCAATGAGTGGCACTGGTTCCTGTGCGAGATGTGCGACGGATTCCTTTTGTTTGGATCCCACTGTAGCGGCAGCATCATCTTGAACCGTCCACAAGTTGCATTTCCCATTTTGGAGCTCCTCATCACCAGTGCCATTTTCTGTCCCGCTTTGACGTATAGTCCGCCCGGGGTCGCTGTGTCTCACTTGTAGGTTGCAAAACATGTGACAGTGGTGGTGAGCGATTACACCAACACATCTTTGAGTGCATTGGTGACGAATGATGGTGTTTTAATGGTAGAGGCGTGTTTAAAAATAAAAGCAACTTAAGAGAGGCGTGAGAGTGAGCGAGGTGAAAAAATCTCGCTCTCTTTCCCCTCCATAAGCGAAAACCCTACATCACACATATATGGTTGCCCTCGCGTAAGAAATACATACAGATTTCGGCGGCTGCCAAAGGCGCCTCGATCGACACGGAGATTGCTGTCACATATAATTTCCCCCATATCAGGCAAGTCAAACTGGCTCCCCACTCTGCCCGTGGCCACTTCCTTTCCCCGCGCGAAACCCATGCCTGAGGGCAAGTGAAGAGCCTTTTTGTGTGTTTTCCAGGCAAAAACTCCTAGATAATAACTTCATGTGATGTTGCTGGGTCGGGGCAGGTGGATGGGCGCAAGGATTTATGCTGTTGGGATGCCTCTAGGTTTCGCTAGAACTAGCGGTAGCATGGGACAGGGAGATGAATCGCTGCTGCTGTAATCGCACTGCTGTCATCTCAATGTTTGCCTGACTTTGAAGCGACAGCCGCCTGTGCACACTCTGGTAGGGGTCCGGTGGAAGATGGGTGCCCTTGGATGCTGCGGGAGTGCTATAATTGAACATACTCACCAACGGAGCACCGCTGCCACTGCGTGCACCGCGTGTCGGATCATCAACACCGGCCGTGTCGTACCGGGAGAGTTTTTCTATGAGCGCTCTCTTCGCGCCTACTTATCGTGCCGTTGTCATCTCGCCATGGCAGCGGTGGAGTAACCCCCGCACTATTCGTAGTCATCGTATAGAGTCGTCGTCGTCGTGATCGTCGTAGTGTCGTCGAATGTCGTCGATGCCTCGGTGAAGAGCCGTGAGTACGAGGAGAATCTTTTTCCGTTGTTCCTGCGTTTTGTCGGTCGCCTCAGCCGTCGCTAAAATTTCTCAACGCGGAGGGCAGATTGCGACTCGTTGACTGGACTGTTGTGGTGCGGATTCCCGCGCGCCTTTGCACTCTTTCTCTCGTGACATAAGCGCGCAAAAATAATAATAATAATAACAACAATACCAAACACAGCAATAACACACGAGTAGCAACAAAAAACCAACAGCATAAGCAACACATTTTAACACATAAGCCGCTGCTACTCGCCTGAAATGTATGAAAATCTTTTTCACTTCAACCTTACACCAACGGTGGCGCGTTGAACAGTTCGCAGTTTGTGTGTGAAATTCATTCGGCGCGTCGTCAATTTCGCGTCGCTCGTCGCCTCGGTGGTGAGATTTTTGGTTTTGTTGGCCACGCGCGGACTTTGTCCCCCCCAAAGGAAGAAAAACAAAACATTTCACTGGGAGTTCAGTCAGTGTCAGCTTTGCAGTGCCAGTTGGAGTCGTGATATATTTTGTGCGAGTGGGAAATCGCATCCCCGGAACCTCACCATGGTGCTTCAGGAAAAATCTGATACCGATCGTATGGTCACGATTTAGTGTTTACCAAGGGTCTAGTTTTAATTAACCTCTACGGATGCATGCGAGAGCACCAGAAGGAACCGTTGAGTGAAGTAATCAAAAATGGAGCTGAAAACTTGCCAGTAAGCGAAGGAAGCAGGGAAAAGTAAACGAAGATGAAGTTTTCTAAATAAGAACTGCACCAGTCAGTGTGCGTGAATGTGACTGCAGGAGGCGAAAACCTAGTGAAAGAGTAAATATAATCCATCGGGATTGTCGTGTAGTGATGGTTTTCAATGCTTGGGTTATTACCCCAATAATTCCTCCGAAAGCATTGAAACTATTCATTGAAGCAGATTCCAATTGAAAGGCGGATTTTAATTTGGAGGGCAAGAATCGAACAAAACATGCTTCTTTGGATAGGAACAAGATTAAATCACCATTAACTTAATAACAAACAATTCAACAATTTCAATGTGTTCAAACGATATTTACCTTCCAGTAAAATCTTATTTCGATAATGATTTTAAAACATGATTTTTAGTTTGAAAGTTTACAATAGAAAAGATTATTTCAAAATAATGCAAGTCTTTTTGAAATAAAATTATCGAAATGAATTTCTACAACGTTGCAATTTAAAAGAAACGTTTTTAAAAATGATGAAGCTTACTGCAAAACAACCGGAAACGCTAAAAGTATAAACATTACAAAACATTACAAAACAGATGCAAAAAAATTACAATCAATAAAATCATGAACATGAGCAATGACTATTGAAAGGTGGGAGCTCAATAACAAAAACCTGGATTAGCGGGAAAAAGTCGAGATTTAACCGGTAAAACAAAGTCCGGAATTCGGAAAATCCTCAAGAAAACTAGTTTTGATTCAAAAATTTCTGAATTTCTATCAAATCCGATGTCATCGTTTATTTTTATAAACAGGTCAAAAGTAGTCATTTAGATCAATTTCGTAAGATCGTTGCTCGTTGCTATAAGATGAAAAAAAAATCTAAGTATAGTTTAGCAATTGTACTACACATTTTTCGTAGTTTTCATGAAATGATTCGAATCAATTGGATATATGTATGGTTCGAAGATGATGGCAAACTGCCTTGTTTATCACAGAATTGAACTGACAGGTGAGCGTTCCATTACAAATTTCATAGTCGTTTTCAAGTAAACTAACTTTGTAACAGGTTAGCGACTCAATCAATTATCTTTTGCTCCATCCCTTTAAGCATAATTTAAAATTTGATATTGGTACTGATATGGAAGAACGTTCTAGTTATGTTTTAGCAGATTTAATTAATTCAAATGGGGAGAGTCGGAGACAAAACTGACTCATTTGCTGATCTATATCGTTCAGTCTTGAATCTATCATTTTCTAGTTTGAACTTGATGAGAAAGATTATCATATTCTTTCAGTTTCTCGCCAGTTTCTCGCTGTTAGTTCCGAGTCTATATGAAGTAGGATTGTTTAACCCGTATTTTTTTTTCGGTAATACAGTGCCATCCTGTAATTGCGGGAATTTTATAAACAATGTATAATATTTATTATTTCCATTAGAACAATTAGAAGGATTAAGTTTATTATGATATACTCTAATAAACTTCAAGTATCATAATAAATCAATCAAACAATGTTACGGTTTTAGGTTATTCAGATATCTTCATTTTAAATTTATGTATGTGTTGTATTTTGCAATTTGAGGAGTCCCAAAAGGACGGAATTGCTAATAAAAGTGTGTTTTGACGTTGTATCGTATTGGTGACTTCTGCGCACTTTTCCTTATGAACCAAAAAATAAGTGCGCCGAAGAAACCAATCGGTTTGAACGTAAAATCTCACTTTTATTTGTACTTCTAATTGAGCTTAGAATGCGCAATGCACAATATTTTAATCTAAAACAGCGAGCATATTGATGTTCTTAGTATTTTACAGATTGAAGTTAATCTGATATTTTATAGCAATGATATTTTTTGTAACTCAAAACATAGTTTGTAGTTTTATAAAATAGCTTGGGCTACAAATGAGCACAATTTGGACTGTTGAAAGTCTAGCATCAATATTTGGTGAGATTATATGCATAATAGCTTATTCCGCCAAAGTGATGTTATGAATCCAAAAAGGGCTTATTCAGCTTTAAATTAGCTTGATGCAAATATTATTTTCATGTTTTGTTCGACATCATCAAAATAGGTCGAGGGGAGGGGGAGCTAGTATTTGTATCTTTTCTTGCAAGACTCCTTTAAATTTACGCTGATAGTTTTGCAAATATCAATTATCACAGCTGATCGCACACTATGTTTTTTTAACAGAATCTCAATTTTTATTGCCGAGATTCTCACAGCCAAGTGCTCAGCAATGATATCGCACAATAAACGAATGCTGGTAATCTCGGTTTAGAAAAAGATGACAGATGATTCGTTTTGTTGAAAATCTTAGCAGGGTCAATCTAAAATCTCGGCACAAAATGTAAACAATCAACATTAATTTTACTGATACTTAAGCTTTATGAAAAAAATAATCATATATTAGTGAAGTAATGAACTAGGGTTGTTAGCGGAATGCTTTAAATAAAACAGCAAAAAAAATTATCTTCCATTTAATTCCACTTAATTAATATTGATGGATACCAGACAGATACGTATTTCGACTAAAAAACTATTTTGTCACACGTACACGTACTGACAGATCTCATCCAACACTCTAACATTATCTAAGAGATGATGAGTGTTGGAACTACTGTGATGCGTCAGATTAGAAATATAATTTGATCAGACCCCGGCGTAGTGGTTAGCATCCATACCTCTCACGCCAAAGTCACGAGTTCAAATCTGACCACCGGACAAGTCACGAATGACCCAAGAGCGTTAAAGTGACCTTTAATAAAAAAAAAATTATCAGAAAGAGATGTATACAGTATATCGCAAAATTGAGCGTACATTTGGAACATTTTTTGAAAAAATCTGATATTTTTTTAAATCTTTGCTGGTGGTTAAACAGATGTTTATTGATTTATCGTTTTAGTTTTGGACTTTATTGGAATAAGCTATATGAAGCATGATTCAACTTTTTTACCTAGAGGAAGAATTTTAGTAAAATTAGTGGAATAAGAAATATTTTTATTATGACTAAAAATAATTTAAAAAAAGTTTAGTTCATAACATTTCAAGATATTAAGGTATTTCAAGGAAGGTGTTTTCTCATATAACTCTTACTTTTTACAAACGCAACCAAATAAGCCCAGCACTGTACATTGATGAATTTTTGATGGTTCAGCAGCCATACATTCAGAAACGTAGGGTAGAGAACTACTTCGGCCTAATCACCCATGTTGGGCCTATCGAGCAGAAAACTTCAGTTAAATCCATGATTTCAGAGTTAAAAAGTCAATTAATCGTTTGGTACGATACTTTTATTAATAAGCTACGGAACGAAGTCAATGAGAACGCGTGATATGAAGGTTTGCACCCATTATTCCCAAAAACAAAAGGAGTGCTCCGACCGAATCAATTTTTACCTTCATCCGATAGGCCGAAGTGAATTCATTAGCGTTTCAATGGCATTTCAATGCGTTAGGCCGAGTTTAGAATCCATAGGCCGAATTTGGCGTCAAGAAGCAGTGTTAGACTTTTTACAATATCTCAACAATTTGTTTCTCTTTATCAAATCTTACGGTACGTTTGGTGCTAAACTACGCAAGATTAAAAAAGACTAAGTGCGAGCCTTGCTTAATAGGCCGGAGATGGGGTAGTTATCCCTTTCTCTTTAAATTGTGCTTTTAAAGCTGTTTTTTTCTAAAATTAAAATTATCTGCACGGTCAACTTTGAGATATACTGTACATAAAATAAGCTACGGTATAATACGTGCATTTGATCTGTTGGAGATTTAATAAAGTAATGACCAAATTTTGTTAGCGCCCTCGGAGATTTAATAAAGTAATGACCCAATTTTGTCAGCGCCCTTTTTGAAAATATTTTCTAATATTCTACGAAATACATGCGCTTTTTCAGTGATATGATTGCACCAAAGTATACCATGAACCATGTTGATGATGAATGAGAAAGATGATAAAGGTCTGATAAAGGTTACATGCAAATAATTTGATCTTTACCGCTTGAATGGCAGAAAACTAGAAAACAATAAACGAACAAATGAAAAGTGATAAATTTTAATCAAATGTTTGCAATTCAATATTCAACGATTTTTAAAAAAAATTGCAATTTTTCTAATATGATGCAAGGGGGGAGGGAGGATTAACATAAATTGTTACATTGTCTTAAAATGGGTGGGGAGAGATGGTATAAAAATCGCACAAAATCCCTTGCATAATTTGTGGATGACCCCATAACGCAGGAAGTTATCTTTGCAAACCTAGTGACTGAAAGTCACGCTGATAAATAAAAGAAAAAAAAACCTTTCCAAACCCGAACAGGGTTATTTCCATTCATTTCGCATACCAAAAAATGTTTTTGTGTCACTTTTCAACAATGTTTTAAATAACATAATAGCATACTTTTCATAACTAAAATATCAGTGTTTAAAAGTACTACACAGTCTAAAAAAGTAGTGTAAATTTCCTTTACTATGATGCACATAAGCGTCATATATGATACAAGTTTACATCTGAGGGAGAGACGGCTGCTGTCACGAACTGTTATTGGAAGCCAATAAATTTTATGATGCTTTTCTTACAGTTGAACAGGAATACACAAGGCGGTATTGAATTTGTGCGCAAATTAATTTATGACAAACTGTCGTTTCCAGCTATTTTATTCAATGGAACGTCATTTCTTTTTAATTCATTCGAAATAAACACAAATCAAAATTTTAAAGATATTATTAATATTAATCAAGGTCAAACCATTTGTTTTGTCAAAACATCTAGTGGCATAGTAAAATACCAAACAGAAAAGTACAGTTTCTCACTGCACACTGAATAATCTCAAATAATCACTACACGCTCAAAACAAAACACACTATTTTGCTGCGCCTGTTTTGATTTGATTTCATTGGCACAAATTTTCATGACAAGAAGAACAAGTATACAATGAATTCCGTGTGTGCTATCTGCTTCTCCCTCCCAGGTTTACATTATAGAGCGTGTAAATTTATGAGACATGTCATGAAACATTCCATATATTGTATGCAACTGTTCATCTTTGCAAGTAATACTTCTTGCAAGTTGCTAGTTTACGTGAAAAGAAGTTTACATTCATGAATAATGAATATGATGGCGGATGACAAACAACCAATGACGAAACGGAATGCGGTACATGAGATTACGGATATTAGCGAAAATAATTTTTACCTTGATTCTCGGCACCCAGTTTTTTTTAAATTTCATATAAGAACATCAATATGAAATTTCAGATTGAATTGGTACTCCATCTCAGTTGAAATTGTTGTTTTGCTCACTTTTCAGTAAATTAGGCAAATTTCATGTTTTCTCGGTAATATTTATTGCAGAGCTCAAGAATTATCTATAAATGTGTAGTAAGTAGCAACAGCAGAAGGAACTGAGAAGTAAGTTCGATCCTCAAAGATAGCTCATCGACGTGTCTCTTAGAACCCTTGTAAGTATTACGCTTAGAAACAATTAGCTCCCATCCCAAGTAACCAAATACGCTTTTTGAAATATAAAATTAATATAGGGATTCCAAACTTTAAATGCTCATCTTCAAAGCAAGAACATCCTGGAGGTGGCTTGATTCAATTCCCGATCCGGTCTAAGAATTTTTCGGGTTGGAAAATTTATCGACTTTCCTGACTTGGCTTAACTTTCTCATTCATCAGAAATGTTCGCAAATGTTTGCTCCTCATCCGTAATTCTGTATGCCTCAGTAGTCTCTGTGCTCAAAATCAGCTCATTAGCTCAACAAAGGTTGACCATAGTTAAAAAAAATAGCCAAAAAGCCATTTTTTCACAAATTTGCTTCGTGCAAATAAGTTTTCTTAGTACCTCCACTAATTGGTACATCCACCCAAACAAATTATTGAAAAGTTTCGGAATGTTAAACAAATTTCAAATTGAAAGAAGCATTTACATTTTTTATGATACATTTTCATTGGTTATTTTATTGGTTAGAATCATGATTTAAAAAACCGGGACATTTTTAAATTATTGACCCAGAAATCCAAATATTAGAAAACCCTTATTCAGATTTTTGTTTTTTTTTTGCATCTTATAAATATTTATTGGTTGCTTTTTGGTTTTAGAATTTATTGCCGGAATCAATTTGATACTGATTTGGATAGAAATTGAATTTGCTCAAAATCTAACCTAATAGAACTTAATTAAAAGCTCATGATTTTGCAGTTTGATGGAATTACTTTTTGAATAATGATAGTTTAACAGATATTTTGTATAAGATAAAATATTAAATAACATTTACATGTTACAACATTCTAGAATAAACCATGCTGTTAAAATAAAACTTCAAAATGATAACAACAAACTGAGCTTTGATGAATTTACAACTCTTTCCTAGCTAGGAAGATTTTTTCGTAAGAGTATTCAAAACGATCTTTTTTCTCGCCAGTAAGTCAAAAGTTCAATCCAGCAATGGGTCAAAAGTTTGCAAATTTAATGGCAGTGCCCAGGTATTGTGTTAACTTGGTGACCTCATATGTGGGTTGACTTGTATCAAACAGTGTTGAATTTATAATTTAAGAGTTGATTATGTTAACGGAGCGAGTTTTGAGTTGAAGGTGCAATTATATCAAATCCTTCTTGATTCACTATTGTTCTTCGCAAAAATATCCCACATTCCATTCGATTTGCATTTGATATCATTTGTATATCTAAATTTTATGAAACTCAACATATAGTAAGTGTGTTAATCAACAATTAAGCTTAATTATCCGATTCCGATGCATCTGACATAGATAGACATTTTTATACTGCCTAACTTGTCTTGATGTCTTGATTTTACTTTTATTATTCTTCGTTTTTGTACTACGAAGGGATGTTTGCAGATAAACTTTTCTTTTATTACCTCAACTAATGTTTTGGACCAACAATCATTTGCAGACTCCGAATTTGCTTCAGTCCAACTGGGATGTTTCTAAAAACATACAATGGTACTAAAAGGATGAATTCCCGACTGAATTTTAGATCGAATACCTTGATCAGATTTCTGCAACCAATCTCTACTAAAGAGATTTTTGTGCCCAACTTCCATTCAACGTTCCATCCATTTTATGATAGGTTTATACTTTACCTAGCGATGTCAGCAACAGTGACACGTAGTCTAATAGATCCAGTAGTCGACATTTACTACAAAAACGCGAGAGATTTACACAAAATTTATTCCTTTTGAAAAACCGCGGTCTTCCATTATCAAAATAAATTTAGTTTAGAAGTCTTGTGTTTCAAGCATTCCAAGAGGGGATTACTTAGCAAATGACGAATAGAATTCCTTGGGCGTCCCTTAGCTCAGTTGGTATCAAAGCAAGATCATGCTGAGGATGGCTGGTTTCGATTCCATATATGTCCTAGGAACTCTTCGGGTTGGAATAATTCTCGATTTCCCTGGACATAGACTATGATTGTACTTGTCACACAATTATACTAATGCAAAATCGAATGCTCTCAATCAATAAATAATTGTTGAAGTGCATCAATAACACTGCACCTGAGAGCTTGTAATAAGCTTGAAATGCAAAGAAAAATAATAAGAAGAAGACGAAGATGAATATAATTCTTAGAGTAGTAGCAGTAGTTTTGAGTAAAATTCCTGATCTGATTTTTTTAAAGTGAAATAGAAAAAAAATAATAATGAAATTTTGTGAAGAAGAACTCCAAGGAAACTTTGAAGATGATTCTGAAGAATTGAAAGAGATTCTGAATCTGAGTATACTTTCAAGGGAATTTAAAGACATGTTCTAAGGAAGCAGAATAAAAAAAAACTTCTAGGAGCTTGACAGAGAACGTTTTAAAGAGAAATTATATGAGTATCTTAGTAAATCTAAAAAGGGATCCTATGTGAATTTTGTAAGATAACTAGGGAGTTCATAGGAGAATTCAGAGAAGAACTCTAGGTTCTGAGCAGAATTCAATGGTAATTGTAAGAAGATGGATGTTTACCAATGTTTTGTAAAGGAATTCTGAGAAATATTCCAAGCTAATTTTACAAAAAAATTCATGCTAGTGATTGCAAGAACGATTAAGCATTGGAAAACAGTTGTAAAGTGAATTCAAAGAGTTTTCCTGGGAAAATTCCTAAATCATAAGATCATTTTATATTGGAATCCCAAGATTAATCTTGTTAAACCTTAACAGGAACTCTGAGAATGAGGCGATGATTCAAAATAAATTTTAGAAAAAAAAAACATTAAAAAGAAACGGAATTATAAATGTATATCAGACAAAGATATAAATCCAAAGTGAGAGATCAAACAATTTTTAAGAATTTGCGGCTTGAATTGGACATCCTGGGCTCAGCTGAGATTTTGAATTTAGAAATACATACATGGGTCATTCCATCTCAAGTGACTGAACAGTTTCATCGACCCTCCTGAAAATTGGTGGGTATATTAATTGTAATCCAAAACTAATAAATCCAAAATTTCGAGCAAATAAATAAACAAACGACATTAGGTGCTCTTTTTGAATCACTTGTTTACAGTGTTGCCAAATATGCAATCGTTTCTTTTGAAAACATTAAATGCAAGTATCTGAAAATGTGCCCATTTTATTAATAATTTTGATGGCGCCAATGCATTCATCATACTTGTTTACATAAGAATCACTTATTAAGAAAAAAAAAACTATACATATATACGTTTTGTTTAGAAGATATTGAATTTTTAAGATTACGAGTTTTTAAAAATGAGCCATTACACCAAGAAACTTCGACATAGATTGTTAGTATATTCTTGAAAGTTGTTCAAAACGATCAAATCTGTAAGTTTCCCGAAGAACTGAACCTTTTGTCATATTTTGTTCTACTGTGTTGCCAACTTTCGGTTTTTATGAATATGAGTTTATGCAACCCTTCAAACCACATAAAAAAATCTAAAATGATATCAATGGTAACCCCGGGGAAGCGGTTAGTTTCTGATTTGAAGCCATCATGCGACATCTCAAATCACATGAGAATTCAGACACTAGATCAATGGTAGTCATATCAAGTGCCAAAGACCATATTGGAAACATGCGGAAATGTTCCGCAAAAAAAAAAAAAAAAAATCACACGAGAATTTGACAAGATAGGGTTACGGTATGTAATGTGGGTCTAGTCCTTTCATTCGGCCTATCACGCAAATAAATAATTAATTAAGGAATATTACACAAAAAATAAGGAAAATATTGATCACTGATGATTGATAAATGTGTACCACACACAAATCAATTTATATCACAACATTTCAATACATTTTCAGCTCTCGTAAGTAATAAAACTGGTTGAGAATATCACTCTGTTCGGAGTTTTTAGCCGCCATGACTTCTAAGGTTAAGATGGGAAGGTTGCACTGACGATCATCAAATGGCCTGATTATGGCATTTATTGAATGGAATTACCTGATAATACACACTAGACGTAAAACTCACAGTTACTGTTTGAATATTTTATGTTTATTTTAATTGTTTAACAACGTTTTCACAAGTAAATCATGGACCCAACTTTAGGGACACATTTCTTTTCTATGTTCCTAACTTTGGCCCATGAAATTCATTTGACAGCATATAGCAATAAGAGTAACGTCAACAATGTGGTTTGCATTTGGATGATAAGGAACGAACAGGAAGGGAGATTTTTTCTGCCAAATCTGTATAATGAACATCACAATGTTTTGATTTAGATATTCTGCGGTCGAAAGACGATAAGCGAAATTTTTAATTTTTAATTTTTAACTTGAGTGATTTAATGTAGTTTTCGTAAAATTTTCTCTAAGAAATGTTTTGAGGAATGAAGAGTATTAAGTTAACAGTGATAGTGATAAAAAAAAATACATAAGAAAACGTTACCAAGAGCGTTTTTTTTGAGAATCAAACAGGATAGGACGAAGTTGCATCCATAAATAGACCCAATTTGGGGACAATAGACCGATATTACATACATTTCCCTGGTGAGTTTTTGTCTTAAAAAAAGTAAGTTTTTCAACTTTTTGCGGTTCCTGATAGCAAACGACATGATAAGCATATCTAAGCATACCATTTAGCAGTAGAATATCGTTTGCAGGTAAATTAATTGATGAGTTATGATTAAAAACGTAATCTATGGCTGCATATTAGACCGAGGTTAGGGACGTATACCCTATCAAATAAAGTACTCGTGACCACGCTGGATACATCTGGACGTGATCGGGGTACCCCCGGGAATTGTCAAGTTTTTGACTTGGACCAAAACTCATATGCGATATCTCAGTTTTCAGACAATGAATTTGGCAGATTTATATATAAAATTTCTAGCATCTATCAAGTATCAGTAAAGGCACATTATTTCCAAGTCAGAGTCGTGGAAATCTTTCGGATGGAAATTTTCTAGACTTTCCTGAGATAGTGCTTTCCATACAATATTAAAATTTGTGCATTGGTTGGCATACAAAGCTCTCAATTAAGAACTGTGGAAGTGCATCAAGAACACCAAGTTGAGAGGCAGCAAAATTTGCAAAAGAAGTGTAAAAATCTAGAAGAAGAAGACACTTCTGTCAGTAGAATTTATCAAACATATTAATTCCAAAAGAATGATTATCAGGAAAACTCAGAGGCTTGCACTGGATATTTCGAAGTGTTTTGAATAATTTCACAGCATTTAAGGATTCGTAAGGATGTAATTTATGATGGTTAGTTTATTTTTCTTCTGTTTTCTCACGAAGAACAGACCAACACACTGAAAAAAAGATCACCGAAGTCAAAAAAAATTTACCGGTTTTTTTAACAGCTGATGAAATCGATAAATTTAGTGATCTTCACATTTATACGTGATACGAATTTTAACATATTTTATTTTTCATCATTAAATGGGGTTTACTGAACAAAGTCTGTACACATTCGGAATAAATTTTCAAATTTATGATTTCGCTGGTTTTTAAATTTTCACCGAACTCATCCGTTGTTCAAAAATGTCCGATCAGTGGAGGCTAGATTAGTGTACAACAAACACTTTAGAGCCACAAATAAGCATATATATCGAATAATTGCTGTAACAGTGCACACTGATGAATAAAGCTGGATGATAAATTATGTGGTGAAAGAAATCTTGATGATCGATCGATTCATGTTTATTCCGATATAAGCAATCTATTTATTAAAAGCTTCATAAACTTGAAATTGCGTTCAGATTTGATAGCTGACATATAATTTTATTTTGAACATGTGTAATTTACACACAAATCGACGCTGTAATTCGACTGTCCTAATCCACTATGAATCCGTGTTTTGCTTAGTAAATACTTTATAAACGATGCATGGATTCATCAATCGAAAAGACTGGTTCAGTCTAGCAACAAGACGCTATCGGTAGCTTAGTGGTACCGTTTCCCCTTACTGACACCCTTTTGTATGTGTCCCAAGGTTGCACCAATAATGATGATGATTATGATGGTACCCCTACAAAGATATGAGCTAGACGATTTATCTTTAAGATAATTAATTATGACATCCTAACCAGATTACCAAACAAAACGAACTGGTTACAATTACAGAAATAAATTCTCTTAAGCATTTTCAGTTGCTTCACAGCGATATAAATGTGAAAAAGCTTCAGCGGGGGTTCATGAGTTGATGGTTCGATCGGTAGGGTCCAGGTGTGGAAGCTGCCTCACTGGCGTCGGTAGCATTGGTGCTCAGCACGGAAAACAAGATCGACAGAAAACAAATCAAGGAAAAAAAGCTTCGGCGTTCACCCTTTTGCCCACCCAAAATATTCACAAGCATTCCCAGCAATCAACAGTTCATGAATAATCAAAAAAAAAAAAAAAGAAACGTCCTATTGGACCTGCCACCCCGCAATCTGAAGCTATCGTAATTTTCAACAATGTCAGGAATGATCATGAGCCCCCGACTTTCGGCCAGAAAACTTACCACTAATTAAACGCATATTCCAAAGTTCAATTTGATTTTTAAAATGTTACATTAAGTCCTTTATGTTAATAAGCGCGCGAGGCCCAAACCTTTGAAGACTACTCACAATTACTTTTTAAATTAAATACTAATATTATGAAGAACTTTGGGTGTGTTGGTTTATTTCCTATTAGGTCCGTTATCTTTTGACAGATACGCGTATTTCGTCTACTACTTGCAGACTTCATCAGTGCCAAGTGCTCAACACCACTGAAAAATCCATCTTTAAAGATGGATTCTTCAGTGGTGTTGAGTACTTGGCACTGATGAAGTCTGCAAGTAGTAGACGAAATACGCGTATATGTCAAAAGATAAGCAAATATAACGGTATTAAAAGAAAGTAAACCAACACACTCAAAGCTCTTCATAAAAGGAATTCCGTTAAGAGGTTAGTCAAATTTAAAAGATTAACCTAAATTTAGTTTTCAACGGGTAGAGCCATGCTACGACGTGTAATTTTAAGTAGCATGCTAAAGAGTTTCGAGTATCTGTTTCTTATTAAGCAATGTTGATGGATTGTGTTTAAATATTTCTAAACTTTCTACTACGTCTAGTTTCCAACGCGAAGATACACTCCGCAGGAGTCATGTCATGTCAAATTGTGCCCCTTTGTAAAGATATGTTCTGCAATCTTGGATTTAAATTCGCAACTGTCAAAAGATAAGCAATTATCAAAGAATTAAAAAGACATAAATCCACACACTCAAAAGCTCTTCATAAAAGTATTCCGTGATGAGGTTCGACAACATTGAAAGATTACTAATATTAAACCAAATATCAAAAATTTATAATCACTTTCGTGGCAAATAAAATAGTTTTTACAGTGCTACAATAATTATGATCACATGTTTTACTTGTAAGTTACAAGAAGAGTTTACAAACTATGTCTTTGACACTAAAATCTATCAATTCTGCTTTATAAGTGTCGTAATCAACGATTAAATTAAATTTGGACGCCAACACTTCAAATGTCAAATCAGATCCCTGAGGTTTCCCTTTTAAATGGGCTTTTAGGAATTCTTTATCCTAACCCCAAGTTAACGAGGCGTCCATAGATTGTAAATATTGTAGAAGGATTTGTATATGTTCATGAGTTCATATAAAATAAATGGTTTTTAAGAACCTCGAACAAAAAGTGGTTGGTTTCAGCGAGAATTGCTAAGCTCTGGAGGCCCTTTTATCGGAAATTGCTGAAACTTCTGGAATGCCCATAGTATATGGTAGTTCCTAGAAATCTTGAAAGTACAAGAGTTTCCGGTGTAACGGTAGTATCTTCAAATCGAAGAATTTCCGCAGCTTTATGGGATGCCCGAGGTAATTTTTTTTTTTTTTAAATACTTTATTATAGAGATTTTTAGCCATAGGCTAGTTCATCTCTTAACACAAGCTAATGTAAGCATGTTCAATTAATGAGACTGAACCTATTGATCTCCGAGATCGGTTTGAGAGCACTTTGTGGTTATAATAAATTATAATATAAGAATAAATGTGGGGTTTTGGCATGCAGAAGGACTCTGGAAGATAATGGGTCCTCAAAATCTCAAATTCATTATTTTTCCACAATTTCATTCCAAAACATTGCGCAGCTCCAAAATCGGTTTCATCGAAGTTGGTAATCTTGCGTTCATTAATTAAGTCACACAAAATTTGCTAAACATTAATACATATTGTTATAATGACTCCACCCCCTTGAAAATTATGGCAGGTCATCTGGTTGTAGATTTAAAACCAACATATGATCGTTTATTTATTTAAGAATAATTTTTATAAAAAATGTTTTACATTCAGAAAAGTAGGTATGAATGTGCGTAAATACAAATTTCAAAAATGGTTTTCTCTTCAGTCAGTACTTCAGATTGCAAAAAGCTCTCGTTGATATTTTCCTTTTATTATTTCATACAAAACGACGACCGCTTTTTCCAAACTGAAGGGATATCTCACAGAAAACCTTTTTTGTAATTTTAATTAACTCACTAGGTCGCTTTCACCTCAAGAACTGGTATTAATTTTAGAATGACAGACATAAATAGATCTCTATTTTATCGACGATCTAAAAGACAAAACATCAAAATAATGCTATAGGGCAAAGTTCAAGTGGTAAGATACTTCATTTTAAACTGCTCAAATGATGTGATCCATTCCAAAGGCATCTCAATTTCTAGAAGAATTTCGAATTTTATGATGCATTTTGAGGAGCATTTATAATAAGAATTTAAGCGAATTTTAATCAGATTATGTTGGATGAAGCTTATGTCAACTCTTTGAATAATCAAAAAAAATCGAAGAAAATCTTAGCATGAATTCCACAAATATGTTGGAGTGTTCTGTAGAGAATGTCTGTACTTTTATGTAGAAATTAAGGAACTCTCACAGAGAATCTTATATTTATTCTGATAGTAACGCTGTGAAGGGTAATTATTCTAAAGTTAATTCTTAAGAACATTCCAATAATAATTTATAAAGGTAGTTAAAACAGATACAAATTTTAGTAGTCTTTGAAATGCCCCATTTTACCCATTGATCCCTTTGGATAAATCGCATTTGACTTAATCATAATTTAAATGTATATGGCACAATCTGGAAAATTTCCAAAGATCTGGAAATAACGGGGGAAAAACCAGACAATTGTTAATCGAGATTTCCTGGTATTCGATTTAAAACAACTTACACAATAAGAACAATTCATGTAAATTTTGGTGCTCTGAGACTGTCGAGATAAATGACTGAACCAAGTCCACATATGAATAGCACATCGAGTTATGGAGATTTTCCTGTGGTCACCTTAACCAATTTTGTAGTCCTCTGTGACTTATCCAGGGATGACATTCAAACCTAAGACTGCCAGCGTGAGTTGTCATTGATCCTGTCCGAATTCTAAGGTTTACTAACATCGACATATTTTTCTATGAATTAAAATACTTTTCAGAATTCGCCAGAAAAAAAAAATCCAGGTGGTTAGTAAATCAAATCAACATACTTTTGTCAATTTATCTTAAAGACAATTTTGATATCAGTAAAATTCTAAGTTGTGGAATAAAATATGATGGATAATGTTTGTTTTTCTGAATGAGAAATATTGTTTTATCCGATTTCGTTAACGAAATCCTAATTTTCGCTATATATTTTTTATAACGCAATCAAATGCGATGCCACGTTTGAGCTTAGTCCTCCTCCCTTATATATCACAAATTGCCCGGGTTTTTCGAATCCTTTCCCCCTAACTGCGTGATGTAATTTATGGATGGCTCCCTTTAAAGATGTTGGGTCGAAATCATAACTAAGATTAAATTTCATTACACCGAATGATTTATTTATTATTTTATTTATTTTAATAGCTCTTTAAACAAGTTTGCGATGCAAAAATGTGTTAAATTGCTAGTAAACCGAACATATTATTAAACTGCATCTGACTGGCTTGGAAACTAAATCTTGAACACTTTGAAATTGTTTCACACGCAAGACGTGTTTGTTTTATCAACCATTGTTGCCTGCTCACAATAATTCTACTTCCACCCTAGCTGACGGTTCGATAACGCAAAAAAAAAAATCCAATCAATAGCGAAGAGAAATTCCTCGCTTCCATCCTGGGAACAATGAAACTGCCATCGGTCTTGGAAGGAAATGTGCTGTAAGAAGATATCGAACAATAAATTTTCCTAGAAGAAGAAATTCCCGTTCGTCCGCGCGCTTTCAGCAGAAAGTGGAGTGTTGTGCTGTGTTGTAACAGAAGTTGTGAAGAGATAGACAAAAAATCAATAAAGCCCGAAATTGTTTTCGGACAAATTCAGCTCAACTGAAGCGAAAAACTCACATACATTTTTTTTCTGCCACTGGTTGTTTGGGTAGAGCTAGCCCGCAGGACGACCAAGGCAGAGCACAGCAAAGCAGGGAAGAGAAAGTCCTGACGAAGAAGAAAAAGTATCGAAGCGATATCCTTACGCACGCACGGAGAGAAAAATCACAGCTTCGAGTGTAATAATGAATTTGGTAAATTTTACGCCAATCTGTGGGTGTGGGTTATGCTACTAGTGCTTCTGACGCTGCTGCTGCTGATGTCAAAGTCTACAACTCCCACCCGGCGGTCGATTGTGGGTGGCAGTGGGTAGAAAATCAACGTTGTGGAGGTGGTGAAATGTAAGTGTCGATTCCACCACTGTATCGCACCACAGTCAGTGCCTGGTGTGACGAAGAGGGGGAGGAGAAGATCGGATCGTGAGTGTGAATGTGCCCCATTCGTCGTGGTGAGAGTGTAAAAAATCCTCTAATAACTTTATAGGCAAGCGAAACGAGTGGAGGAAGTATTGTCACAGGGACGAACCATACAGATACAGCAGAACTGAGCACAGACACATGGACAGAAATGGCGAGACTGACAAAGACGAAGCGCCAAACAAAAGTGTCTCTATTGCGCATAAATTGTAAGCATATTTCTTGTCGTCATCGTCGTTGAGTTATTTTTTGCACCCATCATTGAAGTACGAGAACATCGGAAGTTTGTTGTTTGTTGGTGTGAGATAATATAAAATTACATTTCACCCGAACCGGTGTGAGTGTGTCAACTGCGGTGCAACACCACGCGAGAGAATAAATAAGAGCATAAGCATAAAAGAGTATTCCAAACCACGCACACACATAGAGTTGTGCAAATTATCCAAGAGGGGGAGACATAGAAAGAATAATAAACAACAGTGGTAAAAGAAAATAAATAACTGCTTGAATGCACACATACAAGGAAGTGCTTCGAGTGAAGCAGAGAAGAAGCTCTGGGGAGAGTGCATGAGAGCAAAGAGCCGAAAAGAATACTACCAGTAGTAAGGGAAAAAAAAGTCAAAGACTTCTTTATTAATCAGAATCACCCCCACCTTCCTTGGAGACCGCTGTTCACACCACACACTAATCCAACGACACTGTACACAGAAAGGTCGTCGTCGTAGCTCCGGATCCTCAAGACCGGTTTTTGTCCTCTTCTTGGCGACGACGACTTCACACAACAGTTTTTGCCTCTAATCCGATGTTAGTGTACCGATTGGCTACGACACACCAATCCGCGACGATTATCACACAAAATAGAGGGAGTGGCCTGACCGTTCAGAGCCCCGCATCCGAGAGAGTGTGTGTGCGAGTGTGAGCGAGAGGCTAGAGGGGTGCGGTCGACACCAGCTCAACACGAAAGGTGTGATTACAGACACCAAAAACCAGACACCAAGCGCTTAGTTTGTCGCAGCAGCGGTAACCAGTTCATACACGGCCGGCGTGAAGTTAGCATCGTTGTTGTTGTTGTAGTTTTTGTTTCGTTTTTTTCTCTCGCTCTCGTGTGATTCTCGCAGCCTCCCCCGCGCCGTGAGCGTACCCACCAACTACCACCACCAGCACCACCCTCCCCGGTCCCACTTTAGTGCATGTAATCACCTGTGCCGCTTTGTATGGGTGTGAGAGAGTGTCACGGTAATTCACGACACGGCACGCACTTTTTACGACCTTCGCGCGCGCGTTTGTGTGGTAGCCTCAGCGGTTCCGGTGGCGTAGCCCCCATTAGCCCTACAGTGCTGCACGACTCGTGTGTCCACAGAAACCATCCGCGGTTCCAAAAGTGGCGCTTCGAAAATTCGCGGAAAACAGGATAAACCAACAAAAGCCGAAGAAAAGCCAACCATTCTGTGAGACCTAAGAGTGTGAGTGTTACGTGTTACACCGATCTCGTTGTGTCGAATATCTACCGCAGGGGTTTTCGCGCGAGGTGCGTTTAGCTAAAACGCGAACAGTGATTAATTATTAATTGCTGAAGATTAAAATACTACAGCTGCCGCCGCTGATGCTCCCTGGTCCAAATCCCTAAGAAAAACGGTACACACAGAAAGAGTGACGGAAGAGATATGAATTATCATGAATAAATTATCGATTGAAATTGATCACCGTGAACGTACTGTGCAGTTACATTGAAAAAAAGAAAAGAAAACGAAAACGGTATAATTGTACCAGTGTGATAACAAATTGCCAAAAGTTAAGCAAAAAAAAAACGAAACCGAAAAGTTGAAACAGTGAATCGTTGTGAATTGATAGTGAGAAGTGTTGAAAACTCGTGAAGAACTTGAAAACCGAGAAACAAACTGCCGACAGCACAGGGTGAGGAAGGTCGAAGGAAGACGACACGCGACGTCTCGGTGATGTTGTGATGAGATACGACGGTCAAGAATTACTCCAATCTGACGAATTCAGTAGGCCGGCGAAGGGAATGGCCTATCATCCATTCCTGCAGCTACCGAGACCCACTGACTTCAGCGTGTCGTCGCTGTTGACTGCGGGCTCTCCGCCCCAAGGACAGAACTCGCCTAGTGCTGGTGCCAGTGCTGCAGCAGCTGCCGCAAGTGCCGCAGCCAACGCGCAGTATTTTCCAGCCGCAGCGCTGGCGGCCCTTTCGGGTGCTCCGGGAGCGCCGCCGCCGCATCTCTATCCGGGAGCACTGTTACCAAAGTTACCTCCCCACCATCCGCACGCACATCACCCGCTAGGAGCTGCTTACACGACGGCCGAGGACGTCGTAATGGCCGCTGTTGCTGCACATCAGCACCATCCAGCTATGAGACCGTTGCGTGCTCTGCAGCCGGAAGACGACGGCGTCGTCGATGATCCCAAGGTTACCTTGGAAGGCAAGGAGCTGTGGGAGAAGTTTCACAAACTAGGAACGGAAATGGTCATCACCAAAAGTGGCAGGTGAGTGAAGTTTTCAAATGTTTTCTTTTGGTACAAGCTACGATGCCCTGTACTTTGTGTGTAAAACGTGATATGCGTCCGGACTAAAGTACCGTCGGCATGAACGCAGTGCGGTATTGAGCGCTTATTTTGCCGATCTCATCCGAACATTTGATGGACTAGACGGTATCGGTAATGTTAAGGAAACCGTGATTCGATGCGTTTGTGGAGATCTTTAGCTTAGTTAATAGTTTCCGTGTAAGTTATGTTTGCAGAAAATGACCTGAATGCATTGATAAAAAAGGTCCCAATGTACTACGCATGTTAAAATACCGTTTCTTACCACTCGAACTATGCCTTAGGATAATATTTTGATTTTTTTTTTCTAGAACCTCGAGAAAATAGGGTGTTATTTATGCTAAACTAGAAAAATTAGGTATATATCACTTCACTTCCTTAAAATCAACTCGACGATATGATTAATTAATTTTTAGTTTCTTGACGGCCTTCCTTGATAAATTTTAAGAATATGAGGCAACAAATTTAAAAAAATTTCAGCCTTTAATGAATAAGAATCTTATAATATTACTCCGTGCTAGAAAACGTCAAGTGGTAGAAATCGTCAACTACTCTAATGATGCAATGCATTGAAAACATCAGTGATTGCGAAAGTTACCATGCTGTTGAGCAGTTTTGCGACTACCTTGTTCATGATGCAATAAATTATAGATTTTTAATTTTTTTAGCATAAATTAAACCTTAACTTTTTGAGATTGTTGTTTCACGGCAAAGTTTAAGTTGTAGGAAATGTCAATTTAAACTACTTAAATTTATTAACGAGCGTCAGAAAAAAAAACTAGGTTTATCTTTCTAAAAAACCGCTACCAAGTCAAAATAACAATTTGGAAAAAAAATCTTACAAATTACGGGATCAATATAGGGTTACGGTATGTAATGTGGGTCTAGTCCTTTCATTCGGCCTATCACGCAAATAAATAATTAATTAAGGAATATTACACAAAAAATAAGGAAAATATTGATCACTGATGATTGATAAATGTGTACCACACACAAATCAATTTATATCACAACATTTCAATACATTTTCAGCTCTCGTAAGTAATAAAACTGGTTGAGAATATCACTCTGTTCGGAGTTTTTAGCCGCCATGACTTCTAAGGTTAAGATGGGAAGGTTGCACTGACGATCATCAAATGGCCTGATTATGGCATTTATTGAATGGAATTACCTGATAATACACACTAGACGTAAAACTCACAGTTACTGTTTGAATATTTTATGTTTATTTTAATTGTTTAACAACGTTTTCTCAAGTAAATCATGGACCCAACTTTAGGGACACATTTCTTTTCTATGTTCCTAACTTTGGCCCATGAAATTCATTTGACAGCATATAGCAATAAGAGTAACGTCAACAATGTGGTTTGCATTTGGATGATAAGGAACGAACAGGAAGGGAGATTTTTTCTGCCAAATCTGTATAATGAACATCACAATGTTTTGATTTAGATATTCTGCGGTCGAAAGACGATAAGCGAAATTTTTAATTTTTAATTTTTAACTTGAGTGATTTAATGTAGTTTTCGTAAAATTTTCTCTAAGAAATGTTTTGAGGAATGAAGAGTATTAAGTTAACAGTGATAGTGATAAAAAAAAATACATAAGAAAACGTTACCAAGAGCGTTTTTTTTGAGAATCAAACAGGATAGGACGAAGTTGCATCCATAAATAGACCCAATTTGGGGACAATAGACCGATATTACATACATTTCCCTGGTGAGTTTTTGTCTTAAAAAAAGTAAGTTTTTCAACTTTTTGCGGTTCCTGATAGCAAACGACATGATAAGCATATCTAAGCATACCATTTAGCAGTAGAATATCGTTTGCAGGTAAATTAATTGATGAGTTATGATTAAAAACGTAATCTATGGCTGCATATTAGACCGAGGTTAGGGACGTATACCCTATATTCAATTTTACTGCACAGATAAAAATTCTGAATTTTAATTGTGATGTAAACATTCATTCATGTAAACTTAAATTTAATTTCACACAACCGAGCAACTTGTAAACAATGTTGTTTACAAAGATGGGCTTTTGTATACAATATTTGCTACATTGCATGAATTGTGCTAGAACTTTACATGATATATAATGTAAAATTATATGATATATGACGCTCCATTTGTGTGCATCATATTGAACAGAAATTTACACTACTTTTCGAACTGTGTGGGTCCGGCAATAATGCATCATGTTTGACATATTTTTTTTAGTAAGAATGGGGAACACTTTTGCTATTCAAGCAATGCATGCACCAAAGTGTTTTTAAAATATAGTAAGAATGTCCCGAAAAAATTGTCTCGAGATGATCATCAAAACAAAAATTAGACTTTTGCACACAATCTAAATGCGTGTAAACATGTATTTCATAGCACGCGAACCACCAACTGGCAAGCAATATTGATAACAAAGATAGTCACTTGCAAACAATATTTTTAATATTTAATTATACGTCTCATAACTTTACATGATCTATCATATGATATATGACGCTCCATTTATGTGCATTACATTGATTGCAAATTTACTCTACTTTTTCGAACTGTGAAGGTATAGATATACCAAATTTAAATTCTTCTAGCAGAAAACGGATAAATTTTAATGGTTTATATTTTTAAATAATGCATTTTGAAAAACAATACTAAACGATTTCTGCTCACGCACGGTTCGAAAAAGGAGTGTAAATTTCTGTCACTATGATGCACATAAATGGAGCGTCACATATCATACAAATTCACATTACAGATCGTGTAAATTTATGAGTCATTTAATAGAATATTCTAAATATTGTATGCAACCATCCATCTTTGTAAGCAATATTTCTAGCAAGTTGCTAGTTTACGTGAAAAGGAAGTTTACATGCTTCAATTGTAGCATGCATGGATATTTACATCACCATTAAAATTCATATTTTTTTGGTGTGCGGGATTAAAAAAAACTGTAGAGGTCATACACGGCAACAAATTCTGAATATTTCTGATGATGAAAATATTAATGCGTGTAAACTTGTAAGAAATATTTCAAACAAAGCTACACGAATGCATACAATATTTGGATTATTCCTTGGAATGTCTCATAACTTTACATGATACATAACGTAAACTTGTTTGATATATGACGCTCCATTTATGTGCATCATATGTAACAGAAATGTTCACTATTTACTCGAACTCTGTAGTAAATGGCAAATCTATTGCAAATAGTTTTCAGAATGTTCATTTATAATGCTTTTACTAACTCCTGAATTTACAAAAGTTTATGAAAAATCGTATCTATCTTCAAGTGTTTAGCAATTAATTATGTTTCACTTCAACAGTCAGACCCTGCACACAGTTCAAGAAAAAAGTGTAAATCTTTGTTCAATAGGATGCACACATCATATAATGTAAACACATTACAAATTGTGTAAAGTGCTGAGACTTTTCATGAAATGTTGCAAATATTGTATACAAAAGCCCATCTTTGTTAACAACATTGCTTACAAGCTGTTCGTTTGCGTGAAATGAAATACAAGTTTACGTGAAAAATGTTTGCATCACAATTAAAATTAATAATTTTTTTTTTGACTATATGTTTTTAGTATCACTTCTACGTGAAGTCAACGATTTACATAGTTGAAGATGCTAATTTCAAATAACAGACTGTAGTGGTAATTTTTATACGATAGATGGAGTAGATGAAAGCATAGAGTTGATAGTTCCGTTAGAGTACGGCAGTGTGAAGATTGTATATAGATATTAGAATAGCGAACTAGGACAACTTTTAAGGAAGGTACAAATCGGTTTTTTCATCTCTCTTTACCAAACTCCCCCTTTGGAGAGGGATGGTGAGGGGTGTCCCCCCCCCGCCACCACTGGCAAAAAGAGATGAAAACCGACCCGTTCAAGTACCAACTGTGTGTTTGAAACAGTTCTACCGATTTTTACCGCACTTCAATTGTTATTTGAAGGAAGGCATCCAGTCGTAGGTTTGGAAATTGCAACTATTGTTTACCCCTACCACGATATGTGCTCCTGTCATCGTCGACTTGACGATCTCGAGGGGACACGGGTGGGGTAGGTGTTGCTACTGTACCTTTCGACCATTGACAGTAATTGATGGTATGCTCCCATCCAGAATTATGTACTTTGACTATATGTTTTTAGTATTACTTCACGTATAATTTTTGTTTGTGGCATATCAATACTGATGCTCGTCTGGAAAGAAGAAACAGATAGCACACCCGAAATCCATTTCATCTTTTGCTCTTCTTGTCAAGAAATGTGTTGCATTTGAATTTAAATGAAAATAGGCGTAGGAAAATTGGCTCATGCTCTTTGACCGCGTATTGATTTTTGCCGTTGAGCAGTGTGCAGTGAGAAAATATACTTTTCTGATTTACACTTTATTATGCAACCAAAGATTTTGACAAAATCCTTGATTAATGGTACCGTAAAACGGGGTATCTTTGATAATGCGGGTAACATTGATAGTAGAATATAATGATTAAATTTACACTCTACGCTATTTCCGAATTGAAAATATTGGTTCCATTTTGTAGCTTAGGGTATTCCCTTTGATGTCGTATTGTGTATTTTGCAGTATGTTTTACATATGTTCCAAATACCTCCAAAAGAAATTTTTTCTTGTTTTTTGCCTGATTGAAAAGGCACTCAAACAATCACTTATTAAATGTATTTCCTATATAGTCATGGCAAAATCAATATTGTTTTTATATTGCTTATGATGTTTCTGATTACATACTCATTCAAAATTTCTTATTTCTTGATCAAAATTGTTTGCGAATCTCGCGTGGTTTTCTACTGTCATCGAGTATTATCAAAGTAACCCCAAAACAAAAATCTGACATTCGATCATTGGACAATAAAAAAAAGTGCAAATGCAATAATTCCTGGTAAACATGTTACCAACAAATTGACTCTAGGATCCCCAGTACTTGTTTTAAAAAATAAATAATTTGGAAAAAATTAATTGTTGTAAAAAATATTTAGAATATACTTCAAAAAACTATCAAAGCTACCCCGTTTTACGGTATCTTTCAATATGCAACAAATTATACACATGGTTTGTTCAATTAATGAAACTGAAAAACGGTGTTCCAATAAAATAGCACGAACCATTTTGTTTTCATAAATTACTTTCCGTAAGACATCAATACCGCCTTTTATATTCTTGTTCAACTTTAAGAAAAACATCATCAAACTGTTTGGCTCGCGATAATAGTTGGTGACAGTTTGTGTTTGGCTCGATCTGACGTACATATTTTTGAGTCTGGATCTTCTTCCTAGGTATATTTCAGTATCAAAGCATGGAAATACACACGACTTTTTCGTAGTGTGTATTGTATAGTGCAGCACTATATAGTTCAAAGTGGTTAATAGATTCATTGTTCGTGGTTAATATATTCCGTAATTGAGCTGCAAATATGTGCACGATTTAAACTTAAATTTTAACTCTTATCAATCATTCTGAAATTTACACGTGGCTGTGTGCCTTTGTTTACTTTTATTACCTGTGAATTTATACCTTTGTGAATTGCTTTGTAAAAATTTTGATCAACAAAAAAAAAAATTGACAAAACATTAACTGTGTAATACGATATTTAATGCGTAAATGTAAATGCTCACTTTTTATTGACAAAAAGGTGTTAAAGAACACAGAAATTTATCGATTTGAATGAAATATATCTTATATTGATCTTAAAGTTTTAAAACCTTTCAATAAGGGTACTCTCACAGAAATTTTCTTTGTAAAATTACACGAGATTGCGTTGATGTATTATTTAACTTAACTTAACTTAAGGGGAATCTCACAGCTCAAGAAGAAGAAAAAATGTTTTGGCTCGTTTTGATTTGGAAACATAGGTATTTAAAAAAAATCCAAGAAAAACAGTTTTTCCACAAATTTTTAAGAAAACTTAAATTTATAAATATGTATTCTGTCTTATCATGAAAACAAAAGTTGGACTCGTAACATAACCGAAAGGTCGTTTTTCGCAGTTTTTTGGGCGAAGATTTACATACAAAAAAAATACACTTAGATTTTCTGTACAAAAATCCTTTTCTAATTTCTAAAAAAAAACTCAATTTCCCTTAAGTGAGTAAGTGATCAAATTTAAGACAGTAGAAATAACTACTTGTACACGAGACGTACTCCATATTGGATGTAAATCATGCAACGTAAACAATCATTTAATGTAAGATTTAGTGGTTTCAAACCGAAACATAAGCAACTCGACGAAGAGAACGTTTGATTTAATTGATTTTCTCGTTTCTTTTGACTGATTCTTTTGTCAAAAGGGCATGTGTCGATCTCAGGGAACCAACATTTACATTAGTTTTTTGTAGTGTGCACCTTAATAGGAACGTATGAACATGACTGGTACAGCTGCCCTATTTCTATTTGAAAAACAAAGAAAGTTCAGTGAATACTTTTAACTTTCCATTTATCTGAGTTTTACATGTTTGAGGTTTTCAAAAATTGTTTTACAATGATCGATTGTTTTTTCTTTGAATGTAAATTTGAGCTTTTATTTATTGTAAAACTGATTATTAATCGTTTAATTTTATATTTCAAAACGTGCATGTAATGTAATATTACCAAATATACTAACCCATTGCCCAAATCAAGGTTTTGGTTCTTGTAATGATTCTACTTAATTTCTGTAGATAAACTTTTAAGGCAATATGATAAAAATTGTTGAACTTATTTTAAACTTAACACTTAGTAAAATTCATGTAAATTTAGGTGCTCTGAGAGTGCCATATACGAGCGTCAATTTTGACATAAATTTGAGTCATAACAAACTCGAAATATAGCACAATAAAATGTACTTTTCGTCAAGCCATGAACTTTTCAGTCTGTGAGCTCTTAATAATACATGACATGTTTGTTTACGTTTCATCTTTTATATCAAAGATGGATTCCGTCGCGTGTACAATTAGTTATTTCTAAGTGTGTGTATAAATATAGCTTATCTAGAGCAGTTTTTGTTGAAACAAAATTATTTCAGTTTTTTCATGATCGATTGCACGATTTTCAATCAAAATTTGCCTTTCATATGAGAAACTACTCCAGTCAAATCGCCCATGTTGGGCCAGAAAACATCAAATAAAAACCTGATTTCAACGTTACCAAGTCAATTATGCGTTTGGTACGATGCTTTAGTTAAAAAGATTCCAAACGAAGTCAATAAGGCAGCGTGAAACGGTGAAAGGTAAATAAATTTCGATGGCGTCTGCAGTGAAAACATTCCAGTTTGTCAAAATGTTTGCTCGAAAAATAGAGGTAACGGGCGAGTTGTCCTTAGTAGGCCCAAAATTAGATCTAAACCCTATAATTCAAGAGGAAACTCAGGTAAACACTTCAGAAAAGCTGTTCAATGTCACTACGATGGAATTTTCTTGTTGCAGTACAACTTAAACTCTTCAATGTTATAGTATACCAGGTATGGCTATACGTTCCCCTTATGGAGTTCCCATTGGCCATAATTGAAACACATCATAATAGGAACGTATAGCCATAACTGCTACACCTGCCCTATATGAATTTACCTTACTTAAAGGCGGGCTTCGCAGTAGAGGGTTAATCTACTCTGCTAATTTGTGTGTCAAATTGAATTGATGAGTTACATGTTGTATGAGAACGTATTTTTAAAAATCCTTTTATTTTCTTAAATATTAACGTGATGAAAATCCCTAAAAATCTGTATGTATTTTTAAGCCACAATGCATCCATTATTAATCCCTTCCGGTTCATAAGAGGATTATTTACTACTTTACTAAATACTTTTTTTGTCAAGTTTAAAGCTCTACTTATAAGCAACATGTGAAAAGTAATAAGCAATGTATTTGAGGCAGTATGTAATTTTTACGAAATTTTAAAACACATGTGCTCTAAAATGCATTTTTTACTTATGTCAATATTACTTCTACATCAGGATATTTTTTCAATTATGTCAAGCCAGACATTTTTTATTTCAGCTCTTCTAAAAGATGATACACACCAACTAAAATAAATATGAATTTCGTGGAACAAAGTGTAATTTTTCGTTCAACGATTACAACTTCAGAAAATTAACAAAAATTTCTCAAATTTTCTGGTTCTATAATTTAATTGAATATACACATTTGAAACACTTAAGTGTTTGCTCGCTACCCATGAAAAATTCCTCAGAACGGCTGAGCATACAGTGTATCTCAAAATTGATCGTACAGCAGTACTTAAATTTTAGAAAAACGGCTCTTCAAGCACATGTTAAAAATATACGTCTCTGAATTTTTGGCGGCTGACTCAGCATACATTTAACAATTATTTTTGATTTACGGCTCAGCGACTTTGCAGTCAATTTAATTGTTTGTAGGAAAATTTGAACATACTGAGAGGTAAGCACATATCATGGGTAAGAGACGTGTGTGTTGCGAAAAAATCTAAGGGCACTGGTGGGATTCGAACCCACAATTCCCATTCAGTACACGGGTGCATTGCCAATTATACAACGGTGGACCTATGGTCTACGGATGTATTTGGCTAATGACATTTGAGTTTCGAATCCGTTCCCCACCCTAGTATTTTTGCGCAAGCGTTCTCTGATACACAACAATCTCGTCTCTTACCGATGATATGTGCTTACCTCTCAGTATGTTCAAACTTTCCTATAAACAATTTATCAATTATTTCCTCAGTATTGGGCATATTTGGTTGAGTTTTCAAAAATTTATAGCAATTTAAGGAAAACGCCTTTTCTTGAAATAAGATCATCAAAACTTCTTGAAATTTTGCTCATTTTTAGTCGTAATAAAGATCATTCATCTGCCACTAATTTTACTAAAATTAGTCCACTAGTTAAAAAGTTGAAAATCGAGCGTTTTACTAAAATAAATCCAACTTCATACAGGCTCCTTCTACAAAAACCAAAATTATAGCAATAAATCAATAAAAATCTGTTCAATCACCAGCCATGATTTTAAAATAAAAACATTTTAACTTATTGTTCAATCCAATACTCTTAGTTCTGTTTATATATGATTTTATTTCTTTTTTTTTATATTGTCCTCATTTTTGATGAATACATAAATTCCAATGTGTTTTTCTTTGATTTTTTTTTCTGAGTTTTTGGAACAAATTGCTATAAATTTGGTTGCACATAGACGAAAAAAAACCGCATAAAAACAGAATTGCCATTAGAAATGGGTTCGGTTCTCAGTCCGGTCTAAAAATTCTTTGGGTTGGAAATTTTCTTGACTCTCCTGACCGTAGGACATCAGCATTTTCGAGTTTATTAGAGATGCATCAAATGTATTATATCAACAATATACCCAAGCAACACACAAGTTTATATAACCTTTATATGAATGGTTTTGAATGTATAGCAGTTTACTCAACATAATTCTATGAATTCGTGTGACTTGGGTAGTTCACTCTTATAATCCTACAATTATAGAGGATTCCTCACACATCATGAGGACAAGAATGTCACGAAGCGTCGGGAAGCTAGTCACCAAGCGGTTTTTCCATAGTATTACGTCAGAAAAAAATCACAATCTTATTTCATCTATTATAATTACGTGATTACCTCTCACCCCAGCAGTCCTGGGTTCAAACTCAGTCGGCGCCGCCGGGATGTAAAGCCGTTGGTCCCCGGTTCATGAGTTGATGGGTCGATAGGTAAGGGTCCAGGTTTGGGAGCTGCCCCCCTGGCGTCGGTAGCATTGGTGCTCAGCACGGAAAACGTTCGGACCATATAACTTTGTGAGACCAAAAGATTACGGAAAAACCACATCGTATCAAAGCACTTCTAAATTCTTCCACTTGCGAAAAAACAAGTGAAAATCGTGACTGCGCTAGCCAGCCAACCGCCCTCTTGTAGAGCCTAATGCGCGTCTCCAAATTTAATTTAATATGATATAATTTAAATGAATTCTTCGGGAATGACTTTATATTCATTTTCAGTTTGGAGATATGTTCTTCGAATACGTTGCTAATCGAGTTTATATTTAGTTGATTGCTTGTTTCCAAATGTTTTACTAATTTTTCACTTCTGTTATGATTGTGTGTGATTTTTTTTTGTGGATTTTGCTTGCAATTTACTTTCACTTTATGTTTCTGTTACGTAAAGCAGCAGTTTTAACAACTCAGCATTCCTGTGAGTTGTATGCCTATCGACCCTTTTTAACCATCTAGCGCCCTTTAAGGAAACCGATTTAGTAAACTCATTTCTATTTATATCTTCAATATTTTTAGCACCACTAAAACACATTTCCAGAAAAAAAGGACTTTTTGTTGACTTTTCAGGTCTAGAATAGTCCATAGCAAAACAAATGAAAATATATAAATATAGCCTTTATTTGCATTCAGTTTCATCACAGTCGGATAAGAATTTAATTTTTACAGCCTCAACAAAACAGGTATCACCTCTAGCTGACAATGGGGGTGCTGAAGAGTTAATCAGCACAGTTCAAAATATCAAAATTGTGTAAATTTTTGTTTTAAATGGTGTTCATATCAGATCAGTGGCGTTGCGTCTACATGTGCACGACACAGGTGTAAATAATTTAAAAAAAAATGCGTTTAGATTTTATAGATTTTATTGTCCCTTTATAGCTATACTTTTTTACGCCAGACCATAAGTGACCATGAATACACTATTTTATAGTGTGGCTCAATTAAATATTCGACCTTGATTTGCTTCAAAAAGGATTAAATTCAGTTCGGATGGTCTGTCTCCCTAATGCATTGATTTCGAAGCATGTCGATATCACTACCATGACAAAACTCGTTAAATAGCGCACCTAAAAGCGAGCTTTTTTGGGTGGCGTGTGGCAAGTTTGTGAATGGTCAATGCCTGATGTTAGGCAAGCAGACCTTCTATCACCTCTTGAAACATACCACAAATTTTCCACAATACATGGCGGTTTGCACCACTAGTTGTAATTTAATTAAGACTTTCAGCAGTCACGCGTCAAACGGGAGCAACACGGAAACAGAAGTCTGGTACGCTTTGGACGTTATCATACTTGCAGACCGGTTTGAATGTGTGAGTTTAAATAAGAAGAACATTTGTGATGTGTGGGTGCCTAAAGCGTGCATTTCTTCCTGTACACTTGGATATCTGATTGCAGGCAAAGAGAGTTAAGCTGGGTTTGGACAGAGCAAGTCAATTGATCAAGTCACTTGAATTCCATTAATGGAGAAAGAGAGCGCAAAAGCTCACTCTAAAGCTGGGTTTAGACTAGGCAAGACAAATGATCAAGTCAGTTGAATTCAATTGGCTTGAAAAGTTGAGCCTGGTTCTACTTTTTTCAATTCAAGTGAGTTGATCAAGTCAGTTGAAAGGCATGGTTCAATTCGCGTTCAAGTCGGTTGAATTCAACTGACTTGATAAATTGGCTTGCCCTGTCTAATCCCAGTTTAACGCCCTTGTCAGTTGTAAATCTCTTATTTACCGATGGTTGCGCCGGTGCGCCTGTCAAAACTTATGAGCTTCCCCTGGTTCATTCTGATGAATTAAGAGTTGATTTGACTTCATGAAGTGTTTGGCGGATATTCTTCATTACACTTCAGTCGAATGAGTTAGCCTTGTGATAAAAACGAGAATTAGTTAACTTTTACAATTCCTTCTACTTCGGTTAGCGTGAAGAGGGCCATACTAGTTTTTTTTACACAAGAGGATAGGCCCTGCAAATGTTACGTTAGGTAGTGATTAATATAGTACTTAAGAATATGTCCCTCGAATTAATGGAGTATTTTAAAAATAAAACAAAAACTAATATGTGGTGGTAAACTATAACGAACAAAGTGTGGTGCACAGGTAAACAAATGAGGCACGCGACGCCTCTGTATAAGATGCTTTGTTCGAGTATCGGGGACACTCTCGAGTCCCTTTGAATCTCGAAGGGGGCTACGGCAAGGTGATGGACTTTCGTGTCTGCTATTCAACATCGCGTTAGAAGGTGTAATCAGAAGAGCTAGGATAGACACGAGTGGCACGATCTTCAGGAAGTCCATCCAGTTTCTTGGCTTCACCGATGACATTGACATCATGGCACGAAACTTTGAGACGATGGCGGAAACGTACATCAGACTGAAGGCTGAAGCTAGGCGGATTGGACTTGCCATCAACGCATCAAAGTCAAAATACATGAAAGGAAGAGGTTTTAGGGAAGGCAATGTTAGCCTCTCACCCCGAGTTCAGATTGACGGTGATGAAATCGAGGTGGTCAATGAGTTCGTGTATTTGGGCTCACTGGTGACCGCCGAAAATGTTACCAGCAGAGAAATTCAAAGACGCCTTATGGCAGGGAATCGTGCCTACTTTGGACTCCGGAGGACGCTCCGGTCGAACAAAATTCGCTATCGCACGAAGTTGACTGTCTACAAGACGCTGATTATACCGGTGATCCTCTACGACCACGAGACCTGGACTATGCTCGTGGAGGACCAACGCGCCCTTGGTGTTGCGTGCCATGTACGGTGGAGTGCAGATGAATGACGGAACGTGGAGGAGGCGAATGAACCACGAATTGCACCAGCTGCTGGGAGAACCATCCATCGTCCACATTGCAAAAATTGGGCGACTACGGTGGGCTGGGCACGTCGTAAGAATGCCGCATGACGACCCAGTGAAAATGGTTCTAGAAAGCGACCCAACAGGAACAAGAAGAAGAGGCGCGCCTGATTGGTAAGGTAAGTTCATATAAGATGCGTCATATATCATACCACCACAGACAAACAGACATAACACATTGAATATTTCTCACTGTAAAACATCGTCGCTAAAACATTACCGCCATCTGTTGAGTACACTGTGGTGGGTAGTACGCTGAACAGATGGCGGTAGTGTGTAAACGTCAAACGCAAGGGTATTGACTATGCGCGCCACAGGTGGCGGTACTACCAACTACGATACTTTTAAATTGACCGTTAAATGCTTGTTCGATGAACAAATTGTGAGTGTTATGTCTTTTTGTCTGTGATACCACGTTATAGATCGTGCTAAGCTATGAGCTATTTCTTGATATATTTCAAATATTGAACCGAAACGTCGATCTTGCTAATCTTGCTTAGTTTGTGAGAAATATGAAATTAAAAGCAAGTTTGCACGAATGGAAGCTGACATCACCAGTGGTGTTAAAGGATGTCATGCCATTTTACGTCATGTTTAGGGGATTGCAACTCAAACTGAATTGCTTTTTAGGTCGTTTCAATTTCAGCACAAAGTTTTGTACATTTTTAAATTGCTCTGCTTCAATTGTAGCCTCAAATGTGGCCACTCTTAATTCAAAAACAAAGCATATTTTACCAACTAATAAGACAGACAGGAATGAGTAAAACTAGTGGTTAGTTAGAATGGTTTTATTGCCCCTCCTGAGAGAAGAAGAACATTTTGCGGGAGCTACCGACTTGCTGTTGGCTCAGTGTCCGCAATCCATAATAAAACCATACCGAAAACACTCGCATTGAACTACCGCGTCAAGACACCACACCGTGTGTCGACAGACCCAAACTAAACCCGTAATTAACCGGCTTAATGACGCAGTTAACCACCGGTGCGTGGTTTTCTCATCTCGGTAGTGTCTGATAGTTGGGTCTCCACACAAAAATAGGTGTACCCAAGTCAGCTCGAAAACAATAAAGTACGTCAATGCGAAAGTTGTCAGTTCGCAATGTACGATCGTGTCCGGAAAAGAATTAAATTAGTGAAGACACTTCAGGCCGATCATCGTCTCAGAAAACGTAAAGCATGTATGTCTAGTTAATTCGTGAAATGGGCAAGAGATATGATTTTATTTGCGCATTTCATTTTCATGGGACAACATTTCTAACTACCTGTCGATGATGGGAAAGAAGGCTGTTATCTGTAGTCCTACCACAAATCTGGTCGAATCTGACAGACAGACAAAAGCCACTAAACTTAAGTGCTTCGAAGCGTGGTAGGAATTGAAATTTAGGGTGGTGGTTCTGGATTTTCCCATAGTGACAAAGTGATGTCGGTTGCGGTTTTGATAAAAGTTTGAACGAATTAATCTTATCGTGTGGTCGTGGATCGAAATTTACTTACTTTAGTGAGTAACACGAACATATCTTTGCTATGCTGCATGTTTTATTTTCAGTTAAGGTTTCCTCGAAAGTGACGAATCTAAGCCGGAAAGTGATACAAGAAATTAGGGCTTAGTTCGTTCGAATTTGTTTTTTTCTCTGATTTATCCAGTTGTAATGTGATAGTATGTATTGCTCGTTAAAAGTAAAACCTACATTATGAATCAATTCACTAGTTTATGAAATACGTGGTGGACAACAACTTAAATAGTTTTCATGATACAAACTAGGATAATGCTTCTTAGTTTAATCATCCCTCCTTTTCCAGTAATATTCTAGACCTAGAAGACAAATTGTACCATAAAGCATTTGAATCCGGACCACGGACCCAGATACTAGGGTGGCCCAAAATAACACTTTGTCTGGACACCAAATGATAGCTATGGGTGTTACAAACAATTTTTTTTTTATATGGTGGCAACTCTGAAAACGTGATTTAAAGGTAGACCTAATGAGATAAAAAAAAATGTGGGTTTTCAGTCATAGCTGAGCAAATGTTTATAATGCATAGAAATTCAGTGCAACCAAACTCCTTTATATTTTTTGCACATTCCTTTATTATATAAAAGTATAGTTATTCAATAAATTGTTCATTGTAACATCAAACTTTGAATAAAAACGTACATAAAAACCGAGTGGTTAATTGATTTTAGCTTGTTTTCCGTTTAACAAAATTTAGTATTCCATAGATATAACGGAGTCATTCTATGTGTAATCACTTGCAAGTATTGCTAGAACTGAATGTAAATATATCGATGCAAGGAAGTTCTATTCGCCAGCCTGTGTTTACAATACCGTATATAATATTGATCCGTTAATAAGAATATAATATTCGCCCTTAATTAGATCCGTTTGCGTTGCGTTGACGTAAATTTGTCAGTTAGACAACAAATTTAGCTGTCACTCCGGATCTAATGTGAGTGGCCCCTTACGCCAGGCTACATCGATCACTTTCCCTTACAAAATTCAAACAATTACCTCCCTAACTCAATGGTTCCTTCAATATAGAGTTAGAGAGAGATGACTGTATATATATATATTTTTCTCAAAGAAAATAAGCAAACATATGACTATCCTTGCTCGATAAATTCATTAATAACTAAATAACGATCAAAAATAGCCGTATACTTTCTTACGCAAAGTTGCTTGTCATTAAAATTCCCATCTAAACTATAGATGATTGAAAGATATGATGTACCTGAAAACTCTGATTTCAACAATGAAACAAAATCTTGAAAAAATTGAGCATCTAGCAGACCGTGAAATCTCTTTCCAATGATAAAAATGTTCCAAGCCGAAACAGAACAAGCCACCATACGAGGGGATGTCCCAATGAGTGGGGATAAGAGCTCACCTTCAATTTACGAAATGCTGACAACACGGAGTTGGCAATTCCACTTTACTCATCCAAATCGCTTCAATCAGGGCGCCTGTTCCCGTTCCTAACAAAAGAAGTTATAAGTTTGTATGAAACTATGTAGATTATAAGAATATAATACTATCCTCCCTCGTCAACGGATGAGTTTGGTAAAAGGGCGTCCTTTGCTTTTTTTTTCCTTTGGTTTGTTTGCCGTCGAACTTGTTTTCCGTGCTGAGCACCAATGCTACTGACGCCAGGAAGGCAGCTCCCACACCTGGACCCTACCTATCGACTCATCAAACTCATGAGCCGGGGACCAACGGCTTACTCCCCGTGATCAGAGATGTTATGCCTCAGAACATCCCGGCGGCGCCGACTGGGATTGAACCCAGGCCTGCTGGGGTGAGAGGTAATCACGCTTACCACTACACCACCGGCGCCGCTTCGGCGTCCTTTGCTCGCTTTCTATATTCTTTATGCAATTTTCACACTGCCGTACTATAACGGAACTATCTACTCTATACTTTCATCTCCTCATCTATCGTATAGAATTTCCACTTTGAGTCTGATATTTGACGTTAAACATCCTCAACTATGTAAATCGATAACTTCACGCATGAAGTAATAAAATATGATTAGTTAAAGTCAGTATTCTTATAACTAAACTATTCTTGTCAATATTCTTGTAACTAGTTTATTACTAAAATTGCTCAAACTTCCGACCGGCTCACTCAATCATGCTCAAAACTATACAGATTAATTTTAAATATTGTATCAATCAACAGCCTAAATTTTTGGAAATTTGATGCACGTTGTGAAAATTACACATCGAAAAATTTTCGGAGATGAAATATAGGGTCCAAAAAATTGATCTACTTTATAAAGGGGTAATCAATGTGGACTTGGGAACTAAATATGAGTGTCAATGACTTTTTCAGTGGTCTTGTGGTTGAATATTACATATGATGGGTTTATGGCCATGTCAGAAACTGTAAACAACTCCTGATCATTTGCGGATGTTACCAATGTGATCCTGGACACTCAAAATAACTACAATTGAAATATTTTTTTTATTATCAAGTGTCACATGATGGAAAAAAGATGAGGAGGGTTCTTTGCGATAAAATCCTGTCAGAGCTGTCATGTTTTTTTTAAATACTTTATTTGTGAGATTTTTAGCTATGGGCTGGTTCATCTCCGAGAAAGAAAAAAGCTACCATGTCACGTTTAGTCCAACCATTAAAAAATAACTGAACGACATGACTGCTTAATCAAGAATGTTTGTTTGACGATTATTCGATATACTGCTTGTTATAATGAACCATTTTATCTGCCCATAAAAGCATAACTGCCCATATGAATCGGAAATAAATCTGAGATAGGACAGTTATGCTTTCGTACATAAACAAATAGTTTAAAACCTAATCAGCTTGGATGGTGCCAACATATTTCTTTACACTCTAACATTCTAGAGTCTTGAGTCTTGACATCTTCCATAAAGATTTTTTTAAACAACTCTTTTGAATGCGTTAAAATTCCACATCCAACTGATATCGAGTTTCATGGAAAATAATAAAAAAATCGATATTTTCATCGTGCTTTTTCGAAATGTTCATCAATATCATGTTTTGTTATATTTTTTCAAATGTTAATGCATATAGGATACAAAAATGCACAACATTTGCTTAAAAATAAACTGCCAGACCGAACCAGGACTGCAATTCCACGGGATAAAGTTAATAGCTCCGAAACGAATCATTTCCGTAGCTTGATGCTTTCAGCAACGTTTATAAAGGTCTTCTATTGACACAACAGATAGTTCGAAAGTCATCCGTATTGCTGGCTGGAATCCAACATTATGATCTGACTTCTGACTAGTCGACATCTACGACAAAACTGTTTGCCTCAAAATAATACACAACTTTTCCTTTAGCATGATAATGCATGATAGTGACCACCCATTGTAGCACGAAAACTAAGTCCGATGGCAGTTGGCTCTCTCCTCTGTTTGTCTTGATCAAGCTTAATAACCTCTGATTGTCCTCAATATGTCGCTGTATGAAGGGCCAAAAACGGATTGGGTGGGTCGATAGACAAATTCGCATCTACGGGACAGTAAAGTATCTCCTTCCAGCAACATGATCGCACAATTGGTCAAAAAGACGAGCTCCCAAACAGGGGAAGAGTCTGCGCTTTATCCACGAAATGTTATCAACAGGGAGTTGGCATTCCCACTCTCCCCGTCTAAATAGCTACAATCGGGTGCCGTGTTTTACCCTCGCTTCCCTTTCATATATAGTTGAATCTTTATTTATATGTTATATATAACGATTCATCACTTATGCGTGTCGATTGAAATCTGCCGAAAATAAATGAGGGCTAAGTTAATTCTCAACATAGAAGCGTAGATTCATAAGTGACGGATAAGAGAAAGGAGAGTCAGTAATACTTACATTTAGATGAAAATAGTGCTACCTATTTTACCTTTTATGTGATACGAAACATCACAGAAGCCAACGTTGAAGCCAGGTCCATTAACAATACACTGGTTCCGAGAAGGGGCTCTACGGTACCACTCTCATACTGTATAGTCATCATCTTCTTCTTCTTTGCGAAATATTTGGAAAACAGGAAATATTTGTGTAAACTAATGTTATTTTCAATCCACTTTGATATTTTCATTTAAGGTAAGAGTACCTGAAACAAGATCCACGGAAAACAAATCAAAGAAAAAAATAACCTTTTTTAACTTATTACAATATTTGTTTGAACAACTTTTCACCCATAGGTGCTGGCAGGGTGCCTTCCATTCATTTTGGCTAAGAAAATGTTTTATGAAATTATGGAATAATAAGATTATATGATAATATTTTGTTTATGTAAGCAACAATAAAATATTGTGAAGTTTGTGTCTGACGCATAATTCCTGAAAATTTTGGTACATTTGCGTCGCAATAAGCGATTTTGTCATTTATCTCACCCACTCTTCGCTCTTCACTCTTCGCGAAAAGGCGATCAGAAAATCGCTCATTGTGACTCTGTTAAAGCTAAAGTTGCATGTTTTGTGTGTCAAACATAAACTTTACAATCTTTTCTTGTAACTTACACATACAAAATATTATGATAATATCTTATTATTCCATAATTTCATAAAACATGTTTTTCGCCAAAATGAATGGAAGGCACCCTGGGTGCTGGAAATAGTTGTGAGATCAAAACTGACAGCTTACGGTAATCCATTAACAACATTTTTTCTTTATATCGCAAATTCAACTTTAAAATTTTAAAACATGGTAGATCATTCCTTTAGTACCACAAAACTATTTTAGAAGAGATCAGAAAAAAAATAAAACAACTGATAAAAATTAAATAAATCATTGTTTTCAGACACCTCTTACATCCAGTTCGAAAGCTTCTGAATAAGCTATCATCCAATATCAAAATACTGTTGAAAAGCATTAATTAATTATTTCCTGAGCCTAAGAGATGCATTAAGGAAGCCTTAGCGTGAAACTTCTAAAACACAAATGTCAGCTTCCACAAAACATACAATAATGAAATTGCTACTCCATGTTTGTAGAAGTGCAGCAACCAAAGAGTAGCAATTTCATATTTGTCTGTTTTGTGGGGGCTGACAATTGTGCTTTAGAAGCTTCACGATTAGGCTTCTTTATAGTATCACCTTAAAGATACATAAAATGGTGTCATTTGAGGAAAAACAAAAGATAAATCATAATCAATGCAAATAGCAGTTGAAATGATTTTTATTAACCCGTCTTCCCCTATAACTTTTCTAACACACAAATAACTCTTTCTTGTTAACAAATGATTCAGTGTATATGATTCTGAGCACTCAAACTGATCGCCAGTAGTTTAATTTTTATGTGTCACATGATCGCTTTTGACTCATATTAAGCTCTGTCCAAGTCTCCCAAGGCTACCTGGCACATGTCCGTATCGGAACGATGTGATTCTGAGTTATCAATATTGGCAAGGCATTGAAAAAATAAAAGTTAAAGGTACGAATTTAAATTCCCTAGTAAATATTTGGAAAATCATAGTAAATTAATTGATATATTTTCAAGTTGAAATCAGTTACAGAAGTTTGCATGTTTTGTTATATCAGCCAGAAATATGGCGATACGATCGATTTTCATGATGGGACTGATGTGATTACTTTGCTTAATGGGACAAACTGACATGATGTTGTTTTCACATTTTTCATAATCAAAGTCCGTAGTTGTATCACGTAACATGAAACTAGACAGTACAGTACGCCATCCTGCCTTTGAATCCTAATATATTGAAGGTGTCGTTTGATGTGTTTTGACACAGATCAAATTCTGGCAAAGGAAACCCAGAACATTTCTGGATGTAGCCAATGTGGTTGTAGGTACTTGAATTGTGCACCAATGATCTTGTTTTTTGAATTCTCAGTGATGTAATGTGTCGCATGATGGAGTTTGACTCAGATGCAAATTCCTCATCCATTACCTTCTTTTACTCGTTGTGTTCTAGACTGCGCATAGCTTCATCGTACAATCAGAACCGACTGAACACTTGTGCTGGTCCACTAGCGCTGATGATCTAGCTGCTGACATACATGATCATAAGTATGATGCAGGTTTCAGCAGCTGATTATTATGAAAATCAGGTGCTGAAAGCTGTTTACATCATACTTATTTCCATACTTGCCAGCAAAAGTTTTGTTTGAACAGTATGATAAACGTTTATCATCGACCTTTTCAAGGGCGTAGCCAGGTTTCGAACTAAGTGGGGGGGCAAAATTTTGTTTTACTATGGAGGATTCAGCCGAATGCCAATAGGCCGAACGCTTTAATGTTACTGAGTCAAGGGGGGAGGGTACAGTCACCGCCTACCCTCCTTTGGCTACGCCTATGGGAAGTATACCATCTTACTATTTGTGATAGCCTGTGCATGTCTGAAAATACAACTCCAGCTCTAGTTGGAGAAAATTGATCTTTTTTTTTCATACAGGATAAAACACATGAATCGAATAGAACTAGTTTTATCTTCCGCAGTTTTGCTCCAAAACCCATTGTAAAAAAGAGTTTTAATTTAATTTTATTTTTTTTTAATTTATAGGATTCTTGAGATGTTTGTCTATGGAAAACAATTAAGGATTATTTTTATCACGATTAAAGGTTTTGAGACTTATCCAAAATGTAGAAGTTTCATGCCAAAAACCCCAACGTTCACTATTTCTGACTAGCATCTAAACAATTGTCAAAACACGACTCAATCTCATAATTAGTCCTAGATTTACATACTTAGAAATAATTACTTTTACACGAGACGTAATCCATATTGGACGTTAATCATGGAACGCAAACAAACAGTTTATGTAAAATTATGTGTTCTCAAACCGAAGCATAAGTAACTCGAAGAAGAGAAGATTTGATTGAATTCATTTTCTCGTTTCGGTCAATTGATGCTTATGTAAAATGGGACGCTTACACACGGCGAATGAGAACGACCCAAATTTGAGTTTAGTTCACTCATAATCGCCAAAAATGCAGGAACTCAGCGATTAGTAAATTTGTCTCATGGTTTCCTGTGGAACACCTAAAAAATCTGCCGGAAAATGAGGAAATTGACGAAAATTTTATTCAGTCTCGGAGTAGTACCAATAGACAGAGTAAATCCAATCGTTACTTTTCTCAAATTCGGGAATTTTTCCCTGGAAAAACCTGGGAAAGATGAAACGAAAAAGATGCTGCGAAAGATGAAACCAGTTCCGTTCGATTTCTGAGATGGTTTCCTGTATAAAGGAATAATTTGATCATGATTCTCCAGCCAAAACTGGAGTTGTTGAATTTTGAGGTATTTTTACTAGCTCGATTAAACTGCCGGTAATCGCAAGTCAGTCCCATCTGCATTTTTATCAATTTTGAGTTAGCATCATTATTCAGTTTATCATTCTATGTTTTTTGAGATGTGCTATTGAAAAAATGTGGTTTGTTCAAGAAAACTGAAAAACAATACCAAGTCAAATTGTCCCACAGCGAAAAGTAACCGCAAGTCAGTCCCATTAGAAAAAAATTTATCAGAAATGTTAGACAACACATCGCATCATGAGATTTGTCTCAATATAGCTTTTGTCCACTTCCCCTAGGGTATCTGGAACATGTCCGGATGTGGCCAATATAGTTCTTACGATACTCAATTTGACCGCCAATGGATAAGGCTTTGAATTATCATGTGATTTGATGTATCGCTTGATGGATTTTAATTTAAAAGGATTTACCACTTCCCCGGGTATACCCGGAACATGTCCGGGTGTGGCCAACATGGTGCTGGTCACTCATCATGACTCTTATTGATCTTATTTTTGAATTCTCATGTGAATTGATTTATCGCTTGGAGAGTTTGGCACGTTTGGCTCTGGTCTGATGAAGACCCATACTCACCGGAATATGTTCCGGCCATTGCTCTGGAACCAGCGGAACAAATCCAAAAACATTCAATAACGTTCTATGGGACCATAGTATCTTTCTACTGTTCAATACTGTGCTTAAACTAATGCAGCATCGGCATGGAATTGTGACTGACTTGCGGTTATTTTCCTCATTGACGTTAAATGTAATCGCAAGTCAGTCCCACTCAGATTTTGGCCATAAAATAAAAATTTCACGATTTTTTTCCAATATTTTTGGGTAAACATAGATGCATTCTATCACATTGTACGTTTATTTTTAAATTTATCCCTCCAAAATAGGTGTCAAATCAGAAAACTTGAAAAATCTTTGAACGCCGTTTTCTCATTTCCAGTTTTTTACAGATGGGACTGACTTGCGATTATGGGCAGTAAAGTACTTGAAACATTTCTTGGCACAATTGTCACGATGTTCGGTATCAATGACAATTGTGCCTATGCTGTGGGCTCTTAACACTAAAACGGAATTTAGTTAATTCTGTGAAAAAGGCACAATACATGTGACCGAAATGTCAGTTGAAAACTTAAACCCCGTTTTTGAGCATCAAAAGACTGAAAGTCACATAACCTCCAACGTACTTGAAACAGCAGCCTAGGTTAAATAAGTACAACGGTAGGTCAATCAATCTGTCGATGGTAGTTCAACTTCAACTTACGGCAGAAGGTATGATATCAATGGAGGCAATACTAATAAAAGTTCCAAAACATTTCAGGAACTTCTGAACGCGGAAGCATCATGTAGCAGAGTATGTAAAATGAGCGGTGCCAGTGGTGTAGTGTTAAGCGTGATTGCCTCTCACCCCAAAAGGCCAGAGTTCAATCCCAGTTGGCGCCGCCGGGATATTCCTAGGCATAACATCTCTGATCACACCCTTTGGAAGGGAAGGAAGGTCGTTGGTCCCCGGTCCATGAGTTGATGGGTCAATAGGTGGGGTCCAGGTAAGGGAGTTGCCTTCCTGGTGTCGGCAGAATTGGTACTCAGTACGGAAAACAAGATCGACGGAAGAACAAATCAAGGAGTGTAGAAAATGGTTCGAATGTAGGGTTAGGTGGGGGGGTAATACGCGTCACGAGGTAATATGACCAATATAATGCTTTATTTTGAAAAAAAGCGATAAATTTCTGATAGGTTGTCTTTGCTAAAAATGGTAAAGATTGATAAAGGCTTACAGGTCATGGATTGAAGTTTGTATGGATATTTCGGTGCATTATTATGGGAAATTATTGAGCTTCACTTATATTGCTCTAACTTTGGTTGTAGTTGCCCAAACGATAAAAAAGATATGTGGTTGTCAGGACAATGATGAACAAATCTGTTATTGTTGTGATTTTATTTCGTCATATTTTTGCATTTATATCTTTCTTGATATGCTTTAAAACAACAACAAGCTTTTCGGTTATTGCCATAGCAACAACATATTACACTTTTACAACATGTTACATCGACCAGTAGAATAAAAGTTAGGGCGACGTAAGTGATTTTTTAAATTCTTCGATAGTATTCCCATACAAACTCAAATCATTTGCGCGATTCTAAACTTTCATCAATCTATACCAGTTTTTGCACAAGCTCATATTTTGAGGTTATGAATCAAGTTGGATGGTGGCCCAACAATGGTCAATTTTAACACTTTTTTTTTCAAAGTGAAACACCCTAATTACCAAATAAACACTTTTGTGATTTTTTGTATCTGTGTGAGTGAGAAATGAATGCTATTAAAAATGGTTTTAATTTCATAAAATCTTATCGTACTGAATGCAGGAGATACATTTTCCATATTATTGTATTCGAAATAGTCCCTTGAAAAGACCTCTCTTGTTTATTTGACGCAAATCACACCCAGCATACAAATGTGTCACTTTGGGAGCACCAGTGCACCCATTCAACACCTCTATTCATTGCTTGGAGTTTGTTCCTTTTGTGTTTCTCTTCAATTTTTCCTTCCTTCAAAATGATGATGCTTTAAGTGTATCTAAAAATAGGATGTCCCATTGCTTCGATCCTGGCGGGAAAGCTCATGGTGCATATTTTCTTCCTTATTGCACCTACCCCGTACTGTATGCAGCGAACTCACACTATCATGCGAAAAAAAGAAAAAAGCATAAAGTGTCATCCAAAAGCTGTCACCATCATACCCTGTTAGAAATACGGGAAGATACCCAGAGAAGAGAGCTTATTCGTTGAAGGGGAGGCTTTTCGTCACTTTTGTGCGGTAAGTACCAGTCACAGAAAATTTGAAGGTGTCAAAATTCAGCATTTATTCGCGTTTGTTTGCCAAGACAAGCGCTTTGCAGAGGGAGGTACTAGCTTGTTTGGATTATTATTTTACCCAGTTGGCAATTAACATAGATATTGTTTTTTTTTTGTTTGCAAGGAATGGAGAGTGCAAAAAAATTTGAAAATAAATTGGATGTATGCCGAGAATGGATTTAATTGCGCCGTAGAAATTACTGACGGGACACTGTATTTAGAAGGCAAAACTGTGTTGCTGTTGTTTACTAGTAGTAGTTGCGTGGGCTTGCTAGTAGTTTTGACAATTTAAAGTGACTCTCTCTGATCAACATGTTGTTTTGGAAGAATATCTATGAGACGATATTTGTGTTTTGAACAGTTGCAACTATACATCAGAATAGTTATACAGTATAGAAAAACATTCATAGGACTTCATTACAATCTGTGAAAAATCTGTGTATATCTGCAAAATTCTATAAAATTCATCTAAATTCCTGAACTCCTAAGAAATTTCCTCAATTTCCAGATAGTTTCTTGTTTCTTAAAATTAAACTTAGTTCCATGAATTCAAACAAACTAAGCTTGTTGAACTTATACGAATTTCCTATAATCCAAATTCGCCAAACATCTACAAAGCTCCCTTAACTTATAAAATAAATTCTTAACTTCTTTGAAATTCGCTGAACTTGTTCTACGTTCCATAAGTTTAACTAAGATTTTAGGAGACAGCCCTGGAGAAGTGGTTAACATCCATACCTCTTACGCCTAAGTCCCGAGTGTCTAAAGTTTAACTTAACCTAACGTGCTAGATCACGTTTGATCTGATTAGTTGATCTCAGACAGGTGTCTTTGAACCTTTCCAGGATAAAAACTCTCCGTTCTTCTAATGTCTGAATTCCAGGTGGATCTCAGAGTTTCGCAGGGGACTGCTTAGGATCATCCTAAGGATTTTGTTCTCGATCCTTTGGAGTTTGAGGTGATGGCATTTGGCGCAACTCTCCCAGATTGGCATACCGTCCACGATTACGGGAAGAATGATTTGTTTGAAGACAGCAAGCTTATTTTTCAGGGACAGGGTAGACCTCCTGTTGACGAGTGGATACAGTGATCTTATTAAGATGTTACACTTGGTTTTCGTTTTGTCAACGTGCTGAAAATCAGCTGTCTAGTGTTAAGCCGAGGTAGACTACCTCTTTTGATCATTCCACCACTGTGCCGTTCAGGCAGATCTTATTATTCTCCGACGGAACAAGCCTAGGAGATATTCTGAGGCATTCAACCTCAATGTGATTTTGAAACACTCCCACTTTCAATAGGATTACAATCTAAAGCAGTATAATATACACACCAACAAATTCTGAATTTTACTGGCGATGTAAACATCCATGCATGCAAACATTCATACATGTAAACTTCCTTTTCACGTAAATTAGCAACTTGCAAGAAATGTTGCAAACAAAAGCTGGGATATTGCATGACATGTCTCATAAATTTATACGATCTATAATCTAAATTTGTATGATATATGACGCTCCATTTATGGGCATCATAGTTACGGAAATTTACACTACTTTTTTTTAGCTGTGTAGGTTTTTAAGAAGAGACGAACTGAGCTGAAGAAAAACTTTCTGAAATGTTCAATGCAACCACAAAGCTGCATATGTCTGTTTTCGATGGCGCAATTACGACTCCATGTGCATCCAAGCTAACAATACGCGCAAATCAACCAGCAGAAACACCAGAGGAATACTATGGAAGAGCAGTTTTCATTCCATGTCTCGATGGATTGATCCAAAACATGATGGAACGTTTCACACAAAATGGTGACATCCATCCGGTGTTCCAATTATTGCTACCTGGTTTTACAAATATTGGAAAGTCATCCCAATTTGACAAAATTTACTGTTATTTCGGTGATTTCACCAGTGTGGTTGCAGTTAAGGCGGAATACGAGCTCTGGTGCCGAACATCCATACATATTAACAAGAATTTTGAAGTACTTGGGGTGCTTGATCAATGTGACTCAACGTATTTTCCAACAACCAATCTTTTGTTGACGATTTTGGTGACACTTCCGGTCACTATAGCCAGTGTGGAGAGATCTTTCTCAGCACTGAAATGAATTAAAACTAATAGGAAACCAGCGAGTTTCTGACTTGGCTATAATATCAGTTAACTGGAATTATGCCATTGACCCAAACCACGTGTTTGATATACTAGCAAAGAAAATAGCTAGAATATTACTTTTGTAATAACCAGGTGTAATGTCAAGGATGTGGCCCTACGTTGTGTTTAATTTGTTGCTCAGATTTCTGGACAGCAGTTTGGAGATCGGCAATTGCATTGGTGCGTCGGTAGCATTGGTGCTCAGTACGGAAAACATGATCGACGGAAAACATATGAAAAAAAAAACTTCACTATTTATTATCTCCGTCAGGCAGCACCCTGATTGGAGGTCAAATTCAAACTTAATCTAATTACATTAAATATTTGAACTTATATAGCTAACTGGAACAATACAAAATATCACAGTATAACGATCACTTCAAAAACCAAACAAAAATACAGCAATGGCAAAACAAAAACATGAAAAGCATAGAGAATGAGCAACACAATAGTTGAGTAAAGAAGAATTGCATTATAATACACCATCGACTGGAAATGCTCTCGCAAAACGTAGGGTTTTAGGTAGCGATGAAACGTCACTAGACCTATTCCAAAGCCGCAGACAGTAATGCGCCTGTAGATTTGAAGACATACTTCAAATCTCCGCGTACATCGCACGGGTTAGGCAAAAGATTTACGTTTGACTTTGTACTGTCGCATTAATGGCCCTTCGCTCATTTTCAACTTCTATTCCATTTTTGTACTGCCGTACTCTAACGGAATTATCCTCCTACCCTCTTCTAAAAGCATTCTCTAGCTAATAAATTATCACACTAAAGTTTCATGTTAGTTAGCATTTCCAACCAACTCTGATACAGAATGATGAAGGCAACAGTAGCCGCTGTTCTTTTCGTGTGGGTCACATTGCATCAAGGGACGTTTGTTTTTACCGCCTTCATAAATTTAAATAAATTTTTTATTTAAGAGATTTTTAGCCACAATTTAAATGAATGAAGATGCGGTGTCGATGGTGCGATTCAACACCATATAATATGTTAAACCTTAAAATATTTATTTTTCAAAACATATCTAACATATTTTTGTCCTTCTTAACAGAATGCAAATCTTAATCCCTTAAACCCTTCTTTTTCCCATGGCATTCAAGTGAGCCGCATAGACTATTCAGCCATTACCCTTCCTTTATCCTCGGCTTTGAATTGACTTGCGCTCCCATTGCCCCACCAAACGCTGCAAAATGAAAATGAAATGGAAATGAAAGTTGAACAGAGAGTTTCCTAAACTTGTGAAGATCTACGATGTTGTTTGAATTTCAACAACGTTCTTTAACCTTTACGAAGTTCCCTGAAATTATATGATGTTGTCTACAAATTTGCAGCCCATGTGCGTTGAATGGGTGTGATATCCTAAGCCGGTGTAGAAGCTGCCAATGGATGGCATTGGATTTCCGTCGGTGATTTGCACTAGATTGCGGAACAGAGACCGACATTAAATAGAGGAATGAAGAAGAAGAAGGAGAAGAAGAAGGCGTCTTCAAATTTACCATCACTTCTAAGACGTACTCTGAACGTCTGTTATGGCTCGGTCTTATCATTCTGAAATATTGAACCCGATCCACTCTTCAATTTGGAAAGTAGCGGTGAAGAAATGTCAAGACTTTTCGTCGATATTTTTGAAATTTTTTACAAAATAAACATAGCATTTCTGAGATGAAGAACCTTCACATACGTTCGAATTCCAATAAATTCTATAGGATCAATGAAAAAGAGCATGAATTAATCTTCCTACGAAACGGCGCGTTGACGGCAGTAAGAAAACTGTGCTACTATAATACGGACACAGTCAAATTGTTTGTAGATGCAATGGTCAATAGAGGTCATGTGTCAAAACCCATCATGCGACAAACCCACCAAATCACATAAGACTTCAAAAATTTGTTGGGCTCATTAGGACCTGTTTCTCTTATCCCCGTAAAAATACCAGTTCCGGACATGAGGCAAAGCCCATCTTGCGAATCGCATGAGAATTCAAAAAGAAGTAAAATAGTGGTTATATCCGCATGGGCCACAATCATACATATGTCGGAAGTGACAAGCTACTGACTTGGCCCAAATCCCATCAAATTACATGAAAATTCGAACACATGTTCAATGATAGTAATAACGAGTGTCCAGCACGACATGTTCTGGCTGTACTCAGGATGGTTTACAGTTTCTGAAATTGACTAAAACACATTAAATCGCATGAGAACAAATTAATAAGGGGGGGAGGGGGATTAGTTATTAAGGAAGGATAACTTTGAAATGAGCCAAAACTTATCTGCCGCATGAAAGTTTGATAATAAGAATATTGAGTACCTAGAGAATCATTGGTCACACATGCTCCGGGTACCATCGGAAAACAGCATGACAATTCAGTCACAGACCCACATATTATTCAGAAAAACAAATTTAAATTTCGATTACCTAAATGCAGACTTGAGCAATGTTGTCGGTATTTTAGTCAGTGAGAAAGGTCAGAGATATACTAGGTTTTAAAGTAGCTGCATGTTGTAACGCCGATTTTAAATAACATCTATGTAAAAGAAATTAATTTAAAGTGTCAAAATCATACAGATATGTAAAATAGCTCCATGGCTTTGAGCAATATGTTGAATAAAATAATATTAATTTTAAATTTGATACAGTAGGGGCGCTTTTATCGAATTTATCCAAACAGGGCTGTTGTGGACAGTTAAACGTGGGAAAGTCCATTAAAATTTTTAAAATTTTGTATGGATGATTGTTCACCTCCCATAAACTGTCCACGTGGAATATGGATTGCCTCTAAGTTAAATCTGGCACTTTTCAAAATTTGACTCAATTACCCATTCAACCTAATGGCTTTTAGACTAATGACCTGTTCGGTCATCACACTGAATAAATGGTGAGCAACTCTTAAGCGCTCACATATAGTAGAATACAATGGTCAGAACATACAGAAGCGCTTGTTAGAACGCCATGAGCTAAAAAGAATCCTACGAAGGATAACTGATTGCAGCTCATTGCGTAATTTAATACAATTTTCTGCAATTTTCACCAATTTTTTATGACGACATCATATCCTCTCAACGACCTGAGCTTTATGTGGCTAGCTTTGAAAATGAAGAAAGCGACGCGGCGGTGCACATCGTCGCGCACCATCACGGAGGCCCTCGAATGAATCCCAGTGCTTATTATTATTTCTATAATTCTCCGGTGAACCTCAACTCTCGGGATCGACATTTGCATTCGGTGTATGGTGTGGTCCTGTGTTCTCGTAGATATATATGTATATGTGCCAACATGTCCTGGAATAACGGATGCCTCCAATTTGTATTTCTTGAAGAAACAGAGCCGGCGATTTACTTTGCCTCGCATTGCCTCAAAGGAAATTGTATTCTTTGCGGCGACGATTTCATTTTTATTATTCCACTCTACGTTTCGCTTCACTTATGAGACGGAGAACGGATTTAAATAAGTTTGAAAGCCGGAAAAAGAATACGTCGCAACAACTACACTGAAAAAAAAAAATAAAACAGAACGAAAGAATTGAACCTAGAAATCATAAACGATCATGTAATTGTGATGGTAATTGGGCAATTTTTTGCACGATAAAGAGCACGACGACGTAAGTAGAAACGCGTTCTGCTGCCCGATGCAATCCCTCCATCGCCCGTACGGCCGGTGCATGTGCATATGTGCATACATTATGCATCACCGAACGAGAACGGTGCACATGTCGCTTGCATACTAATGCATAATTGGGGATATCGTACTAGACACTGCTGCTAGTCAATCACAGTTTGCCATCGGCTGAGGTAAGATGTTCAAAACAACTATCCGGATTGTGTATGGATACACAGCTAAAAAAAAGTAGTGTAAATTTCCGTTACTATGATGCACATAAATGGAGCGTCATATATCATACAAGTTTAGATTATAGATCGTGTAAATTTATGAGACATGTCATGTAATATCCCATATATTGTATGCAACTGTCCACTTTTGTTTGCAACATTTCTTGCAAGTTGCTAGTTTACGTGAAAAGGAAGTTTACATGCATGAATGTTTGCATGCATGGATGTTTACATCGCCAGTAAAATTCAGAATTTTTTGGTGTGTACGATTAAATGTCGTTCACTTGGTTCATTCGCACTAGCTTGAAAACATTTGCTCGAAATTGCGTGAAAAATCCGCAGTAAAATCGCTGGATCCGCCTTTGGATTGTTCCCACACATTAGTGGGTTCAATCGACCGGTGCTTGCACAGGGAGTGTACGGCCGACTCACTCAAGTGCCAAAGTTACATTAAATTGTTACTCTCGAAGCTTGTGTTGAATATTAAAATTCATAATCAACATCGTTTAGCTCCACCAGCACCGTTTGTGTTATTATATTTATGATACTTTCAAGCATGTTGTCTCCCTTTAGTGCGTTTCTTTAACTCTCCGCCTTTTTAATTCTTCTACACGGTCGATTAAAACAACTCTAATTTGAGTTACGTTAACTGAAATTCGCCAAAACGTAGGTAAAATTTTCCAAGATTCGGAAAAACTTTTCGAAACACTCCTATACTGAGTAAAAGTTTGGTTGATTTTCCTCTAACAGATTTTTGAGAAAAGTGAAGAAAATTTTACTCAGTCTATGAGTAAACTAAGTTTTTGCGGATGTGAGTGAAAAACCACACAATTTTGAGTCGATCTCTTCGGCCGTGTGAAAAATGGCAGAAGAGGTTCACGTCTCGTATTGTTCGGCTTATTTATTGGTCTTGAGTTTGGGTCCTCTCAATGGCAATCCTTGTGACGTGACACTTGTGTCGCTATGGCTACGAAACAATGAATTGAATGAATTTTTAATTGAACCCATCTTGGACGCTTTGCGTCGTCGGACTGCTTTGTACCCACGAACTGGCGAGAAGCGCATCCCCCGCCACAACAATAAGTCATTAATAATGTTATTAGAAATATATTAAAAATTTTATATTAATATTAAATATGAATATTTTATCAGATCGAATCGCACACAGCGTGGAGGACGGGCAGGGCCCGGGAGGATTTCCCATCACGATCTCTTCGGTACACCATTCGAAACTTGTCACCATCAAGTGAAGTCTATGGTGAGGATCAACGCAACATGTTTTGGTTGCTGCCATACCTGTGGCGCATAGACTGAGGTAAGCTTGATGGTCGATGCTTGCTCGGTCTCATTAGAATTCAACACGAACGGTGAGGTGTGCGATTGACGCGAGAGCGTGTGCACATTTTATGCTGTTAAAGCGTGAAGAATGCGCCTACACTCTCTCGCACGTACCCATGTGATGTACCCATCGTGACATTTCGGTTTGTTGTGAGTTGAAGCCATCCGGACGTTTTTTTTTTCTACTTAAACGATTAAATAAGTTGTAGAATGTAACACTAAAATTTAAAGATATTTTACAGACGGAATTCGTGCTAAAACAACACAAACTGGAGGATGTTGGGCAATGAAGGTTAAATTATGTGTACTTAAGTCTAGTGTTGCGTCTAGCGGTAGCTTCCGTGTGTTGCAGAGTATGCATTACATTACTTGTATGTTTGTATGTAGATGTTGATCATTTTAAAAAGTGCAATAGAACGGTATCGAATTCAGCCTCTAAATCTAAACCCTTCGCTTTGGTTTTACATTTGTTTTACGTGCTGAGCACCAAAGCTACCGACGTCAGGGAGGCAGCTCCCACACCTGGACCCTATCGATCGACCCATCAACTCATGAACCGGGAACCAACGGCTTTACTTCTCTTCAGTTTATATGATAATTGAGTATTATTTCCTGGAGATAAAAAGCAATAGGAATTAAATTTTACTCAGTCTCTGGGTAAGATTGAACGGTCGTGTATGGGATATAATATTGCGACGTTTCCCTAGACGCGGTCGTTCCTGTCAACAACCAAAGGCTGCGTAAAATTTCGTGCAAAGACGCGTTTGAGAAAAATCAAAATGCCACACGGTGTTTCAAATTGACGGAATCCTACAAAAGATGGGATGAGGTTGCATCACAACCAGCTAATTATAGCTGTACCCTGTCTGACAAATTATAAACCGACTGAAAAATACTTTATATTTTTCGGAAGAACGTTCTCAAATACGATGTATGTCTATCCGATCAATGTTGTTCATAAGTCAACTTGTAGTTCTTTACTTAGTATGTCCATGTCTCTCCAAAAGTTGTCCAAGTAAGGTCAATATGCCCCGTAACATGGGTTGATCACCTTTTAATGGTACATTACGGAATGAAAGATCTACCACCGATTTCTAGTCCTGATTACTAGGGGAACAGGATTTTTCAGTAATCAAAGTAACACATCTTAGTCCTTGTTACTTTTTATTCCTTGTTTATAGTGACAAGACTCGGCTTTGTCCAACGAGGATGATTTTGAAACAAGGAAAACAATGATTTAGTTAGTCTTCATATATGTGATTCCTAATCTTCTATTCGTTGTTCTCTAGGTTGAAGTGGTTAACACTAGGGTTCTGATGCATGGGCATTATCGATGTCATTCCTTAATTTTGTTGCTAAGAAATCCTATTTTGTCTGACAAAGGGGCGCGCCTTTGTTTCAACACTCCGAAGAGTATAAATACGGGACCTTTCAATTAGACCCGGATCCTTGCGATAAATGCAAGAATGACAACTGTAAAAAATCGAATACTTACTTTATCAATGCTGATGAAGTAATACGACATTCAATAAACTAAGGACACAGGATATATTACAATAGATCAAATTACTGGTCGCAGTGGTGTTAGGCCCGAAGAGAGAAAAAAGGTCAATATGGTTCAGGATTGTTTCGCATTATTTTTAGACTAATGTCAGCATCTAACTATCTCAAGCAACATTTCTGGATTATTATGGTCTTCAAGCCCATTCTAAGCCTTATAAACCTCTTCAACACCATCATAAAACCGAAAACGTTACTTTCTTTACACTTTCCCGAGAAAAAATAAAATAGTCAAGCACTTGAGTGAAAAATCGGCGTAATTTATCATACAAACTCCTCTAGGTGATTCATATTTTAGTACACGGGGAAAAATTCCTTCCGAAGTTTGTGAACCTCAAGTCATGAATTTTGGAAGAAGTCAATTTTTCGTTTACGAAAGAACACCATGAATAAAAATTGAGAAATCGTGAACATTGTTCTACAAAATAAACGTAGCGCTTGCGTTATGGTTTAGCGTGCACCAGCAGAAGAAACAAAAGGCATAGAATTGTGAACTCTGTTCTGAAAATAATGATCAAGTTCTGGTAAATGTGATTTATGTTCATGAGTTGTTAATATCGTGAACCTATTCTCGAAAACGAGACCATGTTTCATGGACTGTAAAATGTCAACATTAAAATAATTGTTGTGGACTATGCTTGGCATAGTTATTCATTAGCACGTATTGCACTTTTGTGTGCAATAATCCCCCTGCAATAGTCAGCCCTAGCAACTCCCAAGTGTGCTAAATGAGAACAGTTGGAAGTAATTCAAGAAAACTGTGTTTATGCACTTCTACCCGAAGGAAATCCATGGACTTGCACAAGTCGGCTTGCGATCTAGGATATCGGAAAAGATGAAAGTAATGAAATAATGCCCATAATCAAATTTACACGAGGAATGCTGATTAAGGCGGCTGTCATAATCCTCGAGAAATTTTCTGCTTCATGCAAATCGGTTTAGCGATGCAATTTTCTGCTCCTGGCTGCATCAAAGAAACGGCGCGAGAAAAGCCATTATTGTTTTCCGCGTTATGGGAAATTATAATCCACTTTTCCGCACCTTTTCCCTTGTTGTCACAGAAAACGAAAAAATGGGGAAAGAGTCCTTAATCCTTTTTCTCGATTGGTATGCATATTAATCGCCACACATCAAAAGCCGCTCTGCGCTTGGGCGAATCTGTATGTGTGTGTGTGAGAGAGAGAGAGAGAGAGAGAGAGTGTGTGAAAGAGGAAATTAATTTATGAATTCATAAAATAATTTGTTGAATTTATCGCACTACCCTGATTACGGGAAAACGGATTCCAGCGTGCAGAGCCTACTTGTTTGCCAGTCAGGATCTCTCGCTCATTTGTTTGCGCTAAAGTGTAGGTACCTATAGAGAGGAGCTCTTACATGCAAACCCACATGTACACGCTATTTAAAAACTACCCATATTTGAATAGGATGCACATAGGTCAGCCAAAACTGAACCTACCCAAAAATGGGTAAAATAAGTTGGAAGGTATCAGTTGACTATTTAGCAATATCGATCGATATTGTTCATTTGATAACTTCTACCTCAAAAAATAGTTTACCTAATTTGTGGGTAGGTGGAATCTACTCAAATTTGAGTTAGTTTTTAAATAGCGTGTAGGTCGTGATGAAAAGTAGGCTGGGGGCTTTCCGCAACTGCGCCGAGCACCGAGTGAAAGTGTTATTGATTGAGCTAATATCTCGTGTATGTGTGTCGGATCTGTTTGCACACCCCTCGTGTACCCCTCCCACCGCACTAGCGAATGGTGACCATACAATGCAATGCGTCTCCCATTTGAGATTTGCCGGGTGCGGCTTCCGCGGATTCCATTCACCACGTAGCCTCCGGCGAATCTGCCGATGATGATAATGTCGGTAACACTCTTCTCATCGAATAGACTAGGAAAATTTAAATTTATTGAGCGCAAAAATTGTCATACTGATTTCAGAACAAACTGCAGTGCAACGATTTCTACTGGTCTACATTTTCCATTCACGAGACACAAAAACATCCGAGCAGCTTTGCCAGACACATTTTCACACATGCTTCAGTCGATATTACTTTCCATTTAGTAGCGGGATGCACGCCGGTCTGTCGCTTGCACCGTTACTAGGCTTACCGTGGGGAGCCTGTTTCGCTCGTAAACTGAAGGATTTGAAGGACGAACTGTCGGAATGGCACAGCAAAAAAAGAACTGCTTTCATGTTGAAAAGCTATAGTGGATACCGTACCACGTGAGGGTGATAAGGGGCTGCGGGAGATTTCCATTTCAAAACAAACTTTGTGCACGTTTTAGAGGCTCGTACACACTCACTCATACATAGATCCGGTGGTCCGGAATGGGGAACGGGGAAAGTGTCCCCCAAGCGACCGTAGTTGTGAGGAAAATAAAAGCCACTTCTTCCTGTGTTTTACCGCTCGAGAGCCAGGCCAAGATCTCACGGGATTACTAGTGAAGGCGAGTGGGGATCGGATGGAGCTCTTGGCGGAAATTTCTTGCCTATTAAACATTTTTAACGCCCTTGCATAATAATTAAGTTCCTTCACTTGTTATGCTTCCTCCGCTTTGCGGTTCTCTTCCTTCTTGACTGGATTGTTGACTGACTTAGTTGGATTGGGTCGTCTGGTGTTTGCTCCTTCCATAGGCAACGCGATACAGTTACATTTTCTTTCCCTCCTAGAACAACAGTGCGGCGTGAGTATGCCAAGGTGTCACTGGACTCTCGCTGTTCGGCGAAATGTTGGTTATTACACACACACATTTAGCTAGGGGGAGTTGAACGCACTCTCGCCGTCGTCTCTGCCGTCAAAATTTCTCGATTTGTGCATGAGAATTTCGAGGCCCTGTTGGTGGTAAATTTTCTTCACAATTAATTCTCAAAAGGCATTCCCAATGTTTCTCTTAGTTTTTATTTAAAAAAACCAGCTGGTCTGAGAAAATGCAGTAGCAAATCAGTTGTCGGAGGAACATGATTTGTTTGCATTCAGAACAGTTAATACATATAATATCCAAGTACGGCAGCCCACAGCCGTAAGTATCAGCTCAGTACGATTATTGACCATTATTTATTGAGGAAATTTCCAGCTTACATGCACTTGGTATGAGCATGGACATCGAGCAGGACTAATAAATTTGAACAAACTCGGCGACAACGTTAAACTGCAGAAACTCGAACAAATCGGCAGCGCTTCGATTGGAATTGAGCTATGAATACAACAGACGTATGTAGCTAACTCGTGAATGGGGAGCAGTGAGGTCAGCGTCACTGTTGTTGCCAGTAATGAAACATTACAATGTTGCATATGATTGAATTCGTAATACTTTTATTATCGATAAGCATGGTTGATAAGGACTCATCTGTTCGTTTAATTTAAATCAAAGAGGGTGCCTCCTATAATTATTACCCGGCAAAAGGTACTCCTTGCACCAGCTGGTGTGGTTTGTTCCTCTTACGTAGCGTCTGGCCCCTTCGTTCTGTGTTGATCCGATAATGATGAATCTGTGGATAGACTGTTCTATTTTTGTAGATACATTTAGAAAATTTACCATCCATACTATCCATAGCTGGATACTTCAAGGACGAAATACACAATGGACCTTTTTAGACAAATCTGAATGTATGATTCCTGATCAATCTTTTAAATTTATCGAACCTCTTAACAGAATCCCTTTATGAAGTACTCTGAGTGTGTTGGTTTATTTCCTTTAAATTTCGTTATAATTGCTTATCTTTTTACAGAGACTTTCACATTTTAATGTCATTCGTTTCAGCCTTCCTGATGTAATGAATCAACAAATTTCCATAAAATCCAAATATTACAATAAATAAAGCGTACAATTTAAAATACTGTATAATTTTTCGTCCTCAATTTGAAAACAGGACAAATTATTTTTAATGATTCAAATATTTTCTGGTATATTGCCATTGTTTGGTGTATTCGATATTTTTCAAATAAATCCAAAGCAAGAAAATGTCTCTTCTAATCAAAATATCGTCAGAGACAAAGTCTTTTCAGAAAAAAAAAATAATATCGGAAAAAGTTCTATCAAAATTAATTCAGGCAAAATATTACGGACCCTTAAAGGCCACCCACATTAGATCCGTCTGCGTTGACGTTAATTTGACAGTTCGACAATAGATTTAGCTGTAACTTTGCACCAAGGCATCAGATCCCGATTTAATGTGGTTGGCCCTTTTGGCCAACATCAGGTACATCAACCTTAATTTCATGTATGTGCATCACACACAACATATGTACAGTACTGCTTCCAAATGTGAAACTTTACAAGTTTTACAAACTTTCTGAGTATCGAAAGGATTCCATGTAAAAAATTGTTCAAAAACGCTTTACTTCGATGTGTGATGAATTTCGGCTAAAAATCACTTTAATAAACTTAAAAAAAAAAAACGTCTTATTTTGATATTTAGGTGCATGCATGTAAAATTGTATTTATTTTCAGGCAAACTAGCAACTTGCAAGAAATGTTACATACATAAATGGCCATTTTTGTACAATATCTAAAATATTCCATTAAATGACTCATAACGTTTCAATACCCTTAATGTAAACTTATATGATATATGACAGTCCATTTATGGGCATCGTATTAAACATAAATTTACTCTACTTTTTAAGTGGGCCCAATATAAGTGACACTTAGGTGTGTGTGGGCCCAATATAAGTGACACTTAGGCTGACATTAGGGACGTTAACTCTTTTGTCCCTGACTGAGGACTTGAGCAATTTCGTCGGAAATTGAATATGTAAGATTCAGCGCTGATAAAAATAATTTCTTAAATATACATTCAAATTTTCTACAACTAAAAGTTAACTGTATAAATCCACGTTTTTGAAATGTACAGCACGGTATAACCAAGCCGGTTGTGGCAGGTTTGATATTACGGGTTGGAAAATTTCTCATCTTCTCGTGGGCATGCATAGATAATCATTATGTTTGTCTCACAATATACACATTGGAGACAGCCCAAAATGCACCCCAGTGAAAAACGCCCGATGCTGTTGTTCACAGCTTTCCCGTTTTTAATTCATTAATTAGATTAGCAGCATTGCTAGTGCACTGCTTAAACTAGCATTTCTGCACACAAAAAAACTATAATTAGTTACGGAAAAGCTATGAAAAACCACATCGGGCGTTTTGCCACAGGGCGCATTTTGGCCTGTTCTACCCTACATGCAATTGGTTGGCATAGAAGCCTCTCAATCAATAACTGTGGAAGTGCTTAATGTTGAAAGTTGAGACCCGGCAAATTGTTCGCATAATCAGCATTGAAAACCTAAACGTAGAAGAAGATGTAAGATGGATTGAAAGTAAAGATCTTTGAACGCGATTGATGATGATCAACAACAATCCACAACAAACCCTGGATCTTCCTTTGCTCTCAAAATTCTGTAGTGCTTTTAATGCCTGTACGTCTTACACCAAAACCAAAACAGAGAAAGAAAGAAAAAACTAGTTCTTAAACCGGCGCTCATTAAAAGTAGTTTTTCAAATCCCTTCGGTTCCCCCTCGGTTGCAGTGTGCCTTTCTTTCTCTCCTTTCATGTTGAAATAATAAGCTCGATAGAAAGATGATATGGTTATGATTTGCGGTTTACCGAAATTAACCGCTTCCTTCACTTTGCAAAGCGAACGAACGGGGGGAATCGAATCCTGCACCGACGACGGCTCGCCCAGTCGTCGGTCAAATGGTGGAACAGCTGCGGGTGGCAGAGTGGGGAGTCGTGTCGTTTTGTCTGGTTGCTGTAGTATCTACCATCAACCGTTGATCAGGTCCGATGACAATGGAAGTTTGTTCGTTCCCAGTTCTAAACCGTGCCAGCATCCGATAAGCGCTAAACAACCATGCCATTGCGTAATTCATGTTCATCCCTGGATGACGATTTTCTGGCTTATATGCAACGTTCACGTGTTGTATCAGCTGTTCTTATGTCTCATCACTTGCTTGATCGCTTTCCGATAATGCCGGATGAATAGGCCTGCGGTATGAGGAAAGGACGCAAACCTCCGTACATAACTTCGCCTACTGTTCGCGTTCATACATGGGATAAGTAAGACGACTACCTTTTCTCTAATTCCTTTACCGTCCCAAAGTTGCGGATTTTTTTAATAGGCGATCTTGCTTTCTGGTTCGTACGTCGTCGGTAGGTACGTATTCCTGTAGTGGCATGCATAGGCCTTTTTCCCTCGGCGACGCTAGTTTTGAAATATTATTTATTGTTTTCAAATTGTTTGAATGAAGGTCTCTGATATTTGCCGACAGTCAAATTGCTGCGCAGACGGGGCCCATATTCGGGCTGAAATTAAATAGCCTACCGGTAGCAGTCAGAGCAGTGAGCGGTGCTCGACTTGTGCCTGTTTCGGTATGAATGGAAGTGTGTGACAAAGGGTTTCGATTTTTTATGATCGGATATATTTTGATTGTTTGCCGGGAATAATGATCGCGGCGGCGCGGTTCGAGTGACTGCTGGAATTGTAACGGAATTTCAATTGGCTCTTGAAACGTCAACTGCCTGCTCTAGCAAGTATACAGCTGGAAGTCAAGGTTTCTATCAGTTTTTGACGAATCATTTGCGGGGGTTATATGTTTTAAAAATATATTTTCATTCAATATTACTATTCGAATGCTTCTAGATTTGTGTTACTACAAATAAAATTCCGTGTAATTCGACACTAGCATAAGGGGCCATCAGCAAGATTGATCCGAAATGCTTCTGCTATCGCCAACGAGTGCTGTGTCCAGCAGAAGATAGCAGTGCCCAATGAAGAGAAAAGCGCAAAAAGAGACATGAATTGGACATCTGTTCGGTTGTGATGCATTTGAATCTCGTTTGTGGTCTGATGTTTTTGCCGCAATCTGTCTTTTGTCCTCATCGTTGACGGTCTGAACCTACATAAAATCTTACCAGTAGATTTTTTTTGTCACGGCAATTGTAGAATAAATCCATCGTGATCATGAGTCCTCGTTAGGATGCTGGCATTAAGGAAAATAAAACAAATTAAAATGATGTGATAAGTTAAGTAAATGAAGTTAATATGAACCAATGTTAAATCCCGTTTCGATAATATATGCTTCGGATTGCTAAAACGTCAACTCTCTTAAACTTTCTATACTGAAAGAACGATCGAAACAGCTATTGCAAAGAATATCAAGCAATACGTTATTATGGATTGTGGTAAAAGTTATTGCCATTTAGCCAGGGGATATCGAGTAATGCAGAGATGAATGTATGTTTTTTTTATTATATGTACGTTAATTAATTTTTGTTTCTCTTTTCAGGTAAACACCATCATTGTACTCATAAGTCGATCCAAATATGACGCGGCAAGTATTAAGTGAAATACCCAATCTTATGAATATATCTTTCGAAGTGATACTGCGAAAATGATACACAAGTAGTGTGATTATACACTAGACCAATTCCCTACGAATTCGCAAATCGGTTTATTTTTGTATTTTTTTATTTGGTTGAAAATTTGCAGATACGTTCCTTATGATCGACTTTGCCATTTTACATCTTCATATCGCCAATTTGAATCTAGCCTTATTTTTGAAAAGGGCCTATAGAAAAATATCAAGCTTATCTTCAGATTTTTTTACTCGAAAACTGATTGCCTGATCGGTTTGATGTCTTCGGCAATATTGCAAATAATTGATGAGAATATTTGAAAAAATATGCACTCTAAAATAAAATTACCCAACTTTTGTTAAATATCAAACAAAATCTTAAAAGATTTTTCTCAAAAAATTGTTTTTTGTATTTATTTATTTGTTAATTGTATTGCACTATAGGTCAAGATGGAGAAATGATGGACACAAAACTTATGAATTAAAAAAAAACTCAAGGTTTTGGAAAAATATCCAAAACTTGGTCCAATTACTGTTTCGACTTTAAATAATAAAAGCACACCAAGTTTACAAAAAAAAAGCAATCAAATATATTTTTTTAAAGTCGCACCGTTATCGAGATGTAGCGGTTTGAAAGTAGATATTTCTAAAATGTTGGAAGTTTTTGGCCATTTTTAAATGTATTTCGCGCTTCTCTTGTTCCGGCAATATTTTTTTCGGAAAAATCAGAAAATTTTACAATAAAAATGCTCTTGGGGACTCATAAATATATTAAATGTCTTCTAAAATATAAAAATAAAACAATGCGACCTTTTTTCATGCACCTCATAGGTATAAACTTGTTGCTAAAATGCTAACATGCTACCTATTGCTTGCCAGTGTAGTGGTAAGCGTGAGTGCTTTCTCACCCCAATGGGTCTGGGTTCAATCCCAGCCGAGGTCGTTGGGATTTTTCTGTGGCATAAAAATCTCTGGTCACGTCTTCCTAGCCGTTGGTCCCGGCCCTCTGTTCCGCAATCTTTTGCCAATCACCGACGGACATCGATTACCATCCATTGACGGAAATCGAATGTGCAGGAAGGCAGCTTCCACATCTGCGTAGGATATCACACCCATTCAACACACATAGGTCGTCCAACGACTTTACTTCCCTTCCGAAGGAAGACGTGACCAGAGATGTTTATGCCTTAGAAAAATCCCACCGACCTCGGCTGGGATTGAACCCAGACCCATTGGGGTCATCACCGGTACCGGCATATATACGGTTGAAATATTCCATTTCTTGAAAAATACTAATGTAAAAGTTAAACTAATTCTTTATTTAATTTAATTTAAATGAAAACTATTTTGAAAAAATCGCAAAACGTTACAACAAGAACTGTAATGGAAGACCTTACAACAGCTTTAAATGAAGTTTAATCTGAACGACACTTAACAGGACTCATTTTTAGGGGGAAAAGCGTGTTTTTGGGGTCTAATTTGTTGTTGTTTTGTAATGTATCATTTAGTTTTATGATGGTGATTTTTGCTAATGTAATTACACTTTTGTTTAGATAGTTCCAGTACTCTAAAACTTACGAAATTTTGGATTTCGGTTCCATTTTTAATGCAAATGTACGAATATGTATTTACCTAAATACCTCTAAACAACCCAATGATGAAATTTTTATTTTATTTTATTTTATAAAATCACAAAATATCGAAACGGCAAACAAAAATTCAGTCCTTTTCAAAATTGCCATTCTCTCTGCACTTTAATCCTCAAACTACACATTTTTAATTATTAATTTATTAATTCAATATTAATTGGTTTGAGCTCTAATTTTATTTTCGCCACTGTTATTTATGTTTTAACCCTCCCCCTCTCTTCCCCTATTGCCCACGATTTGCACGTCATGAAGACTATAGTTTTAATCTCGATTGTATTTATTATATTGTATATTGAACATGCCGAGATGTCGGTACTGCAAAGTTCATTCGATTGTGCCTAATAAATTAAAGTAATTAATAAAACAGATGTTACTCCGCCAAGCATTTGTGTATCAAAAAGAGTGAAACAATTCCAATGTTTTGCACTATTTTCAAAGCCAAACTCAAAATCCTACAAAGTGTTTAGATTCATTTCACTGAACAATGGGATTTTTGTTTAAAAAAAGGCATTTAATTCAATATCTCAAAATGCCACTGGATATGATGGGATATTTATACATCAAAAGTAACCTTTTTGGCAACTAATCGAATGCCTAGGTAGTTGTACACGACACGAATTATTTTCGGGTAGTTTGAGGCAAAAATAAGGAATTTTACCCTATTTGTTCGAGCCTAAAATTGTGTTATAGTCTATTGCTAAGTGAAATGTCAATCGATTTTAATAAAACCAGTCTCATTTTTTCCTTCCTAATCGTATCTATCAAAATGAAAATATGACTTAAAACCAGAGATCGAAATTATCGCTGATGTGAGAAGAGAAACGGCACTTTTCACCCGTACAGAGGATGAAAAGCTAAAACAAAGAGAGATCTTTGTTCAAGCAAAACAATTCTCTCGAGAAAAGCAACCAAGATCATTTCTTCTCATTCATTAGTGACAACTGATAATTTCGTTTCCTTTTCGGCAATTATTTCCGGTGATTATGATTTTTCACTCTTCCCAAGAACCCGATTTTCAGCTGTCTTCAGACATAACCGAGCTCGTGCAGTACGGGACTGGATTTGCAGCGGTATGAGAAAGACAACCAGTACTAGTACCACCGACGGACTGACGTGACAGCTCATACAAGCTACTTTCAAATTCGTGCCCAAGACGCCATTTTGAAATACGATAAACACTACCGACATCTACTCATCCGATCGCGTCATGCCATGAGGAAGGACACGAACCCACGTATAATTTATATTGCCATGGTTTGCGTCTCATATCGTTTGACAGATCTGATCGCCCGTTTGAAAGTTCGAATCGCTCGTTTGACATTTCGAAATGTGAACAAACGAAATGCTCCTGATGCATGTCGGTTCGTCGGTGCTAGTACTGCCACAAATCATGAGCCAACATCGCCGAAAATACCGCCCGTACGGCACGAGCTCGGATCTGTCTGAATAAAAACTTTCATGTAATAATTAGCGCATAGTTTTTATGTGAATCATTTAGCATACATAACCCTATTTGACCAAAACAGTCCAAAACCAAATCGCCTCTGTAACGACTCTGTAAATCTTATAGAAAAGTTCCATATTAAGCAGACAGTCTGTGGCTGGTTGTTCCATATCCCGCTCTCATACGGAGTGTTTAAACTTATGCTAGTTCACTAGCTCGACCAGCTCAAACGAAATTCAGTTGCTCCTGAAATCTCATGCTGGTAGATGATAACACCCTGTTTACATTATGCTGTCTTCTATTTAGTACAGTTTTAGTTCACTAGCATCAGCGCACCAGCACAGATGTAAACACCCCATTACGAAAATAAAACCAGTATGAAGTAGTGTTGACACAATGCGAGCAAGCTGATCATGCTGAAAACCCAAAATGTCAGTCAGTTTGCAAATTCAGGAGTGTCCGAAACTGACCCATCTGCTGTGAAACTGACCCAATGAATATGGGGTGTATACACTTTTGCTTGTGTACTAAAACTATACTAAAAAGTAACTAGTCAACAAAATGTAAACAGAGCGTCATTTTCAGCGTCTACCAGCATGAGATTTAAGGAGCAACTGAAATTCGTGCGAGCTGGTTGAACTGGTTCAGCAAATAACCCAGTGCATATTATTTGGGTGTTTACACTTGTGCTACTTCATGTGCAGGTGAGCCTGTTGTTGGCAAACTAATGGTTAAAGGGCGAACACGAAATTATTGCGACACCGAAAATGTCATGCCAATTTTCTTATAATGTTTAGAATCAAACCAAAATTTTAGGGTAGTTTTATACATATATTTACTTCAAAAATCAAAAGAAAAGTTAATCGATGGAGCCTTGAGTGTAAAATTGAACGCATTTTCGCTTGATGCCCTCCATCAAAGTCTTTACAGTGTCATCCGGTACCAGTTTCTCAGTTTTTTTTTTTTTTCATTTTCTTAACATGTCCTTCTCGTCTTTGACTGTATTCTTGCTCTTCCGAAGTTCCCGCTTCATTATTGCCCAGTACTGCTCCACCGGGCGCAGCTCCGGACAGTTTGGCGGATTCATGTCCTTTGGAACAAAATGGACAGAATTGGCCTCATACCACTCCAGGACACTTTTAGAATAGTGGCATGATGCCAAATCTGGCCAAAATAGCGGAGCTTCGTCGTGCTGCTGCAAGAACGGCAAAAGGCGCTTCTCGAGGCACTCAGATTTGTAGATCTCGCCATTTACTGTGCCCTTTGTCACGAAAGGCTCACTCCTCAGTCCGCAAGATGGCAGATGGCCTGCCAAATGAGATATTTGGAGGCGAACTTCGACATTTTCTTCTTCTTAAATTTGTCGTCCACATCGAACTTGCTCTTGCCGGTGAAAAACTCCAACCCCGGAATTTGCTTAAAATCGGCTTTTATGTACGTTTCGTCGTCCATCACACAGCAGCCATATTTTGTCAGCATCTTCTCGTAGAGCTTCCGTGCCCGAGTTTTAGCCGTCGATTGTTGCCGCTCATCGCGGTTTGGGAAGTTCTGTACCTTGTATGTATGTAGTCCAGCTCTCTTCTTTGCATTCTGGACGTAGCTCTGCGACATGCCGATCTTTTTAGCCAAATCACGGCTTGAGACGTTGGGATTTGCTTTAATCATCCGCTTCACCTTTCCCTCCGTCTTTTTGTTCTCCGGTCCCGGTTTTCTTCCAGCTCCTTTGCCGTGGTCCAACGTCAACCGCTCCTGGAACCGCTTCAACACTCTGGAGAGGGTTGAATGGTGAATGTTCAACATTTTTCCCAACTGCCGGTGCGACAGGTCAGGAAATTCCAGGTGTTTGGAAAGAATTTGTTCTCTCAACTCGCGTTGGTTCACCTCCATTTTCGTTGAATCGAAAAACACGACTTCGAGTTTGACAGCATGTACACAATACACATCAATGAGAAAGTGTGCAAAATTTGGTTGATTTTTACCCAATGGTAAAAAAGTTATGCCCTGTTGAATGTGTCACAATAATTTCGTGTTCGCCGTTTTTCGGTGCTGATTAACATTGGGGCATCAATTTTTGGCACAAATTTGATCGAATTGCACCAATTTCGGTTAATCATTGTTGTTCGATGGTCAGCAGAGAAACAGCGGAGGGTGGACGGTGCCACCCACCATATATAAGAAGCGGTTGCTGTAATTGAATTGCTCGGTCTCCAGCAACACACGAGCGAATATTTTCGGTGTCCAATGAGAGATGAAAAAGTGTTCTTAGCGATTTTGAAAGAGCAATATTTTCACGGCTTGGATGGGAGAGGATAATGAATATTCGTTGAAGCATGAGAGATGAAAATATTGTCGATGTTCAGCTCTGCGAAAAGCAGCATGACTGATGCGTAGCTTATCTAGCAGCAGAGAGAAAATTTAAATCTCTGCTTAAAACTGAAAGTAAAGATTTTCAGCAAAAACATTAAAAATATGTGAAAAAAAGTAAAATTGGTTGGGTTTTTAGATGCAAACTGAATAAATTATATCATTTCTAAACGGAAAAGCTCCGAGGAATAGAGTGAAAGAGGTTTAGTTCTGGTAAAAATACGGGAAGTTTGTATTTTAGTAGGTTTTGACCTCGAAGACCCCTATTTTATCAATAAATGGCTAATATTTATGATTTAATTATTATAATTATTTTCTATTTGATACTTAAGACTACACAGATAAAAATTCTGAATTTTAATTGTGATGTAAACATACAATCACGTAGACTTGTATTTCATATTACGCAACCGAGCAACTTGCAAACAATGTTGTTTACAAAGATAGGCTTTTGTATACAATATTTGCTACATTGTATGAAATGTGTCACAAGTTTACATGATATGTATTATAAACGTATTTATGTGCATCATATTGAACAGAAATTTACACTACTTTTTCGAACTGTGCATGAAGGACAACCTTAGCTTTAAAATGGAACTGCTTTTAGGGGCTGTCCATAAACTACGTAGACAGTTTAGGGGGGGGGGGGGTTGACAATTATCCACATCCCATACAAATTTTAAAAATTTTGTATGGACAATTGTCTACGCAGGGGGAGGGGGGGGGGTCAAGAATCCCAAAAAACTGTCTACGTAGTTTATGAACAGGCCCTTATTAAAATCGATTGACATTTCACTTAGTAATCGGCTGCAACACAATTTTAGAAACTAAAAAATAGGGTACTTATTTTTGCCTCAAACTACTAGTCAAAAAAGTTAACATTGGATGTATAAGTAAGGGAAATGATTCTAATGTTGACCTATGGATCTAATATTTGGCCCATAGCTATAAATCTTATATTTATCAATTTTATCTAGATGAACGCGTCATTGGGACGGTACTTATGGATATTTTTGGTCGTTATTGAAAATTTAGTCGATTGCTGAATTTATGTATGGGCCCAAATTAAATTCATTTCCCCTATCCCATCATATCCAGCGGCGTTTTGAGATATTGAATTAAATGTTTTTTTTTTAATTCCGATTGTGCACTGGTTGCTACTTCCCGTTTGAATCAATCAAATCATTTCCAGTAAACAATTCGTAAACAAATGACCGTTTAAAATAAGCTTAAAGCTGGATCACCTTCCTGCATCATCATCCCCCTCCAATACACTTTTCCGCTGTATTGTTTATGAGTGATCTCCGGAAGGGCCATGATTGAGCTGTCCATCCGTTCGGCAGATTTCTTTCATCACTTCGTCGAACAGAAACCAGGGAAAGAACGCTCCATTCCACCAGAAAACATACGCTCAAAGAAGCGTGAAATGATGTTCGCTGTGTTTCGAAATAGAGATATAATATTCGGTATGAATAATTAAACCGGCGATTGTAATCCCATTTAGAAACCAGAACAAGAGATTCGACTTCTCCTGCAGCCTGAATAGGTCCACGTCGTAATCCGAAGGAGAGACTGGAAAGACGATTGCCCTTATATACCAATAAAATAAATAAGCTATAAACACACACACGGCACGGCTTGAAGACGCCATAAAAACGAGATTAGTTACGATTTCCTTCCCGCGTGAGGTCCTCTACAACGCACAAGACGGAACGCGCATCGGAGGTAGAGACTGTCTGAATCCAGTGGCGGCTGGCAGTGTCAGGAGCGGAGGGGCAATTGAACGATTATTAATTCTCCCTCGTTTTTACTCATCATTTTGCAAGGAGTAACGATGCCGATTAGGTTTTTATGTTGGTTTTTCCAACCGACACGCGGGGTCCGAAATCGAAACGAAGCGAAGCGTTGATGAAGGGAGGAAAAGGGGAGCGTTAAAAACCCGTTTTGGAGCCAAGTGGTGTGGTCTTCGGTGGGCCTCGCGGGAAAAGTCTGGGTCCCGAGACTGTGTTTGCGGATTCGGGCAACAAGGCAGCAGGGTCCGCGAGTGTGGGTAGGAACAACGACGAAGCACGATCTGCCCGGCTGGCGTCGTCCGAGATGATGATTATGATGATGGTGATGGGAACTGGCGTCTGGGTACCTTCTGGGTGGGAAATTTATGAGGGGGCCCGAGATGGACATGGACTCGCTTGGGGAATGGGGAAAATTTAAATGTTTTCATATACGAAACTGCTGGAGAAAATAGGACGCTGGTCAAGTCAGTTTAATGCATGTAAAATAAGCTATCATAATAATCACATTTTCATTTATCAAACACCTTCAAACCAGAAACAATATATAAATGCATGATCCGCTTTTAAAGAAACATTTTCAGGTAGATTGTAATAGCAATTTAAACTTAAATTTGAGTTGACCTTATATACCATGTATACATGTATATATGTATACTATAGTGTGGAAATCCGTTAAGTACTTAAAGACTGACTAAAAGTAATTTGGTACGCACAAAAAGACCTGTAATTCATTATTCAAAAAGTTTAAAAAGTTCATTAATGGTTGATTACAGTACATTTATTAAACATTCAAAGTTACAGCATTAGATGGTTACATTTCTCCAGTTCAAATGAAATCTCGAACCTTCCTCTTGATGGAGCCCATCAGCACCCGCACAGTGGAAACGGACACGGGATCAGTGCATTTCTTACATTTTGCCCGCATTTGCTTGATATCCTGACTGCCCGCCGTTTCGTCGAAGTCGCTGCTTTGAAATTGCCCAGTATTTTTCGATTGGCCGATATTCCGGGCAATTCGGAGGATTCATTAGCTTGCGGACAAAATCGATCTTGTTGGCAGCATACCACTCCAGAACCACCTTGGAGTAGTGGCAGCTGGCCAAATTGGACCAAAAGATGACTTTGCCTCTATGCTTGCGGATGAACGGTAATACACGCTTTTTAGATGTAAACTTGGGATGTCATCGTCGAGGATGTGACGAATGGTTCCGTTTTCAGGCCACAATTGCAAATCGCTCGCCAAATCATTGGCTTCTTCGCGAACTTGTCGGCCAACACGAACTTGAAATTTCCCGGAACATCCCCACGTCCAGTCGCGATGTAAAACTTTTGACCGGGAAGCTCCTTAAAACCGAGTTTGACGCTTCAGATGTTTACTGGCTTTGTACGGCTTGTATCCTTCCCTGGTTCCAATTTTTTCGTAGGTCCGCTGATTCCTCAGGGTTTTCTTGCAGGTTTTGAGCACTCGACAAACTGTTGTTTTCGGCATCTTCAACACTTTAGCCAGCTTGGAACCGGACCACTCCGGATTTTGCAGGTGTTTCTACACAATTTTTTTTTCTTCTTTCGAGTCCCATTTGACGTTATTTCTAAACGCGATCGACTACTTTGATCAAACTTGCTCCAATTGTTCTCTATAGAAGTGTAAAAAACCACTGTCAAAAAATTTCGATTCCCAACACTAGAGGTGTGTTAGCGGCGCGAGGGGCGTACCAATTTACTTTTAGTCAGCCTTTAGTACTGGTCCTTTTGCACGTCAGCAGCGGGGGAACGGGCACATCTCAGTGAGGGATTCAACTTTCGACAATCAAAAGAGCAATTCATAAGCTTATTAATACGATTATCAACACTTCGTGCTCAAAAAGTGTTGATGAATCAGGATCAGGGTTGCTGAAACAATTCAGATAGGAAGGAATATCGAAATAAAGATCATCGAGAAATGGAGTGTACTGTACAACGTAGCCAAGTACGATTAATTGGCGCTTAGCACTAACACTGTTGTAACGATTTTAAAAATACAGTTTTAAAATAAGATACAGTGGATCGCAAAATTGATCGTACAGTAGTATTTAAATTTTTGAAAAACGGCTCTAAAAGCATAAGTTCAAAAGATACATTTATCAATTATTGCCTCAGAATTGGGCATATTTAGATGAGTTTACAAAAAGTTAAAGCAATTTAAGAAAAACGCCATTTCTTGAATAACCTTATTTTCTTGAAATAAAATGAACATAACATCATGACATTTTGCTCATTTTAGTCTTAGATTCATCCACTAGGTGAAAAGTTGAAAATCGAGCATTTTACTAAAATAAATCTAACTTCATACAGGCTCTTCAAAGAAAGACAAAAATTGTAGCAATAAATCATTAAACATCTATTCAATCACCAGCCACGTTAAAAAAATAATCTTTCAGGGTGTACAATCCATTCTGAGATACACTGTATATCAAGCAACATCTTCATTAAATTTTGCAAAATTATTATACACCTGGGGGAGAAAAACTTGGCTAAATATAACACAATTTGCTGATACTAACCTTTTTGCCTTTCTCGTACACCAAGGCGTACCAGAAGGCTATGATATCACTTGATAAACACAATTTCGTCTGAAGATCCGGAGAGACGAATGGCATATACCAACAGACTCATCTCAACGGGATGATGTGTTTCAGATCCCCATAGATCGCTTTTAATTTTTTTCCCGATCGGAATTATGGTTCCGAAGATATGAACAAAAATGTGAATTCCAGACTCCACTCGGGAATTCCCTAAAGATTGATTTATCAAAAACTCATCATTCACATTAGAATTTTACTGTAAGATAAATGGTGAACATATTCAGACCCAATGATCACAATGGGCTCTTTCAGATGGAAGTGGACATATTCTGATATGCCCCGAAATGCATCGCGCGATACCTCAAATCACGTGGAACTCAACATAATGATTAGTGCAAGTATTTATATTGATTTTCCTTAACCTATAGCTTACCTGATCCTTTGTAAATGTTTGTAATAGGGTTTCCTCTCAGGTTTCCTTTGATTTTCCTCGATTTTTTCCACATTTTAACGACTCTTATTAAAGTACAAAACGGCGAAAATGGCTGCTTTGTTCAGCACTAAAACTGCATCCAGAGGTGGGTGTTGTCTAATAAAAAAATTGAATAGGATGGAAACACACGGTTTGTGTCATTCACTTTTTCAGTGACCGTGACTATGGACATTCAAGTTATAGACCGGCCAACGTGAGTTGACGTATCCAAACAAACCATCAAATCGTATGGAAAATGTTCGTTTTGGATGCAACATGGCAGCACAATGACAGGTCTATAAATATGACCGTCTATAACAGTGACAGATTGTTTGTATGGTGGATTTGAACATGCGTGAATTTCTAATGCGTGTTGCAAAATACATCACAGGCGTTATTTGATTAAAGATGTAAAACAGTTTAACCAATTAAATTTTAAAATTTTCCCTTTATTCAAAAGTCTGTAAATATCTATGAAAAAACTAAAAAATCTGCGAATGTCTATATCGAAAAAAATGTCGGTAAATTCACAGACATGTCTGTAAATCTGACATCTCTGCATGCCAGTAGCAGTGAACAACTCCAGATTTCCCAAATGAAATTATTTCTCTCTATTTCGATGTTTTGGCAGTTTCTTAAGATTTTCATATATCAATTCACTATACCTCGATGTTCTCTCTATATCGATCTTTCTATATGTCGATGATCCAAAGGTAATATCATAGAGGTAACTCTAAGACCGCTGGGTCCCGAAGAAAATCATTATTATTTTTGGCTCACTCAGTACCAGAACAACGGTCACAAGCAGTCCCAAGCTATTTCACTCACCCCTGCATGTTCTGCATGAATCCACACACCCCTGATGTTATCTGTCAAACTTTCATAGCGAATCAAAACAAACATAGTGTAGTAATATAATTTCAACAAGAATAGGGTACGTTAATCGTTTGCTTGGGACTAATAGGCTACTAAAGTGGTGAGCCAATTTAAAATCGTTAGTTTCGTATTGATTGTTGGTAATATTCGCTAACAAAGCACTCACATGTCGATGAACGAATCTAGTTTGCTAGTTTTTGCATGGTTTTACATCGATGATCCAGTTTTGTGATGTATACAGGATAAACAAATAAGTTTCATGAACCCGAAAAACTCCAAGAATCGTACTAGTAGGCTGATGTAGAATCAAAACAGTTGAAAATGTTGATCTTTCTGTATTCCGATTGTCCCTTGGACATCGCCATATGGAGAAGTATTTAACTATGAAAAGTAGCGTTTAAACATTCAAATTTGCATTGTTTAAAAAACCGGCTCCGGGGGTGTAGTGGTAAGTAGGACTGCTTCTCACCCCAAAAGACCTGGGTTCACTCTCAGTCGGTGCCGTCAGGATTTTCTGAGGCATAAAATCTCTGATCATACCTTCCTTCGTGATCTCCGGTCCATGAGTTGATTCGTCGATAGGTAATATAGCTGCCTCCCTAGCGTTGGTAGCATTGGTACTCGGTACGGAAAACGTATCAAGGAAAAAAAAAACTTTAGAAGAATGTTCCAGTTTTCTTTTAGCAAAAAACCAGATACAAATACATAACAGATGATGCAAGTACAACTCAACCGAATAATTTGCAAATTACCTAGGGATAAATTAACTGATATGTTCGTAATTTTGCACTCCAACTTCCTTTTGTTATTTGTTCTTCCACTGCCATCGGGCATTAAACAAAATATGTATGAGTGTCCAGACCTCGACCTTAACGGCACAGTATGTTAGTTTTAAAGAAATTGGTCAAAATTATAATTCTTGAGAATCCTTTCACTAGCTCGTATCATATAGAAACAAGTACTGATTTGTCAAAATATTCATTACCAAAATGACATTTCACATGCCACACTGTGTAGCCATACCAAACCAGACTGCCTGATGAATGATTCGTTGCTACAATGTGGAAAAAACAGCGAGAAGCGCAAACCACACCCGATCGCATATAATCATCAGCACGGACATCGTGCACATCATCTTATGCTAACAAACGATTTTCTAACCACTACTGTGCCAGCCGTCGTCGCTGTTGTTGCACAGTGGTCCATAATTGGAGGAAAGCTGGCAGAATCCAAATAAAAAATAAAACTATAGTTTTCAACGTGTAAAATTTTCGTACAGTTTTTTTAACGATCAATATTTTGAATATTTCAACGGCCAATGACAAATCGAACAGACTCGACTTTTGACGACTTTCATGAAACATAGCAATATTGGCCGTTGTGCAGTAGGGTGGGTCAACTTTTCAACCCACTATGCCCCACTGATCTTTAAATGCGTATTGAGGTCCCCAACAACTAAACAAAATTTGAAAGAATTTGGTTATAATGTCGGTTTGCGGGGGAGTCATAAATATTACGTGGCACGGAATTTTTTTTAATTTGCGTGACAAAAATTAAAATATTGCTCGATTTTTACAAAATTTCAGGCTTAAATATATTGAGAATACTATACAAAACAAATCGATTTGATGTTTGTACAAAAAATTACTAATCATTCACTTTACACTTGGTCTATGTACGCCTGTAGGTATGCTAACGAAATAATAAGATTTTTCTAAGATTGAGGTCCTCAACAAAGGTGTAAAATTTGAAGAAATTTGATTATTTGATTATTAAAAGATTTTTCTAAGAAGTCTCCCGCGAATCCTCATAGGCATAATCAAATTTGTTCAAATTTTACACCTTTGTTGAGGACCTCAATACACATCGGCAGAGCAATGGGGAACAAGGGGTTGTGATCCACCATGCAAAATTGACCCACCCGATTTTACAACTTTCAACGCTCGCCATAAAGTTGATCAGTCCCCCTTTGGTTTGACGTTTGCCTTTTATCAATTGTATGGCAGTAAGTAGGCCTTGCCATAGCAAAATTAAATTCTGGATCAACAATAGAAAAGGGCCCATCAGCATTTGTAAACAAACCGTTCCAAAGCCTTTTACTCACAAATCGAAGGCTACCCACGCAAACCAACATCATCATCGGATAGGGGAAACTTCTACCTACACGGTGATGGTGTTCGTTTGTGTGGGCGGCCTACGATTTGTGAAGAATGGGCTTTGAAACGGTTTGTTTACAAATGCTGAAGGGCCCTTTTCTATTGTTTAACCAGAGTTGCAGATATTTTTTTCTGGAAACGTTCAGGTAAATAGGTTAACTCTTCGAGCACCAAACCAAGACACATTTCTCAGTATTTTTGTAATATCTGCGGTAGTTTTAAACAGATTTCTGTTGTTTTTTTTTTTTTTTTTTCATTTTGTTATGGTTCTTATGGTTCAATTGGTCATGTCACATGATGGTTGGTAGGATTGATAATGCAATGTTGGGATTTCAAATTTTTGTCGAGTCTGTTGACAACTGTCGGCTTGTCAACAGACTCGACCTAAATTGATAGATTTCTTCTTATATATTTTTACCATGAAAGCTTATGACAATATATAGCAAAATGCAACATAGTCGATTTTTCAGCTTTTTTGTCCCGCATTTTGATGATTTCGCAAATCATTGCACTTTTGGCACGCAGAATGATTGCCAATTAAGTAAACATCATCACACATCGATGAACATCTGTTACACATAATCGGATTACATATGGCGTTGTGTTGAACTTGTCCATTAGATCTATGCAAACTTTGCAGTTTTCGCTACGCAGTGCACAAACGGTTCTAAATCGGTTCCTGATTAACCTCTCAAAAATTTAAATAATATGGTAGGAAACTGACTTGGCACAACCCATTTGAAGTTTCTATGGAAATAACTATGGGAAAACCAATTTTTTGATCATAGCTATTTAACAATTCACCATAACGCTCTCGTGTTTAAAATTATAGCTGTGCTTGTAAGAAACTTTCTCAGCTGCAATTATTGAAAACTTAAAATGTTAAGAAACTGGCACACCCTATATATCATGCGGAGAATCAAATGCAATTTTACAACATATTACAAGATAGAAAATTATTAAATTTTTAGTAGCTGTAAAACGAGAAGCCTGATGTCAAAAATGAAGCAATACACTGTGTTCCTGATTTGAGCCCCAATCCCATAACTATACACGTCAAATCACATTATTAAATTTAACGTAATTAGGCTTAATTGTCAGCTACTCTCTCTGAAGATGCATTCGAGTACATTTACCAGAACTTAAATTTGCAGGAAGGTATGTGTAATATGTGGATTAATTAAAGTTTTTTTTATCATTTTAAAATTACTTTATTGAAATGTTGATTATGTAGGCTCAATGACTTTGAAAACACTACGGAGCCGAGAAACAAACAATTAAAAAAATGGAGTCCTTTTGACGTAGGACTACGTCTGTGATTTCTATATGGGGATACACTTTGTGAAAACTGAAATTGGAACATGTAACAAAATTATGAAAGATTTTGAACGTTAATAACTCAACTGCCCCTAGACCAATTTCAATAATTTTATCATCAATAGATCAGAAATATGTCTACGCATCTATTTATCTTAAGACTTTATCATTATTCAAAACATCACTATTGAAAATTGCATGCCTGCAAAAAGCGATTTCTCCAACACTGATTTCAAAGTTGAATTCCATTTGGTCTCACCAAACGGTGTTTATTCAATCACCGCATGGTGAGTGATGGTGTTCTCCAGTACACAACGAAAGGCTGCCTGCAAGCAGCGAACTGCAGCCCACATGACCATCCATAGAAGGAATAAGAAGCCACAGCGCTATTGATCGGAATCCGTAGCTCTTTGTGAGTCGCTGTGGGCCATCCTTGTCAAGCGCGTCATACTAAGGAGTATAAATAGAGAAAATCCCGCTCAAATTCCTATTCCTACACAAAACACAAGCTCCTGCTGCAGTTAACAAATAATATTTACTATATAATACCACGTAGTCCTACGTCATCATTGCGTAAAACCCCATAGGACTGTTCCTTGTAGTTTTTTAATTGGTCATATTTCCATATGTCGATTAATGATAGTGATTTTTTTTTTCACTTTCTACCGTAAACTGAGTGGAGGATTTTTAATATTGATCATTTAACTAAAAGTTCAAAGAGTAAATTAAAGATTGCTCGTTAAAAATACCGCACTGGTTGCGGTATAAAGCGATTCAAGTTAATCGATTTTTTTAACTACAATTGGACATGAGACAATCGATCGCGAATTGAATGCTTTATTTTCCCGTGTTTTTCTTTCTCGCCTGCAGTACCTTACGCAAACTGTTTCTTCCAGTGCTGGTAGTAGTTTAGTGACTGCTGGGCTTCATTTTTGCTTGCTTTATCGGTCTCCAGAGCGATCACGTCCATTTTCCATCCAGCACCTGTATCATTTCCTCTGTTGACTTTCTGTTGCAATCCAACGATCTAGCCATGCGTATTCCTATCTGAGCTGCTACCGCTCTGTTCTTCGTCCCGTTGTTTTTTTTTTGGTTTTAGCCACCATCAGTAAAATATTTCTGCTTCTTCTTATGATATTCTTCAATCATCACTATCAATCTAGTCTCCCGACGACTTCAAAACTGTATTTTGTAAAGGTAACACCAGAATTTCATCTGCTACAAATGTTCACTGTTTGTGCTTATTTGTGGACTTTGGATCACTATACTATTTCAAACAGTTTAAGGCAAGGGATTGCAAAAAATCTCTTGGCGAAGGAAAAAACGCTTGACTCTACTACTTCTCTTCCTAACTTTGAGGTTCTATCAGCTTAAAGATAAAAGAAGAAGCAGACACAATTTTCATGATGAAGGGTTGTACCTTAATAATACTGGCTGCTTCCGGGTCTTCCGCTTGCGGCAGGAATTTATCTAGTGACCCTCTATCTTGCATAAGAAGCAAATATGTTTATTCCCGTCATAAAATATATTCTCCTTTCGATTGAGGAAATTAAACGTGAAGGAAGTCTGCTTTTTCAAGTCCATTTAACCGAACAGTAAAGCTATTGAAAGTTTGGTAAAAATTTTCCTATGCTGCGCCGATAATTTTCTTGGGCTGTGGCAATGTAGGTGACATATGTTGAGCCATGAAAACTAATAATAATAAATAATACAAATTCCTTTAAATATTTGGTCGGCTCCATTTCTCGCATTCACAATATGTAGATTCATTATTCACGTATAAAGCTCGCAACTTTTAACTGTGGAATTGTTTTAAACTATATGAAATTGAGCCTGGAAAAACGCTACCTTAATCCTTTCGTGACGTGGAAAAAGATCATGTAACAATCATTATTTTTATTTCAGTATCAGTATCAGTATATCATCCTAAAATCATAAAAATCATTCCACGAAAAATCCCAAGAAACATACTTGTTTGAAAACATTTTTTACACAATTTTACACATGAAAGGGTTAAGACACGTTAAAAGCCAAGAACCATTTTAAAGGGTGTCCACGATGAAATTGCCACACACAAAATTGATTCGCAAAATTCGAGTTTTCATCCGATTGCCATCAAATTTTAAGGGATTGAGAAATAACTATTAAACTTCATTTAACCATTTTACTCGTATTTTATTTACAGTCCATACGCAAATGCCCGCACCTTGGCCTTAACCCCGGCCATAAGATTCTGCACAACCTGTGAATCAACCGTTTTTTGCATGTAAACCCATACTTTCTTCAGTTCCTCGACTGTCTTCACTACCTTAGGTCGTTTAAGAAGGTGCTGCTTCATAATTGCCCAGTACTTCTCGATGGGGCGGAGCTCCGGAGCGTTGGGAGGGTTGAACATTTTCGGCACAAAATTGACCTTATTGTCCGCATACCACTTCAGCACGTCCTTGGAGTAGTGGCATGAGGCCAAATCCGGCCAGAAGATTGTTGGGACGCTGTGGGCCTTCAGGAGAGGAAGCAGCCGCTTCTGGAGGCACTCTTTTATGTACACCTGTCCGTTCATCGTGTCCTGGGTCACGAAAGGTGCACTCCGCTTCCCGCACGTGCAGATGGCTTGCCAAACCAGGAATTTCTTCGCAAATTTGGACATCTTCTGAGTGCGGACATGCTCCGGAACGCTGAACTTATCCTTGGCCGTGAAAAACAGGTTCCCGGGGATCTGTTTGAAGTCGGCCTTCACATATGTTTCGTCGTCCATGATGCAGCATTCAACTTTCGTCAGCATGTTGAGGTACAATTTCCTGGCACGGGTTTTGGCGGACTTGTTCTGCTTCTCGTCGCGATTAGGGGCCTTTTGTACCTTGAACGTTCGAAGCCCAGCCTTAGTTTTGGCCTTCTGGACAAAACTTCGGCTTAGGTGCAGCTTCTTAGCCACATCCCTAACGAAGGCGTTCGGATTTCGGTTGAAGGCCCCAACTACGCGGTTGTGATTTTTGGTGTTGTACGGAATACTTTTTCTTTCACTTCTGGGCTTCCGATCGGTGGTCAACCGTTCCTCGAACCGCTTAATCACTCGCGACACCGTGGAATTCGCGATTCCCAACGTTTTAGCGATGGAACGATGCGAGAGATCCTTGTTCTCGTGATGAATGCGCAAGATTTTATCACGCACGAGCTGTTCTTTCGACTCCATTTCCGCGAGTTTTGATCACAGGACTTTAAAACTTGCAGGATGTAAATAATGCACTATGAACTAAATCCACCCAAATTTTCATTAAATTCTACCCAACGGTTAAAAAGTTAGAGCAATTTCATAGTGTGGCAATTTCATCGTGGACACCCTTTACCGCAGACCCCGTTAACTTTGATTTTCAAAAATGGGCAACCCTACATAGGCGTTTATGGACGTTGTAGTGTCTACAGAGTTTAATATGCTTAATTTTCATTACTATGGATAACAAATGTCTTAGAGAAATAGCGCATTCTCAAAATTGAAAAGAAAACCGATTTTCGCCGATAATCCTTATGCTTTATTTAGTTATTACTCCTAGTAAAATGTTATTGATTTGAACCAACTTTTGTCCCACTTGAGTCACTGTGCATCGTCGATCAGGGAACAACCTCTAGGGCTCAGAAAAGGGCCAAGCGCACCACCTAACAAGATCAACCAAGGGTTGCTTATGTCCTGCCTTCTACCACGCAATAAGTGAGGTGAACGAGGGAAGATATATTTTCGAAATATAAACAAAACACCACGGAACATGTAATTATGATCTCAACAGTCAGGCACCCAATATTAATAACGATAATATAAGGTTTTGTTTTCGCTCTCATCGTTCGTCGCCGGGGTAAGGGATTGCTTCCTATGGAGAAGGCTTCGATTTTATGGTACCTACCAACGTTTTTTTTTTTTTTTCATTCTCGTTTCGATATAACGACTGCTGTGTCCTCTGTGGCTATGCACAGTGTGGCAAACGAGGAGGGTTCTGAGGGTACCAATTTTGTGGTGTTAATAAGATGGAATGAGATCGTTTCAATAAATTTTCCTATCCTCGAAGGGAATGATGGATTTTTTCCCTTGTTGATCTCCTGCTCCTCCTATAGCACGGGATGAAATATTGGCAAGATGATTATGTCAGGGAACTTGATGATTTTTGTGTGCATATGTGCAGGATTCTGGGAAATTCAAATCTCAATATTAATTGATACGTTGGAGAAATATTTGAATCAGAGTGTTATCCCAAATTTCCATTGATTGCTAAATTTTTTTCAGCTCTCAATAGTTGTTTAATAAATCAAAATTTTAATATATTGCACATTTTTGACGAAACGCGAATTGCAAGAACATTGTAGACAGTTGGTAAGCAAAATCCTAGCAGCGAGCTGTCAAATTCTCAAGTTATTGTTATTGACGGTGCTACTTTTGCTCTTTACTCCTATGGAAATTCCATAAGCAGTTGTTATTATGTACGTGAACACGAATTAAGAACCATCAAATGTTCAAGTCAAGCTGTTAGAGTAGATGAACTGTGGTGTTTTTATGCAGTGATGCCGAATTTTCGGAAATAATTCGAATAGAATATTTTCAATAATAGAACATAAAGATATTCACCATTATATTCGATGAGCTTCCCCGTATTTATCTTTGCTAGTTCACATGCTGGTAAAATGTGATGGATTTTATTAAATTTTTGGGTAATAAAAACACATCTTATAAAAAATATTCCAAAATTTCACGAACACTGGTGACAGATCCTTTGGTGTTCTTCAACAATTGCTTTCTCAATTCATGCATTTTGACGATCCATTCCAATCGATCTAAAAGCACGAATAGCATAAACATCATTTTTCCATGTTTGATAATAAAAAACATATTTTACAATACTTTAACTTATCCTTTTTTATCACTTTATGTTTGAAGATAAAAATTTACATATTTGAGATGCTTAACGTCAATATCAGACTAAAAGTGATCATTTTATACGATAGATGAGGAGATGAAGATGAGACATGCCTACGTCAGGTGGCAATTTGAGTGTGAACAATCGATAGAAACGTTTCCACTCATCGGAGGTATATGAGCGAATCGGCGATCATCCCTTTTGCCTGTGGTGGCGAGGGGAAACACACCTCACCAGCCCTCATCAACGGGTGAGTTTGGTACAGGGAATACTCGATCCGACTCGTACCTTCCTCAAAATTGGCCTTTACTCGCTTTCTACTTTCTATATATAATTTTTATCGTACTGTAACGGAACTATCAATTCTATACTTTCATCTCACTATCTATCGTATAAAAAATGTTCACTTTAAGTCTGATATTGCCGTTAAGCACCTCCAAATATATTTTTACAATGCATGCAGTCATGTTTTTAGGAGGATTTGATTGAATACTGGCTTTGTATAGAAGATCTGTTAAAAGGATTGACTGACATTGGGATAAATAGGTATTTTTGAATCAACTTACCATTGTTGAATACACTCCCCAATTTCCGCAAAACTATTAAAATGTCAACAATTGATATTGTCAACTCATAAAGTCAAAATAGTTTCTCAACTACACAGAAGGATCTGTGCATATATGTGATAGAGTAGGATTGTTATAGACACACCGATGAAAACCTAAAATATTGTGACTGCGAAAAATTTGATGCATCATTTTAAAGTCCAAAAACTCCACATGAGTGTTTCAAAACGTTCCTGAAATGGATATCCCCATTATTAGATCAAAGATTACCACGAATAGCGTTTCATTGCATCTTGGCATAGCAGGCTGTGCCTGCAAAATAATGCATCCAGTGAAACCCCGAAGGACAAGAAACAGCCAGCGTGCACTGCAACGCACGCCGGCTGTTGCCGTGGGTTCGCTTTCTCGACTCGTCCTTTACGACCCGGCTTCTCCACGCACCCAATCCGCTTCGTACGTGGTTGTGTGTGATCGATCCTCAACACGATCCACCTCACCGACTGACAACACGAACACACTGATCAAAGCAAACACGGCGAAAACATCTCTCGTTGCCTGAATGTAACAAATTGTGATAAATTATATCTAAATAAATTATTAATATTAACAGTAAATCGTTTGGTAATATGCGTCCGAAATCGGGATGCCGCTTGTTTTTTTTTCGCTTTCTGCATTTTCCCGGCTGGTTCACTTTCCTCTCCTCTAGCTCAAGGATGAAACAAAGTACCTCCTGAGAAAGAAGAACCAAACGCACAAGAAAAAAATGGATAATTTATAATACCCAAATTATGTTATTTGTTTAAAGAATTATTCAAGCTGCTTTCGGTCGAGGTTGGACTTCGTCGTCGAGTTGGTTGTCTAGCAAAAGCAGAATAAAAGCAGCAACATGGTGAAACAAGGCAAGGAATTAGTTGTGCTGGTTAGGTCTCTTCATTTTTGCACCTGTCAGCAGGCTCTTGTTCCAAGGGTTCCCTTTTTTACTGCACTGCTGCCGCTACCTTTGGGTGGCGTCCGGTTTTCCTCGAGCTGTTTGGGTTTTACTTTATTATTTCCTCTGTTGCTGCTATCATCATCGTTATGAACCGTTTCGGCGATTTTCTATGTAGGACTGGGTCATTGGAACACGGTTTGTTTAGAAAAAAAAAACCACCCATCATCGCTGCTTTCACAAATCCGTGTAGGTTACAACAAAGTGTCGCGTACAGGCTATGAGTTGCTGTAACTTTTACGCATGGCAAGTTGTCGGGCCAAACCAGTCTCATTTCCTTTTTGCCAAACACCTCCCAAGAAGAGCCCCTTCATTACCGGACTCACTGAACTGACGCGCACGCCACCGCCACCACTGTTGATGTTTACCGAGGAGGTTTTCGCTCTCGTGCCCACAGTAGTAGGCCGATGACTTGCTATGGCGAGCGAATCCAAAAGCGATTGCTTTTCGTTTTTGTGCAGTGCAATTCTCAGCTGCTGAGCAGTAGTCGGTGCATCGACAGAGTGATAAAGAATCACTTTAAAGCGCGTTATAAAAGCGCAAACATTAAGGAAAGTGTGTATTAATTTATTTGTGTAATACTTATGATATTGTTAAATTGCAAGCAGAATAGCTAATTATTCGTTTATAACGACGCATGCGTGCCTAGAGGTGGTGGTAGCATAGTTTGCTATGCGCCCTGCTTCCCCATACACGGTCATTCAACGGCAAGGTGGAAACAGGTTCAGCGAAGATAGGATTTAATAAAGTGTTGATAAATTATAAAATTATATACCTGGATGGTGAGCAATCTATCTTTATCTACGACGAATCATCGTGGAGAACAGACCAAATGAAAAAAAAATCGCTTTTCATGATGGTAACTGATGCTGACGCTTCTCACCACACTCATAGGACACTAATGTCTTGGATGATCATGCCACACTTGGTGCTAAACATTATAATCATCAACTAAGGAGTAGTGCCAATCCGGTTCCTATGAAACGCACAGGTTTAGATTTTTGCTGCCGACAAATAAAGTCAATTCGCGCTTCTCGCTTTCTTCTCTAGCTGCAAGGGCCATTTATGAAGACGTTGACGTTGATTTGACCATGGACAAGCCTTCTTTCACAAGTTGACAGTTTCCAACATGGAAACCTGCGTGCCTCCATCGAATGAGAGATGGCATGCAGATGACAGTTCTCTCACGTCTCACATAGTCAAGCGCAGTGGCAGTAGGCTTTGGACGAAAGGTGGAATGAATTTGTTAGATTTTATTACATCAAACGGTTAATTTTTCCAATTTAACTGTATTAGGCAGCGCTTCTTTGGAGATAAGACAGCCTCTCTCTCAGCGGTGGAATGGGAGATAAAGAGGGAAAAGAAAATACATTAAAAAAGTGTCGCATTGGAGGTCCCAGGAGAGCAATAACCATTAAGATAAAAGGGCTTCTCATTGGTCCGCAGCTTACGGGTGCAATGTGCAGCAAATGGGAAGTGTATGTATCAGCTTCTTAAATGATAATTAAGTGCTAGGCTGGGCAATCGTTGTTATCTTATCAGTAGCTGATGAGTCCATTCTTGAGGAATAAGTAGTTTTTTTGGTTACAACTTATTTAATGACGGTTTGGGTAAGTACTTTTGTATTGTTGTGTTCTACACATAAATATAATACATAGTATAATTTCAACCATGCATGAAATCCAATGCATAACTTTACTACCGTTTATTTATGATTGTTATCAAAAAACTCATACGTTTCTCAATATCAAGGGACCATCGAAATATGGTGAGCTCGATTGTATTATTTTCTCCGGATTTCTGGACGCCGTTGGATCGCTAATAATCGATCGATCCTTAAGAGTCTAGGAGTCCAGATGGAGGAGTGCGGGTAGAGGGACCATCCGGAAATAGGGATTCCAGACTGTACCTTTAAACCGTTTTAAGTTTTTGGTTTTGGTTTATTGTAATCCGATAGATTGGTTAGAAGTTTCGAAGCTAACGCATGTCCATATGTAGGCTTAATAGTAAGATAGGTAGAAAAAGTGTATCATGAAGAATGGATGCATCAAATAAATTTGTCAGAATATGTGTAGTAAGGGTATGCGGCATAAGACGGAATTGTACGGAATTTCACGAAATTTTTGGGTTTTGGCTATGAAAACAGCATTAATTATGGAAGTTTAACATGCGGAAAATGGTTTTGTGGTCCATATCTCTCAGTTGAATAAAATATTTGCTGTTGCAGGAAATTAAAAATGTCGTTTCTTTTCGTATCGGTTAGACAAAAATTGGTGGGAGCTAAATTTATGATTATGGAAATTTTTTAAGTAAATTCTGCAAAAAATGAATTCATAGGATCTTACAGAAGCACACGGTGTGGTGAAAAATCCAAATTATGAATGTATCATTAAAATTGAAGCCATAAATGCATTTTGTTTCGCTGTAGTAGGGTTTTCACGTTTTGTCGATAGTCAATATTTTATTTCATTTTTCTGTAATTTTAGTAAATAACAGTTATTCAATAATAGATAATTCAGCCATATATTCCATGATAACATTACGAAAACTATAATTTGTATACCTCAGAATTGGACAAAATCACTATCAATAATAGGATTTGCAATATCGATACGTTGTTCAAGGGTGTAATTTTTGTTTTGATCAGTATGTTTAGGAAACTGTTTAGCTTTTAGCACAACTTTGCTTCTACGAATCCACAAAAGACATTGTAGAGATGGAGTCTGGTTCGGAATTACGAGCTGCTATTTTGAGCAATTTATCTTCATAAGTTTATAAAGAGAATCGATCAATATCACTTACACCCCTTTCCTTCAAACCCCCTCAATTTAGAAAAGTATTCATGGATTTCACCTCAGAATTCTATATGGATTTTTCTAAAAACTTTCTTGAGAATGTCCTGTTTTTTTTCCTTGATTTGTTTTCCAATGCTACCGACTCCAGGGAGGCAGCTCCCACACCTGGACCCTACCTATCAACCCATCAAATCATAGACCGGGGACCAACGGCTTGATCAGAGATTGGACGACGGCGCCGACTGGGATTGAACCCAGCCTTTTGGGGTGAAAGGCAATCACGCTTACCACTACAGCAGCGGCACCACTAATCTCCTGGAATAGTACTCAGAGTTTCTTTGGAAATATGCAAATTGGCAAACCCTCCCAGAAACTATTTCAAAATCTCTAAAAATTCTTAAGAATTCTTGAATTCTCTTGAAGTTTTTTTTTTCAAACTAGCTTGAAATTCTGCAAATAATTATTTGACCTATTAAATGAATTATATGCCCTTGGATTAATTATCCATTCATCCTTGTTCTCTTCAGAATTTCTCTTTGATTGGTTGATTTGCCAACAGTTAAGAGATTTTTTTCGTAGGTTATCATTAGGTGTAGTTTTAGGATTGTAGCCGTAATGTTCCAGGCATCTCAAAAACATAAAAAAAAAAATTAGGGAGTTTTCTCAATTTTGCTGAAATTCTTCTCATAATCCCCATAATAGCACTATGTGAGCAACTGCATTTTTTTAGGACAGAAAAATCTACTCATTTTTGACTCTATTGTGGTCTCTGGAGTTAATCTCTAGAATACACTTATGTTATAAACGTCACGTCATTTACTGCCAACATGTAGCATTATGGACTTGGTAGGATCATTTGAAGAAAATTACTCAAGGAACATTTTTATTGAACATTTGAAAACGCTATTTCGAAGTTTAACTCCTCATTTTGCTGATATTTCTAATACTTAGTATGTATCTTTCAGAACGCTGAGAACTTCCGTCTTGCTATCTCACTGATCATATACACGCATGTAGGGTGATACAGCTTCATAAAGGGAGCGATACCTTCTTGAAATACTTCTCAAAATTACCTAAGATTTCAAATTATATTGAAATCCTTCCTTCTACGATTCTCGTCATTTTATTCCAATGCTTCAAAGTGTCAAAAGCCTAAAATTGTGTACATGTCAAAAAGCCATGTTTTTTATAGAATCTGATATTTTTATAATACTTCAAATTTCAAATAGGAAATCTCGCAAAGTTCACGAATGAAACTGGCCTAGCCTCAAATTCTGAGATTTTTTATCATGTGATCATAAACAAATTTATTGGTCCAAGAATTCTGAACATTTAGATCTCATTGTTTTCTAAAAGATTTTCTTTGCTTAAGCTTTAAATTTGGCCTTGTGCACTATGAATAATTTATGTGTAACTTAGAAAACTTTCTAAATTCTAAAGCCTTTAAGAACATTTCAAATTTTGGACTTGAAAAAAAACATATAGCAATAGCCTCAGCTAATCATTCTCTCAACATTGAAGCAACCACGGACAAATTATCATTCTAATCTACACACTTAGAAATACCTAACCTTACACGTGACGGAATACATCTTTGACATAAAGGATGAGACGTAAACAAACATGGCATGTAAAATTAAGTGTTCCGAGACTGAAAAGATCAAAAGTACGTTTGATTGAGTTGAATTTCGCGTCTGTTATGACTCATTTTTAGGTAAAAATTGACGCTCGTATATGTCAGTCTCAGAGCACCTAAATTTACATAATTTTTTCTAAGTGTGTATGATTCCACACACTTCATGTGGATTGATGGTTTTTGTTTGGTGTAAATATATTAACATCACGAAGCGAAGCAGCTAGTTAAGGGAAAGATGTCCAATAATGCATTATAACAGAAATCTCAGAAGTTTGTCTTTGAAATTGTGTAAAGTCTTGTACAACTATGGAACACTAGATTGTCCGAAATCCCTGAAAATGTTATAAAAACTTATTGTTAAACAAAGGAGATAAAATGGATATATTATGATTTTAGATGATTATATTGTACTGTAACGCACTGTAGTGTTACGGAATAAAAAAATGGTATTACACTTAAAAAAACTGTATTAAATTAATTTTTGTTTTTAGTATTTTTCTGTTGATATTCAAAAAATGGCTTCACTGGCGTCCATAAATTACGTAACGCTAACCGTTGCGATTTGTTACACAGGGGAGGGGGAGAAAAGCTTTGCGATACGTATCTATGAAAAAGAATAAGGAAAACAACGATTTTTAGTTTTTTTTTATTAAAAAATTATTTAAAGTACTGGTAAAATGGATGCGTTTATCATTGATTGAACGCCTTTCATTTGTTTTTGTTTTGAATATGTTAAATTACCTTGAAATAAACATCACAAATTTAAAGAAAACTTTGAATGTCATGAAATTAACGGGGAGGGTGGGGCTTTAAGAGCGTGACGTAATAAATGGATGGGGGTTACTATTTGTTACAAAGAATGGGTTGGAAATTAACGATTTTAGCGTTACTTAATTAATGGACGCCACCTTATGATTTTAATGAACATTTTTGATCAACTTAGTTAGATGACTCTGATCTTTTTTTTTTTCCTTTATTAACGAGACTTCCAGCCTTAGGCTGGTTCATCTCTAAGACTCTGATCTGAGTTTTGCACATACAAATTCTTGAACCCTAAGTTATTATTGAAAACAGGACATTCTGAACAATTTCAAAATGAAATCTGTAATTCATCTTTTTTTTTATTACTCTATTTACAAGGTTTTCAGCCAGGACTGGTTCGTCTTGGATCCTCTTCAATAGTATTGTTGTAAGATTTTGATTTCCTAGGAGAGAGTACCTATCTTATGAATTTAAAATACATTTTTCTTTTAAATAGTCTTTGAAGCTTACAGTTGTAATATTTGTTATTTTTTAAACATGTTCAAACCAACATCCTTTACGGATGATAATTTTGTGTTCGTTTCCGTTGTTTTTCCATATCAATTATCAAAACACCTCGCTCACACTGACCCAAACTTCAAATTCAAATTCCGGTACATATGGTGACGGTGGTTGAGCGCTAAGAGGTTCGTGACTGCTCAACTGACCGACTGACTGACTGGGTGACGACAGCACAGCACAATGTTCCTACAACGTGTTGGGCCTCAGGGCAGATGGTTCCGAGTAATTTTCGCATATTTTGCCCTCCGTCTGTCCTCTCACTGTCTCCTCCATTTCCCATCTACCCGGCTACGCTGGCGTCACTCGTTGACCCAGGATATTGAAATTTGATCAATTATAATTAAAAATTGTCGTCGCCACCAGCAGCGAGTACGGTTGTTATGAGTGAATATATGTGTGTGTGGTGCACGCGGCCCAAAAGATAACAACTTTTAATGATTTTTGCTTTTGTTTCTACCTGCTTTCTCGCAGGACTTTGATGATCAGGGAAACTGATCTAAAAGCTCACGACAAAAATTAGCTCATTAACTTTTTTGTGTTATTTAAATTAAATTTAGCGATATCGCCCATGCGTGGCATAAATTTCACTCAAGTGCAGTTTTATTTTTCCTTTTATCAACGTAGTGAACGAAGAAGCGAACGGAAGCAATTTGCAAGTCCTGCCGATAAAGTCATAACATTTCAATTTAAGTGACTGCAGATGGCTGCAGTGACGGTTAAATATCAGCTTCGGCTATTGTGGGTGTGTATGTGCGCATAATTACATGACGAGCGATAAATCTTACCGGAACTTTCACCGCTCCAAGGTGTCAACTGTTGGACAACGAGCGCATTGACACCTCATCTGCCCTCCAAATCGGAACCTGCCCTTAATCTCGTGTTGTTTGTACACTCATGTGAGTTCAGAGGAAAAAAGTCGTGCGTGTCTCACGCTATAAACTAAATATGAAAACAAAAAACTACAACTCATTATTACAATGTCTGCCATGTCTCGTACCGTCAGATCGCCCCACATATTCAGTACCCGGTCAGTGTTACACATACATACTCACATACGAACGAGTGGACAGTCTCCGTAGGCCGGCGATTGATTTACGATTCAGCCCAATTAGTTGTACCGGCGCGCGTAATGAAACATTGCTGGAATACCTCGTCCCCAGCGTCAGTGCAATGCGACAAGATATTCCCAATAAGGTTGTCAAAACCAAACATTTAAAGAACTTGTGGAAGTTCGCTAACAAAAATGGAAATAATGCAAGATTTATGATATTTGTACTACAGCTGTCTTACACAAAACACTGGATATGCAAGTGTAAACTTCCGAATTTTTCCCGCTTTTTCCCGGTTTTTTAACATAATTTTCCCAGTTTATTGGAAACAGCTAAATATGGGTAAATATCCCAAGTACTTAAAATCACAAGTTTCATAGAGGATTTAAAACGTTATCCAAGTCTTAACCAGATATACAAGAGCATGATAAAACCAACATTGAGACATAATATTTTTTCGGATCAATTGTAACCCTTAAGAATACAGTTTAATAAATCTGTAGTTGTAAGAAAAAACGTTATTTTTAAACGTTATCAGAAGTGGACGAAAATTCCAATTGACAAATATTTAAAAGAATCTCAACGAAATTTTAATTTTTATCGTTATGATTATTTGAAAATGCTAAGCTGAATTTCGAAGGATACATTACCAACTGAGACAGAGAATTATGGAAATAAATTTAAGGTAATGCTCACGAGAATTATTGAGATAATTTTAGAGTGAATTCTAAGAGGGGATTCGTTAGGTAGAATGTAAATAATTTCTAAGGATGATATGAGCAAAAATGCCAGAGAGTTTGTAAGATTGTTCAGGGGAGTCAAGAAAGTAACCTTTAAGACATCTTACGATGATTCTAAGGAGATTCTTTAGAAAATTCCATCGATACCCTTTGAAGCAATATCTACCAAAAATCTAGAAATAATCGGCATTGTTCGTTTTTCAGACATCGACATTCAGACACAGGGATTTAAGAATCATGACTTGAAAAACAGTTTTTTTTTTAAATTCCGAGGCATCAAACAGTTGTTAAGATTTCATGCTTGCATAATAATTAAGATCCCGTTCTGAGCAAACTTTTCAAATGGGAAAGTCTCACAAGCACAGCACGAGTCGGACCTATATATACTGTCGTTATACGCATAAGAGTACCACGGTGCATAAGGATTGCATATAACATGGGACAGTTATGCGTATTACGGCAGTATAGGTTTGATTGGTAAAACCTTCACAGAAGTTCAAAAAAATATGAGACTCCGAAGTACTTGAGACAAAGGTTTTTTTTTTATGATTTTCTTAAGTTTTCACCTCTGAAAGAATTACAAGATTTATATTACATTTAAGTAAAGTACATTAAAAATGAACATATAGTTAACAGAATTTGGTCAAAATAAACATTTTAAAACTAACCGCAAATGAAAAGGTTCAGTTATGACCTCGTTTGTTGGGTGTTGCAGCGATTCGGATTTTTGACATAGGATTACGTCTTTCGGCAACATATTGGGGGTGAAATTAAAAAAAAAACCAAAATTGACCGCATAACGAAAAGTGGTCAGGTTTTAACCGCATATAGCTCTGTCAATAGCAGGTGGATTTTAATTCTAAACCTATTGAAAATAAATAAAATGTTCAATTAAGCAGATTCTAATCGATTGGCTTCGATTAGAATCTGCTTAATTGAACATTTTATTTATTTTCAATAGGTCACTACTGAAAATTACACAAATGTCCAACTGTTGCAATAGTGATCATTATCACCGATTGCCTGCAAACAGCGCATTCCCTAACACAGATTTCAATATTCGATCCTGTCTCCCTGAACGGTGCTTATTCAATCACCGTGTGTGGTGGTGTGTGGTCGGTCTTCAGCAGCAGCAGCAGTGCTTTCGGTGCGTAGCGTTGAACATAGTACACAATGAAAGGCTGCCCGCAAGCAGCGGGCTGCAGCCCACATGAGCGACCATTCACCGAAAAAGGAGGAAGAATCCTCACCGCTACTGATCGGGATCCTTCTTCGTGAGTCGCTGTGGGTTATCTATGCCAAGCGCGTAACCCTCGTTCCAAACAAAACACAGCTCGCCAGCCTCATCCGTGTTGAACACCTTAATAGCTTAGCGTTACTCGACCATCACGTCAAAACGGTCCTTTTCAGCACCACCATAAATTTAAAAAGAGTGGACATTTGTCAAGGACATCAATTGGATGTCAGTTCCCATATGTTAAAATCTAACATACCATATATTTTTAAGGCAACATTGGCAATGCAATTTCAGAATCCAAAGTCGGTCGCGGCATGTAAGTGATCTGATTTTGATCCAGAGATGATGGATTTTATTTCTGAATACGCAAATCGATAGGAAATTTCGAATCTGTTAAAATTAAGGATTTATCATTTTTCAAAATGTCACTATTGAAAATTGCACGAATGTGCAAGTGGTGCTATGATCTTAACATGGCCACCGATTGCCTGCAAAAAGTGCTTTCCCTAACACAGATTAAGGACAAAACGGTTCTCTTCAGGACCACCATAAATTATTGTTGTTTAAGAACCTTGCTGCCAGCCACATCACCCCCAAAACTCTTTGATAATGTACCCAGCAGCCAAACGTTTGTGGTCAAATGCGTCAAGTATTGAAGTGATACATAAAAATTCTCGCAATGACCGAATACCACATGACCATGTCAAATAACCAGAAACACTTCGTAAGGTTTTCTCCAGGACGCTAGAAAAAGCAATTAAAAAAAATCTCGAATTTATATGATTGATCGCGAATATCTCGCGATTGGAAAAATTTTAGCAAAAAAAAAATCCTCCAATCAATTCATTATCTATTGAATAAACCAAAAGTTCTGTGCGTTTTGTGCACGAAAATGCGTTTTGTGCACGAAAGTGCGTAATTTTGACATCAGAAAACGAGCCGTTTCCGTGATGGAAAAAGTAGTTTCCCTAATACAGTCGCCGAATATTGATTCCAAGCACTGAGCAAGGCAGACCGTACCTATCTATATGCCTTTTGTTTCAAATTTTAAGAACCTACTATTAAGAGAATTATGCCAAAAAAATAATCTTGCCGAATTTTCTTAACAGAAAAGGCTTAAATTTGCATCAAAAAGCATAAACGTAGGTACCGTCCGGTAGGCTCAGATTCTGGGATTGATGTTTTTTTTCCCTGGCACATATTTCATTTCCGCACCGCTATCATCTCCAAGAACATCGAGGACAAATTTTCACAGAATTGTTCTTAACTGGCTTCCATGCTTCCAACCCATCGGTTCTTTTCAGGACCACAAATGACTGATATAAGTGTTAACTAAAGAGTAAAAGATTGTATCCAAGACATATCGTCCTGGATTTGCTTGTGCATGGACATCGACAGAGCACCTCACAAACAGAACTCTCAAATTGCTTCCGAATTTCAACCAATCGAACTTCTTCACTGATAACGAGTTAAGAAACTAATATAGTAATATAGTATAGCATATATTATACTTTTGCTGTGACATCAAAACTCCCTTTCGTAATCCTTCGTCAAATCTACGGTCGTGTCTCGGATACAACCTCATACTTTTTATATTAATTGTGTTCTTTCAGAGACACCATGATCATATGATTATATCAAATCTTAAATCTTATAAAAATATATTTAGTTGAACTACTGACGAAGTACTGGACTGATTTACGGATCTAATGTTTCATTGTTTGTAAATTATCAAAAATAACTTAATACTTAGTCTAGTAGGGGTACACCGAAAATATCCTTCCCACAAATGATCAAGGGAGGAATATGGAACCGTTTTGTGCTTGGTAACAAAAAAAAGATGCTTGCTCTCACATTCTCTTTAATGCCTAGTATGATAGTGATCGCGCGTGATCGATTGTTCGGTTGTTCATGTAAGAAAGAGAGATGCTACACAGTCGTCCATCTGAATCAGAAAGAGAGAGACAGAGAGAGAGAGTAACTTCTACTCAGTTGAAAGAGAGTTTTCTAAAAGCGTAAGGACTGTTTACTTTATAAAACGGACACACACAAAGAAGACATACGATTTTTCAACATTTTCATATTTTTCGTCCCGTGTTAACTATTAAGTCTTTTAAATTTGTCGAACCTCTTAACGGAATCCCTTTATGAAGAGCGTTGAGTGTGTTGGTTTATTTCCTTTAAATTCAGTTATAATTGCTTATCTTTTGACAGATACGCGTATTTCGTCTACTACTTGCAGACTTCATCAGTGCCAAGTACTTGGTGGTGTTGAGTTTGATTTGACATTTTACTGGATGTTATGAAATCCTGGTACGTGTACGTGTTGTGTGCCTCACGTATCTCCAAGTGAAGTGAAGTGTTTAATATAGCCGGACTGACAATATCTTGACAAAGACAAAGAACATGTATAAAGCCATATTTATCTACAATAATCATCATAACTGTAAAAACCCGCATATGAAAATAATTCTGATACTGTTACAAATCGTTGCGACGGCGTCTCTAGCTGCACACTAAAAGTTTTGGTTATCTGTATGTAATAAATTCCAGTCACATTCAGGTTGTAGCAACTTATTGTGATGGATGTGTGCTGCTTGGGGTTTCCAATAACAAAAAATGATGGTGACTGTATTAGACATCCTAGACCATGATCTACGGTTCTTAATACTGACCAACTACAATTTCTCTACATTATCGTCTCAATGTGATAGGGTAAACGCTCCTATGGTTGCAGTACGTTAGGCTCCTATATTTGTGTATGGAGTCTCCATACACAACTAAATGAACCTAACGGTTCTAACGTACCGCAAATATAAGAGCGTTTACCCTAGAAATGATTAACACTGTCCCAGTCCCAAAACGATAAACCACCCAGTTCGACCCACAATGAACGAAACGACAGAAAATCTCACGGATATATTAACGTCCTGCCGAACATCGTATATTATCGACATTTCATTCTCACTTTCTCATGAATGAACTGGTGGATGGTTCATTTGAATATTAATTATTTTGTGAATCGTAGCAGCTCGAAACACTATATTTATGAATGAAAACTCGCTTCTCTCCACCGCGTCGCCATCATCATCATCATCATCGTCGTAGTCGTCGTCGTCACGGAATCCAATCACCATCTTCCCGTTGTTTTGTTACAGAGCAACAACGAAAAAAAAAAAACCTTTCGAAGGTTTATTAGTTCCGTAGAATAGCAAGAAGAAGAAGCAGTGTAGCGCGGAATGATCAGTTTTCAATAGTATGTATATCTCCTCCATGGTTTTCGGCCAGTTCATCGTTGCTACGTTTTGACGATCGACCCCGTGAGAAGCCCCTCCATCACCAGCCACATCGTACTCGTGCCATGTGGCCAACCCGGGGGAAGGAAATAAATGAGAGATTTATGGTCATTTTAAGCTAATTATTTGGCGTCATCGAGACCGAGACAGGGAAACAAGCTCGAAGACGCCCGTCTCCGCTGTTTCACAGCACATTGAGTCAGTCAGTGGCCAGGGAGGCAGAGAGTCCCGTTCGTCGTTTCGACTGGGAAGATGAAATTCGATACCCTCGAAGCTGCTGCTGGTCGGTTTGCTTTTACGGGGGATCAGGTGAACTTTGAATGAGCTTCCCACGCTTCCGATTTTGTCAGTTGTTGTAGTGTTTTGTCGTATTGATGGCTGACGGTGACGATGGTGAATGGAATCAGTCACGGTAAGCTTATCAGCTGTGCTGGTTACCGTCCGTTTCTGACCCCAAGAAAAAAAAATCGCACCTATTCATCAATAACGTTACATAAGAAAACAGACCAACAGCCGTCACTAGTATAGTTATACTGCAAAAACAAATCTCCTAGAAGGTGTGAGAGTGCCGATCTGTTCTAGTTGTAAAACAGTTTTTCCACATTTGACTGGAACAGTTTTAATAGTGCACACATTAGCACCCGAGTGCGATCTGTGCGCATATATTCATTAGATATTTCTCACTTCCATGGCAGCTTTCAACGCCCCATCCAGACACGTAATTATATCGCAATTTAAATGTAAATTAAAAACGACGTTAATGATTTATCGTTGATAGGTATGTTTTCGTTATTAGCCTACAGACAACAACAGAGTTGTGTTTTGCTGGAACATTTTCTGCTGCTGTTGTTTTGCTGCAAAGTTGTCGTGTTCAGAACGATCGATGATTGTGCACTCCCAGAACCAGTGTTAGTTGGTGCAGTACTTGCTCAATTCACCCTCATTGTACGTGAACATTGGGTCCCGGTCCGGAACGAGATGGCAATACTCTTAGATGGTTTCATTGTGGTAAGCGACCGACAAGTTATTTTTTCAACGTGACGAGATGAAGTAGGAAGTACGGAGATCATGTTTAACCCATGCAAGGACGTGGAAAGTACCAAATTTGGCCACTTTTCAATGGCATAGGAGAGTAGCTTGAACTGAGACTGTTCATGCATAATTTTATAATATTTGAAAATATACCAGGATTTCCCAAATCAGTTTGTATTCTGAAACAGCGTTAAGAACATTGTTCAATATGTCCTGCTCACCAGTTGTTCAAAATATTCAATTTACTAAAAAGAGCTGATGACTTTTGGTTAATTTTGTTTAATATCCGCTACTCATCAGCTTACTCACATCACAACTACTTTCATGACCCTTCCTCAAACTTCATTAAATGGAAGGATTGAAAAGAGCCGATGAACTGAAACTAAAAGAAACGTATTGAACATCTATAGAAAAAGAATAAATATCAGAAAAACTTAATCGCTCTCACTTCCATCCCAAAACAGCGTTCAGTTCAGCGCTAGTTTGATTTGTATTTTGAGCGATTACATAATTTTTCATAGGGGAGAGCAGTCCAGAATGTATCCCTGGGATAAAATAGCCTTTCCCATTACTAATTCTATGTCAGAATATAAACTACTAGTACTTAACTAGAATTGCAGCTCCTTAAATCAACAAATTCATAATAAGAAAGGTATGCAAACATAGCTTGGCCATTTTACCCCAGGGGTGTGTTTTGGACTGTCCTACCCTACCAATCGCACCGATGATTGCTTTCCCAGAGAATGGTAATTGCTTGAGCATCATTTCTCAATCTGAGGGTCGTGTCCTGTCTATAGGTAGGCTACATTACTTTATAATTAAAAATGAAATAGACAACTATTCTGAATTTTAAATTGTATGGGGATAATCAAAATTATTTGTTAGTTTTGTTAATGATAGTATTTGAAGTTGGTTGGGTATTTTATTTTAATATCCCATAAATAGACTTAAAACCATTTTGAATTTCATTGGCTGTTGTGGCTGTTTTACGTTTTATTGTAAGTTAAAAACCTACTAACTTTGGGACTCGCTCCACCAAATATGTTTCATGAAATGCAATACCCATGTCAAATAGTTAATTACTTGAAAAATATTTTGGAGGAAGTCAGGTGCTCTCAAGACGAAAATAACATACTGTTGTATTGAGCACAACGCAGCTCGTGTTACAAAAGTTAGCGTGAGTACTTCCGCTTAAAAGTGAAGCATCGAAAATAAATAAAAAATCCGACTATTGTTGATCGACCGAGTTTTGACTAAGTGTATGTCGAAATTAATTAATTGTTTGTCAGAAATAAATACGGTGGAATAGCAGTGATAGTTTTCATCTGTCAAATTTAAGTGAAAATTCACAAAATTGAAGTTGTTATTTAACCGTTTCAAGATTATTGACCCGCTCTAGACTATTGGCCAGTGTCTGTTTTTCTCATTTACCCTCACCCGCACTGACTATCGCTTCTACCCAGTGTGGATGAATTGCGTTTCTTTTAAAAATCTTCGCTGTCAACGTACGAGTGAGCCGGCGCCGGTGGTGTAGTGGTAAGCGTGACTGCTTTATCACCCCAATGGGTCTGGGTTCAATCCCAGCCGAGGTCGGTGGGATTTTTCTGAGGCATAAACATCTCTGGTCACGTCTTCCTTCGGAAGGGAAGTAAAGCCGTTTGTCCCGGCCCATGTGTGTTGAATGGGTGCGATATCCTACGCAGGTGTGGAAGCTGCCTTCCTGCACATTCGATTGGCATCAATGGATGGCAATGGATGTCCGTCGGTGATTGGCACTAGATTGCGGAACAGAGACCGACGTTAAATAAGGGAATAAATAAATTAACAAATGAGTTCATTATCCATCGACGAATACACGTTTGTTAATATTCAATAACCCAAAATTGTCAAAATCGGAATGATCCACAAAAACAAACAAATCAAATTCATTTTGCGTTGGGGGCGACCCCGGCGTAGTGGTTAACATCCAAACCTTTCACGCCAAAGTCACGAGTTCAAATCTCACCCCCGGACAAGTCACGAATGACCCAAGAGTGTTAACGTGACTATAATAAAAAAAAATCTTTTTGCCATAAATGATTATTTTGAATATTATCGATCGCAGAGGTTGAAACCTCGATATTATCATCATACCTGCATAAGGTAATAATTTTCCATCGATCTGAATGAAAAAAGCAACATAACACGTTCCACAACGGTATATTTGTGTAAAACGAAAATAATAATTTTGCATTTGATACTTGAAATCATCCCCACCAAGATGATTATGAATATTGATATGACAACAGAACAGGCGATAATGAATACGCATCTTTGAATGAACAAAAACAAATGTTGACTTCGAAACTCAGTGGTTGCCTTGATCAAGAGCATGTTATCATGTCAAAATTCAAATTCATGCAGGTAGTTGGTTTATCTTTCAAGGTTGCCTTCATTTTCAGCTTATTTGAGTGTAGAAGAAGCGATTTTTATCAGCACTGCTATTGGGCTTGTTCGTTACTTGGGTTTTCTGTAGTTATGTTTTGCCTTCTCGTCCTGAAGATGTTCGAGCGACCCATCAGTTAAGGCATGATATTACCAAGACGAAGACGGCGGGTGTGATTTACAGTTCAGTTTAGCAAATCTTACGGATTGGAAATTTTCCAGACTTCCATGGACGTGGCATACAATTGTGCACTGATTGGCATAGAAATAACTTTAAACTATTGACTGCTTTGAATATATGTACTGCTTTCTTTCATTCCCTCTTTTCGTAATCCACTTACCCAAAATCACATCGGAAATACTATTTAACGGAAAAGCGTTTTCAAAACCAAGGCTTTCCGAATTCTTTCACACGCGAAAAAATATACAAAAACCATGACATCGCAAGTTGAACCCTTAGACAACACAGAAGATCTGACTTCTTTTTTATTTTTCATGCAATATTATTCATTTGCTCCTGCAGTCCACTTTCCGCTTTATCTTTGTTTTTGTCCATTTATAATGCACCTCCAGTCACCAACGTACGTATTGGTACTTCGCTGTTCTTCGTACCATTGTTGGTTTCTTCTTCCTGTTATTATTGTACTGGCTGCTTGCAGTTCTTCCGCTTGAAACAGGAATTTATCCGATGTCCTTCCATATTGCATAAAAATCACAAGTTTTTATTCCTTGAAAGAATATGTTCCCCTTCCGATTGAAGAAGTCAGCGAGATGGGAATTTCATTTCTTACCTCCATATATACACCCCGTACACTTGTTTATATGTCCGCAGGTAATTTCTCCCAAATGACATACGAAAATTATAAACTCGCACGTATTGTACTTAACTGCTCATGGCTATGCAACAAAGTATGAAACATCGATTAATCTTAATAGCATTATGAACAATGATTTCTCCTCCGCGATCCGATCTGTAGCAATCATCTGGAACATCCATCGTTAGCTTTATTTAAACGGACATTTTCAGGTGTCTGTTCCAACGGCAACGAACGAGCTGCAAATAATGAACAAGCTCTGTAACAATAGTTGCTATCGAATAAACAGACTATCTCGTGATCCGCACCGAAATACACAGCTGCTGCTGTTGACAGCTAAGAGCACATTGAAAGTAAAAGAATTTTGATGATATGTAAAATCAATATCAGCAATAAGCGGCACCGCGGTTGTGTGGTGGTAAGCGTAATTGCCTCTAATCCCAAAAGGCCTGGGTTCTATCCCAGTCGGTGCCGCCAGGATTTTCTGAGGCATAAAACCTCTGATCACGCCTTCCTTTGGAAGGGAAGTATAGCCGTTGGCCCCCGGTTCATAAGTAGGGTCCAGGTGTTGTCACGAGCTCAATCTCTGTACATGCCATGTATTTTGATGACACTCAGTTTTTGATTTCCCCCTCACAGACTACGAAATAGAGTACGTTACACTGCAAAATATGTATGGTACCTCTATAGTTTCCAACGGATGTAGCCACAAACAACAATAGCGACATCTGATGGCCAAAAAGTGCAGAATCCATTTCCTTCGGTTCATTTAACAAGCCTTATCAGTTTCTGAAACAAGACATCTTGTGGCTTTTTCTCGTGAATCAGAGCTCTCCTATATAAACCCAGTACATCAAAAGCATCATCTATGCGATAGTGTCTTAGACGAGCTCTAATTCACGTGAAATGGTCGCAAGAAAATTTGTTTACAAAACCTGATTTTTGATCTTGAAATGAAAATATTCAGTAGAAGCTTCAACAGAAGGGTACCAGCAAACATCAGCCAATATGCCGGATTTCAGTTGTCTTACATTGCTTAGTAATCGGACTCTTTTAAAAATAATTTCAAAATATTTCATTTTAACTAATTACCCTGATTCATCATTTGATATTTTTTTTTAAGTAGCTTATTACTTAGTGGCAGCAGATGAGAAAAAAAATCAGCACGACGCTGCATGATCTGATTAGAATAAAATGTATCAATCCTTTAATGAAAAAAAAAAACTTGCGAAATATATGTCCTTCTTATGTTAACTTCTCAGGAGGCATCGTTCAGCACTTATCAACACCCAAATTCTGACGTCCTTACCTCCTCGAAAATTATTTACTCATTGATTCACATCAATTTTCTCGTTCAAAATTGGAAAATTGTTTTCCATCTTTCGCGAATTCAATTTTTTTTTGCCGTTCCTTCAATCATACCATCATAATACCACTTCACCTCGCTGCACCGCAATCGTTATCTCCTTTCCGCATCATTCGAACAGTTTTTTTTTGGCATTATTGTTGTTATTAACGCTATTGGCAGTAATGCTGATATAGTTATTATAGGTTATGAATATTCATGGTCCAATGTCTGGTAGCATGCATTTTTTTCGCGTCTCCAAGTGCTCACGACTTTCAGTGCCTGGCTGGGTGCAGAATGCGTACCTCCTGGAAGGGGGTGTGAGGTCTCGGACAGCCTCGGACTCCCCTGACCAACCACTCTGTGCAGTCGTGGACAAGACAATGACGGGAGCATGATCAAGCGTTTGGGTGATGATGACGAGCGAGGTGGTTGTGTGCATTGCTTTTTTTCCTTTCCGTTTTTAAAGCCTTGCACCTTTCGATACTCTACTGCTGGTGGGTGGAAGGGGGGGGGGAGTCGGGGTATGCTGGTCGTGTTGTTGGTGAAATTACCCTGATCAAGAGGAGCTACCTCCACTCGGTTCCACTCGTCTCCACGCAATTGTGTTTTTTGTTTGTTTTTCCTTCGAACTCTGTTTTTTCCTCTTGGTGATTTTTTGTTTGTCTTGCGAGTCAGAACGAAGCGTTTGATGGTTATTATTTTCAATCAACAACCAAATGGGACAAGAGTCAACGAAATTTTTGGCTGGATGATCAAAGCTAAAATTTAGAATAATTAATTTTTCCATTTGTCAAAACCATCTGTTAAATCACATCGCAATTACCAATAAACTTTAAGTCCAACATCATGTTAGTGCAGACAGGTTATCAGATTATGGAAAATGCTTCATATTGCTTTATTTCCACTTCATTTATCTATCGTATAGTTAATCTATGGTAAAAAATCAGCATCAAATTCCAATCAAACTTCACTTGCTCATCAACCCCCTATGCTCGGTCTGCTCTCTCTGTAACATACAAATCGTGACGGGAATGTTTCATAATTTGTTGTGTTTGTTTAACCACACACATCTTTTCTTTTAGAATTTTTCCTGAAAATTATGCTTCCTGCCACAGGCTACCATCTCAATTCATTTAACGATCTGCAGAGTGCTCAAAGTATATGAGGACACCTGAAAACATCGTGTTAACGTGCACTGGATCGCGCAGGTCGTGGCGAAAATAAAAACGCTCGTAACTGAGGCCATCCACACCACACTAACTACGGGAATATCCAGACAGCAGAGTTGAGGGTTCCTCCTTCCAGAGACAGACAAAACAATAATCTTCCCCGAAGCTTGTGGGTCTATAGTCCCGGGAGGTCCGGAGCTGCTCGAAACCGTGGAATCAAGTGCAGAAAAACAATATATTCACTGCCTGCCTTGGCCAGGCGAGGAAGCGCGATCTTACCCAGCATTTCCTTCCACAGGCGTCGACAGCCTTAGCGCCACGTTGAAGGGCTTCGGTCAGGGATGAAGCTTCTCGTGATCATCAAAATTACCTTAAATCGATCAGAGTTAACTTCGACCCTGAAGTTGCCAGTGTTTACTAGCGGGGTGGTCAATGCAGCAGGTCTCTAACAACGATGATGGTTAATGATGGCTCTTTGGCATTCGATGCACTGCTGCTGCATGCTCGTTGCTCGTGAAACAGATGATTTTCACGATGATGATGATGTGTTTAAATAAAACAATTTGAATTATCCTATTGGCCTGGGTGCCTTTGGGGCAGAAATCACTCAATCGCTCTTTCTGTCTGTTTTGCCTTGTCCCTCGTTTCGTACTGTTTTGTTCACCCCGAGGAATCAGTAAGGCGCCAGTCAGGAAGCCACGCTTCTGCACTCCAACGAGGTGAAATTAGCGGCAGCAGCAGCAGCAGCAGCAGCAGCAGCTGAATTGAGTCGTGTCGTTGATGCAGCGTGGCGTGCTGGGGTCAAGCGTTATGTTTGCTGTACAGCAACGATGCTGGGTGAAAATTGCAAGAGTTTGAGTTTGAAATTTTTCCTTGTTATGGCTTTAATGTTTTGGGGTCATTTGTTTTGGTCGTTGCACAGTGGAGTGATCCCATACAAAAACCAATCGTAATAAATTGTTTTATTTAAAATGTTAACCGATATACTTTTGAAGTGATTTGGAACGTGGAAAATGATGTATTAAAATATATAATATCTTACGGCGGTTCTAAAATATTAATTTTGCGGTTTTATTGCAAATAACAAGTAAAGTTGTAAAAATAATGGCATTTTTTTTCTGGATCATCGATTTTTTTTAATATCATAAATATTTTTACCGCTTTAGGACAAGATTTAATCGAAACAGTAGGGTGGCTGCTAAATATAATCGCAAAAAATAATCTTCTAAAAATATTAAATTTTACATATAAGCACAAATTTGAGCAAAAGGTGGTCCAAATATTTATAAAAGACTTGAAAAGCCCTGTCAGGCAGTACAAACCCCATATTGACGCAATTGGGAGCATATTAGTTATAGATGTCTAAAAACTATGCTCAATAGTGATTTAGTAATATAATAGCTTAGATAAACAAAGATGATAAGGCATTTTAGGTAATTCTATTGTACTATATACTCGTTGAGGATGAGAAAAAAATGATGCCGTTGAAATATTTCATACATATTTTGAATTTCTTGAATTATTATTGTGTCATGCCTTGGTCATAAATTTACTGTTTTTCAACAAATTTTCATCTATTTCACTTTGCAAAAAATATATTTTTCACTTTGGGCTAAAATAAATCTGGGAATCTGAAAAACAATTTTGTTGAAATAATAATTCAAGAAAAATTCATGCCAATTTCGACCGGCTTCGCCCCACTGTGCGTTGGATCCCTATGAGTGCATGAATTCGAGCTACGGCGAGTTTTGACGTCACACAATGGATGGTATAGTTTTGGTTTCCCTTAAGCTGATTTAGATGAAAATTTTGGTTTAATTTTTAACACAACTGTCGCATTATACTTAAAACCTATTCATCATCTTAGTCATGGATGTGTTACCTGCACTTTCTATGGAAAATCGTTTCTTGGTTATCAATATTGATGGATTAATTGAAACTTAGAGGAGTTGGGGTAAAATATATTGGTGTGGTTAAATGGGTGTCGTCAGAAGAACTCTTATTGCTGCTACCTTATTTCATGACAATCGAAACATTCTGTGGTTTTCTAAAAGCATGAATTTATTCAAAAATTAATAAAACATGTGACATCATCCTTAACATACGTTTTGACGTTATTTTTACAAAGTCGATCTTCAGAATTTTACATGAAAAAAGTACAAACACTGCTAAAACTGCTACCCAATTTAAATAGGGTTTAATAAACATGCATAGGGGTGAAAATCTATGCAAATGCGGTTTTCATATGTGGATTCGTTCATAGCAAAAAAGTTGAAGTTTTGCGATATAGGTATATGAATTAAAAATAATTTCCATGAAAATCAATTTTTTTTGCAGAGATTTTTTTAATGGTATGCGTGTATTTTGAACATGCTCTCCTGCTTCTTAGGTATCATTTGAAGCTACTTCACTACCAAATTATCATCGAAAATCCTTTTATCAAGTTTACCACTCAAGTATTTTTTAAGACGGGTTTTTACGCGGTTTTATTACACGGTTTTTTTTACACGGTTGGCACCGCTGAGTCACAATTTAGGGGCTGTCCATAAACTACGTAGATAGGGGGGGGGGTGTTGAGAATTATCCACGGTCCATACAAATTTAAAAAAAAATGTATGGACAATTGTTTACGCGTGGGGAGGGGGGGGGGGTTAAGAATCCCAAAAATCTGTCAACGTAGTTAATGAACAGCCCCTTACACGCTACATTTCTAACGATTTCTCGATGATGACCGTTTAACTTCATCCTCAAAAAAAAATTCAACATGATAGGTTTTTTGCAATTGAATTAAAATGATGATAAATAAGCTTCTAAATTAATATCTGTACTTCATATCAAAGAACACAAGATAAACTAGCATTATGTCTATCGAGATACTCAGAAAACACTTATTTTCACCATAAACACATCAATCACCTTAGGGTGCCCATTTTTTTTCCCTAGATTTGTTTTCCTTCGATCTTGTTTTCCGTGACCGACGTCAGGGAGGCAGCTCCCACACCTGAACCCTACCTATCGACCTATCAACTGATGAACCGGGGACCAACGGCTTTACTTCCCTTCCGTATGTCTCAGAACATCCCGGCGACGCCGACTGGGATTGAACCCAGGCCTGCTGGGGTGAGAGGTAATCACGCTTACCACTACACCATCAGCGCCGCTTCCTTAGGGTGCCCTTAACGGTGGTTCAAAACATCAGTTCAACGATTTCAAATCACGACCTGATAATTCTCCTTAAATTTAAGCTCGTTTGGATGCGAGCTCGTACGTATCACTAATTCTCGTGACTTTCTATTAAAATTCGATCTTGAGCAAAGTTTTAGCTGAAAATATTTCACATAAGTACTGAGAGCAAACTTTTCCGTAGATTCTTAAAGCGAGGGTCTAGAACGATGAGAACCAAAAATTCACATTTTCCATAGTAGATCCCATACAAACTTGGCTAATGCAGTATGAGTTCGCATCCAAATAAACTCAAATGTTGGAATAATGATCAGGACCAGATTTAGAATCGAATGAGCTGAGTGGAGAACCACCATAGTTCCCATTTTAGCTCCATCATCCCTACGCATCGCAGCTCTTGGCTTCAAAATCATATTTGTGAGATCGAATTGAAAGAAGAACTGATATTCATAGATATAAAACAAGAAACGCGGATGTAGATAGGAACACCACATTTCTTGATTTGTTGTTTTTTTTTTAAGGAATAGAGGAAATGACTCTAATGATCTAAGATTGGGTCCATCGCTTAAAATCTGCTATTTATCAATTTTATCTAGATGAACACGTCATTGGAACGGCACTCATGGATATTTTTGGCCACTATTGAAAATTTAGTCGATTGCTGAATTTATGTATGGGTCCAAATTAGGGGCATTTAGGCAGGCATTACATCCATTTCCCCTACATGTTTTCAATACAAAGCACACATTAAACGTGCAACAACACTAGCAGAATTTAAAAGACATTGCATTTCACACGTCAAATTGCGGGGTAGCTTTTAACAGGATGCTTTGTTGATTATTGATAAACTCTTGATTGTTTGTTAAACTTATCAATATTTTAGGTGGACAAAAGGCGAACTAAGAGATGGAAGCCTAAGCTTTTTCACATTTATATCGCTGTGTAGCAACTGTAAACTCTAGAGGAAAATTATATCTGTAACTGTAGCCAGTTCGTTTTTGTTTGCACACCTGGTTAAAATTGTAACAAATGTAAAAGCTTCAAACATTCAGCAGCTTAAGCGCCACTGTTGCAAGTTGAGAGACTGCTGTTGCTGTTGGAGTGCTTGGCTAAAGACTCTATTTCAAGGCGGGTAGTTAACGCTCAAACACCCGAACCCAATTTAGCTTTCCCAATCCCTATCTCAATCTGAAAATAATGAGAGGAGATTCTGTCTCTCGCAGCATTGTATGTTATTTGTATGGGCCGTGGATAATTGACAACCCCCCGCCTCCTAAACTGCCTACGTAGTTTATGAACAGCCCTTAAGTTAAAATCAAAATCTTCGCAAACAACGTTGGAAGCTTGACGACACGATTTTTTTTTAATTAGTTCGTTTATTTGGAAGGCTCAATCGTGTTAGCTTTACGGAGCCGATAGTTCATTGTTCTTTGTTTGTAACAAAATTCACTTAATTCTATGTCTAGTAGTAGTTGGACCGAATACTCGCGGCTTATCCGAGGTTAGAGGGGTACATTGTCGAAGGATAGGATCAAGGGAGGAGCTTGGGGTGGGGTTTCGTCGTCTCATCAGAGCGTTGTCGCCAGTATGAACGGTAGTGTGGTTCTAGATTCGTTTAGAGTTCGACCGGCTATCGTGACCAGAAGGCGACGATGAGACTCATCAAGACGGGGGGACAAGACAAACAAAAGCTAATAAAGAGATACAAAATACAAAGGAATTAAATTTTTAATAGACATTTGCAGAAACACATAAATCGACTTGCCAACACGTCTCTAGGAATAAGGGGTTGTATTGCTTCCCAGACAACCAGAAGTCGTATAACAATGTACAGACAGTATCGTAAATTGCTACAGTTTAAGTCAAAATCGCATATTAGAATGGCATACCTCGCATTATGTTTAAGTTAAATCGTATAGAATGCAAATTTCCGACTTATATGCGATGACTCATCTTTCCGTCGTACTGTATCACAAATTTAATCGGATTAAATCGTAAGACTTTTCAAAATGGATTTGTTATTACAGATCAAATTGCATATGATGTGAAATCAACTCGTTTAAAATTAAACGAAAATATGCACGTATATGGCCTCCACTTTTGTACGTATAAGCCATTTCTTTGCATTCTGGTTCTCTGGGTTATTTCTGTAGTTTGTCTTATGATATGGAAAAGTTACCAGTGATGAAGCGTTGGGGAGCGTGTGATTTATAGTTGATGCACATATTATGTCACGCTCTAAGGGAGAGGGGGAGGTTATGATTTTGGGACAAGCAATGCATTAGGTATAAGAAAATTATCACGGGGTCTAATTTTCCTCCATTTAGCGTGACATAATAAATGAATCGGCTCTAATGCTGTATAGTTGAGAATTTTAAATATAACTTATTTGAAAATTTATAGCACTGTAATATTTTATCTTTTTGCTTCCTTTCTTATTGAAATAGAAAGTTTAGCATATGGTTCATTTAGAAACACCTACTTAGTTTTTAATACATTTAATTAAACTGCAATCATTTTCTAATATATATGCATATTCGTTTCAAGATAGTTCCATACGGGTCATTCCAGCTCAAGAGGGAACACCCAGGGTTACTTCCACTCACTTGCTATAAAAACATGTTTTTCGGAATTATGATATCATTACATATTATAATGATAATAAGTACTTGTAAGCTACAAGAAAAGGTTGTAAACTAGGTGTTTAACACATAAAACCTGACATTATTGCTTTCAGTGCGTCATAATCAGCGATTTTACGATTCGTGAGCGCTAACTCTGAGTGAACGCTCGCGAGTCATAATTTCGCTGGTAGTGACGCACTGAAAGCGAAATTGACAGGTTTTATGTGTCAAATACATACTTTCCAACATTTTCTTGTTTCTGACAATTACAAAATATTACAAGTCACCTATTTGAGCCAAACTTGGCCAAAGCGCTTATTTTGCCATTCTGAACAAATGCCTTTTTTATTTTGCTCTGAAGTGCCTAGATCTCTCTTGGCTACAACCCTGGGTTTTCGAGATTTTTAAAAATTTAATTTTTCAAAAGAGATTGGAGGTTTTTCAATGTAGATTCTTATAAATGTAAGTTATATTAACTACAGTTAACTAGCTAATTACCGGCAGGTATCCAAATTGTAAAAAATGGGCAATTTTCCCCATGGGCGTTTTTATTTTGGGCTCAAATTTTCACCAGAGTTTGGAAAACTCTTCTTCTTGATGTGTTTTCAAGGGCAAATGATTTGAACAAATAGTTTTTGTGGTATGACCAGATGAGTGAGTGGTAGTTTTGAACTTTTCTGGTGGAAAATCAATGCTATTTAATATTTTTTTATGTTTTTCTCGAATTCCTTTTGGCACAATAATATTTTTACGTTATTTTTCAACATGTTCTGCGCAGGATTATCATTATATGAAATCATAACTTGCTCATTTATTTACTTCTGTTCATAATGTAATTGTGGTCCTAAAAGTGAAAAATACGTTCCTATGGGATACAACCAAAACGCTGTGCTTCAGAAGTACAATTAAATCACAAAGATGAGCAGGTATATAAAATTGCAGTTGTGGATGACAGCTGCTACCTGATAATACATTTAATTAATTTTTTTTTAGATACAATCTCACGAGCAAGAATGCTTTTTTATAGTTATAAAGAAAAATGAACATTGAAGCTTTATTTTTAATTTTTTTAAAACACGCGTTCCATTCATGAACGTAACTGTCATGTTCTTCTTCTAGGCCCAGAAGGATCTAGCAAAATCAAAAAAGTCGTTTGTTCAGAATATCAAAATAAGCGTTTTGGCCAAGTTTGGCTCAAATCGGTAACATCGACCACACCTATTTTAAATTCTGTACCCACTTGAGCTGTAATGACCCATTAGGAAAAGCTTTGATCATTTTCAACATTTTTTAGAGGATCGCTTTTGATCGTGAAGTTTGAAATTTAGGTTTTTTTTTTTTGCGGATTATAAAATTTACGGACTTAGTTTTATTTTTCATTTCGTTAGGTACTACTTCAAACTATCAATAAAAAATCTTTCAATTGTATTTTAGATTCGGTTCAGGAGTGGGTTTTTACGTGTTTTTTTTTTGTGGTTTTCGGAGTTTGTATGGGTGTTTTTATTCACTCAATATTTTCTGGAGACGAGTTATAAATACAGTTTTGTTTTTTTTTTGCAGTTTTTTAGAATTTGAATGTTTTTTTTTCCTTTGTGATCAAACACGGATTACTTTCACTTCAAAATTCTAAAACTTTTTTCGAAACATTCCGATTCATGTTTCTGATTATGTAATCGCAAAACGTGCTGAAAATCTATAGTTACCTAGTAGGCCCCATAGCTCAATTCGCCTGTCAGTATTGGAGTGCCCAACTGAGATAAATGTCTATTAATACTGTTGGTAAACCATTAAAAAACAAAACAAAATTTCAACCTCGTGTTCATTTGGTTCAACTTGACATATTTACAGTTTCTGACTTGGTTCAAAATCCATCATGTGATACCATGTGAAAATCCATCTATTATTTCACATAGTATGCGAACTTTTGACGGAATTTATATTAGTAAGAAGGGTCAGATCTCACCATAGGTGGATCTATTCATGTTTTTCATATTATTTCCTATACAAACTTAAAATATTTATTACAATTACATTTAAATTTTTATTACGGACTGCGTGAAAACTTCTTTTGCGATTATACCTGGTAACAAACTTTTCAGAAATATGTCTATTCATAGGAGCGATCGGCGTTAAGCAACGAATAATTAAAAATCTCAAAACAGTTGCACCAATAATGTGTACGATGCTTTAAAGGGAACTTATAGAAGTAATTAGCTACCATTAATTTATTACAAAGTAATCGGTTCTTTCACTCCCGTATAAGATCGAAATTCATGCAATTCTTGGTATGGTCTTCTAATTTTTGTTGTTAGTTTCTATTTTACTTATTTTGATGGGGGCGACCCAGACGTAGTGGTTAGTATCCATACTTCTCACGCCAAAGTCACCAGTTCAAATCTCACCCCAGGACAAGTCACGAATGACCCAAGAGCGTTAAAGTGAATATAATAAAACACGTAGTATTATATTTTTCCTAGTATGTTCTAGAACAGTGAATGTAGAAATCAATATCTACTCTGGATTCTGACAGCTGCTGAGCTTGTAGCTCACCAATGCATAGCAAAAGGCATCTTCAAACATTGCTGACTGTACACTTGAATGAAAATAGCTTCTCGTTGGAATTTTAAGAAAATGAGGCAACAATTTACAATAGAAGTTCTATTTCTATTTTTTATATTTTCTCGAAGACATATTGAAAATAAAAAAAAAAAACTTTCAAATCGTAAGGAAATAACAACATTGAGGCATACATCGGGGGCAGGTCTATTACTATGAGTGGCTATAGCAGTGGTGCTCGTGCCCATTGTTTCAATGGCTGTATCTTGCTCGATGGTCATATTTTAAGTTGAATTTTGCTTATTTTCCAAACATTTCGGCCATCATAGTGATCCAAGCACCACGTGCGGCCGGCGGGCTGCCCTTTGGTAATCACTGGTCTACAGAGTACGAGAGGATATTGTGGAAAAGTAATTTGAAACGCGTTATACGACCCCCACACGGTTAGAAATATTATCAATACTTACAAGTATTGATACATAAATATTGTCAATATCGATGTATTCACGTCAATATAGAATGAATTGATAATACGATTATTGCCAACAATAATTGTCGTGTAGTGTGCACTTTAGACCTGTCTTTTAAAGTTGTTCATCCCTGGATAACTTACAAGAACATAGAATAAAGAATTGATCACTCCATGATGCTCATCGTTTGTCAATCGATGTCTATCGGCTATCTGGTTAACCCGACGGACCGCCATAAATCAACTCTTAACCACAGTGCGATCTGAAACCTATTCCGTTCCAAACTATCAGCTGGTAATCCGAGTATGACTCTGATAATAAGCAACGTCAATGATCAAGTGTCAAAACTTGCGATGCGCTGTAGTGCGCACCCAACTAGGTTGAACATCTCACTCTTTAAGCTACCTACTCCGAATGCACTTGCTGTTTGCTCTCCTCTATCACGCAAGATAGCGATTACGGTTCGTTTAATTTCCAGTCACACTCATAGCTGGTGCCGTACGTTCATTTCATTTTAGTAGGGTGGTATGGGGTAAGATGCACCTCCGGGACATGACAACTTTTTGCAAATTTTGAATACATTTCCAATATGTTTTCGTAGATTTATCATGCAGCAGTGTTAGTTCAGACATTGAACTAGCAATGTTCATTAAAAGATCCTCAAAAACGAGGTAAAAAAACCAAATGTCATTTTTCCTCGGAGGTGCATCTTACCTCAATTTACACTACCTACTTTTAACCAGCCAACACTTGGTTCACACTTGTCTCTCACTTTGTCAGGAGTCAAACAGCTCGGTGATGATTGGTGTTAATCTGCTTATAAATGAGTCAGATTTGTTTTTAATTTTTCGACACATTCTCTCATCGGAAGTTGATGACGACGACGACGTCGACTAAAATCCACGCCACCTCCGATAAAGAGACGTACGACGATGATGGCATGTCGGTTACCATCAGTGTAGTTTGATGGATGATAATAAGCCCTGTATGAACTGGTTCGTTTCGCCGGGTGGTTCTGAAAGCAAATAAAATCAGGCAATCGCCCGTGTGCTTGCACAGAAAAACAATAACAACAACAAGCAGACACAAGAGCATTAATGTTGAATTAAAACAAAATCAACCTAATTAATTAACAGGTGAAATGCATTTTAAAACGAGTAACAATGCGAATTGCACCTTTGGCGTTCCTTTGTACTCTTCTGATCGGTCGGATGGTCAGTTGGAGAGCAAGGTGATTCTGTTCCAATTTTTTTCCGTTCTTCTTCTGATAGCTTACTCGGCGAAAACACGTTGCAAAAGGTTGATTACTAGGCGCCTGTGCTAATGAGCGCCAAGTACATGAGAATGTATCTACCTGTGAGTGCATTTTGTAGGTGCCTCTCGTTTTCTTTCTCACCCGCACCGATTGAGTGGCAGCAGTTGGTGCATTTTTAATCAAATTTTACACTTCGATGCCGGTTGAGGCGACGAGCCTTGCACAGCTCACATTGCAACTCTCTTGAGGTGATGGGGTTAACGCTTAGGAGGGGCAGTGCGAAAACTCCGAGCAGCCACAAAAAATACCTCATCTTAGTAAGCGGTGGCAGTAGGTAGCTTAACGGCTACTTGGATGCCTGTTGTGTTTTGCTATAATGATTTGGATGCACAGGAAAGTGTGATTAATTTGTTTGCACTAATTGATAATGATTACTTAGCTCTCACTCATCAGAGCGTCGGAGGTGGGTGATTCAGAGGAAACGACAGCAGGAGAAGACAAAGGAGATGCATATGTAACTACTATACACAATAAGCACCTCGTCGTTGTCGTGGCGTTGGAGCGAGCTGAGAGGAACGTGTGTGCGCGTAAATGAGATAGAAGGTGTGCGATTTAACGAGAGAAGAAACACTCCTCAGCCGGCGAATCCATGTAATTATACGGCAGATTTAGTCCGCAGACGAGAGATTCAATTTTGCATTTACAAATGAACAGAAGATTGATTACTCTCTGAAAGGTGGCAATTTGCGAACAATTTAGTTCTGCACCCAACAAAGGGGAAGGAGATCTGATTAAGGTTTTAAATTGGTATTTTTAACACCCAGGTTTGATGGAGCAAACTAAGAATTTGATTGTGAATGGAATTTTGTTCTCTCATTGGATTAATTGTGAATTGTGAATGAGCTTACCTGTGTTGAGTGAATTTAAATCAAGCCAAACATCAACAAATCAGAACTGAATTGAGATGTACATTGATAAAATCAAAACAGTTAAACGCTACACATCCGATGTAATAAATAAGTTGAATTTGAAATACAAACTAACCAGCTTCCAGTTATGATTCATGGCCATTATATTTTATTAACTATACACAAAAGTCGACATTGTTGAAAGAAGCTAAAACCGCCAAACTCAAACGTTGTGGAAAATTTAATTAAGATCTAACGCTCGTCCGGCCTCGCCGGGAACAACCGGTGGTGGTCAGTGACTTCAACCGTTCAGTTGCGGCTTGAACCTTTGTCTCTGTGAGAGTTCGAAGACTTATGTGGAGGAGGGAATAATTCTCCAACTCAAAGTGAGATAATTTACGAGCCACTTTACGCGGTGAATGAAGCAACATTTCGTTTTCCTCACCAATAAAAGTCAGTGAAAAGGAAAGCACAACATCTCCGGGTGATCCGTCATGGCTGAACTTGTCTGTTATTTTTTCAAAGACGCTTCTGGTCCAAAAAAAAGGCAGGAATACACGTTGGCCAAAAGTTTGATCCAGTGCTACTGGCCAGCCGGCAGCTCGCTACCGAAGGAAGCATAATAATCGTCGCTAATTAAAATATTCACTCGGAAAAAAGAAGCCAAGACCAGCACGCGAGGCGGGAAGTCAAAAATGGGATTGTAAATTCATTGATAGAGATAAAAAGGTGTTGAACGATGGTCACTGACCATGACGACTTTGGACGCCTGCGCTATGAGCGAATACTTTGTTCAGACCTGATGGCCGATTCGGAGCGTCCATATTCTTTGCCCTCGCGACCGGCAGTTTGTGGTGGCCATCGAGAGTCGGTTTAAATTTTACGATCCCCACAAACAGTTTGCCCGTCTTCCCATTCGAAATGGTTACAGAGCTCTGTTCCGCATTTATGATTTAATAGCTGAAAAACGACTTCAATAGAATTCACAAAAAGAAGTCCATCATCGTCCGTCATTATCGTAGGAGAAGGGGTGTGAATCAGTCATAAAAATCCCGATCGCAACCAGCCGCCTGGCCAAACGAGTTCAAATTAAAAGAGTATATTTTATTCACAGTGAACTCGTCTTCTCTCGGTGCGGGTGCGCAAAAATGTGGCCATCGTCCAGCAAAATGACCAACCGTGCACACAATGTAGCAATGGTCATGTTGTGATTTTGGATGGGTGTGGGACGCCATTGACTAATAATGGGGTGTGGCAGGCTGGCAATAAGAAGTGCTTTGGAAATTTTGGCCACATACCGACAACAAGCTCCATCTCCAACATTACTAGATTCCACCCAGAGCTTAATGAGGGGGTGAATATCGCGATGAAAATAGCGGAAAATTATTCAACGGCCCATGATGCTTAATATTGAAATTAAGGGAGCCAAATAGCCATTTAACTCTGAACACAATAAGCTAAGGCGCACCGTTATACGTGAGAGACGTGTTTAGATCAAACACCTATGTCTTATTAATTTTGCAAAACTGTGTGACAATTCATCTTCAGTGAGGTCATTGCTTCAGAGAAAAAACACTGAAACTGAAAAATGAACGAGTTCCCCAAGTTCTACTGCAGATTCAGTGGTTATTTCACAATACCTAAAAATCCACACCCACATTCAAATGGAATATGTCTGGCATGATCTGACTACCATATGGCACTGCACACATGCCTCCCGGATCATAGGAGTACGATCAACTTTTCTTCAGGGAGTGCAGACGCAGAGTGGCCAAACACATTGGAGAATTAGGTGCAACTTTTCCCGCTTAATTGTAACAGTCTTAGGAGATTATAAACCCCCAGTAAGATCCAAGTTCCATGCTCCGTGTACAATAAATCACACAATCAAGTGAAATTGCTTCCTGTTTCAAAAACTGTGGTGTTAGGGAATTCGGTTGACTGTGGAGTTATCAGCTTCCGTATTCCAATAGTAATCGCCTCCGATCGGTCCAATTAACGGCCCGACGCAGACAGACGCTAGCGACCTGTAGATATCTCTTCTTTAGCTCAAATGGGGCCAATATTGTTGCTGATCGGTTTTTGGTATGGGACTTCGACAACTTCTTGCAAAATTCCAAGCGAGTATCTTCGGTGTCTTCGATAGTGGATGCCGCTGGAAGATTTCGGTGGAAATTCTTCTTCGACGCGTTGGATCACATCGTTCAAAATCATAATCGATCATTATAATATACATGCGTGAGAAGGGCTTACTGAATTCTTTGGCCTGATGTTCAATGGTGTTATGTCAAACTTCTCATACACTTTATCGATTTACAGCTGCAGCCGTGCTTCCAGATCCTACAGCTCTAACCATCGTTTCTTGAATGTAATACGGAACGTAGCCCTTGAATCTTGTAGGTTCATCTCGTTTGCGCTTGGCGGTGCAAGGTCCAGAAGATCACCTGTAATGGTACCACGGATCGTACTAACCTGGTATATACAAGGTGTGGAGATCTAGCCCTGACGTATTGTGTTGGTAGAGGGAAAAATATAAACTTTGCGAGAAACGTATTACCATCGTTAAACAAATCCTAGCTATTTTTGAATGATGATTATGCTTGATTATATTCTTTTCTAAAGTCAATAATATGAGCTGGCGAATTGTTTTTTTTTTTGTTTTTTTTATGATAACCATAATCATATTAAATTTCATATGGCAGCGCTGTTCGAAACAAACGTTATGACGTCACTACAAGGGTGATTGAGTGAACGAAAAAAAAACGTATCGTGTGAAGTGTTGTGAAAGCCGAGTGAAAAACGAAGTGGCCTGCAATTGCAAACCTTGTATATATACCAGGTTGGGATCGTACCGCCTTCTTCAAGCACTTTTTTTTGTTTTTTTTTCGTCGATTTTGTTTCCCGTGCTCAATGCTCTCGACGCCAGGGAGGCAGCTCCCAAACTTTTTTTTTTTTTTTTTATACAGGGGGGATACTGCTCCCAGACTTCTGAGAAGATAACTCAGGGTGTGGGGATGGGAGAAATAGCTCTCCCGACCCACTTAACCTTACCCTGTGCTCTAGGCCCTTGCCCTCCCCGGAACCGCCCGAAAGCATTACGTCATGGGAGGGGGCCGGTTGCGCTATGGCGCATCAATAGGTGTTGTGTCCGACGTGACACTCGCTACTGCACAGTGAGCAGCTGTGCAGGGCCTTCCTCTTGTTGATCGCTGTTCGTTGTTCGCCCGAGTTCTAGTGCAGACGTGATAGCCAGCCAACTGTCCAACAGGGCAGCTTAGGACAGATGTGACCGCTTACCAGCTGCGTGTGCTAAGCACTCTAAGAACCCGGCGTCACTTCTGCCTTTGCACAACGAGGGTTTGTGCAGGGCTTCTCAACCTCCTCTTGTTGTTCGCTGTTCGTTGTTCGCCTGGGTTCTAGAGCAGACGTGATAGCCAGTCAACTCTCCATCAGGGTAGCTTAGGACAGATGTGACCGCTTACCAGTTGCGTGTGCTAAGCACTCTAAGAACAAGGCGTCACTCCTGCCTTTGCACAACGAGGGTTTGTGCAGGGCTTCTCAACCTCCTGGGACGAGCTGGATGGGGTTCCAGCGTCCCTACTCTGCGGTAGTTCGTTTAGCCGCAATATCTCTCCGTTGGGTTCGATAATTAGCGTTTCCAGGGCACACCACGAGGAAGCGAACTACTTCATGCCCCATGCTCCCACACCTGGACGCTACCTATCGACCCATCAACTCATGAACCGGGGACCAACGGCTTTACTTCCCTTCCGAAGTAAGGCGTGATCAGAGATGTTATGCCTCAGAACATCCTGGCGGCCCCGACTGGGATTGAACCCAGGCCTGCTGGGGTGAGAGGTAATCCCACTTACCACTACACCACCGGCGCCGACCCCTTCTTCAAGCACTTCGCGTTGTCTTGTCCACCGGCTGCTGCAGATCGTCTCCTTAATCAGCAACTTGATCTCCTCTGTCTGGAACCTTCCTCAAATGTATTACGTTCCGGTGGAACTTTTTTCATGATGTTGACGAAGAGACGATTGTATGAGATCCTCTTTCCTTAAGACCTCATATTTTTCTAGATGAAAATCTGCTTCCAATTTGTGGTTATTCTTCATTATCTTTAAGAATACACGATCATCATCATCAACAAACACAGGCACATGAGGTTGTCTGCTCTTGAAACGTTGCTCAAACATCAGTTTTAAGGGTGCCTCACTAGTGGTTGATTGCTAGGTCGTGTGATACACTAGTCAAAACCATGCATCTTCTTTCGCTGCCAAACGCCTGTGTAATTCACAGTCTCTTCAAAATAGAACGATACATTAACTCATTAACTCACTCACTGCATGTGTCGGTCATGACTTTTTCGTAGTGTGTACGCTCTCAATATCGCTTGCTATTTGAACAAAATACCGGCGCCGATGGTTTAGTGGTAAGCGTGACTGCTTTTTCACCCCAATGGATCTGGGTTCAATCCCAGCCGAGGTCGGTGGGATTTTTTCTGAGGCATAAAAATCTCTGGTCACGTCTTCCTTCGGAAGGGAAGTAAAGCCGCTGATCCCGGCCCATGTGTGTTGAATGGGAAGCTTCCTACGTTTACACATTTATGTGTAAACCCATCAAACGTCAATAGATGTGTATTTTTTACACATTTTTCAAGAACGGTTTTTACTGCAAAATGTGTAAAAAGTAATCTATCAAAGAAATTAAATATGATAAGGACGCATGGTTTTTTTTATTAATATCGGAGTTTTCTTATTTGTTTCAATGATAAAATAATATCAATCATTATTTAATATTATTTTATTAAAAAAAAATCACAGCCAGACACCGGACAATGAAAACTTTAATAATGATTATTTTTCTAGGGCTTCGCTATGAAAATAATATAAATCACTTACCCTCTAGCTTGTCCACCGTTGCTCTGTTACAGTTTGGAACGTAGTTTCTCCATCTTCATGTCATTTCTCGCGTAACATTGTATAATGGCCTATCATCGTTGATCGATTCTCTACATCAACTTTCTATTTGGTTTACCATGGCAACATAAACGAATTTCTTGGTAAGCTCGCAACATAGTTCGACAGAAGATGATGTTAGCTTGCGCCTGAAACAATAAACTCAATGGGAAATTCATTTGCAGTCGTGTTAGTCGCGAAAGAGAAAATCGATGAAAAAATCGATCAACAATGATAGGCCCTTTTCTCGTGTTGCGCGAGATTTGTGACAACTGTTAAACTTGCCGTTTCCGTTCCACTTCCGCCCACAATGGAGTTTGGGCCTTAACTGTCAACTACAACGACCAGCTACTGCCCTTCGAGGAGTATGGTCGATTGCTATATCTACCCATGGTTCATAACATAGCTCCGGAGCATTTAATAGGATTCCACGTCGCCATCCAGCTAAGGCCAAACGGCGAAGACTTCATAATCTTAATCCAGGATGGAAATCATAAAGAGTAAGCGGAACTCACATTTTAGTCGGATTAAATTGGTTAGTTCGACAGTGTACATTCATAAGGTCCTAACTTCGATGATCGATTCTCTTCATCGAGTTCTTCTTTAAATTGCTAAGAGAAACAATTTACCTCAATTTGTCTAATACAGTGACAAAAGCAACTGCAAATGCACTGAGAATTGTTAATCCATGCGAGTTATTAACGAAAGAGAAAGTCGAAAAAGAGAATCGATCCATGTTACTTAGGACCTAATGCAATGTTCAGCTTGATTTTTCAACAATTCAAGCTAAACATTGCATTAGGTCCTAAGTAATATATATATATTCTCTTTGTATCCCCACGGCCATGTAAAGACATTCACAGGTATTTTCATTTTTGCTAGAAGTTACGTAGGTTGCATACATTTATGCGATATCCGTACGATATTATTGCGGGAAGTATACATTTACCGTATTCGTGATAATGTTTGCATATTCACTGAAGGGGATAAAGTGAATACGGAGGTGTAGGGTTAACTTCCCCATTTCCGGCCTATTAAGCACAACCCGCACTTAGCCTTTCTTAATCTAGCTCAGGCTAGCACCAAACGGAATGTTATTAATACTGATGGCTTCCAAATTTATTTACCTTTCCGTACGTACCGTAAAATTTGATAAAGAGCAACCAATCGTTGAGATATTGTCAAAAGTCTAACACTGCTTCTTGACGCCAAACTCGGCGTACGGATTCTAAACTCGGCCTAACGCATTAAAACGCCATTGAAACGCCAATGAATTCACTTCGGCCTATCGGATGAAGATAAAAATTGATTCGGTCAGAGCGCTTCTTTTGTTTCTGGGAATTATCGGTGCAAACCTTCATATCACGCGTTCTCATTGACTTTGTTCGGTAGCTTATTAACTAAAGTATCGTACCAAACGCATAATTTACTTGTTAACTCTGAAATCATGGATTTATTTGAGGTTTTCTGCTCGATAGGCCCAAAATGGGCGATTAGGCCGAAGTAGTTCTCTACCCTATATCGGAATTCTTAGTAAGTATGTTCTTCCATGGATTACTGAGCAATATAGACCGGAGCCGAATTTGGTATTTCAACAAGACGGGGCACCATGCCACACCTTGAACCGCACTCAGAATTGGTTGAAGGAATATCTGCCGATCTGGCCGACGGATATGTGGCTGCCATCCAGCCCATATCTTAACCCCTTGGATTGTTCAGTGTGACGCGTCATGAAGGCCAAAGCCAGCGCCGAACGCCACTCCAGTACATCAAGCCCCAGACAAACATTGACTCGCGCCTGGAGAGATATGGACCCGGACTATATTATCAGAACCTGTCGAGCATTCCGAAAGCATGATGAGGCCCTAATTACGGCAAATGGAAATTCTATCGATGATTAACATAGGTTTGAGATTTTACAAACATATTCCTTTTTGAATAAATGATGTTTGTCCACTCTGAACACCCTCAATTTAGAACTTTGTACATTTAAAACGCTATTTGTGATATAAAAACATTGTGTTTTCACAAAGATCATGAAGCTGGTAATGTAGCAAGTTGATTCATATATCAAATTTTAGGAATGATCTTAAAAAAATGAAAACTCTTACAACCTTTTGACAAATCTTACATCAAAAGGCAAATTAACTTTTATTTTAGTTTATTTTTGTGATCAGAAATTGTAAAGTTTTAGATTACAATTACATTTAACCCCAAAATACTACCTGTTGAATCAAAAGTTCATCAAAGTGACTATTAAGTGAAATATTGTGGTGGCGCGTATTACAAAATCTGCCCCTACTACTTGCATCGAAGATCACAAGTAATTTTCAGCCCACTTCATACAATCAAACAATTTACCTATTTGTCCCGGAGTTTCAGTTACAAGAAAATCATTCTGGATTCGTTTGATTGGCAGCAACTTTTGCAGACAATAAATCTGTTTTCTTCTTTCAGTACAATGCATCTAGTTTGAGTTCAATTGTTTATCGTCAAGTTAGACATTTCGATGTTCATTTATATCAGCTGTATCAGAGCAAGCTTGATGAAATGGTTTCACTTTTTCAAAGGCATGTGGTTCGAAGTTATGTGCTCTCTACCTCTCATTATTTTTATCATTAACAAGATTTTATTTACCACCATGGAGCGTGAATAGAGTGGCCGTAAATCATTTTTAATAGTGCTGCTTGATAATCAGTTTCACTCAACATTGATCCCCGAAGCTCCAGTGATTGGCTGAATAGCTCCACTCACTGATAGGACATTTAGCCCACCCAGCTGTAATTCGGCTTGATCTATAAAGAATATTTTTGTTATTCATAATGCGGTGCGAAATATAATAGCTATGGACTTTCGTGCTTGCATCCTTGACGGGTTATGTTTCGGTTATCGCAGTTGACCCGTTGACCTTGCCAGAATCGTATGTTTTAAGATGTATTGCCGCTAACACATGTCACACCGTGAAGTGTAACCGTTACGCTACTGTGTGCTGATTGTTAAATGATAACAGCACAGCAGTCGTAGTACAAATTATTGATTATGACGCATGAGTGATTTCTGAGTGTTTCTGTATCTAGTTAAATTCATTGAACATGCAACAATCATATTAATTTTACATTATTTCCCCTCGTGTTTTCATTACAGACAAATGTTTCCGCAGATGAAATTTCGCGTGTCGGGACTAGATGCAAAAGCCAAGTACATTCTGTTACTGGATATCGTGGCAGCGGACGACTACCGGTACAAGTTTCACAACAGGTGAGTTTTACAACACTCGAATACATTTCGTGGCGTCGATAGGTGGTTCAATTTGCCTCCTGGAACGCACGAAAATGTTCTGATTGACGGTACTAAAAACACATTGGGTCTTCTTTTTCCAGTCGATGGATGATCGCCGGCAAGGCGGATCCGGAGATGCCGAAACGGATGTACATTCATCCGGATTCGCCATCGACGGGTGAACAGTGGATGCAGAAAGTGGTGTCATTTCACAAGCTGAAATTGACAAACAACATTAGTGATAAGCATGGATTTGTAAGTAGCTCGAATTTTTCCCCAAGATTAATCGTATGACACAAATCCTTGAGCTCCAGATTAAATATTAGCACTTTGTTGGCGATTAGCTGACGAGCTTCTGTGGAATGCCAATAAATTTCTCAGGCATCTCTGATCGATCAATATACAAGCAAACACCATTAAATTGTCCGCACCCATGATCAGTGCAGGCCGATCTACCGATTAAGTGAGCAATTGACTTAGTCGAAGAGCATCAACAGAGAGAGAGAAAAAAAAAACAGCAGATTAAATACAGCCAATATTAATATTTGTCATCATTAAATAATAGCCAAAGAGCTTGGAACGACGACATATTAACGGCCCGTCATCGTTACGACGACACATCGTCACTGCATCAGAGTAGACGGTTTCGGGTAAAGCGGTAGCTCGCATAGATCGGCGACAGAACGAGGTGCATGCGTCGAAAACAGGCCAACTACCGAGGAGATAGCAGCCGCGCCGGTTTTAAAACGGCTGCGGCTCCTTTGATCCTCGTGCTCTCCAACCCCATCTCGCGCTCATGCCGCCTTCGTTGAGAGCTTTCAGCACACGATTGTTGACACTGATGACACTTTGAAAGTGCTCACACAATGTTAATTCAACCGTAGCGGCACGGTGATCGGAAGGTTTGTACTTTTCAAATCCCAACCGATAATCGGGAGAATAGACACCAGGGATGCTAGATCTCTTCAACAGTCGCAGATCAGAGCACTTCTTCCAATTTAGAAAGAATACTGGAAACTCTTCTCCCACAATGTGTGAAAAGAGAGAAGCTAGGCTTGTCACACCACTAGCTGACATTTGGGTGACAATCTGTTGAAGCTGCCGAAAGGCTCCATCTCCCCACCGTCCGGGAATTGATATAAACCGGCGTACAAACAAATCTATTTGGTTTAATGTGGTGACAAAAGCTACCGACCGGCTCACTTGAATTGCGCTTAATTGTGTTTACTGTCAACATGCTCAGCAGAGTCGGGTGGTTGGAAGGGGAAGCTGGGAGAAGCGAATCTTGGTGGTCCATTAACGAGACTTCGTCGGATCGACAAAGTAAAATTTGCCGCGAACGTAATTAAAACAAGCGTCCAACATAATGGATGTTGATAAGAGCCTGTTTCGTTTGCTGATAGTATTTGTCCAAATTCAAATCAGGCAGGAATTGTTTTTGTATGCCATCGCTACTGTTTACAACCATCGCATTTTCGGCATTTGCTTGATTGAAAGTAAGCATACCGCTTTGTTGATTTCCTATGAAATCCGGCCGCGGCTCGGAAGTGAAAGTCTAAGATCATTCAAAAGAACTGTCATAAAGACATGATTTATTCGGCTACTGCGGATGTCTTATATCAAACAGTTGGCTTGCTATGATTGGTATGCTTTTTCCAGCCATCACCAGCTTGCTTTGTTCTAGAATAACAACAGTTGCGCAACGCGCACTCTCCCACAAAAAGGAACATAATTCCATCTATCAATAAATTGAATGAACAAAACGACAAGCAATCCGGCTGCCACTGCTCGACACTGGTGGTGAAATCTTGATAATCGCTTGTTCCCAAATTACTCCCTTACAACAACCCATTAACTGCTTGTAAAACCCGCATCCAGCCAACAGCAGAAGCAACGCTTCACTGACGACAATGAACGGAGGTCCTGAAAAGGAAACCCCCGGACAAGTGACATTTGTGGGTATCGCTTAAACGTTTCTCTAGTCCCGAAAATTTGCCGGATAATGATCTTCTTCGGCTTGAACAACTGCCTTGAATGGATAGAGAGAGACCGAAACACACACAAAAAGACATTCAAGATCTCCTCTGCTTTGGTGCGCGCCCTGAAGAGGGCACCTAGAGTATTCTGTAAGGAGCCTTCGCCAGCAGGAGCAGTAGCCGAAGGAAAGGGATATCTTTTATCTCCTGGTAGAGGTTACCCTAGCTTTTCCTCCCTTCCCACCGCTTCCACGGGATTGAACTTTCGGCGGTTTCTCTTTTTTCTAGCCCACTACACATGACAAAGCCAGAGTTACGAATTTTTCTGACATGAAAAGGATCCGAAGAAAAGAGGCAAAGGTACAATGAAGAATTTTAGAAAATTAGGAATATTATTTGGACATTGAGCCTATTGTTGGGTGGTACTCGACTTCCAAAACTGGAATAAACTTATCTAGGGGTTATTGAATATTCCTTCGATATCCTCATCCAGTAGGTATAAGAAACAAGTTTTCGTAAACCTTTGCCTTCCTAAATTGCAGTAGGTCCACTGTTAGGGGACATCAGTCGTTGCTAGCGATACAACTCAATGAATCCACTCGGCTCACTTGGATTGGGATCATTCTCTTGCTTTTCGCTTTGATCTACGATGGGTTCGGGTTCAGTCTGTCGGTAAACGGTAGACCGGCTTTGAAAAAAGCACAGAGATTCTATTTAGATCTGCAAAACCACACAAAGGAATCCAGGATTAGCTACCTGCGGAGAGATCTATCTTCATTGCATTACATTGGTTAATCCACTTGGAATACAGTTTTTTTTCTTCAAAGTGCTTCTTTTTCTTCGCCGTTCATTACATTAAGCATCGCATCAAACATTAAAACAATGTTGAGTGTGCGAATTTGTGCGGGAGGCGAGGTGGCAATCTTCAATCAAGTGTGTGATGAATGCTGTTTGGCTTCGGTCGTCGCCTGCGAGATCAGGCGGTAGACACATTAAGCAGTGTAAATATTGATGTTGTAGCATCATCGTATAAGGAAATATATAGAAGTGTCGTTCGGGATTGAGTTTTTTAAACTGTGGGGAATGTTAGTTTTAAATGGGATCCAGGAATAACGCAATATTTGTTTTCAATTGATCTGCATCATCATCTTCATTATCGGATAAGACCCAAACGGTAAGTGTGCCAAATCGTAGCGGGGTCGGCAATTTAATTGTTATAAAAATGACGATAAATTATCTAGGTGATGTCAATGAGTTACATCATTCAATTAAAAATGACGTTTCCTACCGGTCGAACTTTTTCGTGGAATAATATTATGCTCAGCTTGAAAAACTTGGAGTTTATTGCTTCATTTTCTTAAAATCGCTGGTGGCAGGTTGTCCCAAAACTGCTCGACAATACTGCTCTACACTCCAACCCTATGCGCCTCTGGAGCTCCACAGAACATGGGTGAGTGAGTGTTTAACTGAAAATACCCATGATTGGGTGAAAGTTCATCCATTTCAAAGACAAGTGGTTTAACTCATTAAATCTGTAATCATTTACCCGTTTAATAAGTATCTGTTACATTTTAGTAAATAACTATTACTCATTTATTGGTATTTCTCATACATGGGTAAACGTATTTATCAATTGAATGAGTTAAGCCGTCTTTCTTTGAAATGGGTTACACTTCATCCATTTATTGGCATTGCCATAGCTAGAAAATTTATCTGGAAGGGGCCTTGGGGGGGCCAGTTGCATTTTTTTAATTTCGTCAAGCCAACTTGTTTTTTCTGTGACCAATGATATGACATTGAGGCGTACTATTATTTTGATGGTTAAACAAATTTGATTACATTCATTTCATAACAACAATTGGGACCTCGATTGTAGGAGCCTTTAAAGCTTACTGATTTTGAAAAAGCAATGATCGTAATGAAATAACATAGCGTCCAGATCTCATAATTCCATGATTTTTGTAACTAAAATTTTCTAAAATTCTGGCTTTGAAACATGGTAAAGTGCACACAGAATAAATTTCATACATTTAGGACTTAGGAAAATGTGCAAGATATATGTCCATGCACAATTCTTAACATTCTGAATATGAAAATAAAAATATTTTTGAGATCCCAAACCGATATGTTTTCAAAATTTTGTAACAAAAAAAAAATGTAAATGTAATTTATTTACAAATGTAAATAAATGTCAACGGAAAAGATTCGATCCGCTCATATGTAAACAATGAGAATGAACATCGTTTTTGCACGGATTAAAACTTATTCAGTTAAACCGACATCAGCATCTGGTAAACGAAATTTACTTTACGTAGCATCTAGCATCTAGTGTCGATTTGCCTGAATGTGTTTTAATCCGCGAATCATCGTCGTTTAAAGTTATTGTTCAAATTTAGTTCATTGGATCTTTACACTTGTTGTGTCAGAATTCGATCCACACCAAATTGCGCGTTTGGTTAAATCTGTAATATGAATCCCTTTTCCCATAGCCATTAGACGGAATATTCCGTCTAATGCTAAAAAATGCGTCTCACTATAAAATTACATGTCAACAATCTTGTAAGATTAAAACTAAAATTGTGCTACATTTTACGTTATGTAAAATCACTGACGAACGTAATTGTATGTCATTTGAGTCGCTTCCATATGTCTGTCTTAGGAGACTTAAAATTACATGAAGTTTTCGAAGTGTGTACCATTGAACTTGTTTTTTTAATGCTCATGTCATTTTAGGTGTCGGATGATGAGTTTTGACCCATGTCAGACCCTGAAAGCTACCTGAACTTAGTTTTGAATTCTCATGTGATTTTAGGCAGTGCTGTCATTGTCACTGCTAGATTTCACGCGATTCTGACAAAATTCGTTTTGATATTGTCGTTGGACGAATTGACTCTCAGCTAAACTTTCATCAAAATCTCATAAATTTTTTGTTAGTGAGAAAAAAGTGTAATGTTTTGCGTTTTCTTTCACATTTTTGTTATAAATTCAGTTAAAGACGTAGATGCATGTTTACTTTGCCGGTTCTATGCATTTATTTTACATAAAACAATTAATTTTGTTAGAAATTTAGCTAAAAACAACACATGAACATGTCCGTCACTGACTGCATTGTCACTGACAAATGACATGTCATCCTTTGAAGATTATTTACATTTCGTGATAGTGACGAAAGCAGTTTTGTCAATATCGTCGTGAACGGTTGAGATATTGTAACACTGGTTTTAGCAGGGGTATTATACAGCTGTCTAAACCCCTATATCCAGCTTTTCACGACAGTCTACAATAAAAACTGAATCATCCCCTTTTTTACATTAGACGTTTCAGCGGCGCCGATGTAGTGGTAAGCATGATTACCTCTCACCCCAGCAAGCCTGGGTTCAATCCCAGTCGGTGCCGCCGGGATGTTCTGAGGCTTAACATCTCTGATCACGTCTTCGAAGTAAAACCATTGTTCCCCGGTTAATGAGTTGTGATGGGTCGGTAGCATTGGTGCCCAGCACGGAAAACAAAATCAAGGAAAAAAAGACATTAGACGTTGATCGTTATAGCACATTATCGCAACATCTTAGTGAACATTGATTTCACAAAAAAAAATAGACATTCATCCATTAAACTGCACTTTTTTTTCTGAAATAGGGGAAATGGATGTAATGTCGGCCTAAATACCTCTAGTTGGAATTTTTAAATGGCGACCAAAAATATCCATTTGTTTCGTCCCAATGACGCGTTCATCTAGATCAAATTGAAAAGTAGCAGATGTTTAGTGATGGGCCCAATCTTAGATCCATAGGCCAACATTAGAGACATTTCCCCTATGTAATGAATATGTGAGATACAGTTGGCACCGTCTGGATTCTCTGAGGCATAAAATCTCTGATCACACCTTGAGGGGTGGATGGGTCCTTACTACGGGTGTAACTTCATGGTGAAAACGAAGTGAAGTGACCAGTTGTCACTCACGGTAAAGTGATTGCCGTGTAAATCAAATGGAAATCACTTCACCAAGAGTAATAATTTGTCACTTCACCGACATCTGTAATAAGGACCATGGTCCAGGTGTGGGTGGGAGGTGTCTCCCAGACGTCGATAGCATTGGTACTTACTTAGTACGGAAAACAAATCAAGGAAAAACAACCAAGAGGATTGCATATTGGAAACAGATGTATGTATGGTAGAGAACGGTTTCCGCCCCCCCCAGGAACAGGGTTTTTTTTCCATGGAATTTTCTAAAGAAAATAATTCAAAAATCTATTCTAAACATTACTCTATGAAGCGCTCTATAAAATGAGCGTTGTAAGTGATCTTTTGACCCATGTTTGGAATAGGGTCTCAAGGGGATGAAGTGGCTCTCACCTCATTATTGTTGTTAAAATAATTACACCGGATGATTTCGTCGAAGTATTGAACCTCTAATTCAGCCATACAAAAAAAACGAATTCCTAATTTAAACCACAAATCTCAGCACAGTCATTACGGATGATTATCTCGCTGATGAACCATCATGCTTTTTCAAGTCAACTCCATAAAATGTATCATTTTTAAGTCAGCAGGGTGCATTTTGATCCCAAACAGTTCACTGTATTTATTTCCATCTTATCATTGACGAATACATATCTGAAATTGAAAAGAATATTAACTTATAAAAACAATTGACACCGTTCAACCAGATATTACACAGGCTTAAAACTTAACACTAGACGATGGACAACACAAATCACCCAGAAGACTAGTAGAGAAATTTTCAGGGTTGCGATAAGTTCCACCGTCTGGAGCGGGAATAGAACCCTCACTTCATGGCACTCACAATACTTCTGAACGACGGGTGACACCGCTCACCGCACGATCACAAAATCCACCATGCCCGAGTATTAAATAACTTCTATTGAATTAATCATTTCAAATTTTAATTCCTGCACATTGATGACTCGATGAACATTATCTGAAATTTGAAAAAATGGTTTCATTTCATCTAAGAGCCTCCTACAATACTGCTATAAAAATCTGTAATAGTACGTTCAGACTACAGAGTTATAACATGTTATAGCGCTATCTTGATGGTGGTTTTTGTGTTGCAATTAGTTGACAACCGTTATAACATGTTATAACTCTCCAGTCTGGACAGCGTTTAAGCGCCTAATGTCAAAACGAAGGATAATTAACTTATATCGTGGCAAGTGTAAAAAGCTGCATGAATTAATCAATATCATGGCAAGCCTAAGTCCAACATGTCTTTCATTTTGACGTTCTCTTGTCTATAGGATTTGACGTTTTGGTACAGAGGCATATGGTCCTGAAAATCTTTGTGTCCGTGAAGTTCAACAGACTACTTGATAACATGCACATCACGGAATAATATCAATAAGATATTTAATGCATTCCAAACTATTCTGGAATTATGATTTTGAAGTTCTACAAGCTCAATAATGTTTTGAACAAAGTCCTGAACATATGTATGAGTTAGTGAAGCTCAAGAGAGCCTTTGAGCAACATGTACATCATACAATGTTATCAATAAGATATTTTATGATCTCCATACTATTCTGAAGTCAAAATCTTGAAGTAACCCTTTTAAGAACGTGAAGCTTTGAGAGCCTCAATAAGATATTTAATATTTTCCAAACTATTCTGGAGTTAAGATCTTGACGTTCTAGACGCTCAATGAAGTCCTGAAAATCTGTACGAGATCATGAAGCTGAACAGAGCCTCTTGGCAACATGCACATCATAGAATGGCATCAATTAGATATTTATTGTTCTCCAAACTATTCTGGAGTCTTTAAAATCTTCATGAGATTGTGAAGCTCAAGAAAGCCTATGGGCAACATGCATCGAATGGTATCAATAAGGTGTTTAATGCTCTCCAAACTATTCTGAAGTCATGATTTTGATGATCTACAGGCTCAATGATGTCTTGAACAATATCTTAAAATTTACTTGAGTCCGGAAGCTCAAGAGATCCTCTTGACAATATGCAGCTCATGGAATGGTATCACTAAGGTTGTTTTTGCTCTCCAAACTATTCTGAGTCACATAGAAAAATTAGATTGAATGTATTATTGATTTTTACAAACTCCGACTCTATTATGGTGGCGCCAGCACCAAACTGAAGTGTGATTGGAGATCAAATGTTTGTTTAGGATCTTATCGATTCAACGTCAACATCAAAGCAGTCCAACATTCGTGATCGGGATTTAATCCGAGAATACCGGCTGTAGCTTATCACCATAAATATATGGTTTAGAGAACTGATATTCTGAGGTTTTGTCCCTTGATTTAGATTTAGATTTATTTATTTCGCCAAAAATTTCTTTGAAAAAAAGAAGCAAAAAGTATACTATGTGTTGACGAGAACGTGTCACGAATCGAAGAATGTAAATTTTCGATTATTGCCCACTTCCCTGCGGGTATCTGGACGTGGCAGTTCAGCAATGGCTGCGCCGATCAATTTAAGCTTATGTGATGGAAAAATCAACTTATTAAACCTAGAATAATACCTTAATACACCTTGGTTCATACACGACGATTGTAATGATTAGAGGACCGTAGAGTCAAATGAGTTATACTTATTTTATGGATTGTTACGTGCCTACTAGGACTTTACGCCAGCCCTCACCATAGTATTCTGTGAGCATTTCCACAGTTGTTAGGTGAGAGGTTTCTAATCCAGTATAATTTTTAAATAAGGATAATTGTGTGGCAAGTACAATCATCCTCTATGCCTAGAAATTTAATAGCTGTGCCTTTACCGACGGAGCTAAGGGTCCCTGTTAACGTTCTGAGTTCTTAAAGCGTCCTTTTTACCCACATGAACAGTGCACAATTTTACAGAAAATATGTCATCATTCTACGATTAAAATTATAAATCCATTTCTGTGTGGGTGTATTGTGATTCGTAAGAAATTGACTTTTTTTTTATTCATTGTTAACATTTTTCAAATAGACCTTTTTCACATGTTAGCCTACAATTCTTATCGTCATTCACGGACTATTCCCTCATGTTTCCTACCTTCATCGTATCCATTTACAGATCATATCGACGTCATATTCCTATTAGTGACATCCATACCTCAGCCAGAGCAAACTTCCATTTAATCCATATCCAACTCGGCAAAGAAATAGACATACTGTGGATGCACCTTTCCATAAAGCCGCCACCGCACATCGCGTCCAGACTGACAGACAGACTGACTGACTGACTGGCTGATGGTGTGGCGTCATCATCCAACGCTTTTATGACGACGAGTGTCGCACGGTCGATGGGGACACGAACAAAAGTGTGTCTTTTGACTGCTACTTGAAATGTTTGCTATTCCTCAACGGTAGTGATGTGTTTTCTGGCCTCAGCAAAGATGCTTTTATTTGATCATTCATCAGTCACTTTAGCTTGCTCTCCCGATTGAGCATCGTTTTCTGTTATAAAATCTGGGAAAAAAGATTCAAATATTTGAGATAGCGCCTCCAGGGGCGGTGAAATCTTTTATGCTCCCGGCAGCCTGACTTCTAAAGACCGGAAAGTTTGCTTTCTTATGGGAAATTTAACATGTTTTTGTTTGCATCATTGTGAGGAGGGAGTTTCTTGCCCGCAACCAGGATCGAATGCTGTTGTCTTTCAATTATGAGTAGGGGCATGAGTGGCAAAAGTATTTCCAAGTTCTTCACATGCTTTCCGGAATTTGGGACACAGACTAGAATCTGACCATATCAGTAATTCCCCGGCCACCGAGAAATTCGATCCACTTTGGGCTAATTTTTGCTATGGTCCATTTCCCACATCATCACTAACAGGCACTTTCGCGCGTATCCCTTCTGCCCTGGGGTGTCCGTTCTCAGCTTTGCGCTTCAGATGAACATTGTTCAACAAAGCATAAAATTAATCAAAAGCAACCATCTATTAAATATTTACTGTTCGACACATCGCTCCGTTCGCTCTTATCATCGATCCACTAAATTTGCTTGCGTCTCTGGGCTAGTTTCCCTTCGGATCCGAGCTGAAGACACGTGCTTCCTTTCATGTGGTGACATTTTCAGTCTAACTAGCACGAGGACGGTCGGCATCCCCTCGTCCAAATCTTATTTTTATCGATCCATTTTCGCATGCTGGAAAATTGTGTTCAAATTACCTACGCCACCACCATCTAGAACGAAACCACTGGAGCGTATAGTTGACACCCTTGAGAAAACTGCGTGAATCCTTTTTTCCCGTACCAATGCTCATCAATTCCATTCGGTTCCATCCGGAAAAGGTTGTCGGAGGTAGCTTTTTAATTCGAAACGGAAATAGGTTGACCCGGTTGCTCCCAGTGGATCCGACGAACACATGAAAAGGTTTTTCGCCCACATATATGTGTGAGAAGAAACTATGCACTCGCTGGAAGCCAATCTAACCGAGAGTACGGACCACTGGCTGACATCAAAGCGAGCTCTTGTTCCTCCTCGTCGTCGTCGTCTTCGTTGCGTTGTTGCTCCGTTATACCTCCTAGTATAGTGTGTGCAGTTTGCGAAAAGGGAAAGACCAACTAGAAGGATCGTGGTTTGGCCCCGGGGGGACGATAGCATAGAGATGGAACATTGCAAGCTCATTAGGTATTCCAAGCGAGACGCCTTCGATATTGGCTATAATAAACCTAATTTTAGACGAATGGATTATTGCGAGCACGTTTCGCAGTGTAGATTTTTTTGGCTATTTTTGATCGTTTTTGACAGATAAGCCGCTGGGTGCGGTATGGATGCGTTCAATGGACTGCAACAATGTATGGTAATTATCGTCGATTGCCGATGCATGTTCAGATTCCTTCTGTTCGTGCCATCATCAGAAAGATTGCGCAAAGCAGGTAAACAGGGAAGAGAAACAGACCACCTCTGCTTCAGCGACAACGCTGCTGACTGTTCGAAATCTTTACACTTCGTCGCGCTCATAAGTGACATCGGGGCTAATTCGAATTTATGTAGGGATGTCATCGAGCTGGAAGAACAGAGGCAAGTTTGCCGCCCATGCCCGAATCACTCGGGAGTCGTTTGAACGAGCTAATTTTCGATACGCCAAACGCGTCGTGAATGTAGATGTACCGGTACAGGTCAGAACACAGATCTTCGGACACGCTTTTATCGAGCCGACGCGATCGGGATCCAGTTCGCTCAAGAGACGGACCAACCCACACTTGCCAAACTCTCCCGATTAACATTAATAACGCCGCACCGGCCAACCGACGTGACGTGGTGTGATGTTATTATTAGAGTTGTTGTTATTATTATTTGGTCGCGATTAAACCGACCGCGGAGCAGAGATGGTCACATTTAGGTGCCCTCGGTGAATGCTAAGTAGGCCGGGGAACCCAAAGGCGGCTGTCAGAGATTGCTACGCTCGAGTGATTTCTTTGTCGTCCCGCGCCCGCTGGCTTCGTGCGAGATTTTGATTGATCTCTTTCGGACTGTAAATTATTTCATTACGATTGGGCAGTGCGAGCGATTTGCTCGCGACCATCATCCATCAGGGAACGGGCTTGGGACGTAGACCGTCTTCTTGACTGAGGCCACAGCATTTACGGGTGAATGATTGCTGCCAGTTACCGGCTACCGGTAGCCATTTTGTATCCGCGTTAAATTGTTATCGCGCCTCTGAGATCTAATTAGGTCTCGCCGGGTGGAATATTTAATAATAGAGACCGGGCGCGAACAGAACACTTGGTGGCAACTTGACACGCAATGGACAGTGGGTAAATGCTTGCACATCATGTTTAGGGTGTGTATCGTTTGCTATTGGCAAAGTAGCGTTACTCATCGGAAATCTTAAATTAGTTGGCAGTTGCTTTTGTCCTGTAATTTTAAATTTTCGCTTGGAAAATCAATCCCAGTTGAGGTTGATGAAATTATCTGAGACAGAAAATTTCTGGTCACATCTGCCTCGGAAGAGAAGTAAAACCGGGTCCGGCCCAAGTGTTGATAGGTTCTATATCTACAGTCCAGATGTGGAGTCAACAAAGAATTTATGAAGGTTTTGACGACAAAAGTTTGGAGGGATAGTAGGTCAAAGATATAGATTTCAATTTGACATCATTTGAATAAATGTTTCAGGCAGACAATGAATGACAGATTCATATACAGATTCTTCAGACATTATTTTCGTCATTCAAGATCAATGTGGTTCAGCATATGTACGATTCAAATACGATAAAAAAAAATGGTTACTTGATCTTCTTTCGACTAATGTTTCCATTCTCTAACCCTTTTCGGCTACTCAGAAATCGATAAACAGCTGATGGATCATCCCAGTAATTCCTGGGAATTGGGAAATATTTTTATTCAGTGGTCATGGTTTTAACTTTCTGAAGTATATTTATCTCCCTTGGAAGTTTCTTCCAACTTTCCCCTGATATTTTTTTCCACCTTACCCCGTAAGTTAGCTTCCGATTCTTACCGGAAAGTTATATCGACTTCCCTTGCAAGCTTCTTCTGACTTCGCTTTAAAGGTTCTTTCGTCTTCTCCCATCAGTTTTATGTTTCAACTTCTCCGGACTTCAGGAATGCTTCCAGAAACTGCAGGAACTTTTAAGATGATCTGAAACTTTAGAAAAGTTCAGACTTTTGAGAAAGTTTTAAGATCTTAAAGGGTTCCGTTCAATTTAAGACCGATTCAAAAACTTTTGTTAAAATTCGAAAACCTGGGAATTTCAGGAAAGTCCAGAGAACTCAAATGAGCTTTAGGAAACATCAGTAATATGTTAGCAACTTCACAATTCCAAAGAACTTCAGGGAAATTTGATGGTTTTCTGGACAGTTTCATTCGTTTCGGGAAAATTGAGAGAATTTTAGGGAAGCTCTGACTATGAACATCAAAAAAGATCAATTAATTTCAAGGATAAAACTCGGGGAATTTCAGAAAACTTCAGCAATGTTCCGAGAGGTTTATGAAATTTATGCAAAGTAAGAAAGTAAGAAACTAACATGATCATTAGAAAGTTATGAGAACACTTTAAGGGATGTTTTAAGGAGACTTGAAATTTCCTGTAGTTTCAATATAATCAGTGAAGTTCCAAGTACTTCTATAATGATCAGGAAAATTGCAAAAAGTTTCAAGGAGTTCCGAGGAATTATGGGATATTCCGAAGAGCATTTCTGAAAGGTTCTATGAATATGCTGGATCATTAGAACACGTATGGAACTTCAGGAAATGTTGTGCTAGCATTCCCAAAGAATCTATTTTATTTTTTTTTTTTACAACCGTTTTGTCAGTCCTCTGGTTTCTGACTTTCTCCAGAAGTTTCTTTCAATGTACAAAATATAGTTTCTTCCAGCGTCTTCATGAAGTTTCTTCCATCTTCTCCAGGAAGTTCAATTAAACTTCTACCTAATATATCTAAAGAATTCTCCCAGGAGCTTATTTCGTCTTCCTCTGGAAATTTCTCCATAAACCGTTCTCCTTTGGCTTTCTATGGAAATGGCTACTTCTGGAATTTGTTTCCGATTTCCAAAACTTTTCTGACTTCCTCTTGATGTGTCATCCAATTTTTTACGAAAGTTTCTGCAAACGTTCGCCAGAATTTTCTCAATATTGTAGAGAATAAAAGTGAAAGAGACAAATAAATAAATATCTCCTGAAATAAAAATTGTTTTGAGACTTGAAAGATTTCGTATCCCTTGAATTCCACCTCGCTGAAAAAAAAGGGGATTTTAGCTTCATTTGGACGTTTAAAATCTCGATGTAGTAAAAATTATCTAAACTGGCGAATGGCAAAACAAAACAGCAGCAGCGAGTATGGTATAAAAGTAACTGTGCCAGTGCCATATTCCGTTGCTCATTCGATTGACTGACGACAAAGCGGACGGACGCAAACAGCAGCAAGCACAGCAGTAGCAGGCACCGCAGCAGCGAGCGAGACCTGATCATGGATCATCATATGTTCGTTAGGGCACCTGGCGAACAGACCACCGGAAATCACGACAAATATTTGTCTCGGAATTCACCGGATGTTTTTCCGACTTTACTTAGAACTTTCTTCAAACTTCCTCCAGAATAGTTCCTTTACTCTTTGACTGGAAGATTTTTCGGCTTCATTCAGAAATTACTTCAAACATTCTTCGGAAATTTCTACCCACGTTTCGTGAAAAGCAAATTTTCCGTTTTTAGTCCAAAAAATTGAATTATCGCCTTCTTCAAAAACCGCAGAAATTAGGTAAAGCACTACTTCGGCCCAATCACCCCGTTTGGGCCTATAGAGCAGAAAATATCAAATAAATCCATTGTTTCAGAGTTATCAAGTCAATTATGCGTGTGGTACGATACTTTAGTTCAAAAACTACCTAACAAAGTCAATGAGAACGCGTGATATGAATGTTTACACCCATTTTTCTCAAAAAAAAAAAAGAAGCGCTTCATCCGATAGGCTGAAGGAAATTCAATTGCGTTTGAATGGCGTTTCAATGCATAAGGCCTAATTAAGAATCCATAGGCCGAGTTTGGGGTCAAGCAGCAGTGTTAGACTTTTGACATATCTCAACAGTTTCTTTCTCTTTATCAAAGCTTACGGTACGTATGGAAAGGTAAATAAATTTAGAAGTCATCTGCCGTTTAAACATTGCATTGGTAGAAAAATAAATCCACTCAAAAAATAAAGGCAAAGGCGGGTTGTGCTTAGTAGGTTCAAAATTAGATAAGATTAATTAAAATAGTAAATACTGATATAAACCGTTTGATTTTAATATTTGATACCGATAAGCTTGAAAACAATCTGGCAACGCTGTATCAAGAAGAACATACTATAATTATCAAGTTGTACGGTTCTAAGAGATCTGCGGATAACATTTGCGATGATCTATAATCACCTCTAAGCATCATCTAGAACCGGCCAGCGAGGCGATAGAAGACGGCAGCGTCACGGCGCTTAATGGTCGTTAGGAGATTTTTGTGATCATAAACACGATCTCAAAAATCTCCTAACTGTACCCAGAAGGATGAAAAATAAAAAGTTCAGGGTTAGTGTATGCCGAGTGCGTAAATGTCACCTCGGAATACCTATTCCGGAACAAGGTTCAAAGCAGATTGCCAAGGAAGCCAGCGGAATTTTACGATTTTGCGCCATTAACATTGTTGTTTTCTCAACCACTATATTGCGCAAAACCAGAAAATCCCGCACGGACGAAAATCGCTTGAACTGCCGCATGTGAAAATTAATAACAATTCTGCTTATGCAACGACGAATCCTTCAGGTGCCAATCGTGCAACGAGAAGGTAACTTGGCTGCTTGTAATAGCATTGGAAAGAAAGAGCCGACATCGGGTAGAGCCAATCACTATCGGCACAGAACCATCACACAAAGCCTCCCGACCACAAAGGTTAATCTGATGTCGCCAGCGTAAGCTAAAGGAAAGTCCTGTAGGGCGGTTTTAGGCAGTTTTTCATCCTTAGATCGCCGCAATCAGTTGAGCTTGGTTCCTATAGCAGAATTTGTTGTCAGTATCGGTTCTAGCGGGGCATCCTAACGTACTGCGGGAGAAGAATAGACGTTGACGCTGGAGACGGGTTGATTCTGGCGACCGAACTTTGGCATGGAACTTTGACAAACCAGTAGTAAGGAAGCGCGATCATTCCCTGTTTGATATCCAGCGGTGGAATAGGCGTACTTTGTCGAACAAGTAGAGTAAGTTCCTGTTTAATATGATGTACATCAATGGAGCGTCTTTCAAATAAATTCACATTGAACATCGTGCAACGTCATTTCATCGAATATTTCAAATATTGTATGAAAACGGTCATTATGGGAGTTTTGGTGAAAATCGGACGAAGTGTTTTTATTTTCTGGAAATGATCATAATCTTAAATACTTATGGACTTTCAAAACTAGTACTAAGAAAAATTGCACATTCTATAAAAAATTTGCCGAGGATACTATATACTATTCTTATATAATGCTGCATCAAAAATTGGCAGCAACACCACCTAAGAGGCACAATTTTGAGTTACGAACTCCGAGATGGACGAAATGTCTTCACCTCTACTCTTCAAATTCCAAAAACAGAGGGTGTTCAATATTTAAGATTTTTAAAATTTGATTCTATGACAGCTTAAAATTTCTGGATTTACCGCTAGATGGCAGGCCATCGCATTTACTCAAAATAATAACACATTCAATGGAACTGACCCTCAAAAGAAGGGTACGCTTTCCATGATTTCATTAAGCTATACCGATTCATTACTTGACCACTCAAAAGCACCAGTAAAAGTTCATGTCAAATGTCTGACACCAGTGCCAACGACGCGACAAATAACGTTGGTTGCGTGCCGCGGATTCATCGGTGTGAGAAAACAAGCCAACACTTGATGAAGGTGGAAGAAAAAGCGGCCAGAAATATGCGTTCAAGTTCATAGCACTTAATCATAAATCGGCCCGCGATCCTTCAACCGCGTCAACGCAACGTGTAAATTTCCAAAGTGCGAACGACGAACGGTGGCTGGTGGAAGCTACTTATTCGCGCCCCTTCGTAGAACCAGTTGTTTTTATTACCGACAACATTTTTCACATACTTTCTTTCTCACTAATTAATAATTAAACAAAGGAAAAACCATAAAACTACAATTCCATAAATATGAATTACGACGCCCTTTGCTCTCGGCTAATCACTAAACCACAGCACCCTTGATCGGCCGGCACCCATTATGTACGCACCCTGCGTTTGCGGTTTGACCTTTATCCTTGTCAACCCCTCATTAGGCGGTAAGGGGTGGTGGTCACTTGGCCCGCGTGTGCTTACCACGTGACGACCATTTCGGTGAGGTGTTTTTACTCGCACCTTTCAAAAACTACCAAAAAAATCATAAATGAACTACAAGTGTCACCCGATATAGGCACAAGCAACGACTCCAAGTGAAAGAAGTGAACTTAGCCACCATCGCCACCTAGCCATAGACCGTTAGGTAGTGGACAACGAAAAGCGAAAAATTTATCACCGCTAATTTTTACGACACCGGCGTCGCGTTCCAAACGGACTTTCTGCCTGCCTGCGTGCTTATGAAGTAAACGTCATATCTGGCGTCGTAGCTCAGGAAAAAAAAATCTAGTAATCTACCAGTGAACAACTGAGCGCCCAAAATTTGGTGTTGCTATTTATTAGAATATGCCAAGTGTTATTTTGACTATCAAAAATATACGTATCACACCATGGCGATGATGGCGGGCAAGGTTTTATAGGAGTGCGAGGTGCCCTGTTAATGGGCCAATCTGATTCTACTGTTTGCTTCGACGCTACTGGCCTACCTAGCTTGTTGCTGTTTGTCGGTTGGGTGTGAGAAAAATATTTATTGTTTAGCGTGAGTCTTTTGTTTCGAAATGGCATGGCATGGTGTGGTGACTGACGGTGGTGGTGGCCATAATCGCGTCAACTAACAGAGAGAGCGGTGGACATTTGTTCCGACTCCTGGCGAGGTGTTACATCGAGGTGGATAATTAAGTGGCGTTGATTCACGCCCCACCGGGTGCCGATAGCGGACTAATGATCGCTAGTTGGAGCACGATAGCTGTAGGGTGCAGTAAATGAATCTAAGCGAAAGGTTTGATGCCTCCGTTTCACTGAAGTACTAAAGCAACACGATCAATACTACTGTTTACGCTACTGCTGAAGAAGCTACAATATTGTCAATTAAAAATAAAACAACAGCATCAAAATGCCAAATAATCTAACGCAGAATGCTGTTGGAAATAACACTCTAAACAAATATCAGTAGGCCATTAGTGTTCTCCTTTCTACGTCTTGACCAGGGTTGTTAATCGATAACTCGACAACGTCTTTTCGTTAACGTCTGCAATGGGAAATTACCATCGAGTTATTGATTAACAACCCTGGTCTTGATCAATAGTTATTTGTTGTCAAGGTGCATGCAAGGGTTTTTCAATAATTATAAAGCATTCGCAGAGAAAGTAGTACATTGTTGAAAAACGTGTTACAGTAACTCGAGGGCAAATTGATCATTTTATATCCAATCAAAGCCAAAACAGTTTTCTTCACATATGTGTTTTTCAAGAAATTAATAGAATTACATGTGTTCCTCTTGGCTTTAACGTTCTTAAACGAACTTTCGCCTGCTCTCAACTTAGTAATTTGAGGCACTTCCACTGTTATTAATTGAGTACTTTCTAAGCCAACCAATTCATGAATTTATATTTTGAAGGCAAACACAACAATACTCTATGTCTAGAGAAGTTTAAAAACATTCCGGTTCAAAATATTTTCTAGACCAGATTGGGAATCGTACCGGTAATACCGTGCCTTGAGTGACTAGGTGGCCATTAGCTTAATGTTGATTTAGAACTTCTAGATTTAGAATTGTGGGCATCTGATAGCCTAGTCGGTAAAGGAACGGCCTCACGACACCGGAGACGGTGGATTCGATTTCTTGTCCTGTCGAAGAATCTTTCGGGTTGGATATTTTTTGGACTTCCACTTCATTGGGTTTTCCACACAATTTACAATTTAATGCATAAGTGTTGGCATAGATAGCACTCAATTAATAACTGTGGAGTGCATCTAAGAACTGTACTCGAAAAAAAAATGACACCAGACACAAGTGTTCGCTAAAAATTTATTTTAAGTCGGATTTTCTTGAAACTTTCAGGGAATGAACTTATACATATGGATTATGTTTCGGCATAATTACTTTATTCAATTTCCTTTCCATCGCTGAAAGACCCCTCATTCCATTTTGTGCAATGGTGGAGCCAACCTTTTTGGTCACTTTCATCCATTCTTTCTTCAACTCCAGCTCGTTCTTAAACACCTTGGACGATTTTCCCACTTTGGCCTTCATTATGGCCCAAAATCTTTCCACCAGACGAATCTCTGGTGAATTTGGGGGGTTGGCGGTTTTTGGTCTCTGTACCGATCCAACGTCAATCGCGCGTAATGGCATGATGCCAGGTCCGGCCAAAATAATGTCTCGCCTCCGTGGGACCGCAGGAAGGGCAACAGACGCTTCTGGAGGCACTCGGTGCGGTAAATTTCGCTGTTGATGGTACCCATTGTGATGTACGGTTTACTAAGTTTACCGCATTGGCATATGGCCTGCCAGAGCAAGTATTTTTTGGTGAATTTGTCCACTTTCTTCTTCCTTTTGTCTTCCGGAACATCAAACCGTGATTTTGCATGAAAAAATCGGTGAAGGAAAAACAAATATTCTTTATATACCTTTAATTATCAGTCTTGCTGTTGAAAGAATGATTGCTTACATTACCGACGTTTCGGTCGCAGGCTTTCGGCCTTTATCAAGGGTAATAATTCCACTCCTAGAATAATCAATTAACCAGTCGAAACTACCATTAACACATATTTATACATTTTATATATTTATTTAACTACACCCAGCCGGGGGATGTAAGATTCGCTTACAATTATGTGGGATTCATCATCAGAGGATGTTAGTGGAGACCGCATGAACCGAGGATGCGATATACCTAACTGCGGTCCAATGCAAGAAAATTGGAGACCAAAAAAGGTAGAGTGTATTAGTGAGGTTAATTAGTAACACAGATAAAAATTCTGATTTTGAATTGTGATGTAAACATTCATTCATGTAGACTTGTATTTCATTTCACGCAACCGAGCAACTTGCAAACAATGTTGTTTACAATGATGGGTTTTTGTATACAATATTTGCTACATTGCATGAAATGTGTCAGAACTTTACATGATATATAATGTAAACGTTTATGATATGTGACGCTCCATTTATGTGCATCATATTGAACAGAAATTTACACTACTTTTTCGAACAGTGTATGTCGAAAAAAATAGGAAACAGATTGCTGACAGATTGCAAACATCAAGCGCTCATTTTCTCGCATACTTTACTTCATATGCTTTTTCTGCTGGAGAGATTCGGGACAAGTTTGTGCGTCGTTCTACAATGTTCTACAATGTGCGTCGTTCTACAAGCTTACTGGTATAGTCGAAAGCGTAGATAAAACTCGAAATAAAAAGACAAAAAAACCATTACATTGCCTGCATGGTCAATTTCTAACATTCGTTGCGATGTTCATGAACAGAGGATGAAAGGAAACGGAACTAGCATTCATTATAATAGATTTTTGGTTTGCGTGTACTCAGTCCAAGCATCTCCTGCTTAATCTTCTACCCTTTCCTCTGACCATCTCTTCACAATCACCCACTAGCGACGGTTGTAACACTTCCTTCGAGCACCGCACAGTTAAAAACGTCCGATATAACTACACAGAAAGCAAATCTGAATTTTACTGGTGATGTAAACATCCATGGATGCAAACATTCATGCATGTAAACTCCCTTTTCAAGTAAACCAGCAACTTGTTAAAATGATCCTTGACAAGATTGACGGTTTCATACAATGAAAGGGAATATTTTAAGGCATGTCTCATAAAATTACCTGATCTATGATGTTAACTTGAATGATATACACAGAAAAAAATTCTGAATTTTAACTATCGCGTAAATTCGTTTAATTTTGAGCTATAATTGGCATAAACAGCGAAATCATTTACAAGCTTGCATACAATATTGCTAATTTATGCGATATTGCGCTTAAATTTACACGAAATATCGCGTAAATTTATGTCAAATCTAGCGTTAATTTTATGTGCGCTATATCTCGCAGAAATTTAAATTAATTTTTCGAACGGTGTATACACAGTTCGATAAAGAAGAGTAATTTTCTGTTACTATGCTGCACATAAGTGGAGCGTCACATATCATACAAATTCACATAACAGGTCGTGTAAATTTATGAGTCATTTAATGAAATATTCTAAATATTGTATGCAACCATCCATCTTTGTAAGCAATATTTCTTGCAAGTTGCTAGTTAAAACGTTAAACGTTAAAAGGAAGTTTACATGCTTCAATTTTAGCATGCATGGATATTTACATCACTATTAAAATTCATAATTTTTTGGTGTGTACCATGACTTCGAGTCTAAACTTCACGATCTAGCATCCCAAAAGAAGAAAGAATCCTCTGGTATGTAACTCGTTCACGTCTTCGGTATTTTTATTTGTTTGCTCTCGTTTCTTCTTTTTTTCATGTCACTCAGACAGTGAATGTGACGGCTGAGCTTCATTATTGTTGCAGCAGTACACTCATATGAATTTCACATAACTTTCATGTGATCACATAATTGGAAACTGCACCACTAAATCACATGAACGTTATGTGTCCAATGAAATCTATATGATTTCTCATTTAGAATTTCTAATGCTATGTGATATTCAGGTAAAAATCATTGTTTTTGTTTTTTGGAAAAATACTATGTGCGTTCCTAATAGAAACTAAGTGAAAACTTTTTTCAGTGTACGCTATTTGTTCCGTTTTCCTGAAAGTGAGGGTGATCTTAATAAAAATAATCATAAGAAAGAGCTTAACGACGTTTCCGGTATATCATCCAAACCATTGGTGGGATTGTTCTGCCATCCGGGTTATCGTTGGCTTATGGTACCATAAAATGGGGTAACATTGATAGTTTTTCAAAGTATATTCTAAATAATTTTTACAGCAATGAATGTTTTTCAAATTTTATATTTTTAAAACAAGTACTGAGGACCCAAGAGTTAATTCGTTAGTAATATGTTGAACGAAAATTAAAGCATTTGCACTATTTTTTAAGTTTTGTGACCGAACTTCAGTATTTTGATTTGGGGTAACTTTGATAATGCTCGATGAATGTAGAAAAAAATGAGTGGAACTCAAACAATTCAGTTCTTTAAATATGAAACTTTGAATGAGTATATAATCAGAAAACTTCATAAGCAATAAGAATACAACATTTAATTTGTGATGGTTGTATCGGAAATACATCATAAGTGATGGTTTGAGTGCTTTTTCAAAAAGGCGAAAAACACGAAAATGGTTTTTTAATATTTTTGTAAAATATGTAACACATATAAAAACTACATACGATATCAACGGAAATACCCTAAGCTACAATATGAAACCAATGTTTCTTATTTGGAAAAAGCACAGCGAGTAAATTTATTCTTTATATTATACTATCAAAGTTAACCGCATTATCAAAGATACCCCGTTTTACGGTATTTGTGTATTAGGGGAGGCGAAGATAGCGTAGTCCAAATATAACTACTACATAACAAATTTAACTTAAAACAATTTGTTTACAGTATATTTCTATTAGCAGGGTGTCACCTGGAAAAACCTGGAACATCAGGGAATCTCAGGGAATTCCATTTAAAACCTGGAACTTAGGGAATTTCAGCGAGTTTTCTTTAAATTCAGTGAAATATATCTCAATATTAATTAATAACTGCATTAAAAACTATAATAATATAACCAATCATGTGGAAAGTGAATTGGAAATTAATTGTTTTAGAAACCTTAGACTTGAACAATTTAAAACCAGGGTTCTTAAGCCACACCTAACCGGAAAATGTAAGATTCTATAACAGATTTACGTGAAAAGTATGCAGAATTTGCATTGTTCCGCAATATGAACAAATTCAGAATTGTGATCGCCGGAAGATAATTTAGTATTTTTTATATTAGCTTATTTTTCGAACAAAGTTTGTTTCCTCAAATGCATTGCGTCACGAGAACCATCTCGTGATGGTTTCATTCAAAAATGTGCATACTGGAAATCTTGCATGTACGCTGCAAGGCATTGCAAGAACTGCCCTTGCATTTATTGTATGAAATTATTTATGCCTCAAGGTTTCGTATTAAGGAAAACCTTTAAAATTGTAACTTAACATTTTATCAAAATCCATGGCTTGCACGTGAAGATTCTTCAGACTTCGTTAGGAATGCTGAATCTTTTGAAGAGGATAGGTTGATAGTTCCAATAGAGTACGGCAGTGTGAAAATTGAATAGAAGTTGAAATTGAGCGAAGGGCCATTAATGCGACAGTACTAGTCAAACGCACAATTTGCCTAGCTCATAATTAACGGATGAGGGGACAAGGGGCCAAGAGGTTTTTCCTCAAATCCACAGGCAACAGAGTGCGCGTTTGACTTGCTCATATAATGTCTGTGGCCAGCGCCGGTGGTGTAGTGGTAAGCGTGACTGCTTTCTCGCCTCAATGGGTCTGGATTCAATCCTAGTCGAAGCCGGTGAGATTTTTCTGAGGCATAAAAATCTTTGGTTAGAGGCGTCGGTGGTGTAGTGGTAAGCGTGATTTCCTCTCACCCCAGCAGGCCTGGGTTCAATCGCAGTCGGCGCCTCCGAGCTGTTCTGAGGCATAACATCTCTGATCACTTCGGGAAGTAAAGCCGTTGGACCCCGGTTTATGAGTTGATGAGTCGATAGGTAGGGTCCAGGTGTTGGAGCTGCCTCCCTGGCGTCGGTAGCATTGGTGCTCAGCAAGGAAAACAAGATCGACGGAAAAAAAAAATCAAGAAAAAAATCTTGGGTCACGTCTTCTTCACGGAATGGAGGTAAAGCCGTTGGTCCGATATCCTACGCAGGTGTGGAAGCTGTCTTCCTGCACATTCGAATGCTGTCAATAGATGGCAATCGATGTCCGTCGGTGATTGGCACTAGATTGTGGAACAGAGACCGACGTTAAATAAAGGGAGAATATAATGTCTGCGGCTGTGGAATCGTTCTAGTGACGTTTATTACTACCTAAAGAAGATTCTTGTTTCTTCAAATTTCTAACTTACATGATTTTAATATTCTAAACCTGGTTCGATGTCGATCCAACGTGTATTAAAGAATCTTGTATTGAACAAAATTGCATAATTTTAGTTTACAGTAATACCCTAAATATCACGGTAAAATAGGACATTATAAATCGAATCCTCGTAAGTGAAACACATAATATGCGGATTTTGACATAATTGGTTCCAAGATGAAATATTTCATGATCCTGAACATGTTCAGAATTTTCTCACAAGTGAATTTCCTCTATATACTTTATCTTGGGATCCTGGCCATATACAAGGTTACAGTCTTCAGACAATTTGTACAGTAGGTCAAGAACTGTTGACAGGTGGACAGAAATTCAGAATTTTCTCACTATACGGCGCTAGTGTTCAAGTGTATTTGCTGACTATGCTATATCTTGGAATCCTTGCCATATAGAAGGTTTTTGTCTTAGGCAAAGCTGTTCAATGGGGCAAGGACATTTGGTTGGTGGAGAAGTTCAGAATTTGCTCACTACGTGGCCTAGTGTGCAAGTATGTTTCCTGGATATGCTATGTCTTGGGATCATTACCATATATATTACCATACCAATTCATGGCCCACATCCTAAGATTATTTCGCAGATTTCTGTTAAATTTTATCGAAATCTCCACAGCTGAACGTTCCTGTAATGTTTCACTGAATATCTGTGAAAATTAAAGGAAATCTGTAAAAAATCACTGAACTGTTTAACAAACGTTCAGCTGTTGAGATTAAGAAGAATGTTCTATATCCTGAATTAGCCAATTCGTCATTATTGAGATGAACTAGCCTACGGCTAAAAATCTCATTAATAAAGCATAAAAAATCGTCATGAAACTGTAAATATCGCAAAATACAACAGCAGTTCTAGACCAAGACACTTTTTTAATATAGGGGCTTAAAAAATGCTTTAAATATATTACTTCTGATTTGAACAAATAAAAATCCAGGCATAGAATATTAATAAGCTCCAAAACCCAAACAAACATTTGAGTTGTAGGTTTTGAGAAAATGGGAGCATCGCAGATTTGACCAAATTTTCAATATTCGCGAGCATTCATATATTCATAAAATAAGATTGAAACACATTATTAAATCTAGTAGTTCAATTTAACTCAAATCATATTTAAATATGGAAACGCAATGTTAAAACTATTAAATGCTCCGTAAATCTTGGACAAATGCTCCTCTACTGCGTAGCTACTTAGATTTTCTATCCTGCCCGTGTTTGGTTTAAATCAGAAGCGCGAAGCAACAGGCAAGCGTCTAAAATGAGATTCCAATAGAAGTTTCTTCTAAAAGCTTCTTTTAGAATCTTCTTTAGAAGCTTTTTCCAAAAATCTTCTTCTTGAAGCTTACCTTAGACGCTTGGTCGTCGCTCGGCTTCTCTAACTAAAAAATACATGAACAGGACAGTAAATCTGAGTAGCTACGCAGAAAAGGAGAATTTTTCTAAAATGTATGAAGCATTTCATCGTTTTAATATTAAGGACAAAAACTTTAGTCTCTTACTGGATTCGATATGATTGCAACTAGTTGTCTACCCAACTGGTAGGTTTACTCTGAACGTTTTCATTTTGCGTTGGAGCCTTTTAAATGTCCGTTTTCAAGTCTTTTTTTGTAACTTCATTGTCCAGAATTGATGGTATATTTTTACAACTTGTAATTGTAAGAAGGATACGATCTTCCTTTAAGTGAAAAAAAATTCAATATTTGCATGATTGTCATACGTTAAAAATACCGTATCGCTTTGCGATTCGGTGGAATTTACCTGCGCATGTATAAAAAAGAAATATCAGAACATAACACATGCGAGTCACATATATAAAGATTCCTCCTCGAATTTAATATTGCAATCTTTCTCGTCAGGTGTTGTTCGGTGCAGATTTCCAGAATGTTAGTTATGTGTCGTGGGACGAAACGTGGAAATCCTAGTTCGCTGTATTTAAGTCTCCTTACCAAAGCTGTAGTGAAATTGGACATGATATCGAATTACATTGAAGCTCAATGGAACTTCTTTTCATTCGAAGGCAAGAAAACTACACGGCGAATGAGAACAACCCAAATTTGAGTTTAGTTCACTCATAATCGCCAAAAGTGCAGAAACTCAGCGATGAGTAAATTTGCCTCATGGTTTCCCAGGTTTTCCCAGGTTTTTCCAGGAAAAAATTCCTGAATTTGAGAAAAGTAAAGATTGGATTCACTCAGTCTATTGATACTACTCTGAGACTGAATAAAATTTTCGTCAGTTTCCTCATTTTCCGGCAGATTTTTTAGGTTTTCCACAGGAAACCATGAGACAAACTTTACTCATCGCTGAGTTCCAGCACTTTTGGCGATTATGAGTGAACTAAACTCAAATTTGGGTTGTTCTCATTCGCCGTGTAAATAACCATTCATCACTCATGAATAGAACATAAAATCCATGCTTACGATTTTCCTTTCTGGTGTCATCATCGTCATCATCAACGGGAACCGTCGTTATTATTAACATCATCTACATTGCCATCCATAAATAATTCACACATTTGCATATAATTGCATCCCGGGCTCGTTATGTCCGCAAATTTCACACATGGACTGCTACCTTTTCTACACCATTTGTCGTCGTGTTGGTAATAGCATAGGGTGTATTGTGTATTCATCCTCCGAGAAGGACTTGATTTACACCCCTTTGAATGCGGGATGAAATTACACACAGACATAAACGGCTTGTGTGGTTATTCGAAGGGAAGAAGTGTCAGCCTGCTACATGCACATATGCTTAGAACTTTTTTTCATCATTGCAGACATAGAAGCGCCATGTTTGAGTCGTTAATAATGCAAAAGTGCTCGTGTGTGCGTGTGTGCATCTCTGCATTAACCCTCAACGAGGTGCATATTAGTTGGTAAAAGTTTTTCAAGTTCTGAGAATTTGATTTAGGAAAAGATTGCATCGAAACATATGGAAATTTGTTGCATTCAGCTAGTAATGCAATTTGGAGTGCTATTCCGTATCATTCGCAATATGCGTTTTAAACTCCTTTCTTACCGTAAAGCATGAACGATAAAATTAAGCGCACTCCCAACGCGTCCTGTTGCAGGGAGAAACCAAACTTTGATGTGCTACGACTATATGAACGGGTGAAGCTTTCGTGCCATTGAAACTCGATGAATGAGCTGCAAGTGCGATAAGAGAAATTGGAAGGCAAATTAATTATCGCTACCCCCTACCGTACTGAAACAAATTCTTTTCACCTAACCTCGCAAAAATGGGTTGCTTTCCGCGGTAGAAAACTGAATATCTGCTGAAACTTTGGGTGTAGCTCGCAAGGGATGGTAGAAATTTGCTTCTTCCCTGTCCGAAAACCATCGATTCCATGCTACGAACGCAGAATTTAACCGCAAGCACATCCCTACCGTGAGGCAGAGTGTTTGATAATGCAACCTCCCTTCCCCTCCTGGGCGTATGTTCCAACAGATGGGGTGTTGAATGAAGCAAAACTGACACTGCGGAGCGAACTTTTTAAAAAATGTAGTGATGATAGCGTGGCCAAATACGATAAGTGCCACATGCGGTGTTGAAGTGAAAAGCCGAAGGGAATGAACGAAAAAAAACATATCACGTAGGTACCCACACAGCAAGTACAAGGGCGCAATGAAGCTTCAATACAGTCTGGCACGTTACTGCAATTCCTACTTGTGTACTCGTAGGTGCTAAAAGGCGTGTCAGCCACTGCTGCCTTCCACTCTGCTGCTTGCTCGTCCTCCGTGCTTGGGCTGTTTGTGGAAAACCGCCACCACGGGATTATGAACAGCGGCGACGGCGGCAGTAGCGGGCGTCGATTTCCACCTAGATATGTGGGAGCTTGAGAACCATACATGTGTTAAAACGGGGCTTATGCATGTTCTTCCTTAGAACAATTCCGTAAATATACCGGGTAGATAGGTATACATGTAGTGAAATTGCAGAGTATTCCTTACATCAGTTTCAACACTGCCAGTAAGCATATCTCAAAAGGAAAAGTGAAAGCAAAATTGAAAAGGCTTATAAAGTTTATTTTTACCTCTTACCGTAAAACGGGTGAAGTTGATCATCGAGGTGCACTTTATCCGGAGATGATCTGGACTTGTTCCGGATGTCTATGCGATGCAGCCAGATCTTGAATTAAGCAGTCATGCATCACACGAACTGCGTCAGCATTCAATGACTAATCCAGCGCTTCTCAATCTAGGGTGGTAGGTGTATCTCAGATATTCAGAAAACTTGGTCATATGTTTTTGAAATTGTTCACCATTTAAAGTTAAGTAGGGTTTTTTTTCTCTGTGCGGGACCTAACACTACTGCGGCCAGTAAATTGATCTATTGTAGTATATTCCGTGTCCTTAGTTTAGTGCATGTCGTATTACTCCATCACTATTGAGAAATGATGAAGTATTCGATTTGTTTTGCAGTTGTCATTCTTGCATTTATCGCAAGGATCCGACTCTAATTGAAAGGTCCCGCTATTTATACCCTTCGGAGTGTTGGAACACCCTCCAAAGGCGCGCCCCTTTGTCAGTCAAAATTGGATTCCTTAGCAACAGAATTAAGGTATGACACCGATAATGACCATGCATTAGAACCCTAATCTAAACCACTTCAAACTAGGGAACAAAGAATAGAAAATTAGGAATCACATAGATGAAGACTAACTAGCTCATTTTTTCCTTGTTTCAAGATCATCCTCGGTGGACAAAGCAGAGTCTTGTCACTATCAACAAGGCATAAAAAGTAACAAGACTAAAATGTGTTCCTTGGATTACTGAAAAATCCTGTTCCCCTAGTTTGAAGAAGTCAGGACTAGGAATCGGTGGTAGATCTTACATCCCGTAACGTACCACGAAAAGGTGATCTACCCACGTTACGGGGCTAACTAGGGTTAATCCTAATTGAAGTACAAAAACAACCTATATGAGTTTATTTTTTGGTGATTTCAACACTTTAATGGCATTTTAACATATTTGAGCCATTTTTTTGCGTTTTGATGACCATTTTGACGTTTCTAAAATATTTTTTATACAATTTATTTATTTATCATGGCACGAATGCGGAAGCTGGTGGAGCCGAAATTCATTACACTTTTTACAATGTTACTTAATGCTCGAGTTAGTAGAAGAGGGGCCAAATACTATGAGCTTACTCGAAGTTACATACTACACATTTTCAACAGGTAGCGATCACGAGCAAAAAACCGTTCCATTTCTGGAAAATAAAATTTCATAACAATTGATTAACAACGCAACGTCACGATCATCCAATCATTAATAGTAACAACATCATTAATTAGATGAAACGGTCTCCCATGTATTGGAAATATTGGTTAGTGAAGTTAAGTTTTTATTTGAGAGAAATCGATGACAGAAGTCAAAAGAAACAGTTACGGTATATCGAGGTATTCCTGTATATAACAATTGGTTCATGGTATGTGTATGGAACATGCAGTTGGAAAAATATGCTGGTTCATTAGTATAAAGTGATCAACTTCCCCCCAGTTTACGGTAAATGTCCTACTTAATACTGCAACCCCTTTGCTGTTGTCTTGCGTATGAATGGTAGATAATAGATGGTTTCTTATAACTCCTTCTGTGAGTGTTCGTCTGCTGACGCGATGTGTAGAACCCTTAACATTAATTTAATTATCACTTTGCTGGTTGAAATCGAAAATAGAATAAAATTATAGTGAATAAACTGGGAATTTTCTTGATAATGATAGGATTTAGCAGCCTTGCAATCATCATTGAAACGAGGCACATTTATGAGCGGTGAATTGATGTAACTTCTATTACGGTGTACCATAGATTTGTGATAGATTGTATCAAAAACATTATTTTGGCAGAGAATCACGACATGGATTCCGGAGAATTCCGTAAGTAATTCCAGACAATACCTGAATAGTAGGAGCTCAGTGGATTCGGTTCCTTTCGCACCATAACAAATGAATTCTCAGAACATCACATTTGATGGCCTGACAAATGAAAAACGTTTCTCAAAGCTCTAATTTCCAGGGCTGGAGAGTCGCATCAAAATCGTTCGACTCCGACTCGGACTCCTCTGATTTCAAAGTTACCGACTCCGACTGTGACACCGACTCCAATTCGAACAAAATACAATAAAAATGTACTTCAACAAATTTCGGTTGATAGTGGCGCCTGTGGTGTAGTGGTAAGCGTGATTGCCTCTCACCCCAGCAGGTCTGGGTTCAATCCCAGTCGGCACCGCCGGGGGATGTTCTGAGGCATAAACTCTGATCACGCCTTCACGGGAAGTAAAACCGTTGGTCCCAGGTTCATGAGTTGATGGGTCGATAGGTAAGGTCCAGGTGTGGGAGCTGCCTTCCTAGCGTCGGTAGCATTGGTATCCAGCACGGAAAATAATATCGACCGAAAACAAAATCTAGCAAAAAAAAATCGGTTGATTAAGTATTTAAGAAAAGATTAAAAATCTATGAAAAAATACCTATGAACACATCGCAGGTACATGAGTGAATCGGTGATCATCTCTTTTTGCCAGTGGTGGGTGTAACTGGAGAGTTTGGTAAAGAAAGATGATCAACCCGATTCGTACCTTCCTCAAAGTTGTCCTTGCTCGCTTTCTACTCCCTATATAAAATTTTCACACTGCCGTACTCTAACGGAACTATCAACTCTATAATTTCATCTCCTCATCTATCGTATAAAAATGACCACTTTAGTCTGTTATTTGAAATTAGCATCTTCAACTTTGTAAATCTTTGACTTCACGCAGAAGTAATTCAAACAAAATAGTTAAAGTACTTTTAAATTGTTTATTTGACTGACGATAATATATCGCAAATAATTAAAAAAAAAGTCTCAATGGCCTCCAATCGATTCAACTGGTCTAGACCGGCCAAACAACATAAAAGTGCAAATTTTCCACTGTCCAACCCTCAGATTTGTCCATTAGGTACGAAAACCGCTTTCAGCTAGTTTCAGCTCATTTGATAGTAAGATGAGCTTGCGATCAAGACTTTATGAATAATCAAAAAAGCATCCTTTATTATACTAGACACCCCGCAATCTGATGCTATGATAATTTTCAGCATTGTCAGGAATGCCCACGAGCCCCCGACATTCGGCCATAAAACTTACTACTAATTCAAAGCATCTTCGAAGTAAGCTTCAAAGTAATTTTTTTTTTAATTCAGTCTTCTATATCCGGATTAAACGTGCGAGGCTCAAACCTTTGTAGACTACTAACAATTACTTTTTATTATTATTTACTACTAATATTAAATCAAATATGAAAAACCCATCATCACCATCGTGGCGAACAAATTAGTATTAGCGCTACAATAATTATTAAAATGTTGTTATAACAGCTATCCATACAAAATTTTTATTAAAATCGCTCTTGGGTCATTCGTGCCTTGTCCGGGGGTGAGATTTGAACTCGTGACTTTGACGTGAGATGTATGGATGCTAACCACTACGCCGGGGTCACCTCCTCGATACAAAATTATCATTTAGAGATAATTTCGTCCAGATACATAGTTTGTCAATTCATAAAAAAAAAAAAAATCACTGGATAACTGTTCAAAACACAGTTTTAATGTGTGTGTCTCTTTAATTCTGTAAGTGTTGCTGAACAATATGTCGAGGCATCGAATTGAAAACATTTATTCCTTTAAAATATAATGCATTTTGTGAAGCACAAGTAAAGAAATTGGTTGTTATTTCAATCGCGTTTCTAGTATTATATCTATGATAGTGGAAGTGTTCAATCCGATCACACAAATATCGAGGCAGCAAACGTTTAACTAATATTAAAATGAACACCATACTCAAATAAACAATTATTTGCTACACCGACAACCAGTTTAAAGCGTACAGCATCAAAGTTGAGGAATTGAATCTATTTCACCTCAAAATCAAACGCATTCTTTTATTCTGCAAGCACTGTAATCTCGATATTTGTGTTTCAATGGCCAAAACTAAAATGGAAGGGCAAAAGTCTAGATGAGGAGATATGACTGATTTGTCTAGCTATATTTTACTGGTTATAGTTAAATAACTTTTTCAATTGACATAGAATCCAATACTTCTTGGCAATTTTGTTGATGAAATTGTCAATGTGAGAGTTGAACTTAAGTTTGTTATCAATAATCACGTCAAGATATTTAATCACCCGAACGCGATCAATAGTCTCATCATCAAGTATAACTGAGACGTTCTTATTTACTCGATTCCGCGATATTACCATGGATGTAGTTTTTTTTTTGTTTGTAGTATCAACTGGTTATACTACTTAAAGAACGCAAATCTTTATTCAAGTGTCAAACGGTATCACTTAAATCCTTATCGTCAATGAATAACACAGTATCATCAAAAAGATTCATGTCGAAAAATCGTAAAACACGTCGCATATAATTAATATACACAATAAATATTAGGGGCTCTAATACACTTTCCTGAGACACTCCAAGGTTATTCCCCAAGGGACTGGAAACAGAATCATTAGAAACAGTCAGTTTAGTTCTGTCAGACAAATACCTTTCAAACCATGTATATGGAGTAACTCAAAAGCGCTTGATTGATCTTAACAATAAGGGCCTAGTATTTGTCTCAAAAAAAAATCAGCAACAATCGTATTTTACACTCCAAGTTATTTTTCCACTTCGTCAATACCAAATTCAACGCGGTGTGTGCAACATTTTGATGGGACGAAACTCTTCGGCCTTAATCGATCCAGCAACTTTTTGAATAGGAACCACTAAGAATTCCAAATTTCCAAATTTGTGGCACATCTCCAGTCTGCAATGATTCATTAATAAGGTCCAGCAAGATGTGGCCAATGACATGAAAGCAACACAAGTAACCAAATGTTTTGATAAACGGCTATTTGAGGCTTAAGCAGCTTGGTTGAGGGTGGTCTTTAGAATTTTAAGAAACCTCATTTTTAAGTCGTTATAAGAACTTGAAATTTCTGGTAACACAACTTGAGAGTATTCTAAGCAGCTGTTGGCGGAACTTGAACGGCTTTTTTGGAAAATAAATTAAAAAACGGTTTTTGTCCCCTACATCAGTTTTATATTTAATTCGTACTTTTATGAAAGTTCATTCTAAAGCCAGGTCTTTATGAAAGTTATTTCTAAAGTAAGAGTTGAACTTGTATTGATTTATCAACATTAGTAGTATTAGAGCTGATTGAAGTATTAAACCCAGTCCTTTTGCGTGAGAACCCCAGCACGAAATATATTAAAGTAAGCTGTTTTCCCGCCTACTGTTGGAGTTTTCTGTGCCAGCTGACTGAATAGTACACGAAATGATTTACGTACATGAAATACTAATAAAACCTTGTGGGCTTTGAAGGATCTTTTAAGAAACTTTAAAGTTGCTAAGAAGTTCCGCTGAGAACTAGTTCAAGACTTTGTTGCAGACATGTTTTCTGCCTTGCCTGAAGCTCATAAGAAGTGCTTAGGGATGCTTTTTGGAATATTTTTTAAATTCAAGTTGCTAAGAATACGCATTGGATCTTTTTGGAGCCTGAAGTTTCTCGTATGCTTTCTATAGTTTCTAAATCATCCAGAAGTTCTGTTTGAACCTTATATACACTTTATGGAACTAGAAAGTGGGTTTTATCGTGGAATGAGGAATTTTTGGTTGCTTGGGAACCTTGAATAACTCTATCATTAACATTATCTGCTGCAGCCGATTTTCCTAATGAAAATCAAATAACTCTAAGTTCGTCTAATGTAATTGGGCGAAAACTTTCAAATCTACACCGGCTGGTTTATTTCGTCAGGTTCATCGACCAATTCAATGGATTGAATATTCGATGAAATACTTTTAACAAAATAATCATTAAACTTTGGACAGAAAGCACTAGCCCGTATTACATCAAAAACAGCCGAAATATTCGGAAAGAGGTTTTCTCATCTAAAGGAACAAGCCTGGAGGTCGGCCTGTGGACAATATGAACTTTAATTTTTATGAGGCAATCAGTTAATATTTTGCATGCTACCTCATTTTTGTTGATAAAGAAACTGCTCACATACATTCATAAACTACCTTATATTTCTTTATTAAAGAGGGATGTGAGAATTTCCTTGTAACTTAGATAATTGTCGGATAATTCGTCTGAGTTATCGATAATATTAAACGCAAATAGGGTCAATTTAATAGTGCATCGGTACCACAAAAGATGAAAGTGAAGTTGAGTGCTATGATCTTCATTCCTCAAATATAACCCAATGGCAAGAGATAGAGGAAGGTGGTGTGTGCTGCTAAATAATAGTAAACGGATTGCACAGTAAGCTTACATCTATTGTTCAACCATACATACAATTTTCTCCTCTCACAAAAGCATATCTACTTCGCTCTATTGGTGGGGACCTCCTTGATGTTGATGCAACTGCACCTCTGCCACCGATGTCACTCGTCGCTATGTTGACTGTCGCGCAACATTCCATTTCGATGCGTTGCTGCATGCGCATGCTGCATCGTCATCTGATGTTGTCGTGTACCAATTGTCGCGTGACAACTCACTCTTGGACAGCGGTACCGGTGGTGTATTGGTAAGCGTTATTACCTCCCACCCCAGCAGGCGTGGGTTCAATCCCAGTCGGCGCCACCGGAATGTTCTGAGGCATAAAATCTCTGATCATGCCTTCCTTTGGAAGGGAAGTAAAGCCGTTGGTCCCCGGTCCATGAGTTGATGGGTCGATAGGTAGGGTCCAGGTGTGGGAGTTGCCTCCCTGGCGTCGGTAGCATCGGTGCTCAGCACGGAAAACAAGATCGACGGAAAACAAATCAAGGGAAAAATCACTGTTGCACGAATGTCGCACGATCCGCTGCTCTCCAACAGCTAATCGGTTGCAGTTGACGGCAGCCGCAATGCACTACCCACCTGCGGTATTGCGAGTTCCTCAAAGCGATGCGGTATAACCGCTCTCCTATCGTGTCGATACCGCTATTCTGGTTTCCTGCAGTCATCCACGATGTCAGGCAATCGTCACACCTTGGCCGTGTGGATACGGATGCACTACTTATGCAAGGTGATTATGGAAAGGACGACAGCAATGCTGCATGTACCTCAGTGTGCTTGGCGTGGAATTGCCGGATATCGTATAGGCCAAAGCTGTAAATAAAATACATCGTTTAAGCTACAAGTGCTGAAATTCGAGTATACTAAACCAGTTCTATGCACGAAAGAGTGAAGGAGTATAATTTACCCATATATTCCAATCAAAATCCCCATATAAACTTTTAACTTAAAGTGCCTTTTCGTGTTACATCCAAATGAGCAGAAATTTTCAGAGAGTTTGCTCTTTCAAAGAAATAAATATGGGGGATCGTCAGTTGATAAACATAATTTAAATTATCACCCACGGTTCAAAATTTTAAGCTATAGGTTTTATTTTCCAACGATAATAGTCATAACCAGGGCATTATAATATCAAGCTGAACATTGCATTAGGTCCTAAGTAACATTGATTGATTCTCTTCGTGGACTTTCTATTTCGTTAATAACTTGAGCACAGAACCGTTTTTTGATGTGTTTGTCGTATTAGATGCTAGATAAAAGCTTCTTTTATGAATCTGTGCGCTGAAAATACCTGAGAATGTCTTTACATGGCTGTGGGATGCTCAGAGAAAGTCGACGAAGAAAATCTGTTAATGTTAATTAGGACCTTATGCAATGTTCAGCTTGATATCAGCTTTAATAAATGGTTTGTCTCTCTTTCTCTCGTTGTTGTTTTCGTGTTTCTTCTTATTTACCCACTTGAGCTGGAATGACCCATGTACAACAATATTTCTATTACTTCTAATGACAAATGCCATCATTTTTTAAACAAATAAGCTAGTTTTAACGGAAATATTACGAAATTTGATCAATTGAAAATGAACACAATTTAGAATAAGGTTGTCACTATAAAATTAAAATATCGTTAACAAGATATTGTTTTCAATTGGTCTAACCCAACTGTTAACAATAGCAGTTTACAATGTGCTTACAAGAAAGGAAATAAACTTTCTGAAATTTTGATACATAAAATGGATTTTCAATGCCTTATGCAATAAGGGCCCATGCATTAATTATGTCACGCTAAATCTAGCAAAAAATTACCCCCTCCCCCCTATCGTGACGTTTTTCCTATACCTAATGCATTGCTTGTCACACAATCTAAGACCCCCCTCCCCCTTAGAGCTTGACGTAATATATGCATCAACCCTAATGTTGAAACATTTATTCAAATAGTGATTTGTTTTGATGATATATTTTTATTTATGCTGAAAAAAAAAACCTTTTTTCTGCCTCAATTAAAATATTCAGATATTTTAGGGAAATTGAAAAAAAAAAAGAAACACACTAAAAAATTTAAAAGAATTTAATATTGAGCTGTATTTTTAGGAGGTTTGATAGATCTAAACAACAGTAAATCTTGGCCTAAACGGTTCATGTCAGTTTATGTGATTGACATTTAAATTCAATCAAATTGATCATGCGCCAAAAAAGGCGCTTTAGTACCTACGTTGGGATGATCTAGCTTAAAATATTTTTTCATAAAACTTGGAGTTGGAACTTTGATTCCGACTCCAACTCCGCATATCCAAAAATGCATCCAACTCCAACTCCAAGACTCAACAGCCCAGCAGGTTCGCAATCGGAATATCAATCCGGAACAAATTCAAATGAAAACACTGTCCGATGACATAGTGCTACCAGCCTTAACTGGAGCGTGACACATTTTCGTGGCCAATGCACACTATGATCTTCTAAACATACAAATTTATCCTAAGTAAAATTGCAAGTTTTATGGAGGATTCAAAGCATTTCTGAAGTCCAAATCAGTATCTAGGAGACCATGATTAAACTATAATTGTTACTCATACCCATTATAGTCGTAGGATCAATGTGCCGTCGTGCGAAAAATGCCATGAATATGAAAAGTTTCTCGCAGAGGCTATGAAATCATTATCCACCAAACACTTTCATCTTTGTAGCACTTCGAGTAAGCCCCGAAATGCGCCTAGGGCACCCAAGCAGAAAGTGATTAAAATCAAACGATACCAACACTAACGGCACAACTTGTCGACCGCCGACACTCCGCGACCAGGCCAATTAGGTGTCTCAAAACCATCCGCACCACAGATTTGGATTCGCTTCATATATTTAGAAAAGGAAAAAAAACCCTTTTTGTGTCACTTTCTCACTGACGGTGTCACCGCCACCGCCACCATCGACCGACGTTATATAGCTACGCTTCGGTGTTTGGCCTTATCGCGTCTCCCTGATCAGGCGGTTTCATAAACACTTTTCCTAATTTGAGAGGATTAGCAGCAATTGAAAGTAGCTCTCCGTTTCATCGCTCAGAGGAACTGGTACTGGGATAGGTATACATATCTACCCGATTTTGCTGAAACCGATGAAACAATATCCCATTGCAGATAACAAAAAGGAACCCTGCATGGAAGCAGCTGGAATCCTCACCGAAAACTCGAGAGGGACGGAGAAAATCAACCTCCGACAGTCAGTGAAGCGAGCAACTTTTTGAAGCAGATCATATCGGACGAATCGCATCGCATCGCGGAAAGCGTATTAAATGTTCTCCCTGGAGAGACCACTGAGCCTTAGCTAAAGCTCGAAATTACTATGGGTAGAAAGATACCTACAGAACTTCTGTCGGCCTACCCCAGTGTGAATCGGATATTCCGAGTATGATTTATTTAGTGCCACAGAGAGGATATAGACAAAGCCTGGCGTTTGGTAATTGATACTTTTTGGGTTGATGAGTGCGTGTGTGAGGAGTGAGGCAGATCAGTTCTATTCATGTTGTTGAGGGAAGGAAAGTGTTTCCCGGGAAATTTGATTTAGAGGTTTGATGCTCTGGTGCCAAGGTGAATATGGCATTAAATCCGTAGCAGCGATAATGCAGAGGATTTGTGCATGCACACATCAATAACACCAAGGGCAAACGTGAAAGGGATTTGTAATGAAATTAATTGCCAAGATTACTTACTCCTCTGCCGAATAGAAAATCCTTAGCCACTGATGCTGATCCTTATTTGATCGCTTTCAATTACCATAGAAGTTATGCGACCTCACGTAGTACTCAACTACAAAAAGTTGTTAGAGGTAAACAACCTTGTCCAGCTTCTCTGCTGAACATTATCTCCCTTTTACTCTCATCCGGCATCCCTGCTAGCGCTGTGTGCTAAGTTAATTCTGTTATTTTTGCTATAAATTTAGATATTTTGCTGAACAGTGCTCAAAAGGTTCCAAACCGGTCCTGAGCATCCAATTTTAACTCGTGTTTTGTAGTACCGAAGTTTCGATCCAGATCCATGTTGGATCTTTATCAAGGATTCGAAAAAATATTGTTAACAAACTGCCTTGGCAACCTACACGCTATTTCACCACCACTCAAATTTGGGTAAAATCCACGAAGATCGGTCAAAGCGTTGGGAGTGACAAACTGGAAAATGAATATCTAACGTCGATCGGTTCTAGCACCACTGTCAATGCAATAATAGGCGCTGCTCTATTGACTGTGGCTGTGGAATATAGATTGGCTCAATACCAACCAGTCCACCCGTCTCTTGTCCTACACAGCAAAAAAATCTGAATTATAATTGTGATGTAAACATTCATTCACGTAAACTTGTATTTCATTCCACGCAAACGAGCAACTTGTAAGCAATGTTGTTTACAAATATGGGCTGTTGTATACAATATTTGCAACATTTCATGAAATGTCTCAGAACTTTACACGATTTATAATGTAAACTTAGATGATATGTGACGCTCCTTTATGTGCATCATATTAAAAAGAAATTTATACTACTTTTTCGAACCGTGTAGGCCCTCTCTAGTTTTGATTCCCAGTTCAGTCGTGAATCTATTCGGAATGGTGATTCTATCGCATGTTTTAACAATCATAAAACGAAGACAAATATGATTTGAATTTACCTAATTAACAGTTATGAAGTTGCTTAAAGTTGGAATGCAATAGTTAAAGAAACATAGTTGGAATCATAGTTGGTTATCCATAGCATTCAAACATTCACCTCATTCTATGGGGAAACTTGTCTTGAAATTAATAAATTAGTTCATTACAAAACCCATGAGCATTCTCCGTTTACAAAATATTTACATTCTCACATAGAAGTCAATGTTAACACAAAACTACAGCTGCTGTATCCGTTGCCTGCCGAAAAACAAACAAGTTGTCGGATGATTTTTCAAATTCTTATAATTAGCAACGTTATTTATGACCGTCGTAGTTCACCGTAGGCAGCCCAATCGTTTTGAAACCCAGCTCACTCCAGAACACGATAATTAATAAGCAATGGCCACCTCATAAATAATTTACAAATAGATCCGCATTTTTTTTTTGCCTTCCGACCCCTGCCACCGACCCTCTGTTGCCACGTAAATGCAGGCACGGGAGCATTCTTTCAAACATAGATCTGGACGATCGTTTTGCGCCACCAAAGCGCGCGCTTTATCTTGTTTTTTATACGTTTTTATGGTGCCGCTCCAAGTCCCGCACCACTTCGCATCAAATGGAGGATCCCATCAGAATCTACTGCAGCAACTTATCCCCACCCCAACTTTCCGGATTCGCCGATGTCGTTGTGTGGAGCCAGGAATGACTGTACCATTGTTTTATTATTTTCACAGCTCCAGTTATTCATCAACTTTTTTGACACCCCAACAGGTTGGGGGAAATGGCGTTAAATGCACCATATCGGTAAAATAGTTCATGGCAGTTCTGCTCGTATTACTGGAACTCTTGTTTGTATGAAATTCTCTCCTACAGCACTCAATCTACCATAGAAAGCGGCAGGGTCTCTTCCGTGATGTGGAATGTTACAGTTGTTTGTAAGACATTTATTATTCTTAATTAGCGTTTCTATTATTATTTTTCCTGTGCTGTTTCGGATAATTTCCGTTTGAAGAAAGAACCAGCAGAGTTCTTTTTTTTCTGTTTTTGGTGGCTAATTCAAAAATAACGTCACGCTAGATTGTATTGTTTGGTTACGATTTCTTCTGCTGATGAGTCGGTGCAAATGTGGAAGGGTAAGGATCTAGTTGGTCGTTTACTGTAGGCAAGGTGTTCAAATTGTTAGCGGTAATGAAATGCAATCAACGGGCAAATGGTGTTGCTCAACGGTGCCGTTGGTAATGCTCAATTTTGGGTGAATCTACTCTTCGGGTCACGAATTGGCAGTTTCAATTGAAGACCAGGCATGGGAAAGTTGCTTCTTCAGTTTTGTGCTGTGGTTGGAGTAATTACAGTTCAAGTTTTTGGCACTTGTTGCGCTATTTAATTAATGGTCGATAATTAAGCGGATGGAGGTAAGGTAGATTATCATCAAAAGTAAACAGTTTAATTGTTTATACAGGGCGGACTCGATTATCCGGAGTCTTGAAAAAAATTTCACTCCGGATAATCGAGCCCTCCGGATAATCGAGCCATAAAAAAAAAAAAAATTTTTTTGGTCTTATGTGGTCTCATTTAATGTTTTTAGTGGTCCCATTGAACGCTATTGAAGGATTATGGAATCGGACCACTGGTTTTGTAGATATGGCCGGAACAAGTTCCGGCGTTTATGGGCCATGAGGCTAAATTTGACTTGAAAGGAACAAAACCCATTAAGCAACACACCAAATTAAATCAAAATCAATGGTGGCAAAAATTAAGCACCTTGGACAATATTGGCCACTTCCGGGCAAGTTCCGGGTGTCCCCGGAAAAGTGGCCAGAACCAGACTTGAATAATAACCTATCATGCGACACATCAGATTATATCAAAATTCGATAACCAGACCAATGGTGGAAAAAATTAAGTACCTTGGACCATATTGGCCACTTCCGGACAAGTTCTAGGTGCCCCGGGAAAGTGACCAGAATCGGACTTGGATAATAACCTATCATGAGGCACATTAAAATACATCAAAATTCGATAAGCAGATTAATGGAATTGAACCCATGGACCATCCGCTTGAGAAGCGAACGTGTAGCCAACCACGCCATAGGACCCCTCAACTTGAGAAAAATCGTAGTCTCGCGACTCTCACGAGTGTGTAGAAACAAAGTTGAGCTTGGCTAAAAATCACGGCTACGGTGAAGGCACCATATTTGACGCAGTTCCTAACTTGACGCACTCGATCAATTTCGACCATTTTCCATTCATATTTTTGAAATGTTAACATTGCAAATATTAGTTCCGGTGCTCTAGGGATGATAGTGTAACAATTCAACTGATGGTTGCTGATAAAGCGGCTGCAGGCAAAAATGAAGACGAGAATGCGGAATTCGATGTCATGTCTGATGCTGACATAGTCAATGCTGTTCTTAACCATGATTCACATTTTTATGAAGGAGAAAGCGTGACGAAAACAACTCTGGATGAAAATGAAAACATTTCTACAGAAGATGACAACCAAGATAAGGAGTACGAACCAGTTTCAGATCAATCAGCGCTGAACAGTATTGACACTATCATCACATGGGCTGAGGAAAACCAATTGCCGTTGGAACGGCAGTTTTTACTTCGTGAAATCAGGGGAAATATTCTTGATAAAATAGTCAATAAGGATTGATTTATGATCAAATTTGCAATTCTCTTTGTTTTTACTGAATCACTTTACTGATGAACTAGTGTTTCTACTGAAATGATGAATAAATGAATTGAACTACAAAATAAGATAAGAAAATTGATATAAATTTTCAGGTATGAAGCCACCCAAAAGACCAATTCTCACGAAACCCCCCTTTAACCCTCCGTTACTCGCGCCACGAGTACTCGCACGTTGTACTTTGTACAACAGATTTCACTCCGGATAATAATTGTTCAGAAGGACAAGGCCTTTTCGTTGGTGGACAGTAGCTCAGCGTTTTTTTCACTTCGCGGCACTAGTATACATGTAAAATTCTCGCATGTATAAAATATTTCTAGATCCTTAACATATAAAAAGTTACTGTCTTCGGCAAAGTTTTTCAGGAAGTCCAGATCTTTTCGTTGGTGGAGTAGTTCAGAAAATTCTCACTACGTGGCGCTATTATATACATGCAATTTTCGCATATACAATAGCTCGAGATCCTGAGCAGATAGAAGTTACTGTCTTGGGCAAACTTGTTCAGGGTGTCAAGTAATTTTGGCTGGTGGACAGTAGTTCAGAATTTTCTCACTATACGGCGCTAGTATGAACGTGAAATTCTCATATAAAATATCTCGAGATCCTGACCAGATAGAAAGTTACTGTCTTAGGCAAAGCTGTTCAGGAGATCATAGATTTTTTGCTGATTAACAGTAGTTCAAAATTTTCTCACTACGTAGCGCTAGAATACACGTGAAATTCTCGCATGTGGTTTGTTTCGAGATCCTGACCAGATAGAAAGTTACTGTCTTCGACAAAGTTGTTCAGGAGGTCAAAACATTTTTGGCTGGTAAACAGTAGTTAAGAATTTTCTCACCACGTGGCATAGATGTACACTTCTCGCATATGCTATATCTCGAGATGCTAATCAGATAGAAAGTTTCTGTCTACAACAAAGTTATTCAGGAGGTCAAAGTCTTTTGGCTGGTGAACAATAGCTTAGATTTTTTTCATAAACTCTAGGCTTTAAACTCCTGAACAACTTTGTTCAAGACAGTAACTTTCTATCTGGTCAAGAACGTGAGATATTTTATATGCGAGAATTTCACATGTATACTAGCATCATGAAGTGAGAAAATTCTGAACTACTGTCCACCAGCCAAAAGACCTTGACCTCCTGAACAACTTTCTATCTGGTCAGGATCTCGAGATATAGCATATGCGAGAAGTGTACATGTATACTAACGCCACGTGGTGAGAAAATTATTAACTACTGTTTACCAGCCAAAAAGTCTTGATCCCCTAAACAACTTTGCCGAAGACAGCAACTTTCTAGCTAATCAAGATCTCGAGCTATTGAAAGGCACGTATATACTAGCACCGCATAGTGAGAAAATTCTAAACTGTTGTCACCCAACAAAAAGATCTTGACTTCCTGAAAAACTTTGCCGAATACATTTACTTTCTATCTGGTCAGGATCTAGAGATATTTTATATGCAAGAGTTTCACATCTATAGTAGCGCCACAAAGTGAGAAAACTCTGAACTACTGTCCACCTGCGAAAAAGCCTTGACATCCTGAACAACTATGCCGAAGACAGTACCTTTCTATCTGGTTGGGAACACGAGATATTGTATATGAGAATTTCACGTCTATACTAGCGTCGCGTAGTGAGTAAATTCTGAACTATTGAGCACCAAGCAATAGGCTTTGATCTCCTGAAAAACTTTGTGAAAGACAGTAACTTTTTATCTTGTCAGAATCTTGATATATTCCATGTTGTAATCAATTAAGTCAAATCCCACGTAGTATGGTCACAGTTTCTTCGGTTTCCATTTACATTTTCCCTATTATCCGCATTTTTTAGGTGTTTACTGTAATCAAAGTTTAGCTTGTTTAGATCAAAACAAGTTTTTTGAGGAATACTCGTTGGTTTCAGATCGATTGGTAACTCAGCAACAAAAAAAATGGAAAACTCATGTGTGTTGTACAAAGTTCGACAGCGCGAGTAACGGAGGGTTAAAGGCCTTTTGGTACATTTTTTTTACGGTTCTCAAAAATTTTGTTCGGTTGCCATCCCCCCCCCCCTGAAACGTGACGTAATTAGTGAACGGACCATCATGGGATTCAGTTTTTGTATGTTGTTGTGGCACATGATATGTTTGATTTCTTTCAGGTCAAAGTTAATCCAAAACCCCTTAACGCCGGATTTTGTAACAAGGGCACAAAAACACTTAAATATACCTAGTCATTTCCCGATCTTGTGAGACTGAGTCGAACGATGTATGTTACTCGTCCTCGAATCTTAAGTCGGTTTTCCAAGCGGTTTATGAAAAATAATTTGCAAGATAGGTAAAAAAAAATATGACTCCGGATAATCGAGCCATTTTCTCCGGATAATCGAGCCCCGGATAATCGAGCCTCCGGTTAATCGAGCCTCCGGATAATCGAGTCCGGCCTGTATATCTGAACGAAGAAGTTTGGATGTTTTTAATACTACAATCTGAAAATGATCTTTTTTGGGAACATAACATCACTGTGCATAACTCGAATGTTATTGATGAGAATTAACGCTTAATTTTTCGTTTCTATTATTCGTATGAGCTATGGTTATTATTAATATTAGCAGTTAAAAAAAATTTCCGTTTGATGTACTTGCAAACTAAAAATGTACATTGAAAGTTGAAAAAGAGCGAAAACATAATAGAGCTAAACAATTATTTTGTTCCAAGGATAAAACCAAGTATCTTTAATTTGGGTTCGATAAATATGAATCTGTATCCTCAACTGTTATATAACATCAACTCTTCATATTCTGATTGACCTCAAATCATTTATTAGGCATTATTTTATTTACATGTATATACAATATAGACAAAGTTGCTTTACAAACACTCTGAGGCGCTTTCCAGCCCTGGTGCCTGCAATACATTTCTTTTCTGTTTTTCGAAAGCCAATAGCTAACTTCTTCCTCGTTCCGTTTTTGCTCTTGCTTCCCTTGTTCTAAGGCTTTTTTGTAACTCTCCTCATTACGGTATTTAATAACTTGCTGTTTCCGGGTTTCGACGTTGATCGTCTTGTCCCAACTATCTTCTTTAGATTCCGGATATGAAGCATCTTCCATTTCCACCACCTCTTCTGCTAGCACCTCAACCACTTCCTCTGTTTCGTTATTGTTGCAATCCAAGGGTTCACCTGAGTATGTCCTTCGTCCTGTTGTTGCTTTGTATCATCCTGTTTTTGCTTTTCGATTTGTTGTAGCTGTTCTATTTGTTTCCAGGTCTTCCTCTTAAGGCAGAAATTCATGGGGTGCCTCTTCATCTTACAAAAGAAACACTTGTCCTTTGATCCCGTCATAAAAAAGTTTCCCTTGCGATAGTAGAAATGGAACGGGGGGGATTTATATTTTCTCGTTCACATTCACACTTCGTACACCGGTGTACATGTTGAGACTCAACTCTACGGGGAATTTATCCCGCATAAAGACACACCCAGGAGATCCAGGAGTCTAGGTGACAAATCGTAAACTCGAACGTATGAATTGTTGCCTCCCGCACTACCTTTCCATCTGCATAATTGAAAATTAATTCGCCATTGTTGTTCCTAAAGGCATACAGCATGGGCTACTCCGACTTTCACTTAACGAAGATGACTTTCTCCTCTGAAATCCAATATGCTCCTTCTATCTCAACAGCAACATCCAGCGACAAAATTACCAATTTCTGCACAGCGCACAATGACTTGTATTGAGCAGTGCTGAGATTTGTCATTGTCATTGACAGACTTTCGCGCGACAAAGACAAAATTGTTCGTCACATAGTCACTTGCAGACTTGATCCTCAAAAAAACCTACGTCAAAATCTCATTCATTTTTTCATTAATGAAAAAGATTCACCTGGTAACAAAAAGTGTAATATCGTACATTATGTGTCACATTATGTTATCCAAGCAGTTCAGGACGTCGATGCTTGTTCACATTAACGGCTCCGTGTAATTGTGTTGCGCAAGTCATATAATTTCGTTAAAAATTTTGTTAATATAAAAATCTATACATGTTCGTCACTGACAGCATTGTCACTGACAATTGACATGGTTTGGCTTGACGATGACTGTTAGTTCAAATGAGTGACCAAAGCAGAATTGTCAATATCACCGTGTATTGTCGAGATTTTGCAGCACTGGTATTGAGTATACAAACTTTCGATGGCGTGCCCGGCAGAGGTACAGCCTACTGCCTCGACAACAGTGAGAGAACTGAAGCTGACCTGTTCCAAATTTGTTCCGGATGCCCCCCGGGATGTAGCCAAAACTTGAATAGTACCTGAATCGATCATGCAATCAAACGACCATCATGAAATTTTTTTAAAAATAATAACACATAATACACAGTGAACATGTTTCATGCTGCACTTTATTTATTTCACATTCATTCTGGGCTAAAATTTATAATGATGAATAAAATAGGACTAGAATGATATGATTGCTAAGATCCAGAAACCGCGAGCCACACGTTTGGTAGTGTGGTCTTACAGTCTACCCAACTGAAAATTATAACTGCAGATCGGGACCTCCCTTAGCTCAGTCGGTAAAGGCGCAGCTACAAAGCAAGACCATGCTGGAGGTGGCTGGGTTCGATTCCCGGTCCATATAGGAATTTTTCGGGTTGGAAAATTTCTCGACTTCCCTGGGCATAGAGTATGATTGTACTTACCACACAATTATACTAATGCAAAAATGGTACAGGCATCGAAAGCTCTCAATTAATAACTGTGGAAGTGCATCTAGAACACTAAGTTGAGAGCACGCAATAAGCTATTATGCCATACGCAATAAGCTTGAAATGCGAGGAAGAAGAAGAAGAACTGCAGATCAGCGTACAAATTTGGCTTATACAGCAGTCTACTTCGACATGTAATGTATGCACCTGTGATGCAAGTGATTAGTGATAGGGTAGAACGCTACTTCGTCGTAATCGCCCATTTCCGTTATATCGATCAGAAAAGATTAATAATATCAAAGATTTCACCGGTTTACATTACTTTTTTTGATTGTGCATCTACTAAATCAAGACCAACAATTGAAAAGGCCTCAACTCCGTTTTGTAAACAAACCCTGTTAGGCCGTTTTGTCGGGAACCGAAATCCGCCAACACAAACAGACAAAATAAACAGGTAGGGAAAATTCTTCTGTAGATTTCGGTTCACGAGAGAATGGTCTTAGAAGGTTTGTTTACAAAGTTGTAGCTTTTTAAATTGTCAGTCTTGAAATGCCATTCGCTCGTTGGGCTTGATTTTCAACTGTCAAGCTTTAGTTGTTCATGCAAAACCGCTTACTATATTATTCCCAAGTATCAACAAAGAAATGTCAAGGCTAATTTGACATAATTTTCTGACGGATGGTTTGTTCTCCCACTAATCTGTGTCCCTCTTGCTCGCACTCCTTCAATTTAAATGGTGCGTTAGTGTGCGCCGAATAAACGTCAAAAAACTCTACACAGTTCGAAAAAGTAGTGTCAATTTCTGTTCAATATGTTGCACATAAATGGAGCGTCACATATGATATACGTTTACATTATGTATCATGTAAAGTTCTGACACATTTCATGCAATGTTGCAAATATTGTATATGAAAGCCCAGCTTTGTAAACAACATTGTTTGCAAGTTGCTCGGTTGCGTGAAATGAAATACAAGTTTACGTGAATGAATGTTTACATCACTATTAAAATTCAGAATTTTTATCTGTGTATGATATGTGACGCTCCATTTTTGTGCATCATATTGAACAGAAATTTACAATACTTTTTTTACTTTTTTATATTTTGCTGATCCTACAGTCAGTGCTTTGTTATCTAAAAAAACTCGGGTTATCCCTCGCTACAAAAATCTATCCATACAAGCACACACACACACAAGGAAAGCCCGAGTTTTTTTTTCAATTACCTATCACTGTTACCGCCATCATGCACCGGTCTGGAGGATGAAAATATCAACACCTCTCACGGAGCTAGAGCAGGAGAGTATGAGAGTGAGCATGCATGTGTGTAAAATGTGTACACACTTCAAACTCATAAATGATAACAACAGAACCACAAAATCAATAACCTACATCACACATAGCACACATAAGCGCGTATGTGTATATGTTTTCCTTCGGTGTGCAAGAGGTGGTGGGTGAGAGCTAAGAGGTGTTGCACGCGTGTAATTAAAAATGTCGTCGCTTCGCGCGTCAAACCGCGAGAACTGGTGTGCCTTACGTCGTCCAGCGAGAGAAGGAGAAAAAGAGAAGCCGTGAACAGCGATTGATTGAGAGTGAGAGTTTTTTGATAGTCCTCCTAACCCACCCCTTCTGCTTGACGTCCATGCTAGTCCTTTTTCATAACGCCTTTACACATACATATAGGTACACATGGCTGGTGCCGAAAACGGGGAGTGTGAAACGTGTGCATTATCTAAATTCAATTGCACACATCAATGCAACAGCTATGGAAGAGTGCCTTGTCGGCCAAAGAAGGCTTAGCTCTCGTTTCAGGCGACAATTGCTTTTGAATTAATTTACACTTACTCACCTCTACCAGCGCTTTTTATACTGATGGCTTACGTATCACGCTGGCTTGGTAGAAGCCAAGAATGCTTGAAAAGGACCGCACTATATTAATGGTTGCACTTTTTACTCTTTCCTTATGGTTATGGATGTAGTGCTCGGTAAGAAGCACAAGAATCAGGTTCTTGTCTTGCGCGCCTGCCACACCTTATAAGGCGGAGCGAGTCCCTGTTCAGCCCGGTCGGTCCGGCAAATTAAACCGACGGACAGTCCAGTTCGAAGTCATTGAATTTTTCATGTCCGCTTCTCGCTTTCGTTTCGTCGACGTCGTCGTCTCGTCGCCACTGTGCGAGCGAACCGAGTTTGATAAGATATTAAATTACACCATCGCGCTAAAACCTTGCCAACGAATTGCAGCGCCCGAGAAGCAGTGCACCATCATCGTTTCGGAATGGAAAAAAAGACATAAAAATCGAATGAAACGACCTACCGAGCACCAACACACCGACAAGAGTGATCAGCGTGAATAGAGCACCGGTTATATCTTCTTATCCTCTTGTGCCATAAAAATTCGTAATGATGTGCCACCACGAATCAACAGCAGTTTCCTCGTTGCTAATCTGCTGATTACCGCAGAGAACTCTCGTAAATAGTCATAAAAATACAAATACACCATCCTATGATATGTAAGCGACGTGCTCGTATTCAGTGGAACCGGCCTTGCTGTCGCCGGTGCATGCTGTGTTTCGATCACACCAACATCGACTCCGCGCGTAGGCAACCGACAACGCGAGATGGACAGCTCAGCCCATACCCCACACGTGCATTCGCAGAGAGTCCCAAATGACCAACAGAATGAGTAAGGACGGAAGATGACGGCACCGGCGGTCGCAGCGGCGGCAACGATGGGAACTTCGGCGACCACGACAGCCTTGTTGTGCGGCTTCTTACCTTAGCGCGCTCTCGTTCTCACTCTTTTTCGCTCTCGACGACGACGGGGCTGGCTTCCATGCTTGACCATTTGCTGATTTTACATTCCTCCTCACCTCCAGCCAATACTGCCAACAACGCTTCCAGAATTTTTATTATGATTTTTTTAATCGCATCGTCCATTGCACGACCACAGACGACAACAGCGTGGAGCGGTATCGTACGAAAAGAAATGGCGAGACAATCCCATTGTATACAACGGCTTTTCGGTTCTGACCGGACAAGAGAAACATCGAATCGAAAAAAAACAACGCCATCCACAACAATATAAATATCGCAATAAATGCTAGATGAAGAGAAGGGAAGAGGGTCAGAAGAGCGTGGAAATGTTTAATCATTTTTATTCGATCGGTTTAGCCTCGAACAATTGAAACCATGTTCTGCTGAATGGACCCCGGCGAATCAGAGGCGGCGTCGGTGATGACCAAGCAATAAAATGGTATCGAATTCCGCACTTGAACTTTATCCGGATCGCAGTAGGCTCGTAACTTTAAAAAAAATCAACGAGAGCAGCATGTCAACATCATAGCATGGCAGCAGTGGCAGTAAACCACAGTTGATAAGACCGAGAGTTGACCTCGCCCTCAGATTGAGCCCGTCAGCCGTCAACGTTGTCAACTGTTGTCTAAATTAATTCGATGTTAACAACCCGCGTAATCCCGGCCTCTTGCTTGTTGATTGACAGATTCGTCATGGTACGAGGGCTCCGCCCGGCTCGAGTTGTGGCTTGGAGCGGGTGGAGGTCATGCACCGTTTGACACAGTATAAGATAAACCACGGTGCGGTGCGGTTTGGACTGCTTGTCTCTCTTAATCTCCATATTTCAGAACAACACGCAATCCTACGCAATCGTGCGAAGTGTTTCATGAATCTATGTGATTTCAACAGTCTGGGCTTTGACCCAGAAGCTTGTTAGGTACAATTAGATAGATTAGCGGGATGCTGGGTGCTTGGCCTACGTTGGTGGGCTGTTTTACGAGCTGAATTGCCTTCCCTGTACCATCATCCAAGAAAGGTTAAACGGAAATCATTTTACAAAATATAAAGCCCAGTCGGCGTGGTTGTTAACATTTGTCAGTTTCCGTTGGCTTGAGAACAGTAGGAGATTTTCGCTAAGTAAGTCGGCTGAAGGTTAATTGCCTTCGTAATAGTCCTGCTTGTACAAGTTGGTGACAAGTTTGGTGATACAAGTGAATGCATGTAACTTCAACGTTAGCGATGAGAGAAGTGTGGACTTTAGCAGTAAAATGCTAAAATTCGCTTCAACTCTCATCTTTTTACGGTGAACGTGCATTCACAGACATATTCTATTTAATATACACAGAAAATATATTTGGATCGTACTGGTGATGTGACTACAATGTATTTAGAATCTGCCAAAAACAATTTCTTTTATATGCTTTACGTAAATTGAATTGGACTGCACAGCTAAAAAAAAGTAGTGTAAATTTCCGTTACTATGATGCACATAAATGGAGCGTCATATATCATACAAGTTTAGATTATAGATCGTGTAAATTTATGGGACATGTCATTCAATATTCCACATATTGTATGCAACTGTCCACTTTTGTTTGCAACATTTCTTGCAAGCTGCTAGTTTACGTGAAAAGGAAGTTTACATGTATGAATGTTTGCATGCATGGATGTTTACATCGCCAGTAAAATTCAGAATTTTTTGGTGTGTGCATTTCCATTACCATCTTATGAAGCGCGCTGCATGCTCATCAATATACAAACACTTAAGGAGCGCCACCAATTTGCAATGCTTTTCTTCATCAACGACATTATTTCAATGCGCATAGATTCGGCAGAAATTCTCGCACAATTAAACTTTTAAACACCTTGTCGATATCTTAGAACACGGAATTTATTTTCAGAAAAATCGTCAGAACAAACTATGCAAAAAATAGCCCAATCAATCGAATGATGCGCCTATATAATTTGCATCGCGGAACTATTGACATCACTATGTCCAGGCAGCAAATAAAAACTAAGCTAAAACAGAATAGAATTAATGCATAGTATGTACACACTAAAAAAATCTGAATTTTACTGGTGATGTAAACATCCATGCATGCAAACATTCATGCATGTAAACTTCCTTTTCACGTAAACTAGCAGCTTGCAAGAAATGTTGCAAACAAAGGTGGAAAGTTGCATACAATATATGGAATATTGCATGACATGTCTCATAAATTTACACGATTTATTATGTAAATTTGTATGATTTATGACGCTCCATTTATGTGCATCATAGTAACGGAAATTTACACTACTTTTTTTTAGCTGTGTAAGTAAACATTGTAATAATCATTGTATGTAGTCTACGCTGGCTTGACGAAATGGAAATAAAAAATTTTAAACACAAACACTGAAAGAAGTACACTGGAGTCGCTTTTTACGCGGGTGATCCGAAATCCGCGTAAAAAAACCGTGTTAAAAAAAACCGCGTAAAAATTGTCTCCAGTGAATAACGATAAACCGCGTAAAAAAATCCAAAATCCGCGTTAAAAAAAAGCCGCATCAATTCCGAAATCCACGTAAAAAAAACGTGTAAATTCAGAAATCCACGTAAAAAAAAACACGTAAAAAAAACCCGTGTAAAAAAACCGCGTAAAAAGCGACTCCAGTGTATTGCTTTCAAATTCGTCAACAGGGCTAACGCTCTAATAAAATAATATTTATATATCGCTATATAACACGATCTCTAATGTAAATGTGTTTGAACATTCATGGGAACTGTGATTGACTATATTGATATCAATTGTTCTATGTATAGATTTCGTGATCGTGCAGTTAGCGGCGTCACCAATCATTCAACCGTATTATATGTGCCACGGAATGAGTGTAGTTGATTTTTTTTTTTTTTTTTGTATGGGAAATTTCAATTCTTGTTATTTTTTGACCTGCATTATACACTCAGGTCTTTTTTTACACGGGGGATACGGTCCGTGTAAAAAAATCTACGAGATTTTGATTTTTCGCATGCTTAAATGTTTTTAAAAAATCGGATTTTGATGCCATTTGTAATTAAAGCATGATATGGTCCATATAGACATATTTTAAAAATTTCTGTATTTACACCAACAATTGTGATTTTTTTTTAAGTATGCCATTCGAAAAAAAAAACCGCGTAAAAAAAAACCGTGTAAAAAAAGACTTCAGTGTATATCTTTTTGGTTTTTGAGTATGTTAAACTAAGAGCAAAAAAACTATGAGAAGAAGAAGAATATGCATTATCAGTACTGATTAAAAGCTTGTTAGCATTAACAATTGCTTATCAACACTATCAGTGATGAAATGAACCCGATTTAACGCTCTGCTATTATATTATAGTTCACATTAGCGGCGCCGGTGGTGTAGTGGTAAGCGTGATTACCTCTCACCCCAGAAGGCCTGGGTTCAATCCCAGTCGGCGCTGCCGGGGCATAACATTTCTGATCGCGCCTTCCTTCGGAAGGGAAGTAAAGCCGTTGGTCCCGGTTCATGAGTAGTTGATAGGTAGGGTCTAGGTGTGGTAGTTGCCTCCCTGGCGTCGGTAGCATTGGTACAAGCACGGAAAACAAATCAAGGATAAAAAAACTATAGTTCACAGCCAAATAACGAAACAATAAACAAATTTTAGGTTGAAATTTTTTATTAAATAAAAGCGCGCAAACGGCTCACCTAATCGATACGAGGTCTGGGACAAAGTTGTAGGCAATTGGTTTGATTTTTAAGAAAATATGCACACTGTAAAAAAATCACATATTCTCTTCATAAAATGAAGAAGAAAAAACTGCTCAAAAAGACAGCACATTTTTTCAGTTTTATAACCTGTTTATTGAATGCTTATCCAAAATGCTAACTTTTCTGAAATGAACACAATGTACACTTTAAAATTAACCAGAATCGTAGAACATCAACTATTAGTACACATTTTATTTTTTTTTAGTCCACAAAAACTAAACTTTCTAGTCCACAAAATCGTTTCGAATCCACAAATCGTATAAATATTGTGTTAAAAAAAGATGAAAACTTTTAAGTGTCCATTGCATCCATTTAAAAAAAGTTAGGATTGTAAGTTTAAAAATACTAGTAATGCACTTTTTTATGATTGAAGTTTTTTTCCTTTTTTTTCAGTTTTACGAACATTTCTATTTTTTAATCAGACTGTAGTTTTTTCTGAAAAGGCAAAGCAGTTTTCTAAAACTTTGTCTCAGACGTAATTTCGGTTACATGAGCCGTTTTCGTGTTATGATTCATTGTAAAATGTCGAACACGCCATTAGGTGAGAGTCAATATGACCGAATTTCTGCCTAAACATGGTTCATTGCCCATAGAGAACAATTAGACGAAATTTCATGGAATTCGGAGAGGGAAAAATAAAATCGGTTCGTCAGTTGGCGTGGAACCAACAATCAATACTAACGATATTAAGTTGGCTCATTACTTGACTAGCCCGTTTTGATTTGCCTTACAAATTTGGTAGAGTTTAATGTACTTTTTGAGCCAAAAAATTAAGTATATTTCTTCGGGACCCCCAGTCTTAGTGTTAATCTATGGTGGAATTGCTCCATAGTATGATGAGATGAGAATAGTTTTGAAACTCATAAAAATACATTTAGAAAGAAAACTTATTCAAAGTAACTATTGATTGGGTGCAACATGTCATTTATTGCTTCAACACATTTCACTACATATTTCGACTCGGTGCAAGCTTCTCAAGAAAACCAAGTATCTCTTTGTTCCAGTATTCTACAAATCCGGCCGAAAACTTTCAGAAGCACAAAACCATCGTTTAGACTCCTTGATGAAAGTCGATTGCTCATTATTAACTATACATTTGATTCATTTATCAATGCCAACCGACAAAACAAACAGCAGAAACATTTAACCAAAAGACCTCCCGGTGAAATCGCGTAACGATCAGCCTGAAAACCGCTCCCGCCGGGCAAACAAACTTTTATATATTAGTTTATGATAATTAATACTTCATTCGTTTCTTAGTTCGTAACTTCGCCTTCTATAAAGCAAAAGACACCCCACAAAGAGGTGATCACGACCACCTTGCGGCTCGTCACTTTCGTCGTCATCGTCGAGACAACAAAGAATGCTCTCAACCGACCCCGAGTATCCGTCAGCAAGACTTGTATACAGAATAAAAATTCAATTAATTAGCAATAAAATTGAATCTAATCAAAAGCTAATAAATCATCCCGAAGCAAACCACTCGAAAACGATCTCGACTCTCTACCTTTGGTTGTCTATCGATTTCACGCAGGTTCTAGCTCTGTTTCACGCTTGAATTAAGCTCAAAGTGGAGAATAAATCATGAACCCGCTTGGATAGATCTGTCTGCAAACCAATCTCTATACCTCTCTCTCCCTAAAACACACAAGAGAGCTAATACCCGTGGCGAAATGGGAAGAGTAGAGCCCATGTGCCATAATTAATACATCTGCTGCTCATCTATAGGCAAGCACAAAACGAGATCACCTTTGGGTACCGAAACCGACCCAACTGATCGGATCTATGGTTCTGGATTGTTGAAGAACTTTTATTCATCTTTGTCGGTGGTAGGTACCGAACAAGACGTAAGCGCCAGACTGAGAGAACTCGGGTCAGACCCCGGAGGATATTTGTCTATTTTTCAATTATTTCTGCGTACAGCTTTTATTGTGTATACCTTTATTACCTCAGTTGGAACTAGTTGGGTGCGGAGAAGAGAAAACGAATGAAGTAAAGAAGAGTCGTACGCACAGGAAAAACAAACAAACCCGGGAAGGGGCCCCTCGTCGAGACGGGAGCTACATCATCATTATCAACAAATAATAACATGGAAAACTACGCACAGCACAGATAGCACATTGTTTTATGGCGTATAAAAGTAAGGCAGATAGGAGATAGGTGTGCAACTTTGGCTGTATCAGGCTTTTCGAATTTCGTTTTTTTTTAATTCTCTGGGTATTATTATTAATGAATTTATCCTGTTGTGTACTGCCAGGAGGGATGTACGGCCAGCTGATTGTGTTTCTAATGATCACAGACTGGGTGGTAGTGTTTGCGTTTCACTTAGAAGGGTATGGTGAAATTATTATGCCCATGGAGGACACATGCTGGTTTCAACAATGTTTCGATTTTTTTCTGGTTAGTTAAATCAGTTAGGTGGTTGCATATTGTTTTGGCTAGTGATTTAAGGCTTCTGTCAATTAAAAGGAATATTAGTCTTTGGTGAAAAAGATAACAGCTTGAGAGTTGTCTTACCCTTAAGCTGAGACTAGAGTGAATCAACATATAATAGTAACACTAGAACAGATTTTTTTTTTACCATATTTGACTTTCCTATGTTTTTCTGAGTTGAAGTCTAGCTATACTTTTGCCTAACACATCATGTTTCTTAGGTTCCACTTTCTTTACGAAACTGTACTGCCCTACAGGTGTGTATGACATCAGCGAGCTTGCAACATGAAGGGGCTTCAAGTTCTGGAAGCCTCCCTTAGCTCAGTCGGTAAAGGCGCAGCTACAAAGCAAGACCATGCTGGGGGTGGCTGGGTTCAATTCCCGGTCCGGTCTAGGCATTTTTCGGGTTGGAAAATTTCTCGACTTCCCTGGGAATAAAAGTATGATTGGACTTGCCACACAATTATACCAATGCAAAAATGGTACAGGCATCGAAAGCTCTCAATTAATAACTGTGGAAGTGCATCTAGAACACTAAGTTGAGAGCACGCAATAAGCTAATCATGCGATATGCAATAAGCTTGAAATGCGAAGAAGAAGAAGTTCTGGAAGACATCGCCTAAGTATTACAAATATCACCGCAATAAGGCGTGAAAAACATCGAGGTAGCGTTCTCAAATGTTTCACACAAATGATTCTTGAGTTATTTCCTGCAAATAGTCATTTCATAACAGGAATCCCACAAGCTTAGGTTGGTAATAAATGATCCAAATTGTGAATAATATACACCCAACCGGGGCATGTAAGATTCGCTTACAATTATGTGGGATTCATCATCAGAGGATGTTTAGTGGAGATCGCATGAACTGAGGATGCGATATACCTAGTTGCGGTCCAATGCAAGAAAATTGGAGACCGAAAATTTGTAGAGTGTTTTAGTGAGTGAATTTAATTATGTCGGAAAAATTAGGAAACAGGTTGCTGACTGGACTCGAACCACGAACGTTGCGATTATCAGACCTGTGCTTTCTCCACTGATCTCTCCATGCTTCTGAATATGGATAGCCTAAAAGCAAAAACGAAGCACTCATTTTCTCGCATACTCGACTTCGTATGCTTTTTCTGCTGGAGAGATTTGAGGCAAGTGTGTGCGTCGTTCTACAATGTTCTATAATGTGCGTCTTTCTACAAGCTTACTGGTATAGTCGAAAGCGTAGATAGAACATCAACTAAAAAAGACAAAAAACCATTACAAGGTCAATTTCTAACATTCGTTGCGATGTTCATGAACAGAGGATGATAGGAAACGGAACTAACATTTATTGTAATAGATTTTTGGTTTGCGTGTATCAACTCATGAAGATGGTGGTACTGAAATACGCGACGAGGCATAAGTACATTCTAGACTTGGAGAGAATGTATTGTGTATGTGTCATCCTCTACCCCCCCACCTCCTGAAATAAAACGAATTGATTTATCAAATTAAATCGCATTCGTATCAAGTTTATTTGTAAGGCTCAACCGTGTTAGCTTTACGGAGTCGATAATTCATTGTTCTTTGTTTGTACAAAATTCATTAAATTCTATGTCTAGTAGGAGTTGGGTCGAATACTCGCGGCCTACCCGAGGTTAGAGGGGTACATTGTCGAGGGATAGGAAAAGGGGAGGAGCTTGGGGGTGAGGTTTCGTTGCCTCATCAGAGCGATGTAGCCAGTATGAACGGTAGTGTGGTTCTAGATTCGTCTGGAGTTCGACCGGCTATGGTGACCAGTGGGTGACGATGAGACTTATCGAGACGGGGGACAAGACAAACAAAAACTAATAAAGAGATACAAAAGACAAACACATTGTTGGATTTTAGTCTACTCATCACGCGAATGAAGTCACGACTTAAGCCCAAACCTTTAAACCACGCTCTCGAAGAAACATTAGGAATAATTGAATGTAACCACCGTCCAAGATTTCCAGTGTCCCAAGTGGTTTGCCAACTCGAAATTGTACTCTGATGCACTAAATGATAAAATTCATCGTGTGAGATTTGCCTGTCATAAAATTCGCCTTCCTAAATACGCGCCCACTTTTGCGAGAGAGTTCGCCTTCTCATTGCCTGGGATTGAGCAATGTGAAGGGGCCCATACAAAGGTAATCAAATATGATCTTTCGACCAGCACACTCATCTGCTCCTTTACATTTGAAAGGAAATAAGATGAATGCCTACTTGGTTTCATCGACCAAATAGCCTCAATCGAACTGAGACTATCCAAGAAGATGAAGTAATGGTCTGCGAGCATGTTGGAAATCATCCCCAATGCGAAGTTGATTGCTTCCAGCTCAGCAACATAAACGGAACAAGGTTTCTGAAGTTTGCGGAAGGCGTTAGAGTTTTCATTGAAGACACCGAAGCCAGTGGATCCATTGAGACGTGACCCGGCTGTAAAATATATTTTCACGCAATTGACGTGTTGGTACTTTTTAGTAAAAATACGTGGGATAATAATAGTTCGAAGTTGATCTGGAATCCCATGAATCACTTGTTTCATGGACAGATCATATTCAATTGAGGAACTGCGATTGGTGAAGTGAGCATGGTCTGGAGTATAACAAGGAAGACACATATCCGAGGATATGTAGTGGTGGTAGATTCTCATATATCGAGATTGTGTGTTCAGCTCAAAAATTTCTTCAAAATTTGCAATTATAAGTGTGTTGGTCACTCCGCATTTGATTAATATTCTGAGAGAGAGCTCCCAGAAACGGTTCTGGAGGGGTGTTACTCCTGCCAGAATCTCGAGACTCATGTTATGCGTTTAGTGCATACAGCCAAGAGCAATACGCAGACAACGATATTGAATTCGTTCCAATTTTATTAGGTGACATTTTCTTGCCGAGCCGGCACCGGTGGTGTAGTGGTAAGCGTGGCTGCTTTCTAACACCCCAATGGTTCTGGGGTCAATCCCAGCCGAGGTCGGTGGGATTTTTCTGAGGCATAAAAATCTCTGGTCACGTCTTCCTTCGTAAGGGAAGTAAAGCCGTTGGTCCCGGCCCATGTGTGTTGAATGGGTGCGATATCGTACGCAGGTGTGGAAGCTGCCTTCCTGCACATTCGTTTGCCGTCAATGGAAGGCAATCGTTGTCTGTCTGTGATTGACGCTACATTGCGGAACAGAGACCGATGTTAAATAAAGGAAAGAAGATTTTCTTGCCGAGAGAAAGCAGAAAGAACGGTACTCTAGAAGAGAGAATTGATGTTTTATAAAGCGTTATGAGGTCTCCCGGATGAGCACTCCACCATGTGCCGCAAATTGAACGGAGAAAGTTGATCCTATGTTGACATTTTTGCTTCAAATACGTAATATGGGTATTCCAAGTGCACTTTGAATCAACCCAGACCCCAAGGTACTTAAAAAACAATGATTGAGTAAGTTTTCTGCCCAAAAGATTAAGCTGCATTTGGGCTGGGTACCGCTTTCGAGTAAACACTACCAGTTCAGTTTTCTGCGGCGAAAATTCGATCCCTAGATTCCTAGCCCAAGAAGACAAGTTATCTAAAGAACATTGTAATGGTTCTTGCAAGTCCACGGCATGTGGACCTCTTACGGAAACCACACCGTCATCTGAAAGTTGTCTAAGCGTGCATTGTGCCCCGTAACGTGGGTAGATCACCTTTTCGTTGTATGTTACGGAATTTAAGATCTACCCCCGATTCCTAGTCTCGACTACTTCAAACTAGGGGAACAGGATTTTTCAGTAATCAAAGGAACACATCTTAGTCCTTGTTACTGTTTATGTCTTGTTGATAGTGATAAGTCCTCGGGTTGCCTGGACCGAGGATGATCTTGAAACAAGGAAAAAAAAATGAGTTAGTTAGTCTTCATCTACACAGCAAAAAAATAATTTTGATATCACATCAAAGTGGATGCACTACAATCATGTCGAAAATTTCGTGTAATTTTTATGACCACATAAATAAACAAATGCAGTAAAAGCAGCGTAATGTCAGTTCATGCATTGTATTAATGATAATTTTGTCCTTTTTAGCAAGTAATATTACACCATATTTTCGACATGATTGTAGTGCATCCACTTTGACGTGATATCAAAATTATTTTTTTGCTGTGTATGTGATTCCTAATTTTCTATTCTTTGTTCCCTAGTTTGAAGTGGTTAAGACTAGGGTTCTGATGCATAGTCATAACCGGTGTCATAGCTTATTTGTGTTGCTAAGGAATCCAATTTTGACAGACAAAGGGGCGCGCCTTTGGAGGGTGTTCCAACACTCCGAAGGGTATAAATAGCGGGACCTTTCAATTAGAATCGATTCCTTGTGATGAAGGCAAGAATGACAACTGTATCAAAACCGAATACTTCATCATTTCTCAATAGTGATGAAGTAATACGACATGCACTAAACTAAGGACACGGATCAATCACGGAATAGATCAAATTACTGGTCGCAGTAGTTTCATGTCCCGAACAGAGGAAAAAAAGTGTGCATTGTTCTGCCAAACAGTTGTCGATATCTTTTACATAAAAGTTATAAAGAAGAGGGCTGAGACATGAGCCTTGGGGCAGGCCCATGTAGCTAATTCTGGAAGTTGTCAGTTGTCCAAGGGAAAAGTTCATTTGCTTTTCTGATAACAAATTGTACAAGAAATTATTTAAAATTCCAGAAAATCCACATCTGTGCAGATTGTCTAACAGAATTTCAATGGAAACTGAATCAAAAGACATAAAAGGGGTCCACGAATACTGAAGCCAGTTGAATATCTGTGGAAAGCAGCGCTAGACAATCGTTTCTTCCTTTGCTCTTGCGGAACCCAAACTGTGTATTTGATAGCAAGTTATTTGCTTCGACCCACTGATCGAGTCTCCGAAGGATCATTTTCTCCTACAATTTCCTAATGCACGAGAGCATAGCAATCGGACGGTATGAGTTATGGTCAGACGCTGGTTTGTCTTTATCTTAGTCTTCAGTTAGTTTTCATAATTAAATCATCTAATAAATGCGTGTTTACTGTGTCCAACAGAACTCTAATAAGTATTTCATCATATGATGTCTTTCAAGGACTTTGATTCCACAATATTTGGAAAGAGAACAGAAACATCTTGAGAATGCTGTAAATCAAAAATCTTCTTTGCTTCAAAACATTTGAACCCTCCACCAGTGGGGGACCACCACTGTTCTAGACGATTCGACATTGATATGACACTGATATACCACAGGATCACGAATCGAAAACAAATAAATAATTCGAAATGAGACCATTTTTTGAAAAGAGCATCGCAAAGCGCTTTGACGCCACTCTCGTCAAAATGATTTTTCTGTCTGTATTTGTTTGTTTGTCAGCGTTGGTACAAATTTCAATACGCGAGCACGGTTCTCTTCGTTCCAATCTTCCGGATCGACCTGAGGATCATCCACCCGTATTGTATATTTTCTCGCGGCATCTTGTCTTTTAATGTGCATCGTATCCATTCGACCCGTGCTTCCTATCATGGCTTGGAAAACGAATGGGCTCTGAGGACATGGCATTTCTTGTACAACGTGTTCCTGCTGGTGCTCCCTGTCTACGCCTGTCGCTGTATTTTGCGCATTGCAAAAGGAACGAGGTTTGATCAATACACAGTGAGTGTTTTCTTTGAAACGTATTCTCCTCGGTTCGATTTGCTAAAGATTTGTCCCGCTTCGGAATGGAGTATGGGGCGCCAGTCGAGAATTCTTGCGATACGTTTCGTTATTTTTCGACAGAGACATAAGATGCTCCAAAGCCGCTCCACCGAATCATCGTCGTCCAGTGGACCAAATTGATGATGTACGCAGATCAATATCGGCTTGGGTCTTGACGACGACAAAGCGAAACGGATTGGTCCCCACAGTCAGGCAGTTGGTGTTGGTAGGGGAGGAGGAGGAACGAGATGCACTCCTTGTCAGTGGAAATCTACTCGATTGTATGGATCCACGCGAGACTCTTTTTATTTTTCCATCCTCCCGTAAGCAAAGGGAGCCAAAAAACAAACAGCGACGGCAAGAAATAGACGTCATTCCAAATCGTCTTCGTCGTCGTTGTCGTCGTCCCTCGCACGTCAATTCCGAGAGTCAGACGCCGTAGCAAAAGCGCACAAGAGAAATGTTTGACATAATAAAATGCTTGTTTTCGATGATAAAAAAAACACCCCATCATTGATTTGGAACCAATACACTATTCGGTTCAATGCACAAAACAGGAGGAAAAATTGTATAACAACAAGAAAACAAAAGATATCTAAACATAATTTGATATGTCTCGAGCAGCATTTTTTCCACCTCGAGCATCAAGGACCCAGACTCCGCGCGTCACCGCAGCTCTATATATGCTCTGAATAATTCATCGACGATGCTGGTGCATGATATCGCTTCGTTGTGATAGGAACAACACGTGAGTGAAAGAAGGGGCGACCATCATCAATCAATTCCAAATCGTCTGCTGCCGGGATTCAATGCTTGAGGTTGTCAAATGTCACTTTAAAATTTCTAAGATTTTCCGTTTCATCATCGATTTGTGGCCATGGGGTGGAAGAACAGCAATTAACTCGACGCTGGCTGTCATTTAATTGATTGCTGTGGGAGAAGCAGTGGGAGCTGATTTGATTGAAAGTTCGCTTTTAGAACATATATTTGAATAGCTCTGACAGAAAACAGTGGCAATCGGTGCACTTTGCGTATGTTTCAATTATATGACACTTATATTTGCGTCCCAATTAAAACTAACGCATGCCCTACAATTTATCATCTATGTGAACTTCCAAAGTGGTTTAAATAGATCTCTCCTAGATATTTATTTTAATTTATTTATTTGGATCGAAGTGGAAAATTTGCGCTGTCGATAATCGAGTCCGACTTCTATTGTGATATTACGTCAACATTTCACATAACCTTTGCTTGTGAAGGATAACATTACTTACCTTACCAGGCCTGGTTGTCCATTGTTGTACTAGAAGTCGTTTCCATTCTACTCGATCCAAGGCAGCAAGGATCCATAGATCGCAATCCCTGTGGTCGATCCACCTTGTTCTCTACGCTCTTCATCTTGTACCGGTCCAAGCAGTGGTTTTTAGACAGTCAACTTGTAGCAAACGTCATTCAACCGGAACTCTAATCAAGTACGATTCCCTGCCATAATGCGACTTCAAATATTCCAGCTGGTGGCATTATCGGCGGTCACCGGTGATCCCAAGTACACGAACTCCTCGACTTCCTCTATTTCATCTAGTTTTGTTTTTTAAGTGGAAGTCTTGAGTCTCTCTCTATCTTGTATATCATCTTCAATGCTAAACAGCAGACACGAAAGTTCTTCACCTTACCGTAGTCATCTTTAAGATTCAAAAGGACTCTAGAGTGTTCCCGAATCTCGGACATTGCACATCATTCGGTTAATCGTCACCTTGGCCAATCACGTCAATTCAACCATCAATCTGTAGTAGTGCATAATTTGCGTCATAATTTGACTTTAAATCGATGAACGAAGAATGCGTGAGGCCGTTGTATTCGCGAAATTTCTGAAAAACCTGCTGAATTCTGGTCCATGGTAGTGCGAACACCTATGAATCCCGATAAACTCCATTACTATCTACTATACTAACACAGCAGCATGATATTTGAGAGAGAACTTTATAGGTAGCTCTCGGTAGTGTGATTGCGCGGTAATTGCAGCAATCCAACTTGTCACCCTTTTTGTAGATTAATTGGACACTAAATATATTTCATCCAATTCTCCGGTAATATATCCACCTCATAAATCGTGGAAATAACCCAGTGTAGTGTTTTAGTCACTGCTTCATCGCCGTATTTTATTAGCTTTCTTGGATGGTCAATCCCGGGGTTTTTTTGTTTTGTTTTTCAGCCGACTGATCTCCTTCTTGGCTTCCTGGAACCCTGTCATCTTCTGCAATTGCTCCTTGTTACCGTACCATCTTCGTTTTTTTCCTTTGATTTGTTTTCCGTCAATCTTGTTTTCCCTTACTGAGTACCAATGCTACCGACGCCAGGGAGGCACCTCCCACCCCTGGACCCTATCTATTGACCCATCAACTCATGGACCGGGGACCACCGGCTTTACTTCCCTTCCGAAGGAAGGCGTGATCAGAGGTTTTATGCCTCAGAAATACCCGGCGGCGCCGACTGGGGTGAGAGGCAATCACGCTTACCACTACACCACCGGCGCCATTATACCATCTTCGTTCTCTGCGATATCATCATTGAGGTGCTCATTGAAGCACTGCTTCCAGCTGTCAATTACGTCACATAGTAAAGTAAACCTACCCTAACCTCGATCACGTCCGTCCTTTTTTGAAAGCCTCTGACCATATCGACTTACGTGTTGGTGATCTATTAACATATACTTAATCGGGTACGTTAATTCAACCTTGCGATCCCAAAAGCAAATTACTGTCATATTTCAATAAATTATAACTTAATTTCTCGGAACAACTTCCAAACCTCCACAAATTGAATAAAATGTAATTACAGCTCTGGAATACCAAAACAAGTGCTTCTGTAAGAGGTCCTTTTGAGGAAATGTCAATACCGGGCGACTTACCAAAGTTAATGATTTATGGATGGGAACACGTAGAACTGACGTGACAATAATTGCATGCCTTTCTACAACAAGAGCACTGAGTAAAAGTTTTATAATACTGCACATGCAACACTTTTCTCGACTAGTTTATCCAGCTTTGGAATAGGAGAAAGCTGTAAAACTGTACATATCTAAAAATAAACCTAGTTGCCTGCAAAATGATTCCACCGAAGCGCTATTTCAGTTTGTTAGCTGAGTATATGTTCTTTAAAACACTTTTGATGTTCATCTTATTCATTAAGAGTTTTTAGTTGTGTGAAGGGCATCAAATGATAAATATACTCATTTTATTGGCTTAGTTTTGCAGCTACAAGCTATAAGTTGATTAATCTTTGTGGTGATATTAGCGATTTTTGCTGCTGCTATTCAGTATGACTAACAAATTTAATGATGGTTAAAAAATGCTGACAAAACGCTTCTCAAAAGCATTACCTTAGCTTCTGCCTGTGGCTACATTTGCAGCCTTTTTTCCGCTACTTTGCAGCATGACACTGGAAAAGTTTGCATATAAATCTGAACTGGTTTAACAATTCCTGGGTTAGGGCTTTCATATGAGGACAAAGTTTGGGAAATGCTACTCTAAATCATACTTAAGTGTTTAACTGTTTTTCATGTCCGGTGATACGCTCCTCTTACTTAAAGTATCCCGGGCAGGATACTGTGGGCTAGAATTCAAAAGTTCGCGGCTAAAATTTAAAATCGTTCGAGAATCAATCGGCTTAATTCCAAAGCTCAATCAATCTTGTTAAATTACCAAATTCAAGAAAGAGGTCTTTTTATATTTCAGTATGATCGTTTCTCAATAAGCTTGTATGGACTACGATGTTTGTAAAAACTGTAATTATTTACCATCCAATAATGTTCCTATCAAAGATTTATTTTTTTTAGCATTATTGATACCACGAAAGGTTATTTTCTTATTGATTTAATGTAGGGTTATTTTTTATTATTCGAGACAAATTTTTAATATATCTGTGAAGTTCATTGCATTCGACTTGATGCCCTTAAATTAAGAATTTTGTCAATGTTTTTTTTTCTAAAATGTGTGGCATTTGGCAAGTTTCGCATTTCATGAGTTTGCATCAGGAAAAAGTACATAAAAATGAAAATCGAAACAGAATTAATGAAACATGTTTTTTATTTCTTAATGTTTTTATCAATTTTAATGTTTACCCTTCTTACAAAAAAGGGTGGGTCTGGCTTGGAAAACCGACTTTTGATCCGTGACCCGGAGAGCCGATTGCCATATCAAACAGCAAATGGTTGAGATAAGTTGGTTACCAATATTACGCATTTTGTACCCCTTTAGACTCCTGTGCAAAAAATGATTTCAAAGTAATAATTTCGAAATAGTAATAATTTAAAAATTTACTTATTTAAAAACAGTAGCAGTTTCAGAATAGCACTGGCAAGCTACACTTATAAATTTTAATTCTTGAAAACTTTATGAAACTCAATAGTTAAATTTTAAGATCAATGCGAAAATATTACTACGTACTTATTTTTAGTACAGGAGTTTAGTTAGGTGCAAAATTTGCAATATTGTTTGGAATTTAATGTCATTTAAAAATTAAAGTATTCCTGAGCAATACTCAATCCTATTTTTGCTTAATTTAAATGTTTTGAATATAGTGTGTTTTAGAATAAATGCAAAAATTTCAATTCTACATTTTTTCTGTTATTTTATTTCTGAATTTTTGATTGTGCATTTTCCACTCCTGCGCTAAAAATAAATCGTCAGATTTTTTCGCTTAATTCAGTAATAATAATAATTGATGATTTTGAATGTACTACACTACACTTTACAATAAGATATCGGAAAAACCTAACAATTGTGGCAGATCGTTAGAAATCATTAATTGTTACTTCTTACGGCCTGAGCGATAAATGTTTTGACCGATTATTTTATGTATATGTGGTTTTTTGTGGACGAGATGAGATGCGATGGAAAAAAACACTGTGGAAAATTAATCGCGATCAAACAGAATTTATTGTAGATGGAAAACATTCCTGAAAAATGCTCTCAGCTGAGAAACATTGCAGCACAATAACGAAATTTGCTCTCAATGCTGCGTATACATTAAATTGAATTTTATGATGACTTTTAAAACCATCAAAAATGATCATTAAAGTCACCAAAAGATGATTAAAAACGGATAATGCATTTCACCATTACCGGAAGCTTAATTACATGGTTGCAATAGGGTCACACTGTAAGAATAAAATTATTGCATGACTATAGTGAAACTTATTTCCAACAACTGCCTAAGAGACATGAACATAATTAAGATCTTCTTTATCGTGGCTCTGACACTCTTACACAAGCATTCGCCTGCTCTCAACTTAGTGTTCGTGAAGCACTTCCACAGTTAATAATAGATAGCTTTCTATGCCAACTAATGCATGAACTTGTATGATATATGGTTGGCAAAATAATACTCTTTCCAACCCGAATGACTTTACTGACTAGGCTATCTGAAGCCCCTATAATAAATTTTCAGAAAATTTAAAACACGCAATTGTTTACGTGCACCTGTGCTTTCTTAATCAAAGTACAATGTTAATGAATAACGCACACTCAAATACACCTTTGCCAACTCATCTCAATGGCGCCAGCTCTCGCAGCGGTGGCCACAATAATTGTCACCTACAGACTACAAAATTGTGCTTTTCTCATTCTCCACGCTTTTAGACGAGGACTGTGGTTGGTGTCTTTGCTAAAAACATCCCGCTAACGAGCTAACAATTATTTGGCAATCTCCTCTTGCCTCCCGGTCTCCTCAGAGTTATCCAGTCGACCGACCTAGCGCCATAAATAATAATCATTAATAATTGATAATTATCATCATGCTGATGAAGATAAGACTGTTCAGTCCCCTCAAAAAATGTTCCAACAGCAGATAGTGGAACCAACCGGGGCTATTATATCGTTCTCATTGTTTGTTTTCTCTGTCCAATTTTGGAGGCCTAAACCATATTTAACACGGACGCCAAAATACGTTCACTCACTTCCTCGTGCTCCAGCATCATCATCATCACCACCACCATCCACATCCCCTCTAACGAGTGCCCAAACAGGTGCGTGTGGTGCGCTTGTTAGCATCAGCTCCAGACAGACCCCGACGGACGCAACTCTTACTCGGATTGACGATGGGATCATTTCGCGCACACCAACTCACACCAACCGAACCGGAGCCTGGCGTAAAACATTCACCCAGACCTATAATCTTCGCTTCATTTTGGTGTAAAACAAACATAAGCAGAGTACCAGGATAATTATAGGTTTCCAATCTCGACTGCTCTCCACAGTTTCGTGATGGCTCTCCATTCACCCAGTCCCTACCCTTCCTTCACGGGAGGAGGGAGATGAAGGGTTAAATTGGCTCGTTATAGATAGACATTTTATTACTTTATATCGACTGGAAGTTTCGCTTGTGGAGACTTCCGGAACGGTGGTGAAAGACAGAGAAAATATAGTGGAGAAATGGTCGCTTGTTGACAAACTAGGCCAGGGATGCTTTAATAGGCGCCTTGGAACAGTGTCGTTCCAAGAACTAGCCAGGAATCGCATAACCATGAGAGGTCCTCTTATCCTTCCCATCAGTGCACAATTTCATGGAAAACGGATACAATTGCCTGGTGTTGCATATGGTGCGAGTGTACTTTTCCCTCCCAGCGGGTGCACATGCAAAGGAAATGCATTTCCGCGCGACTGTTGAGATAAGGATTTTCCCGACCAGCCGCCCATTGTCCTCGTGAGGCGACATCCAAACCGTGGCGTCATCTCCGTCGGAAATCGCAACTGCCAGTGCGCCCCGAAAAAACGAAGCGTGACCAATTTATCCTCCTCGCCAATCTCGGCACGATTCATAATCATTTAAATATGGTACGCTAGCCGTGAAGAAGCCAGACTTGCCCGCGAAGATCACCCCAGCAGTCCACGTCCAGCTTCAGCAGAAGCAGCAGCAACAGTGTCTGTGTGTTCTCCACGATCCCGTCTTTGCCGGGCTCTTCGCGGTGTTCCATTTTGTGCCAGCTTTTCGCATCATCGTCGTCTTAAGCATTGCCTTTTCAGGTTCCTTGTTATCGATCCCGTTGCCACCACGGTTCATCGTAGAAAGAGAGCTCCGTGGCCTTGTTTCGCAGGGAAAAACAAATAATTCATAAATAATTGTTAACTGCCTACTGGCGCCTGGATCGATTTGATACCCAGCCAGTCAGCCAACCCCAAAAATCATAATTTTCTCCGGAGGTCTTCTGCTCGCGCGTTGCACGGTGGACTTTCGGATCGTCCCCTGATACTGATTTCTGTCTCGGGCTTTGGGAGAGCCATAAGCCGAGTCGAGATGGGAGGCTTCGAAAGCAATTTGGAACCCAGTATATCAATTAGTAGGTACGGTGTACGCTCAAGTCAATCTTCCCGGTGTGTCGTCGATGTACAATCGTGAATGAAGTATAGGGTAATTATGGCTTGGATTGCAAGAGGTATCGCATTTGTTGAATGAGTTCAAGTGTAGTGTTTCAGTCTTTCGAAAGTTTATAACAAACTTTATTGCAGTAAGATTCTTACGCTATAGGTTTCATGAGGTACTTGGTAGGTTGCATATGCAAAAAAAAGGAAAATTTTAATCACTCTTGTTTCAAATGCACTTCAATGGATAGTTAAGATTTTCGTGAAATTGTGGGTTGATGTTGAGCAATAATAATTCTATGGCCAGTTTATTACTTATTTTTATAACTTGAAAAATTTTTTGCTAAAAGATCAGTGGCGAACGTTTTTACATTTACTGCAATAATTTTGAACGACATGATAATTATTTTTAAAATTTGATGTGCATAGACGAAAAAAAAAAGTATTTTAGATTATGCAGATTTAATCGAATAAAATTGTTTTTTATATCCACTACCTTGACCAGTGCTGTTAATATTCATATCATTCGATTAAAGGTGAACCAATACAGCCATCCAATCAATTCTGTGAAAACGAATTTTCTCATGCCCATCATTTGAAGATCTACTTTCTCAAACAAACTTCATCATCACTGTCAATTGAGTCACTCACTATCAATTGATATACAGTAGTTGAGTATGGAATAAACCCAGACAAATGATCCCGAACAGACATCACGGGTCAATTTTGAGTCTATGCCGAGTCAACATCGGGTTGGGGTCTGGTAGAAGCCAGGTTGGTGTCGGGTAGGTTCGTGTGTAGGTTACACTCAATAATAAAATGTTATAAAGCGTTTCTCAAATGAGAATGATCCATGCCTTCGTCAAATGACTAAGCAAACTGATAATACCCATTCGAATGAGGTCTCTTTGACAGCCGATAGCTACTTTTCTCATTTTCATCAAATATATTCAATCGATTTTGAAAATTTCCAGCACTGACCTTGACAACATAAAACGCAGTTGAACATTTATGTGCCATACGTTTTTCGACCTCAAGAGATAAAATTGCTACCATTTCGTTAGTTTTCTACGAATTTTGATGAAATAATTACCAGGGTAATTTCCGAATGTGGGTTCTTATCCCGCTACATTTTAAAATGTTTCTAATTTGAATTAGAATCTATATCTCAAATTGTACTCGTATTAAAACTAGAATCAATTCCTGGTCGATTGAAATGTGTTTCATCAAAATTGGTTTGGAATGTACGACATATAAAAAATTTACTGTTTATGTCAAAACTCTCAGGCACATAGGTATTGATCAGATTTTTGAGAATAGTAACAATCAGGATTTGTTAGTCGCCTAATTGTCCTCTTTGTTACATGTTATAAGAATAATATAAAATTCGGAAGCCCTATATAAACCTTATATTTCATCAAGGACTATTAGTGGGATTGATTGCTATTTGGGAAGGGAGCTATTTGGTGCTAAACATAATTATCTTAAGGGAAAAATACTTCTCTGGTCCTTTTAGATGATTAATTATTATTCAAACATGAGCTAAGGAATAATTATGAGGCAGAGCTATGCAACAGTAACTTGGTTCTGGGACTTTGTTCATCGAGTAAGTTCTGTTTTGGAAACAAAACTTTTTCCATAGGTAAGACACGCAGATACCGTAAGAGCGACTGAGAACAATTTAGTTTTCCTATAGTTATTTCCATGTAAATTTCAAATGGTTTGTGCCAAGTCAATCTTACCAAAAAAAGTTCAAATTTTGGGAAGCTAACAAGGACTCAACTTGGAACAGTTTGTGTACTGTGGAGCGAAAATTTTGCATCAATCTACTCTCATGATTTGGATTGAACATAAGTTTTTAGAGTCAAATTTCTTTAATACCTAGAATTTTGTAATGTGCATTGCAGTTTTGCATAAATAAAAAATTTCCTGTTAATGGCAGAAAAAAACGCCATGGTTATAATACTCATGAGAACATAAAAAGTAAAAATAAATTTCCAAACTAAGAAGTTGTCCTCTGTTAGCTCAACTGTTCAAGTATGAAAAAACATGGAAATGTCTACTTCCTAAGATGCTTGAGACGATGACACGTTGCATGACTGCCACTTCTGTAACAATCGTTGACGAACCATACAAAAATGATGATCGCCCAGGCTGACGCTGTGCCGCGCACCATTGCCGTCGTCGTCGTTGTCGTCGTGACAGAATTAAATCGACCAAAAATGGCCAAGAAAGCGCCGCTAAACAAGCGATCGTAAATTTTAACAAGAAAACATAAATCTCATCTTGTTCTCTCGCTCTCGGCTCTGGTGCTGGTGTTTTTTGGCCCTCTCACAGTGGGTTCTGTTTTTTGTTTCGTTCTGGTTTCTTCACAACACTGACTGGGCTGTTGCGAGGAGAAAGATTGGATACGAATTAAATTGGGGAAACAACAGTCGCCGTAAGCCAGAGACTACCTGCTGATTGGGGATTGTCCACAAGTCGACGGGAAGGTCGAGCGGAAGGGATGAAAGTGTGGCTAATTGTCTCGTGATTATCGAGATGGAATGAATACGTCTCTTTTCGTGAGGGATTCACGCGGATTTTAAGTGGCGCCTCGTGGATGTATGCTTTCATTGAAGAGCATATTTAACAGTTTTGCTTTCTGGAGCTTGATGGACTTGATTTTTTTTTAAACAAAACCCTGAACGTGTTTACTAATTTCCATTCATTTTCTTTCTTTACAGGTAAGTTCGCTTTTGACAGTACTATCGCTTGAGAGGAGTATCAATACTTTCGGTAATTTTTATGAAATGATTGGTTCATCTGTCGAGTTTCAAGCTAGTTAACGCATTCCACCAAACTGACCAGAGGTGAAGTATTCTGAAAGACCTAGGAAAAGCTTGATTTTTTATAGCAAGCGACGAACCTTGTTATATTCGAAAGTTTTGAACAAATGAATAAAAGATTCAACAGCAATTCAATTGCCTTTATTCTAGGAACAACGTAACATAATAAGCACATTAATCTTTAGCAAAATTTGATACACAAACTTCACGAAATTCCACCGTGAAAATGAGCACGCCCGATAAGCATCTCCTAATTGGAATCTTCTTCGTGATTTATTGCTCATAACGCACCTTTCTGTCTTCCTCGCGCTTCGTAGCATCCATCATCATTCCACAACAGTGCCTATCGCCGAGATTTAGCTGCCTCCTCAGGCGACTGACCATGCCAAGTCCTGTTCAGCCGACGCGGTGGTGGGCCCCCTTCAAAAATAAGCATACAATAGAAGAGTGCCACCGAAAAGTATCCGCTTATTACTTTATTTCTCGTTCACTTTTTCCATGTGCGTTTCTGATGCCGTGTGACTCTTAGCGAAAAAAGCGCCGAGACGAGAACGCCACCGGGAACGTACAACATACAGAACATTCCTCGGTACATGCAGGCGGTGGCGGCGGCGGCAGCATCAGTATGTGGAACACATTCCCGCTCTTGTGCCCTCTCATCTCTCATCGAAGTCTAATATCCCAGCGCGCGAGATCTGGGGATGAAGTGGGGCCTCCTTACTTGCTCTCTCGCGCGCGCACTTTTTTCCACTGGCACTGGTGACCGTCCGTTTTGACTCCTGAGAACCCGAACAGGGAAAAAGAAGAGTAACTGCCGTCGTCTCCATCGAGAGGGCTGCGGTATAATGCAACATTTTCGGGTCCAACGGGCGCCACATTATTTATGTTGATTTCTTCGATATAGGACAGTTTGGATTGTGCGTCCTCCCGGCAGCAGGCGGCTCCACTCCGCAGTTGCACTCCTCTCGATGAGGGCTTCAGCTTGATCTGTTTTTTTTTTATGCTGAAATTATAATACGTTTCCACTCGTAGCCGTGTCAACAGTGATGAACGAGAGGTGGAGGGTATCGTAGGAAATGGGCTAAAAATTACCAATTATTATCCAGCAAGTTAATTCTATTTTTCAACCTTTGCGCATCCATCGTCTTGATTAGGATAATTTTCAAAATTCAATTAGGTATAAAGAAATCATTATCCACACAACAAATTTAATTTTGTTGGGAGTCATGTCATGTATGTAATGTCTTTTATTACATGGTCCAGGAATTATTCCGGATTACTTCGGAGTCAGTCTGACTCGACATAAGCTTCATTGTTTTGTTGTAATTGTAAATAAGGTAAAAACCATATTTCCTCACGCAATAGGTATAATTAGACCATGGTGGACATTTTTTTTTTTTTTTTTATTCCTGTTGGGTACATTACCACTGCGACCATTTATTTGATCTATTGTAGTATATTCCCCGGTTTTTTTTGTTAACCTTATTAGGGTGAAAAACTGCTATTAGAAATAACCATCAACGCCTAACTTTAGGTATATTCCCAGCAAGGCTTTTTGTGTCGTATGAAACGCACTACCTTACTAGAAGATGAACACCATATTTCAAAGGGCTGTACTGCCGTTATACGCATAAGAGTCCGACGTTGCATAAGGATTGCATAGAACATGGGACAGTTATGCGTATAACGGCAGTGTAGTAGTCCCTTATCAAAGAACTTTACCCTTCTGTTAAGAAATGCTGCACAGTTGCACAATAAATGTTCGGAGGTTTCTGTTTCCTCGTTACAAAATCGACAAATATCATCATCAACTTTTTTAATTAGTCTTAGATGATATTTGGCTAGACAGTGCCCTGTAATTAGTCCTATGTAAGTACATAGGTCTTTCTTTGAGAGGCTAAGGAGTTTTTGTGTGAACTTTCTTGATTGTCGGGCTGTGATAGTATTATTCCAATTACAATCTATCATCATCTTTTCCAGTTCCTTAATTCCATCCTCATGGAGCTTGGAGAGACCCCACAGAATGGTTCAGGTCCTAGAAATTGTTTAGATGATCCTTGCCTGGCTAGTTCATCAGCCTTTTCATAACCTTCTACTCCACAGTGTCCTGGCACCCAGTAGAGATTTACTGTATTTTTATTAGACAACTGTTGAAGTAACTGAATGCATTCCCATACTAACTTGTAAGTACATGTAAATGATTTTAAAGCATTCAAAGCTGCTTGGCTATCAGAAAAAATGCATAGATTTGCATGTTTATATTTTCGCTTTAAACACACAATAGTGCACTCTAGTATGGCTTGAATTTCAGCCTGAAAAACGGTTGGCCATCCACCCATAGAAACTGAAATATTAACATCAGGACCTGTCACACCAGCTCCCACTTTATCATTTTGTTTTGATCCATCAGTAAAGAATACAACTGATCTTGGGTGAATTTGTGGTCCTCCCACACTCCAGAGCGAGCGGCCTGGTTGTACCACATTGAACAGTCGACTAAAATTGAATTTAGTCTCCATCCAATCATTACTGACTGTAACTAATGGATGATTCGTTTTTGTTCCCTTCAAACAAGGTTTTAGTTCGCTTAAGTCTTAGTGCGCTCTTTTCAGCATCTAATTGCACAAATTGGTGTAGTGGAAGAAGATTTAGTATCGCATCTAAGGCTTTCGTAGGTGTGCTACGCATCGCGCCTGATACTGTAGCAAGTCTTTGCAATTTTTCTAGTTTGTTTATTGCACACTTTTCCTTAGTTTTGCCCACCATACTAATGAGGCATATGTAATTCTGGGTCGTATTATAGCCGTGTATATCCAATGGATCATTGCTGCCCTCAGTCCCTATTTATTTCCAAAGGTTCTTTTACTTATCCATAGTGTATTTGTTGCTTTACCTATGATTTGGTTTAAGTGTTGGTTCCAGTTAAGTTTATAATCAATTGTAACTCCTAGATATTTGACTTCAGGTGAATGTTTCATTGATGTCCTTTCCATGTGAAGACCAGTTATTTTTATGTTTCTTCTTTTTGTGACTGGGATAATATGTGTTTTTTAAGGATTTATGTTCAATCCTTCTGACTTGTACCACGCAATTGTGTAATTTATGGCTTGTTGCATCCTGTTTGTAATGGCATCGTCATATTTTCCCCGAACAATTATCACAATATCATCGGCAAACCCAATTATGTCAAAACCCTGGGATTCTAGATTTGTTAGTATATCATCTACTACTAATGACCACAGAAGTGGAGACAAAACACCCCCTTGTGGGCATCCTTTAACAGCTCTTACTGAAATAGATGAGCTACCGAGCTCAGCCGAAATTTCACGTTTTAAAAGCATTTCACTAATCCAGCTTATGATACGTATGTCAAAGCCACGCTTTGACATTGTCTTTGCCATAGAAGCGTGTGATGCGTTGTCAAATGCTCCCTCAATATTGAGAAATGTTGCAAGCAAAATTTCTTTTGATTCAAACGATTTTTCAATTTTCGAAACAAGTCTGTGTAACGCTGTTATAGTTGATTTTCTTGATTGATAAGCAAACTGATGGGTGATCAAAGGATTACTTTTCAAAAAAATTGATTTTATGTGTTGATTTATAAGCTTTTCCACGATTTTTAGCATTACGGATGATATGCTTATTGGTCTAAACGATTTAGGTGAAGTACAACACATACTTTTCACCATGATGACGGTATATACCCAAGAATAAGACTTGCTTTAAACATATTAGTAAGAGATGAAGTAAGTATCCCATTACTTTTTTGAAGAAAGGCAGGAAATATTCCATCCTTGCCAGGAGATTTGAATGGTTCAAATGCATTTATGGCCCATTCTACCTTAGAACTAGTAAACATTTCATCAGCTATGTTTTTCCATCATAAAGGGTGATACGGTCAAAATTTGGTCAATATCAACTTGACGTATTTCTTTCAATTTTGCATTTAAAAAACCTGAACACCCCTCATTTTGAAGGTGTGTGTGTGTAGAATGTTGCTCCTATTTTGATTTTGGAATTCACTCTTCAGTTGTCAAAATGCCGTCCAAGCAAGAAGAGTAGCGTATCAAAATTTTGCTCGCGCATCGCGAAAATCCGAGCTGCTCGCACGCAAAGTTGGCAAAATCGCTAAAAGTTGCCAAATCAACCGTTACAAATGTAATGTAATTAAAGTGTTTGGGGAACGTTTGTCGACAGCCAGGAAGTCTGGATCGGGGGGAAATCGAAAACCGGAAGCCGCTGAGACGACAAAGAGAGTTGCCGGTAGTTTCAAGCGAAACCCTAACCTCTCTCTCCGAGATGCCGCAAATAAGCTGGGTGTATCGTCTACAACCGTGCATCGAGCCAAAAAACGAGCCGGACTATCGACTTACAAGAAGGTAGTGACTCCAAATCGCGATGATAAACAAAATACGACGGCCAAAGCGCGATCCCGGAGGCTGTACACGACGATGCTGACGAAGTTTGACTGCGTGGTAATGGACGACGAAACCTACGTCAAAGCCGACTACAAGCAGCTTCCGGGACAGGAGTTTTATACGGCAAAAGGAAGGGGAAAGGTAGCAGATGTTTTCAAGCACATGAAACTGTCAAAGTTCGCAAAGAATTATCTGGTTTGGCAAGCCATCTGTACCTGTGGCTTGAAAAGCAGCATTTTCATAGCTTCTGGGACTGTCAACTAAGAAATTTACGTGAAAGAGTGTTTGAATAAACGTCTGCTGCCTTTCCTGAAGAAACACGGTTATTCCGTACTGTTTTGGCCGGATTTGGCATCTTGCCATTACGGTAAAAAGGCCATGGAGTGGTACGCCGCCAACAACGTGCAGGTGGTTCCCAAGGACAAGAACCCTCCCAACACGCCAGAGCTCCGCCCAATTGAGAAATACTGGGCTATTGTCAAGCGGAACCTAAAAAAGACCAAAAAAACTGCTAAGGGCGAGCAGCAGTTCAAGGCAAACTGGCTTTCTGCGGCGAAGAAGGTGGACAAGGTGGCTGTACAAAATCTGATGGCAGGGGTCAAGCGTAAGGCAATTCGGGTTTGGAAAAGCGGAAGCCTAACTGAATATTTTTCCTGAATTTTATACTAATTGAACTTGAAAAAGAAATTTAATTTGATTTTTTAAATAAACGATTTCACCGATTTACACGCGTTTTCCCTTGACCAAATTTTGACCGTATCACCCTTTATGTAGATGTTAATAAACCAGCATTGGACCTATTTATGTTAGATTCATCCTGAGCATTTATCTTGGGTTTGATTTGATCAGTATTGTCCTGTAAGGATGGTAAATTGTTTTTGCTTATAAGTACTGAACATGGGAAATGTGTTTGCATGATTACTTCCAGTGTTTCAGTTCCATCGGAAGTAAAGCAATTGTTTTCCCTTTTGAGAGTTCCTAAACCATTTGAATGATCTTTGGAAAGGACTTTTTGTAGTCTTGCAACTACAGGAGTGTTTTCAATGTTTTCACAAGTACGCCTCCAGTCCATTCTTATTGATCTTCTTATTTCTTTATTATATTCGGTTAGGGCACTTCTATATTGATCCCATTGCATTGTATTTTTTGCTTTATTGAACAATTTTCGTGCTATCTTTCTTAGTTTTTGTAAGCGTTTGTTCCACCAAGATACGCCTCTATCATTTGAACGCTCAGTAACTGAGCGTGGATGGTGGATGGTGGACATACTGATGAACCATGGCACATTGGACAGGTCAGGTTCGGATGTCCTCGGGGAAGCAACAAATGTACAATCAAAACCAATGGCATGAACATAAAATGGGCAGCACTAAGCATACATCTCTCAAATTGATAAAACCATCCATAAAAATATAAAAAAAAACTGATCTTAAGGGGAAGTATGTTATAAAAATAAGTATGTTTGGATTTTTCTAAAAATATTGGAAAAAGATATCAAAAATCTACAAAATCACATATTTCAAAACAAAATTCACGTGCAAAAACATTGTTTACCAGTCAAAACATCATAATACATCAATTTTTCTGTTTTGCTGAGGTTTAATTATTTTTTCATGATGACACAACACAATTGTAAAAATGTACCACTAAACTTCTAAAGAATGAGCATGGAAGAAACATGCCCATATTTGTTGATAAAACTATGTTTACGATAGATGTGAACATTTGTAGCCCTGGAGATGAAAGGTGATAACTCTACTGTAAATCCACTCATTTCAAGAATGCCTGCTTATGCATGTACATGCTGAGGTTATTTTCATATACAATCGCTCCCGCATGATCACACATATAAAATTGATATCTAAAGTGTGTTCACTCTGCCAGAATAAAAAAAATACCAGGGACACGTAGGATTGGATAATTATCACTTGAATCATTTTTTGGTTATGTGCTTTGAATTGAAAGTTATCTCGATAAAAATTGTAATTATTTTAATTTTTGCAAGAGCGAAAATGACGCAGCAAAACAAAAACACGTCATTTTCGCAGCGTGGCTTACTTCGATCCTTCTTTAAAACTCCAATTAGCGCTTATAATAACCAAACAGGGCTCATGGCAGTAATGTTCTTTGAAACGTCGTAAGATTTACAAAATTGGTTCTTAAACGTAATTAATGGTCTAAGCACACTAAAATGATCTAAAATTTTGCAACACGGTTTTTAAGTTTCATTGACAATGGCGTTATGAATATAAAAATGACTCCAAATCGGTAAGCTTTAAAATTCTTAAATAGCTAAACAATACCTTTTGAAAACATCAAAATAGCGCTAAACTTAAATTAAATACAGCAATAAAATCGCCAACAAAAACATCGCAAACCGACGTCGAACTCATAAATAAACGAATAAACTAATACATAGAAACTCAAAGCATTGAAGGGGCAACAGGTGGGACCACCTTCATCATCGTTAAAATATATGAAGGCCCACGCACATTAGATCTGGATCGGAAGCGTTGCGGCAAAGTGACACATAAATCTATTATCTAACTGTTAATTTACGTCAAAGCAACGCAAACGGATCTAATGTGGGTGGTCCTTAAGGCTATTCCTCTTCAATTCTTCAACCGAGATTAACTATCCTATAACTAAAAATCTCGTTAATACTGATTTGAAAAAAAAATTAAAAAAAGTTAAACTCCTATACTTCATCATGATGGATTCCATTAAGGGGAAGCTTACCGGCCCGAAAATAAAAAAAAATATTTTCGGTACATTTTTATTTTTCCTAAAATATTGGGGAAAAATATCAAAAATCAAAGAAAATCAGTTTCTTCCTTAGATTTTTGTCAAAAATAAAATGTAAAAAAAATTTCTATCTCATCACGAAAAAAATTGGACTCTCAGCAAAACCGTGCCATAATAACTTATAAAAAATTTTTTTTGCACGTGAATTTTCTTTGAAAAATAAGAAAAAAAAAATATGTTTTTTAGCTTTTTGATACCTTTTTCCAACATTTTTAGAAAAATCAAAACGTTATTATTTTTTTCGGAGCAGTGAGCTTCCCCTTAAGGAGCAATTTTCTATGAAGCATTTTCGAAAAATTCAATCTCAGTTATTTCAATGCATATTTTCAAATTGCAAAAAAGCTCGTGTCATTCGCATTCGTAGTGAGCTAGGTGCACGAATTGGTAGGTAGTTCAAGTCATAAGCCATTGTAGATCGTGGCTTCTTAAATGGTGATGTTACCCTCTTCAACAACCTAGAACTGTCCTGACCAGTCCTTGCAACTGATTGGATGGGAAATGAGTGTTACTTAAAATAGATGCATAGTACTCTGCGACTTTTCATAAGTATTTAATGAGTTTTGGGTCGTGTTAGTAAGAAGTTAAAGTCACAGGATAAATTCCACGTCTAAAATACCCTTAGTTTCTTCTGAAAAGGAAGTTTACACGCATGAATGTTTGCATGCAAGGATGTTTACATCACCACTAAAATTAAGATTTTGTTCAGTGTATTCAAACATAGTGCAAGTCTGGCTTTGACAGTTTCACGAAAATTCATTTTCAAAAAACATACATACATAGTCCCGCGTAACCGAGAACAGGCTTTAGCTTCAACAGGATAGCTGGAAAAATCTGACCTCGCTAGTCTCATATAACGTAATGGCTCGGTGTAGTTTAAGGATGATAATAATTGCGCCACATGTCACAGTTAAAAATCTGCCAAATTTAAAATTGTAAATGTGATTGATATGGCTATTTTTACAAGTTGAGGAGTATTTATAATAATGGTCTTGCTTGGACGGAAGAATTTTTGATTGCTTGAAAAATTATTCAAAAATACGTAGACAAGCAATGCCTCTGCCAAGAGTGGCATTACTGAGTATTCTAGATCTAGATTTTGTTTATATAGTCACTAGAACATTCTACACTTGCCCGGGGATGAGATTTGATGTCGTGACATTGGCGTGAGACAAAAATCTACAGCTCACTCCATTATCTTGTCATCGCTGTGTTTAGCAAAAATTTTGTGATGAGTGTTGTTGGTTGTATGCAATTGCTGTTGATATGCCAGCAACTTACACTATTTTGTAGATGAAATCGCTTTTCATATAGTTAAAATCGAATAAAAAGCATGTCGTATGGGATGATCAAAACGTGCGGGTGTAAGATTCCTTACCAGAGAAATCTTCTAACGAAGCTGGGTCTCGACATGTGTACAAGAAATATATATTATAACGGGATTAAAGACCAGTGTTTCAAATGCAAAATTGAGGGGACTGCAAAAATAAACAGCGTCGATTCCGGAAACAGTCAGAAAAGCAATTGCTTCTTCTTGTTCTTATGTTGTTCTTGGAATTTCTAGTCTAGTTCTTATCAAATATTAGCATGCTCCCAACATAGTGTTCTAGATGCACTTTCACAGTTTTTAATTGAGAGCTTTCGATACCATTTTTGCATTAGTATAATTGTGTGCACACTAAGATTATTTTATCGAAATCAGTGAAATTTTACCGAAATCTCAATAGCTGAACGTTCGGTAAAGAGTTTGGTGATTTTTCACAGATTTTCTGTGATTTTTCACAGATATTCGTTGAAAAATTACAGGAAAAGTGTGAAAAATCACTGAACTGTTTACCGAACGTTCAGCTGTTGAGATTCCGGTAAAATTTCACAGATTTCGGTAAAATAATCTTAGTGTGTGACAAGTCCAATCATACTCCATGTCCAGGGAAGTCAAGACATTTTCCAACCAAACAATTCCTAGACTTGATCGGGACCAGCCACCTCCAGCATGGTCTTGCTTTGTAGCTACGCTTTTACCGACTGACCTAAGGAAGGCGCCAGCAACATATACTGTATCACCTGTCTCATAACGACTATACGTTGTATCCGCGGTATTGTATACCTCTTCTAATTCTACGTTCATTATGCTATTATGTTAAATTATCCTGTAACATGGATAAAATCGAGGTAAAAAACAAATCATGAACTTTGCGGTTTCTTTCATACATTGCTTTACATTAGTGCTTGAATTGAATACTTGGCGTTTGCATCTTTTATAATTAAGAAAAAAATATTATTTTCAATATCTAGGCTTTTTTTATGAAAAAATGATTGAAAAATCCGGGAATATCTGGAAATTCGGTGCTCTTAATCATGCCTGCAAATGCTCATTACAGTTAAAATTATACTTTTAGAGATTATGAAACTAAGAGATATTATAATAATAATATATGTATGAAAGATGCAAGAAGAGGAGGTAAAGTTTGTGCATGACACTTAAAATATGTCAATTTTGCTTTCAGAGTGTCACAATCAGTGATTTTAGCTGTAATGAGCAATTGCGATGAGTGAGTGCTCATCCTTATAGCTAATTGCTAATTTCGATACTCTGGAAGCGAAATTGACAGGATTTATGTGTCATACAAAAACTCTACCTACTCTACCTTCCTGCATCTTACAAATAAAAAATTTAATTATAATATCTGATAGTTTCATAATTCCAATAATATAAAATGTTATTATGTAATGAGCAGTTGCCTTCTTTTTATTGAGTCGACACCCTGTTTAATTTAGAGAAAAAATATCGAAGCTCAATTTGGACCACCGTAAAATTACCGCATCGGTACGGGTTTGACTGTACATATATATTAAAACATTCAACACATCAAACTGCTCCAGACACTCAGCGCCGGAGAACGAGAATCTGATTAAAATCTGCACCGTATTTGTTTATCCCACACCTCTCACCACCCTTGATGATCGTCATCCTACTCATCCTCCTCTCAGCTGGACGAGATCGATTGTCGGGACATGATGCCGAGTGCTGGTGAGTGGAGATGCCGGCAAGGCAGGTGGAACCCGTGTGGCTGATGGTTAGTTTTATTATTATTTTTCCGCTGCTTTGCTTTGTGCTGATCCTTCCGAACGAAATGTGTCCTCGGTTGACCTGTCAATTGTTTGAACGAAGTGTACCAGAGTCACTGCCATGAGATTGAAGGTTTGTGGACAAAATGTTGACCCTTTACCTCTTGGCTCAATCGATCGTTCTTTTTCATTTGGGTAGAATACAACGAAATCAGCTTTTGATGCAAATTGGCGCAGTTTTTATGCTTTGTGCATTTGCATCTTGGTGCTTTATAGCGGAGAATATTTATTGATCTGAGCTGGCTATGAATTTTGCAGTTCCCATGGTGAGTCATAGGGGGGTCATGCAATTATTACGTAAGCACTTTTAAGGAATTTTAAAAACCCATCACCCCAATTACATGGTAAGACTTATATAGCAAAATGCCCTTCCTCCACTTTGTAAGATTTTGATTTGTAATAACATTTGAATGGTCTGTATATGATTTGTTCATTAGACCCTTTAAGTGCAGACGTAATTATTGAATGGCTCAATATTGAAGATTCACTATTCAAAATGCAGTTTGGCGTTACATTCATGTCACAATTGGTATGATTTCATTTGTAAACATATGTTATATTAAATAATACTAAACGAACATTCGAAACCATTGGCCTACCGGGTAAACTGGCCTTCATGGAGGTCTTCATCAGGGCATTTCCAATTCCCGTCCCAGGCCCCTTCTCCTGTACCCCTAATCCTCTTGAAAAACTGTATGATCTGCCTTTGGTTAAGCCATCAGGCGATGAGGCAGGAAACTAGTCGTCATTAAAAGAAGAAATATCTTTCAGCACCAGCAGCGAAAAAAATCGAGCAAAACAGCGATCATTCGGTGCGAAGAAGAAAAGTTATTGAAATTGTAGGGTGGTCTTTTTCTCATTATTATCAATTAATATGCAGAAATCAGAAAGAAAACTAATAAAGAGCGAAGCTTGAGCCAAAGAAGACAGTCAGAAAATACCACTTCATTTGTTTAAGCTTAACCACTTTGCTCGCCGAGTCCGTGGAGTCAACATCCCAATTCCGCGAGTCAAAGAGTGAAAGGGACAGGAACACATCATCGTCTGTATAGAATATTGACTCTTCCAATTTCCATACGGCCAGAGTCCGCGTGAAAGGTCTCTTCATCTGCTGGAGCTGCGCGGCGGACCCGTAGAGTAATTAAAATTAAAGACTCTAAATTGGCTTTTTCTCTCCCGCTCTGGACACCTACTCACCCCGGCACTCGTTACTCTGTCTGTGGATCACCACCGTGGATGATCGTGGATGGTTTAACGAGAGTGGTCCTCGTGTGTGCGGCTGTGACATATACTCTTCTTCCCCTGCGGGCCAACTTGCCAGGAACTTGTTTTTTCTCTGTCCAACACCCGTGGCTTGTGTTTTGATGTGTAGATAGTGGATGATGACGACGACGTCGGAGATGAGGCCAAAGATGATCATGATGGGGAGGATGGCGTCCTTAAGTGAGTGTTGTTATTGACTCATCATGGATTTCGCTTAATTGCTCATGAGTGGGCCGATGGGACAGCAATGGTGATGCGATGTAATTTTGCGCTATGAAATAGCAATTGTTTGTTGGTTTCCATTCATAAATAATAGTAGATTGGATGTGAGGAATTTAAATATGACTAAAATCATCAATATATACAGAAACAGTTAAGAACTCGTATACTCTATTTTACTTTTTTCTAAACAAAAATCTGGCGGAATTTGATTTTTGGAGTGTAAATTATACTTTAAACTCATTAAACTTTTTCACATGATACTGTGGTATTTTTATGTATTGACTTTGACGATTACACAACGAGACAAATTTCACCCAATTTTCAATCGATGATCCTGTCACCTAGCGGTAAATCCTGAAATTTAATTTCAAGCAGTCATATGTGTACTGTTTACAGCCAAATATTGAAAGTGAAGCGTGTTACTTTACTGTAGTTAGGAACAAAACAGTGAGAAATTTCCGCGCGATGGTATGTTTTCCATTAGAGCTGCACCAAATAGTGCTATTGTGAAATTTTGCTGATATTTGGCCAATTTCTTACAAATGAATGGCTGACAAAGCGATTGAGTGAAATTTTGTTAGCTTAAATCCTTTCGGCCAAAGTATTCGGCCGAACTATTCTCCATACATTATGCACTCTATGAAGAAACAAATAATTCTGGAGATAAACGTCAACATACCCAAGTAACAATTCAGTAACCATTTAGCATCCACTCTGATTTATGATGGCTTTATAACGGCAATGAACAATCCATTTTGTTTAAATATAGCATTTTAAAGCTGCTTAGTAATTCAGCTTTTTGCTGTTTTAAAAAACTTTTATAGTCTGGCAAGAAAGTCAAAAACTGTCTTGTTTTAAAAATAAATTTAAAACAGTTATCAATCCCTCCTTAAAACTGTTCCGTAATTCAAGCATAAACGTCATTAGCAATTGTTTATTAATGTCATGATAAAATACTTTATAAACGTGTTATATCATTATAAAAGCAACCATAAAACAATTAGGTTTTGCATTAGAGAAAAAAGCATTTATTGTTGCTTTTAGCCTTTTTAAAGTGCATCATTAACTCCTCAATTACTTTGTTTACAAATTGAGCTTTAAAGATGGTTTCTCATAGTTAATAAATGCCAAATTTATGATAAGGAAATCTCGAAGGATAGACAAAGTAGGATGATAAATTTACTTCTTTAGAAGAACCAGCACACCACCAACGACTGACCATCTGTCGGAGAAGAGTAAAGTGAGCGGGGCCCTCGAACTCATAAAACATTGTCTAAAGTTGAAAAACATACCAGCCTTCTCCAGATCTTGCGATGACAATCGAAATAACAACCGACAGCAAACCACTGAAACTGTTAGTTAGCGGAGATTAGCTGGTTTTCGATCCAAAGTAGCGATTTTATTCGGCGAAAGACTCTTCGAAAATTTCATTCAACCGTACATCTCTGTAGCATTGGATGGTGCACTTCTGTAACCATCCGGAAGAAGGAGATCTTTTTCGGGAACGATTGCGCTTCCAGCTGTTCGAAATGCGAAATGTTGTAAAACAATATCGCAAACTATCTGAGTAAATGCTCCCAATCCATCGGGGGAAAATCGCGTGCAAGAATCCTGGATCTCACAACGCACCTATCGAAAGATAAACAAACTTTGACGTTTAACTTTTTGCAGGCAACTTTCCCTCCATAAATGCTGCCATAAATCTGAACGGGTTAGGATCAAGCAAAATGGCAGCCTGCAAGTTTTCTTCATAAAAGCCATTTTAAAACCTTATGAATTTGTTAAGGAATTCTTGAAAGCAAAACAAATTTTTCGCAAATGACCCATGAAAATCAACTTTTATGCCACCGCCATGTTACAATTAGTTTGCTTGTTTTTTACAATCTTCGATTTTCAATCAATATTTCCTTAGATATAACTATATTTTGGTAAATTTAGCAATGAGCAAACATTTAAATGCGAAAATATTAAAAAAAAATCTTGGCCAAGCTCGATCTGAAGAATATATTTTTTTTTTCTTTGTTAAATAATTAGTCAAATCGACGTTTTACGAGGGTGGGCTTAATTTTTTCAATGTTGTCACGTACGCTTCACATAAAATTTAATATGGCACTTAAAACTAGGCCACTTAATGAGAACTATTGTAATAAATTTGGATATTCAACAAGATTTTTATACCATCAGTTTCTATTTTAATTATTTTGATAAGATCGGATTCATAAATCCTTTTCTATCTTGATTGATGCTTTCCTACTGGATTCAGCATGCGGCTAGGGGAAATGGCTCGGAAAGGGTTTTTATTGTTGCTAAATAGCTTTTATTGTAGCTTTCAAATGGTTCTCAATGCGTTCTTCATACAAGTTTTTGCAGTAAATCAATCTTGAAGAGCTTCGAGAATACACCCTTCAGAACCTTCTCCAGGGTGGGCCAACTAGACATATTCTAGTCTTAATGAGGTTTTGGTGGATGCATTTAAGACAAAATAGCCTTGACCAGGGTTTTATGAATGTTGTTGTATAGTTGCTTTGTAGTATTTCATAAAACTTAAAATGTTACTTGGGTAGTCGTCTCGGACCTGCCTGTCTTTTCAGGCAAATACGCTTCCTATTCTGAGTTTTGCTCTGAAAATTATAGTAAGTCTCAAATATTGCTTCCTGTTTATAAATTAGATAAAGAATTTTATCAAAAGTTCTTGTTCTACGGTTCTTGTCGATTTTCTGGTGTCCAAAAGTTTGCAGTTGTCTGGATTTTTTCATATTTAATTACACTTTGTGGGATATTTGAGTTTTTAACACTTTTTTTTTTATTTTTTCCCAAATTTTCTTTTAAAACGAATACCGCATATATTTTCCCACACAGACTTTATTTTTCTCTACAACTACGTCATTTTTATAAGAACAGCATTAGTGCTACAATTAATCGAGTTTTTCCGATTCGTCATTTGGTGTGGAACTGGTGAACAATAAAAATTAGTCCTGGGGTTCACAAAAGGATTCTTAACCAAGTGATGAGTAAAGTCGGTCTAGTTTGTTCCTATTTGATATTTTCCTTAGGAGATTATGCAATATGCAAGGAAAGTGAAGGGTTCTGCAGGAGATGTAGCCGACAATGTATCAGTTAAAGCAAAATACGCTACGAGGGAGGAAGAGGGTCTAAAATTAGAAAATATTCTACGTCACTCACACGCGAACCAACAATTTAGTACATTCAATGTTAGTTGCATTTCCTATGGTCCTCCGCGCGACTACCGCAGAGCATTATATATGTTAGCCAAACAGATGATGCGATGATTTTTTATCTTTTTTAATTTCGTATTTTGTCCACATTTTCGACTATACGGCCAAGGTTTTTATTTATAACATTGTAGAATGACACACACACTTGCTTGGATTCTCTCCAAATCTCGATCAGCAGTAAAAGCATGGGAAATAATATTATCATGAGCACTTCTTGTCTGATTTTAGCCTATCCTTATTCCGAGGCATGGAGAGAGCAGTGGAGAAAGTACAGGTTTGATAAACGCAACTTTAATGGTTCGAGTCTACTCCGGCGGCACCTTTTTTTTTTGGCATAATTAATGTCTTTCATTTATAAATCATTTATAAATCCCAGATCACGTGTAAACAGGGTTGCTTCCACTCACTTGCTATAAAAAATTATTGTTCGGAATTATGCAATCATTAGATGCAATAATTCTATGTTGTACTTGTAAGTAACAAGAAGAAGTAGTAAAGTATGCGTCACAATTAGCGATCTTATGATTCGTGAGCGTTCACTCAGAGTGAGCGCTCACTAGTCGGAAAATCGCTGATTGTGACGCACTGAAAGCAATTTTGACAGATTTTATGTGTCTTACATATACTTCATGACCTCTTCTTGTAACTTACAAGTACTAATTTGTATTATACTGTATCATGATTTCAAAATTCCGAAAAACATTTTTTTATAGCAAGTGAGTGGAAGTAACCCTGCGTGTAAATGGAAGTATTGTCGAGGATTATACTTGGACTCTTGATAACTAGTTACACCTTTGAATGTTTTTGATTGATGTCTATAGCATATTTAACAGGACATTTATATCTGTAATTGTAACCAGCTCGATTTTGTGTGCAAACCGGGTTAAAAGGTTATTGTATTTAATTACTTAAAGATAACTCGTCCAGCTCAAACCTTTGTAGGGGTAAGAGGTGGGACCATCATTATCATCATCATCATCATATACACTGCACATTTTTCGATCTCCAATTTTCTTGCATTGGACCCCAGCTCGGTATATATCATCCTCCGTTCATGTGGTCTCCGCTATAATCCTGTGATGACGAATCCAACATTATTGTAAGCAAATCCTTCATCCCCGGTTGGGTGTATGAATGATTTCATGCTATTTAAAAAAAAATCATATACAGACTCCTCCAGTCATCAACGATTCTTATAATCAGTTTCTACACCCCATCATTAAAATAAATGTAGTTCCTTAATAAACAATGAAGGTCACAGCACAATGCATGCGTTTTTGACACGCCAACTGTCAGATTAGCCTCATCGGATCAAATCCGGATGCATTGTGCTCCGCTCTTGACAGCTGTTCTGAATTTTGTATATTCGTTCGTAAAGTGTTGGGCCATTTGGCCAAATTCCATTAGGCCGAAATGCGTTAGGTCAAATGGATCGCTATGCCGCATTTAGAAAATTCATTCTTTTAATCTTTGAAAAAAAAAAATTGCGGCTTTAAAAACTTTCAAGATCTCTGTCTGTGACACAAAGGTTTAAAGTTTCTATTTCTAGGAATCAAGATCTAATTCTAAAAAAAATAAAGCAATGAGCTAATCCCTAATTTGTATGATCTCTCCTTTGAAAGACTTACCTATATTTTGTTACCTAGATAAATTTGAAGATCATGGGCGTAGACCATGCTTTAAAACCTAAGACTTCGCATTTTCTTTTTCGAAATCTAAAATGGCGATAATAGCTAGAGATTTTCCTGGTTTTAATTTTTCCAAGAGAATTTTTCCTTCTTTGAAACGTGAGCAGTTCAATCGTCATCCAAACATAGCTATAAAATCAAGATTCTGCAGTTAGAATGGCTATGAAAAATAACAAACCTAACCGTAATTTGATCTGCGGACATTTTTAGGTTAACATTATTTGTAACTGAATTTTCTTTCTTGAAACAAGAGCAGTTTTTTCGAAATTCAAATAAGTTTATCTCAAGTTATGTTGATTTCACATTTTTGTTTTTTTTATGGTTAGATAAAAAAATCGTAAAAATGCTATTCAATAAAATGGCGTCAAGGCACATGTTATTTTATTCTCCTGTTGGGTACATTTTATTTTAATGGTGTAACATTAAATTTTATTATAATTATTACATACTAATACTTGGGGAGCCTTGAAAGGTCACTGATTTTCAACAAGCAATTATCGTTTCTGTAAGATTTCTGGAATGAAATCATATACCGTCCGGATCGCATAATTTTAAAGATCTCAAACATAAGAAAACTTTCAGAATATCAGAATTAGATAATTCCATGAATTTCGAAACAAGTACTTTTTGAGATCTTCAATTTTTAATCGTCAGTTAAATCTCAAACAATGAAACCAACATTAGATTCTATGGCTTCAATGTTTTTACTATTCAAAATGTCTGACTTTAAAACTTGGCAAAATGCACATTTCATAAATTTCATATATTAAGACCTTGGGAAATTGTTAAAGATATAAACTTAGACAAGATTTGAATCTCGTGAACATTAAATCACAATTCAAGATCTTTCAGAATCTTACCTAGATTCTGAAACTTACAGAATTTATCAAGATGAAAATTGTTTGAGATTAGAAAATAAGAAAAAAGGTTCGAAAATTTCGTAAATTTTCTTGACATAGAAGTTCTTAGAAAAATCATAAAAAATCAGGTTATAAATTAGTCAAGCTTTTGAATTTTGAAGAAAAATCATAAAATTAAACTGACTTGCAAGATCACGGAGTTCGACATTTAATCAAGATTAAAGTACCAAATTTAACTATAATTCTACTTGTGCCCCTGTTTTTAACTAGATAAAAATTGAATTTAATTCTACAAAAGCAGGTTTGTCAGGTTATTTAAATTTATTATTTGAAAAGGAGTTCGTTTTGGTTTAATCCATTTGGTACCAATTTATTATTAACACGTACTTTATACGGATAAGAGCGTTTCAGTGTTTACATTATTTAATAAAAAATTAAAACCAGTAAGCAATCATAACAATGTTCTAGTCATCCATGGAGTACTAATTCTTGACAATATAGACAATAAGGTTAAATCACCTAAATATGTACAAACATGTCCTTAAAATCTAGATCATTCAAGATTCTATCAGGAAATATTTTAAATGTTTTACATCATTTATTAGTTCAGATAAGTTAATCAATAGTATCAACCAAGGCTTGCACGAAGCGCACAGCAACGAAACGTGATTCATGAAGTTTATTTACATCAATATCGATTCAATTCCTTTGTATGGGAGAAGTTTTAGCTTCTCCAGAACTTCGTGGAGTTCGCTTCATGAATATGCTTGGGTATGATTCGATTGCAGGTGATATTTTCCCAGTTGTGAAAAATCTAGTAAGTCGACTCCAAGTCGATTTGCAGAACTTCAAACATCCGATATTCATAGAAATTGAGCATGAGAAATACGCAACGACTCCATGTTATTGTTCCCGAGTCGACGAGAATATCAAATCAAATTTTACTATTTAAATTGTCGAACAGATCATCACAAATTGCTTTAAGTACGATTGACATAAGAGGTAAAATATCTAAAATAATATCAAAAAATATATCGGATTATAACTGAGTCATGGCAAAGTCAGTTTATGTCAAATTTAAAGAATAGCTAAAATGATTGCAAGTTAATACCGAATTTTGCTAGTATATCCCATCAAGCTATTGGTATGTTCTTTAAATTAATAAATGTAATGCTATATTAAAAGCTTATTCGGCTATCAGATCAAAATAAGCCCATGAATTCATGATACCAAAATACCCTATAAATAGCAGATAATTCTTAAATAGTAGCAAATATATTATATTAACAATATGATCCACTCTTTCGCTTAGCTGGCGAACCGAATTTTTAGCGATGAAAACACCTCTGTGGCCAAAAAGGCTACCAATGTATTTGTTTATCGTCACGAGGAGTAAACCAAAAGAAAATTTGTTTAATATTTCACATGAATGTATTTCAGCATTTTATTTTATTTGATGACAACAGTGACATGTCAGATAAATTTTAAAGCAATATACACAATGTAATTAATGAAAATAATTTGACTCTTACTTTTGTAATAAGTGCTATATTCGCACCCCTCGATTGTAATTGAATGATTTTTGCTGACCTTTTTCAACGCTAGATGGTGCGTGAAGCAATATTTTGCAGGTCGCCATTGCAACATTTGGAAAAGGCATGAATGGATCATATTGTTAATATGATATATTTGATAGTAGACTAAGCTATTAACTTATTTCAGCGCACAACTTACCAATAACATAATAAGATATTGATAGTATAATTTGATAAAACTTTGCTCTGGTTTTGCTATTGCCCTTCACTCGGGTTTGGACTTGCTTTGTTGCTACGGACAATGTCCCAATCGTGGACATTGGTCGATCATTTGACCAGAACTTCAAGACGATTTGGAGATCTCAGAACATTATGAATCCATGGAAATCGATCGTAAACGGTGTGCATATACTGCAGATCTATGCTTAAACATATTTGGCTGCTAAGGACATTGTCTCAGTCATAGTTGAACAAGTGATTCTTATGTTCTGAACTACAGGGCGATGATATTTATAGGCTACATGCATCTTTTTGGACGTGTTTCGTTATTAAAGACATTATCTTAAGTAGTCGTGGTTGAAGTAGACCATTTGATCGGAGCTCCAAAAAAGAATTATGAAGTCCGGAGTGATTTGAGATTTGGGCGTAATTGTATTTGTAAAAAAACAGGTCAATCGCCGATTTCTCGTGAAATCACTCCGGAATTGAGTGCTAGACTCAATGCAAATTCGAGTACATATATCGTTACTGAAGACATCGTGGAAGTCCTGGTTCATCTATTAGATCATATAGTATGAGCTCTTAAGCGATCTGGAAAAAATGGAATAGGTAAAGATCAAATAAATATATCCTGAATAATGAATTTATGTTTTTTTTTTAACATGACTGCGTCCAAATCATGGGCAGAAGGACTATGATAAAAGCAAAATTGTTATTTTTTTTTGTGTACAGGTATATAAGATTTGACGACATGTCTTCATCCTGAAGACATTTAAAATTCGGTAAAGATTGTTTTTTCACACAGGCATTTTAAAGACATTTCATGTTCTGTGACGATTTTTGTTGGAATTTAAAAAGACTTCAGAAGACTCTTTGAATTTCAAACAGACAAGTGTAGATTTTTTGCTATGAAAATGTAGATCTTGACTTCAAATTTTAATCTATTTTTAGATGTTGATTATGAATAATGTTTATAATGTCCTGAACAAAAAGTATCTACACTTTACTGAAATCGTCGATTAGCTGAAGAACATCTGAATACATTCTGATCAACCTACAGTCTTGGAAGACGTAATTTGTATTTTCTAACTTTTGGTGATCTTCAGAACTTGATCAAGCTGAAGTCTTGAAAAAATATCCAGAGAACTTTACTAACCTCTTTGGAGATCTGGAGATCTTTTGAATATTTCCTGCTATTTAGGGAGGCTGTCTGAAAAAAAAAGTCTGAATATCAAAAGAAAAACTGCATTAGGTTTTACAAAATTTCCTAAACTTCATCGAAGTTTCCTAAATATATTCCAAATTGCCATCTTTGAACATCTGGAAAGACTCCCATCATCTATAAATATTTTTGAGCAACTGGAAAGTTACATGAAAGTTATTGAAATTTCCAAGACTTCCAAATAGTCCACTGAGCTTTTTTAAAATAAAATCCCTGACAAACTGCTACGAAGTTTGCTGAACTATTTTTAGATCTTACATAAATTTCCCTGAACTTTTTCAAAATTCCTTACACTTATAAGAAGATTTACGCAGGTCCTCAAAATGTTAAGAAATATTCAAAACTTCTTCAATGATTGCTGCACTTCTACGTTGATTTTCCGCGAAGTTCTTTGTACGAAATTTCTCGAACTTGTACGAAACTCCCTGAACTATTCCAAGTCCATTAGGCTTCAAAAAAGTGCCCTGAAACTGTATGGAGATCCCCGAACCGAATGAGGTTCGCTGAAATTAAATCATGTTCCTTTAACTTCTACGAAGACCCTTAAACTTAAATAACGTTCCCACTTCTACGTAGTTTTCCTAACTTTTCCAAAGTTTCTTGAGTTTCTACGAATTTATCTGACACTCTATGAAATTCCCAGAATCTGAGGCTCAGATAAATCTGAAATGGGGTCTGGCCCCTTTGGCATCCCGATTAGCTACTAGCTACTAGTGGCTAGTGCACATTTTTCCTTTTTTTAATCATGAGCCATAGATTTTGCCTGTTTTATTTGGTGCATATCCTTTTCATCAACTGGATAAGAATGAATTCCGAACTTTCATAAGTAAATAGCTATTATAATTTAAGCCTAATATCGTTCCTAATGACATTTGGTCTAATGACTTAGCACCCTCTATCTAGATTTGATTTCCGTTATTACCTCTAATAATTTAAATTAATTAGTTGCTGCTCAGTACCTACATCGCCAAATAATATTACGGTTCACTCTCCACAACTCGATGCCAACTAATTCGATATCAAGTTAAAGAACCATAGTAGAAAATAATGTCATGGCAACTGTGATACTGATTTTTTATGGGATTCCAATATCGAGTTAAGGAGAGTTGACTGCATTTCTAAAAAGGTTTCCTATTTATTTGCAGACATTAAGGGAAATGGGTTAAATGCGTTGGATTCATTGCTTGAGCAGCATGGCGATTAAATGGTAGTGATATCCTTTGCATAGCAGTCACTATCCAAGGAAGATTTACAGAAGAGTTGTGATATTCCTGGTGAGGGCTTTTTTTTAATTTCGCTGAAGCACTAACTGACTAACCAACTAAACGTTCGTGCAGTGCTGTAAAACATGTGGCAAAATATTCAACCCGTAGAATTTAATGACTAATTATCTAACCAGTAAAATTGCCTATTCTAGTTTTTCATAACGTTCAATCTATCAAACCCAATTCATGTTAACAATATATATGTATACAACTAATTTTAAAAAAAGTCCTTTAAATTCCCAGAAGTTAGGAGACACCATCAAACATTTCGCCACATTATTGCACTGGTCCCAGCCCTCCACCGAAGCCAACATTGGATGGGATGGGCAAGCAGCAAAGTATCAATAATAATGGCGCCACTTATTGATTTATTTTTGATATCAAACCGTGGCGTCTTCCCAGCAGCATGCCCGAAAGTGCCTGACGTTGTCTTGTCCGTCGCCGCCGTCTCACAATCGCAGTCGTCTTCATTGGTGGCGACCGACGCGGTCGTGAAAGATGCTGACTGCTCTTGGTTAGTTCTCTACCTATTTCTCCCAATACCTGCTACATATGTATATCCCTTTCACAACGGCGCGGCGGCATCGCCATGGAGGTAGAAGCTTCAGCACCCCCAATCAGACCAGGGCGCTTGGATGAGGTGAGGCATTTCTTGGGAATGCTCATCCGTTCATCAGCACCCAGCCCTCCCTCTGTGTCCGTCCCAGAAAAGGGGCCTAGTGGGGGTGTACGGGCGGTCTGGTGAAAGAACCGATTTCCATCGACCACGATCGTTCTGTGTGCAGTCTCGCAACACACAAGCTCTGGGCAGGCGCAGATCCAACAACTCGGTTTCGTTTACCTCGAAGGAAGTCATGAGCATTTTGTTCTATCCTTTCTTCATGGGTTGCTTTGATGATTGCTGTTACTGCTCGAAACAAGACGAGATTTATGCTCCGGCTGCCGGTTCGCCGGAGCGATATAACCATTAATTTACTCATAAAAATTTGTCTATAAAAATTATGTTTGCTTTTTCAACGAGAATATTGAAACATTGCCCGTTTTATTAATGCCTGCTTACTTTCTTATCTTCAAGGTCGGCGATGCCTCCGTCGTCTGGGTATGTAACATTCATTTTTAAACTTTAACAACTGCTTTCACAAAAACAACGAAAACCGAACCGACCACCTTCCGCGGAATGGCTGTGGTATTACACTCCTGTTTACCCGCATGTTTAGATCGAGGTATGAACATTGGCGTAGTTAGACTATATGCGTTGGCCGTTTTGATAATTTCCCGAAATTTAATGTATAATGCATATTAATATTTAGATAAATAATTCTGAACTAAAAACATCGTTTGTAAAATATCGAACTTCATGTGAATTATTCAAAAACTGCAATATAGGATACAATCAGAAAACAATAACACATTTTTTCTCAATACATGCAAATTTAGGTTGAAAACAGATTGATACCGTTCGAAAAATAGCGTTCATTTATGCTCTTTTATGCAGCATCACATTGTAAGCCATCTAAGTTAGGAATTATATCACGAAGTATATCATTTTTTTGAAAACACGATTCATGCTTACAAGTAAATATTCTATAATACACTATATTTGTAAATATAGTGACTCATATGTGGGAAATATAAGACATAAGTATGTACATTTAACATTGATTACTGTGTACATGGTGTATCAGAATAAGTGATACCATTTTATTATTATTATTATTCTTCTTCTTTGCCTTCATTACACATCCCTGCAGGGGCTTTAAGCCAGCCCTGCATAATTATTAATTGAGAACTTTCTACGCCTGTAACATTATTGCATTAGTATAATTGTGTGGAAAGTTCAGTCATACCCTATGCCCAGAGAAGTCTAGAAATGTTACAACCCTGAGTTCAATGAGTCTATCTATCTAGAACGCTAAACAATATTTAATATTTTTTGCTAGCTTCCACACAATGGTTGCTGACAAATAAAAACAAACGGAATCGCTTATTTATTTTCAGCGTTAAACTGTCGAATAGTTAAAATTTCATGTTAAATTTTCATTCTTGTGTAAAAATTACACTTTTGAAATAAATCAAATATATAAGCTCAGGCAGTTAAGGCGTAGCTATAAAGCAAGATCATACTGGAGGCGGCTGGGTTCGATTCCCATTTCAAACAAGGATTTTTCAAGATAGAACATGCTACAACTGGGCATTAATTAGCAATACACACCGATAAATAGGTAAGAAAGCTCAACATAAAAAATGAGTTGGTGACAGGCGAAAAGTTTAACTAGTAAATTAAAAACCATGATGAATCAGTTATGCATTTATCAGATTATGAGTAGTACAATTACAAAAAAAAAATGAATATTTATGTAATACAATATAACTTTAAGATAACGAAGAATAACTTATTTTACACAGGATTTCGAGCCCGCCACTTCCAACTTGTTAATAGCATGTTCTCATTGACCAGACTATTTGAGGCCCAGATAATTGCTATTATCTGTTACATAATTGTTGGTCGAGAAATTTGCTTGGGAAAGAAGAGCCAATTGAAATACCGGTAGAAGCATTTAGGAATTTGCAAAAAAAAAGCTTGTAGAAAGTTCCAAAGAAAGTTGACGAAACTTTTTGAAAAACGTCGTTGAAATCGGAAAACACAAAGAGAAAGAATGTGCGTATATTTTCCAATAGAACGAGTAACCGAAGGCGATAAAACATATGCGAGAATATCTCAAGCAACGCATAAGTTCTATAAAAGTTTATACACTCTTTGTATGACATGTTTTGGTTATAAAGAAGTTTGCTCAACATATTATCATGAATATGTGTTACTTGTGGTATGAGTCTCGGAGACAGGCTGTGCTCGCTACCGTTAAGATCCAAAATAACAGTCAGTTTAGTCAGTGAAGGAGTAATTTCAAAATCATACCTATTTGATTTGGAAATATTTAGGTTACCATTGGCGTTGCGTAACCTCAATATTTCCCTGTGTACGAACTTTAAAAAAGGTATATTCAAACCGATTGTAAAATGCAAAGTATCATCAAGTTTTACTGATTTTCATCCATTGCAAGGTAAATTTTGTGATTTGTTAACGCTTTGAGAGCTGGTGAACGGGTAATGAGAGGTTAATCCGGTGCCACTGATTTACCGGAATTCTAAAAGCACTTCAACACTGAGATAACAATTTTTCGCGATAACAATCGAACCTACACTTGGCTATTTGGATTTCGTTGAGTTTGGAAAAATTTACTAATCCTAAGTGCTTTTGCAAAATATATACAGTCACCCACTATTTCTACGAAAGCAAATGCTGCTCTGTGCTATTTTCTAAGTATATTAAGGACAAGACTCACGTAATCCCTGCACATCACGTTTTCACTGGCACTAATCTCTCCATCCAAAAGTCAAATAGATATGAAAATTAAAAACGATTCTTGCTTCTCTGCAGCAAACATATAGATTCATTTTTAACTTGTTACAAATTGTATGAAAATAGGATTCCTTAAACCGTGTCCTTAAGATTTATATTGATAATTCGATTAAATGTCTTATTGACGCATTCTACTTGACGTTACATTGGTTTTACCTGATTTTTTATAGTGTTTGTACTTTAACTGAAAAGTTAATAGTAACCCTTAGATATTATTGCATATATGGGAAGTGCATTAAATTTCCAATAAGAATACGTCAAGAGTTTCTGATTTGAGTTGCTCAAAACGTGTTGATGAGTAGTTTTTGAGTAGTTGTAGTTGAGAATTGCAATACGTTGTAACGTCATGCAACATAACCGTTGTGACGTTACGCAACATATCCGTTATAACGTCACTCAACAAATCATTTTGAGTCTCGCAAATATTTACTATAGGAAATTTGGAAATATATCACAAGACTTTCAAAATTGGCAATCATATTTGAGGGTTACTTTTCATTTATTAATTTCATTTAAATAGCTTCTTGTCCCCGGGCTTGCTGGATCGCCGGTCGCAGTGGTTTGTTGTGATATAAGGGGCTCAATGGCCTAGTGACGACAGGTCTTGCCTACTGAGTAGAAGATTATTGGTTCTATCCCAGGCCCATTTATATTACTAAGCTTCACATTTCAGAGCTAATTTACCCTTCCCTCAAACAAAAACATCGAACCAGTGATCGCAGAGGTATATTTGGTCCCTAGTAACTACAAATATCAAACAAGCAATGGTTCCCCTCCCGATGACCGTAATAATGATGTCGGCACCGTTATTAACCATATATATATATATATATATATATATATATATATATATATATATATATATAGTATAAATGATCAAACTTTATTTCTTTTTGAAGTTCAATGACTACAAAATACAGAAAAAAAAAACTATTTGACTAGGCTTCCGATTTTCCAAATGCGAACTTTCGGGCTTCACGTGTAACACCTTCCATCAGATTTTGTACCGCTGTTGTATCAACCTTATTTGATGTTAAACGTCAATTTGCTTTGAACTGGTTCTCATTTCCAACTGTTTTCTGGGTTTTCTTGAGGTTTCCGTTATATTTTTTTCTCAATTTGATACAGCTCCGGCGAGTTTGTTGGGTTTTTGTCATTGGGTACGACTTGCACGTTGTTGGCGGTATACCGTTCCTGAGCCATTTTCCCGTAGTGACAGGAAACGTCTGGCCAAAACTATTCAGAACAACCATAGAGATAACTCTCAGAAACGTGCTCAACCTTTTGGCTCAGTTCTGGTACTCTCTTTGGTCCCAAGCTAATCGAAACTTAAGAAAATCCTCGAACCCCTCATTTTATCTGTCAAACTTTCATAGGGAATCAAAACAAACATAGTGTAGTGTTAAAATTTTGACTAAAATGGCGTAACGTAAAACGGGGTAACATTGATAGTTTTTTTTTTTAAGTATATTCTAAATGTTTTTTACAGCAGCATCTTTAAAACAAGTACTGAGGATCCTGGAGTCAATTCATTAGTAATATGTTTTATGTAAATTATTGTATTTGTACTATTTTGTTTAGTCTTGTGACCGAATATCAGTATTTTGGTTTCATAAAAAAGTGGATTAAAGCGATTAAGTCATATTCAAATCACATCGTGATTGCCTCTCACCCCAGCAGGCCTGGGTTCAAACCCAGTCGGCGCCGCCGGGATATTCTGAGGCATAACATCTCTGATCACGTAGGGAAGTAAAGCCGTTGGTCCCCGGTTCATGAGTTGATGGATCAATAGGTACGGTCCAGGTGTGGAAGCTGCCTCCCTGGCGTCGGTAGCATTGGTGCTCAGCACGGAAAACAAGATCGACGAAAAACAAATCAAGGAAAAAAATATTAAGTAATTTTTACCATTAATTTGTAGAAGATGATGAGTAAAAACATATTAACCTATTTGCACGCTGAAAAATTAAATCAGCTAATACACTGACATATTTACCAAATTTATGTTTTCACGCCAAAGTAAAACAGGGAACTTAAAAGTTGTGTATTTTTTACCGTGTATGCAAAAAATTACATACGCTAAAATCGAGCAAACAATGTTTTATTAATAAAAGTGAACCCATTTCTCGAAAAGTGAATAAAGTTTTTCCCCAGAGATTAATGTCAATCCTTTTGGACCACCGGGTAATATTTGTTATTTACTGTATACAATACAATTGATTGATACCTACACACTTAATTAGACAACTTAGGTTCTCCATACCACCCTAGAGTTAAAATTATGTGATCAACTAGATCAACCTGGGCTATGACGATCAGTGTTGTTAATTTTCAAATCATTAAATTGTACTGAACCGTATTGAATCAATTCTGCGCAACGAATTCTCTCATTTCAATCGTTTGAAAAGCCACTTTCTCAAATGAATCTCATCATCATTGTCATTCGAGTCACTTACTATCAATTGATATACGACAGTGGAGTATGGAAGAAACTCAGAAAAATGGTTCCGAACACATATGTCGACCCAATGTTGGATGAATGATTGGTCAATTTGAGGTCGATATCGTTCCAATTTCAGGTTGATATCGGGTAAGTTTTAGGTTTGTTTCGGTCAGGTTGATTCCTAGCTTTTACGCCAAAGGGGCGTGATCAGAGATTGTATACCTCAGAAAATCCCGGTGGCGCCGACTTTGATTAAACCAGGATTAGGGCGAGAATGATTCAAGATTCACACCTAAAGTGATTGCATGAATCACTGGATGAATGAATATCTCTTTAACAGTCACTAGTTATAGACTGTGAAAATGCTCAGCCAAACAAGCCAAATATCGCGGTCGAGAAATGTCAAATACTAAATATTTCGTGGCTATTCCGCGGAAATATTTGAGCTTTCAAAATGGTTGAACTGACAAAAGACTTAAAATGATATCATGTTTACCATTTAAACAATCATTTACTAAAACGAATTTGATTGTCTCAAATTATGATTTTTTTTTCAAAGTTCTAAATAGCTGTAATGATTTCTAAATTTCTCGAATGAAGTGATCGGCGATGTCAAGTACTAACTATGTGACCTAATACAATCCAAATAAAATCAATTAGGCCATCATCATTACGATTTGGTGTCAATGACCTAAACTTGATATTTTTAGATAAAAAAAAATCTCAACATGTTATCTAGGTTTAATTTGATTGTCAAACTGGTTCATTGACCAAAAAGGCACAAAGTCAACGGTTTCATAATGTCGCATATTCTAAGAGCCGTACAAGTTCATTGGATTTAAAAAAAATTGGATTTATGTTAATTTGACATAAAAAAAATATGAATTTAATATCAGATTGATGAATTAATAGCTAATACTAGACTCAATATACTTTATCATCATCGAAAAAATTGCCTTGAATATTGCTACAAAAGAAAGAGTTCTTGATTGACTTTCGTCATTTTCAATCAATTTCGCGGCATTTACTGGAATTTATTTAAAAAAAATATGAACACACTTAAAAAATTGCAATTATCATGCACATAAATTGTGCGTCGAATATCATACAAGTTTATTTCATAGATCGTGTAAATTTATGAGACATGCCATGAGATATTCCATAAATTGTATGCAACCGTTCATCTTTGTAAGCAACATTTCATGCAAGTTTCTGGTTCACGTGAAAAAGAAGTTTACACGCATAAATGTTTGCATGCAGGGATGTTTACATCACCAGTAAGATTCAGATTATTTTTTCTGTGAATGTAATATTGGATTGATGATTGAAAAGTTTTCGCGGCATTTCGTGGAATTTATTGATGTCCCTAACTATAATCATAACATTCAAACATATCGAGAAATATCAAAATTTCATACTCCTTTGCTTTAAATGCCTGACTACAGCACTGAATCCTTCAAGCTGGGAACATTGGCACAGTATAAAGATAAGATACATAGGGGGGGAAAGACAACTGCCAAAGAAAAACATCCAATCAACTTGCACAAAACAAGCAGCAAATATTCAACTAATTATCACGTGGAATGCACTACATCGTTGCGCACAGAAGCTACAATGTTGCCGAATAGAGTTGGTCAAGCAGCTTTCGATGTGAGTTTTTAAATGCCAACATAATGTTAGCCATGTTTCCCCTCAAAAGGCAATCCTTAGTAATCAACTAGGCATTCGACGTGAAACTGCCTGTGCCCATTAAACAGACGGAAATTCGTCTAATCAATTAGACCGGATATCAGCATTTTACGACCCACTGCGACGAGGGACGTCAGAAACACTCACCCAAACCAGCTCTTGAGACCACCCAGATTCATCTGATATCAAAACTGACCGGCATCAGTGTGTTCTTTGTGGTGTTGCCGCTTAGCGTGTCGCCGCCGCCTCAGTCGAGTGTCCCATTGATAATACGAATGCATTTCCCCACCCATCTTGTCCCATGGGTGTCCAGCTTGACTCCTTTCCCTCTCGAATGCAACTCTCTTGGAAAAAAAAGATTGCAAAAATTAGTGCCACGGTATTAACTCATTTTATGAGCTTTGAGCCCGATGGGACCCATAATAATGAAATAATATTTAGCGTGGCGAGGTTCGATTGTGTACTTAATATCTTATCATTTGTTACTCTCATGTTTGGACTCTTCTTCATCCCTCTTCCCTGCATTCAAGTCGCGGGCGTCATTGCAAGATGCTTTCCGGCGATCTCGATCTTCTCCGGATCGCCGCACGGATAAAGCTTTACTGTTTTGCGCGCCCCGAGTGTGTTACATCGTAAAGCATGTTTCGGCTTTCCTTTGAAACTTTGCCTGGTTTCAAGGAAAACTCACAATATCAGGACGGGGGGCGAACGATGGATAAAAAAATCAGCAAGGAAGGAAATATAAACGAAAGTTTATATCGGCTACGCCATGCGCGCACGAGGGACACACACGTAGCGCACTTTAGCATGCTTTTTTCTTTTATTATTTGCAAGAAGCGCTTGATCAAAAGAATGGTGGCCGAGGGACAGGAAATATGTTGGATCATCCAACAAAGTGGTGCGCATTGGTGGTGGAGACGGGGAAACGATGGGAGCAGACCCACAGCAAGCAACCAAGCAACCAAGCAGGCACTGAACAGCAAGGTGAAAAATGGCGACAAGAGGAAGAAGTTAAACTAAAGAGGCGCTTGCTGAGATCAAAGTGCTGTGCACCGCCGACTTGTATTTTGCACGCTGGTTGAGTAAATCCGATCCCCCTGATCGTTCGATCTCGCTCGCACTGTCGGGAGTGGAAGGGGTGCGGTGGAGCGTTTTATTGAGTCACATGCACTCGATCGTCCTACTGAGGGGTCTGCTGACTGAACCCCGGTTCATGTATCACGTTCTGCCGGTTCTGATTTGCTTTTTTATTATGAAATTATTGAAAGTTTATGTGTTGATTTTTTAGGGTGCCGCCCGCCCTGGAAACGATAACGGCAGCTGAGGGTTATCTCTGCTCAGTAAAAAAAGCAAAGGCAGTTGAAGTATTGAACCTGACCTCGAGAGAAATTGGCAACTGTCTGAATGACAAAATCTGATAGTTATTCTTCTTATTTTCTTCCTGGCTATGTCGCCTTACGTGTGTTTACACCTACTCTAAACTTAGTGTTCTTTGTAGCATTTCCACTTATTATTAATTAAGAGGTTCCTATGTCTGCCAACCAGAGCATAAATTTGTATATTGTGTGGAAATCATAATGATACTCAATGTCCAGGGAAGTGGAGAACATTTTCAGCTCAAACGATGTACTAGACCAGAACGGGAATCGAAACCGCTATACGGTTAATTGGACTCAAATTTGAGTTCTGTTTAAATTCACAAAATCCGCGATCACTCATATACTGAGTAAATATCACTCATATTCTAGTAACATTTACTCATATTTTTTTATAATAGACGATAAGACCAGATCGCCATTAGGCCCAACGCTATAATGCCAAACTTAATAAGGTCGAGCTCACTAGGACAAATGAGTAATTGTACCGAAATTTAAACTTCTGGCAAACTGCATCAGTATATACTTTCAAATTATGCATAAAACAAAATGCAGCTGAGCCAAAAGGATCAGTACGTTGGATGAGTCAACACAAATTTAACAAAATTTGTTTATGTACTAACTTGAACACTCGCATAACTCTTCACAGAATTCCATTGGAATGTCCTCATGAATTATCTTCCAAATTATTACCCTTCACAATGTTCTTTTCAGAATTCATTTAAAATAAATTTGATAATCGCTCTGAGATTCACTTGACATTTTCTTTCTAGCAGATTAAATGCAGGGTACTTCTAGCAGAATGAAATTCATCTTCAGAATTAATATGTGATGAACTAGACCTTGGCTAAAAATCATTTTGATAAAGATTTTTTTAAATCTTCGGATTAACATCGAATTTTTATTTATTATTTCCAAAATTTAAGAATTTTAAAAGAAAATAATTCTACGATACATTCGGTTGAATTCTCCATTGAAAAATTCAAGTAATTTTCCTTAGAAAAGTCTTGAAATTATGTTCAAACCTGTCATAATTCTTTTAGACATGCCCTTCGAGTATATATCCTGGGTATTTTCTTAAAATTCTCTTGGTATTATGTTCAAAATTCATTTGAAATAATTTTTAGAACTAACATGGAATATGTCCAAGAACCAATTTAAAGCTACCATCAGAATTAAATACCATTGGCATTTTCTTAAAATTATTATCAGATTTTTTTTTCAGAACTAGCCAACAAATGCAACTCTGCACTCGCCTTACAATTAACCTGCAGCTTTTCTCACAATTACCTTGGCACTCTTGCGTCCAATTGACTTGGAGTTCTAATCAATAGTTTCATAGTGTTCTTTCCATAACTCACTATAAATATATCTTCGAAATTCTTTGGTGTTATTTTTAAATTTTATATAACGTCATCATAATTCCTTCGATTTTTTTTTTTAATTTTTTTATGTCCTACAAAGTTCCTGCATCCTGAAAATTGAGTCCATTCTAAGGTTCATTTTTTTTCATGTCCAGAATTTTATTTTGTTTTCCTGTTGAGAGGATGAATTTGCTATCGAAATTCACAGACATTTCCTGATATTTCCCGAATTTACCATCAGTCTGAATTTATACATAAATGCAGCAACTTTATACACGACACCAGCGTCAAGTTTAAAAAAAAACAAATCCCTGGGTTTTTCCTTAACCATCAATCCTTTTTTTCTGTAGCAATAGATATTTTCTATATAAATTGATTAAATTCAGCGAAATTTAGAGATGCTTAATAAATTTCATTCAGAGATGTTTAGTAGCACCAGATCTTGAAGCATTTTCTGGGTCTGTTTTTCATATTATTTTTCAGGGAACCCTTATTTCTTTTGGATTTTCTCAAGAATCTTTTTAGAATCATCCCAAAATTTCCATAGCGTTCTTTTTTTTCTTAAATGTCCTAGAAAAACATGCTCAAGCTTTCTCATTAAATTCCAAATAACATTGCAAGTTTTATAAAGCTTTTATAACATTCCACGAGCCTAAATCAGGGTCTACAGAACCGTCATAATATCAAAATTGTTACTTAGAATGAGCATAAAAAGCAATGAGCGGGTCAGAGTTTTGCAATATTTGAAAAAATTTTTAGATTGTTTACATAAACAAATTTCTAAATAATATCCTTAACAACATTTTAATATTGTGGAAAATCAACGTATGTTCTAGATCAAAAGCTAAGAAAAATAATGAAAAGATCCGTAGTTAAGCAATCCTTTTTAAGATTCCACACTTAATCAAAATTTCAGCATGTTTTGATAAAATTTAAGGTTTTACACATTTAATTTTTTTTTTATGATTTTGAATTAGGGTATTTTTAATAATGGCTTTGGTAAATTTCAAAGGGTTTTTGAATTCTGGGCACAAATCATTTTATTTTATTTATTATCATGATTCAGTTTTTTATATATTCTCGACCTTGATCATATTTCAAGATTCTGAGGTGTTTATAATTTGCAAAGTTCATATTAGCGAATATTTGAATGATTTATTTTAAAATTTTATTTTGGCAGTATCATCGAGATTTTCAGCTGCAGGCTAGTACATCTCTCGCTCTAGGGTAAACGACCGTAAACCGGCTTAAACCCTTTAAAAAATCATCTTCCACTCAATTTAAGCTTTTTTTTATATTGCTCACGCTTATAAAAAGATAGAAATATTTCAAAATTTCTTGAACATTGAATTTTTTGATTCTAGAAAATGGGAAAATCAAATATGGTTGTACTTATTTTTCAAACTAAAGATTCTGGGAGTCCTTTTGGATGTTGGACCAAACAAAAATATCAGATCCTGGAACTTTAAAAAATATGTTGATGCTAGAAATATTTGGAAAATACAGCAGTTATGAAAAAACACCAAACTAATGATTAAAATAAGAAGATACTTCAAAATCTCAGAGCATGAATATTTGTATGATCTTTGATTTCGAAAAAAAAAATAAAATAATCTTAGAAATATTTATGGTATTTAGGACAACACATAATTTTCACGATTTTGAAACTTCGTAATTTAATAGTTTTAACAAATTCCCTTGATCCCAGACTAAGAAAAGACTTTAAATGTTTTGAAAATCTTAAGTAAGACATAAATTCACTTTGGAATTTTTACAAAACATGGCATTTGGTTAAAAAATTACAAAAAAAAACAGAGAATTCCTGCGCCATATTTCTTCTTTCTTTTTATTTATTTTTTATTTAGACTTTATATAATTGATCTTTGTTAGCGTTAGTGTTGTTATGATATACTTCGTAGATTGGATACTAACGACACTCACGACTCTTTTGAAATTCTCGGTCAGACTACTTTCAGGAATAATGCTGGAGAATAAGCATTGATTCCAATCAAAACAAGAATTCCATTAGCATGACTGTCGCTATTCCCGGCCACGCTCATCTTTACCATAACTAGGGATAGGGAAGCAAATGTTGATGTATTAGTTACTTAACGAGAGGCCACTGACTTAGCGATACTCTCATAAATGCTACGGAGTGTGAGGTTCGGGTTGGGTATTCGGTTAGGATTCTCCTCAAGTTGACGATGCAACCAAAAGCATATACATATTGTTTATGTGTTGCTCAATTAATCTCTCGATAGCCGACTATCGGAAGAAAATATTCATTTTGTGTAGTGATTATGCATTTTAAGAGTCATGACGGAGTGCTTGGGATAAAACCCATGATGTTCTGCTCAGTAAGGATAAACGATCCCTCCAGGGTCATTGAACATCTCACAATCCACAGCGCTTCACGTCAAAATACGATTCAGTTCACTTTAGGTAAATATATGGCTGAGTTAAACACACCTAGAAATAACTAATTTTACACGAGACGTAATCCATATTGGACTTAAATCATGGAACGTAAACAAATATTTCATATACAATTAAGTGTCTTCAAACCGAAACATAAGCAAGTCGACGAAGAGAACGTTTGATTGAATTGATTTTCTCGTTTCTTTCAACTGATTCTTATGTCAAAAGGGCCGCTTACATGTGTCGGACTCAGGGAACCGAAATTTACTTGATTTTTTCGTGGTGTGTGGATGCAAAATTTACAAGAAGATCACAAATTTATTGGTGGGAAGTTTATAATAAGCCCTCCCAGTTCCTCTGTTCAGTCTGCATGAAGCTTCCGATTTCATAATGAAAATTCAACAACCAAGAATTAATCGTTTGAGGCATACTGAAGCATTATGAAGGTGATATGTTTCACTATGGGAAGTCATCATAGTTGCAAATATACAGAGACTAACCATAACCCTTTGCTTCAGTACCGTCAACCACCATGTCCAATGGAAGGAAAGAACTATAAGAAGATTTTTGGAGCACTAAATACATCGCTACAGACTTTACCTCTTGATATTAACAATTAACATTTACGATGGAAACTGGAACTACCCATTAAATGAGTACACTGAAAATGTATTTTCGTTATTTCTCTGAAAACCGTTTCGTAAAAATGAATATCGTACATAAAACACATCTTTCATAAATGGTACGAAATATTCGTTTTTCCTGTCATCTAGCGCAATGCTGATATTACGCCTTATTCGTATAATACACAAATTCAACTTCGTACACACAAACCAACAACTGCGCTTCTTGTCTCCTAAAGTGCTGATTGTGTGTTGAAGATGGAATACTTTTTTCTTAAAATATAGTCGGTTTGACCAATACATGCAAGCTACCACAATAAATCAAATTACTGGTCCCGGTGGTTTTATGCCAGAGAAAAAAAAAATACATACAAGCAGCAGAAAAAGCAAACGAAATCGAACTACCGTACTATGAGTGCTTCTTATTTGCCTTTAGCCTTACCATTTCTCGTAGCACAGATTGAGCGATGGATAAAGCACAAATCTGACTATCGCAAGGTTCATGATTTGAGTCCGATCTGAAGCCAAGTTTTATTTTTTGTCATATTTATTCCTTCCAATGATGAAGTTATTTTTACCCATACTCACTAACACACTCCACATTTTTCGTTCTCCACAACCAACACTTGTGGCCCGCTGGTTGGGTGTAGTGATAGTGAGTGTGACAGTTTTAACGAAACTAGCTTCATACAATGTACAAAACAATTTCGTTGCAGAAAACAACGAATAAATTCGTACAACAAACGAGCGATTTCGTTGTATAAACGAAATTTTATTTTCAGTGTAAAATTTTACCCATCTATGAGTAATAACAACCAAGCATGGGAAAAATCGTTCCATTTTGCATTCTCAACTCACTCACACGCATACAACATAAGAAACGAACAGCAGCTTGTGCGAGCCGCATTGATTTCGTTCGTATTCGCATTGCTTCTATTTTCTTCGATGAATGCAGAATTGAGCAAAACAGACAGCTTAGCGTAACATGAATGATTCTGAGTGTAGTAGTGTGGATGATTCCTCTCTTATTATTTTTTCCATGCTGAGCCTTTTACGATTGCATTCTGCTGAGTGACCTGAATGAGAATTTTGCAGAAAGAATCACTTTTTATTTTCTACCTTTAAACATACATTGACACATTTAAATCGCTATTAATATCGAGAAAACTGTTATACTGTAACACATAAAAATAAGCGTCACGCAAATATCTTAAAACTGCTGTGGCCAATTCAACTGATTTAAATCAGTGAGCCAAAAACTATCTGACTCGGCGATTTAAATCGTTAGCATTCGGATTTTATGCATTCAATCTGGTTCTCCCTCGCTAGAGAAAATTGTTCGGCTGCCTTTCAGTTTATCCTTCTTTCCTTCTACTGCTGTCAGTTCTGAGTCGAGCTGCAGAGTCACTTGGTAGGAAAAATTTACACTTGTTCGGCAATCTGTTTGTAGGCGAGGATGGCTTTTGATTCTGTTGTGCTCGCGCGAGTGAATGAATTTTCCCATGCTTGATAACAACTACAAAAATGAGTAGTAAGTATTGATTTATGACTAACAAATACTCATAAATGGGTAATTTGTTTTCTCATTTAATGGGTAGTCCCAGTTTCCCTCGAAAATGCTTACTTTGTAGTCAATATTAAGACTTTAATAGTCATTGTTGGGTATTGTAGCTCATTTAATGAACGCAAGCATTCCGAAGCTATTTTCAATTGTAATAAGCCCTGCCTCAATATATTAGGTATGGTCCCGTAAGTGATTTCATTATTAGCTGCTGCAATTTGCTGTTAGTTGCTGTAAGAAAAATATATATTGCAGAATGTACGGGAACATAAAATTATTTTTTCCCTACAGAATCTTTTCTGAAATTTCGGAAACAAACCAAGGGACGAGAGAATATATTTGAAAATCTTCGCATTTGCACCAATTCGTAGGTGGTACAAGTCTTAGAACATTGTTTGAGAGTATTTCCACCTCCTCCCGTTACCTATTGTTTGAGATTTAGAATTTATCTTGGCCTCTTAGATGGAAGCACACTATCTTTAACTAATCTAATCTAATTTAACACCAACACGGCCAGTTCATGAAAGCATCCTGGAAAATGATAGATATACCTCCATCCTTTTTCTTGTCTATTTGATATATTTTGTACATCAGAACGGCCAGCATTTAAGGGGCAAGATGATTCGAAAACATTAGGCCTGTTTTAATCTTTGATTTAAACATGATGCTTCAGAATCCAATAAATGGATGAAACGTGGACATCTCGTACCGTACGTTCCGGTGTTATAAATGATTGGTCGTTGAATACAAATATGCGGCGAAAATGTGTTAAATTTGTACTGATCAAGTAGCCATGTAGAATTACACGTTTCAGAACACTTGTCTCACTAATCTCCCATTCATCATCGTTGGTGGTCCGCTTTCCCAAAAGCTATCCGCCCAAAGAGCATTTCTACCCTTTCTGTGTTAAAACGACATAACCCAAGCCACCGTTCATTAATCCAGCTGTGTCCAAACACGCCTCGATGAGCAGATAACAAGTCAACCTGAAGCATCACCTCCCATCTTTGACTTGGAATTTGGCTCGAATTTCCGGTATACAAAACATCCACCACCTCACGGCGACATGCGAAGCTATCCTACAACGGCTACTACGGATCCGTTTGGTACACTTGTGGACCGCACGTCGAGCTCATTAACCATTCGTAAAACCTGTGTGCACTCCGCTACCCTTTGATGACTTGGCTGGTTAAACCTCCACAGTCAGTGTTCCAACAACGCGACGAGCCAAAATCGTAGTCCAAATGTATAGACTCTCTCTCTCTCTCTCACACACACAGGAAGTGGCTCGTAAAAGTTAGATTTATTTTATTTTTAATTTTTCAACACTCCATTAATAAAACTTTCCGAGGGTCTCTCCAAAATACAACAAACAAAACTCCACTGGGAAGCACAATTCCTCATCTCAAAATTCGTTCACGAACTCGGAACTCCGTCCGAGAAATTGAGAGAAAAAAGTTTAATTAACTCCATTCACACTTTTTTGCTCCAACATACGGCCAAATCCTCTGGGCATGAGGCTTTTTATTGCCAACTAGGAGAAGCAGAGCCTCCGTAACCGCAAGGTCATTGATACAATTAAATTAAACTACGAGAAAAGTGGGATGATGAAATCGGAAGGACTGGACGAAGACAGGGGAGAAGAAGTATACAAACAAACCACCAGCTTCTTCCCGCACCAGTCCATTTGCGGTTCTGATTCGTTTCCCGGTTCCCGGCCGTCGTCGTCGGTTGATGGTGTGTTCTTATCTGACGGCGTTCCCGTCAAAGCCACGAAGCAAGGCCCATAAAATCAACACAAAACGGGAAGTTACGACGGCTTCTGCTCTAGTGTACACGCTGACTAAGTGACCAAACTATAGGTAGGTCCGTACCTGCCATGGCGCAGCCCTCAGAATGAGTTCGGGATAAAATAATTTAATGAAAAAGTTTTACTTCTACTCTTCCTACTCCTGCGTCAGTGGCGTGCGCTGGGGGTTGAGTGACGTTTACTAAAATGGCACTTGTTAAATTACAATTTTAATTATATGAGCAAGGTTTTTGCAAAATTTAGATGTAACAATGAATTATTACACTTACGGTTAAATTTTTATATTCTTACTTTAAATATCTCAAGTTTTCACATCATTTTGTTTATAAAATTGTGTATAAATGTTTGTAAGAAAAACATTAAAGTATAAAATCCGGTATTTCAGAAACCTTCACCTTTTGAAAGATGGGAATATTTCCGTCATTTGGGGTTATAGCTGAAATTTTACTTCCAAGGTCTAAAACCATTTTTTCTCAATTTTTCCATACAAAAGAGAAAAGTGATCCACATAATCATATGCTCGAACTAACCCATTATGTGTATGACAGAATTCCTCCGTGAACAAATTTCCAAACTTGAAGTCCACAAAAAGTTCCGGAAGAAACTTCCTTTGGAATTTCAGCTGAATCTTCGCGGGAAGTTATAAAATTAAAGTAAAGGACAAGTAAAAAGGATTAAACATAAACATGCTCATGAATTAATCAGGTTTTTGTTTTAAATGATTTTCTGATTCTTGGGAATGCATGGGAAGATCCATTGACTGTATTCTCGGGTTGCCGAAAAATGTCTGGAAATGCAAGCACTACCCAGGACATCCCGGTTAATTTTCCAAAATTTACATTTCCTGAGTCCCAATTTTTCATTCGATTAACACACAGGACTGATCCATAATTGTGGGTAATTTTCACTTAAAATTGACCACATTACTTGAAATATGTACTAACTTTTTAGAATTCCTTGGGATAATCATGAGAATTTATTCTGAAAACTTTTTAAAATCATTCGGGGGCGCTGAGTTAAATTTCCGGGAAAAGTTGGAAGCAATTTTTGGAGGAGCTATGAAAAAACAATTCCTTGGGAGACACTTCCAGGAGAAGAATATCCAGGGAAGGCGAAAGACATTTTCATATTAAGCTAGTAGGACTTCTGGGGAAGTTGAAAGAAATTTCCGGGGAAAGCTGCTAGAAACTTCTGAGGGAAAATTGGAATAGACTTCTGGACAGCATATTTCTGTGAAATACGGAAGACACTTCCGTGTGAAGTTGGAAGAAGCTTCCAAAACTTCAGAGGGAAACTACAATAAGAACCTTTCCAAAGAAGCCAGATGAAATTCCTGGAGCAAACTGACAAAAATATAGGGAAAGAAGGTCACTTACCGAGCAGTTGGAAAAATCTTCCAGGGGAAATTGGTGAAATCTTCTGGGACCAGCAGATAGCAATTTCCGGAGAAGTTTACAACTTCTGGGAATAGTTGGATTTAATTTCTGGAGGAACTAAGAAATAAGTGTCCGTAAAAGTCAAAGAAAGCCAGATTAGTAGGAATGTTTGAAGAAATTCTCGCTTGATGCTTCGTTTTGTAGAAGTTAAAAATTGAACAATATAATCGATAATTTTTCAAAAATAAATGTAATTCCCTACTTGGTCTCTGGACAAAAATACTTTCCGATTCCCGAGAGGAGCCATCATTACCGTTTTCCGATTAGCCAAAAAAGGTTAACTATTACATGAATCTCTGTTTGGTGACGATTGGCTATAAAAAAGAAGACTTGACCAAGATGCCTAGTATAAGGCGGTTTATGAAGAATAACGTAATAAGGAAATTTTTAATGAAAAAATACACCGGAAGAATGTTATTTTAAATGAATTCAGAGAAAAAAAGTGTAAGCAAATCACTAAGAAACATGCAGAAAGGCTGAAAATCTCGTTTGCGTAAGCTAGACAACCTTTAGACTAGAAAAATAAAAATCGTGGACCTGACATCACTGAACTGGGGAACAGGGACAATAAATAGCGAAGAAAGGTTTGTGTACTGAATTTTTGATATTTTGATGAATAATCGTCAAGTGTACATTTTCCTTACTATGAGTTAGGACAATTACCGATGAAAGTTAGAAGACAATTATGCAGGGATTTGGAGGAAAATATCCAAAATAAGTCAGAAGAAACTTCCCAGGAAAGCTTCGAAAGGTTGGAGACAATACCCGAAAGACAAATCCAGAATAGGGTAGAGCGCTACTTCATCGTAATCGCCCATTTCCGTTCTATCGATCAGAAAAGATCAATAATATCAATGATTTCACCGTGCACAAATCAATAATGGGTTTGTTCCGATGCGTTAGTTCATTAGCAACAACATAAATCCTGTTAGAGCGCATTATATGAATATTTACGCTCATTGTTCTCAAAACAAAAGAACACAGCAAAAAAATAATTTTGATATCACGTCAAAGTGGATGCACTACAATCATGTCGAAAATATGGTGTAATATTACTTGCTAAAAAGGACAAAATTATCATTAATACAAGGCATGAACTGACATTACGCTGCTTTTACTGCATTTGTTTATTTATGTGGTCATAAAAATTACGTGAAATTTTCGACATGATTGTAGTGCATCCACTTTGATGTGATATCAAAATTATTTTTTTGCTGTGGAGCGCTCCTAGCGAATCCCCTTTTTCTACGTTTATCCGTAGGACGAAGAAAATCTAATGGCGTTTCAATGCGTTAGGACGGAATTGAAACTCGTAGAACGAATTAAGCATCAAGAAGCAGTGTTAGATTTTAGACAATATCTCAACAATTTGTGACTCTTTATCAAATCCAACGGTACGTATGGAAAGGTGAATAAACTTGCAAATCATTTTTGATAGAAATATTCCATTTTTTGTTTAAACTCGTTCAGAAAAGAGAGGTAAAGCGCGGGTTGTGCTTAGTAGGACGGAAATTAGATCAAAAACCCTACTCTAGCGAAAAAAAAATCCTGCAGAAGAGGGTAGAGATGGCTATTTGGGGAGTTAGAAGACATTTTTGGCAGAAACCAGAAAAATGTCGGAAGAAACTTCCGATCAAAGTCGGAATAAACCCCTAAGGAAAGTCTTGAGCAACGTACACAAGGATATTTCGAAGGTGGTTCACAAGAAAGTTCCGGAAAAAGTCGGAAAAATTATTTGGTCAAAGTCAGAAGGGTTTCCGGCGTAAGGAAAAATTCGAGGAAATCAGAAGGAATTCTGGTAAACGTCAGATGAAACATCCGATAGAAAATCGGTGCTCATCAAGACAAAGTTTACATAAAACTCGTGGAGAAGTTGGAAGAAACTCCCGAGAAGAGACGAACTCAAAAGAACCTTCCAATGAATTCGGAAAAACATTTCGTAGAGAACCAATAAACCTTCTCGAAGAAAATATTGGGAAATTTGAAATAAACTTCCAAGGGAAGAAAGTTTCTAGCACAGCACTGCATTAATTGTTTCTAGGACGTTAGCAGAACTGTCAGTCTTAATGTCTTAGGTATGGTTTGGGTCCCTTGCATTCATCACACATTCATTCACCGTGAGGAACGGAGTTCATTGATGTATCTGGTAACTGTTTGAACTCGTTATAAGAGCTTAGTTTGTTGGTGCCATACTGTAAAATAGAGTGAACTATCCAACTGTATTTGAACAAATGATCTCCAATGTGAGGCCGAGAGATTTGTACAACAAACGTAAAAATCTAACATCAGTTTTCCTAACAAATAACTCCCAATTGTCTACTAACGGGTGTCAATAAAAAATGCGAATTTTTTCAGGCATATAGCTAGTAAAGAAAATTGTATCAATGAATTCAGTATTTTTATTAAAAACATAATGTTTATTCTTCAAAAAAACGTCAATAAATATTGGAGAAAGGGCCCTGGTCAGCCGTACGACGCAACTTAGTCGCGATGCTCTCACAAGAGCGCTGGACGGCACTGAAATCATTCTCATTTTTATTGAACACCCGTTACCTACTCTACTTAGAGCCTGCCTACGCTAGCGAGTGCTGAGTTCTATCCCATATCCAACTCGTAAAGTTGAACGAAACAAAAGAAGCCAAAAGCTTTCGGAACTGGGAAGCAGAGCAAAAAAGCTTGTATTAACATATGTTTAGATACCAATTATTTTGGATTTCATTTTGGGCTTCCACAGCAGCGCGCCAGTTTTACAGCAGCCGACGACGACGACAACGATGCACAATCAACGGGAGTTCCGACTAAGAGAGACCCTACCGCGGCCCCACCAAGCGTCGCCGTCCGAGATCGGACTTCCAAGGAAACATAAAAAAGAGCAAACAATCGAGGAAAAGAGGAAGCAAACCGTGCAACCCGGGAGCGAAGAAGAAAAATCACCAAACTGACGCCGAGTGTCTGGACCCTGGCCGAGGGATCTAAGCGCCATGGTTCTTCCTCCCTCTTCCGAACTCACTTGCGAACAAGTAAATCCATTCATCATCGGACTGCCTGACTGGGACCGAGTGGAATCGTTTGTATCGTTGTGTGGCGTTGTCCACGGGACCCCGGGCGCGATTTTGCTACTCTTTTTTTTTTTTTTTTTTGGGGGAAGATGGTGGGGGAAATCGTTTGTTGGTTTAGTCGTTCGTCGGTCGTCGTGACCGGCGTCGTAGTCGCTGGCTGCTGGTACAAATCCGAAGGAGAGGTTCAAATGAGCGCACGGGGGACGGAAATTAATCATGATGCGATCATTAAACATGAGATTGGCTTTGTTTTCGGGCAGATCTCGTCACGTGATTGGCATTGTGGGTGAGATTCTACGGTAGGAGTGGCCATAAGAGATATTTATTACATAAGATTACTGGAGGCTTTCAAATTAAGTCAAATATTCAAAATTATCAACTCCACTGTACTAAATGAAAATTATTTATAATATTTTTCAATAAGTTAACTCTACTAAAGATATACTAACTATTCTAAAATAATTTAACCCTACTGAGTTTTACTAATTATTCACTCGAAATATAATAAAAATGCTTCCGTTTAAGGCCTCACCAACAACCTTCCTATCTTCTTAAATACACAAACAAAATTATTGCAAATTTTCATGCTGACAAATATTCACCAGCCAATTTCAGTCAAAATGCATTCAAACCTGAAACACAAACGTGACAGCGAATCAACCAATCTCGAGTAAAGCCTACTGCGTCCCCACCCAAGTAACATCACAAATTTTATCAAGGCTTTAAAGCACTCTTGAAGCTTAAATCATGGTCTCCAAGAGCCTGGTAACAGCAAGATTGTTGCTGTTGGCATGGTGTATGTAGAAGTCGTCGACAGTGTAAGCCGCCGCGAGCGGACCCTCCAGCCTATCAACTAGTCATATTTTACCTCATAACTTCACACTACTCTACCACTATCCGATCGTTTCTCATCACCAAAGCTGTTTATTTGACTTTGATTAGTGTTGATGAGCACGCAAACAGTAGCCAACATACTTGCAAGCATCCGAGAAGGAAATCACTGGAAACAAATCTGGCAACAGCCAATAAAGATTGCCATCGACGACAGTTAACAAGCCACGAATCGGAAGTTATCATCAAAACATTTCTCGAAACTTTCAAGATGGAGAAAATGGTGTTCATTGTATGTCTGATTTAAGCCTCCCCATCCGACCAGTGATAGTTCCGTCTCAGATGTGGCGCATCCGGAGAAGACAAATTAACACCCCACAAGCAATTATTGGCACCATTTTCATAATAAAACAATTAAATTAATTTTATTGGCTATCTCGCGAAACGTGCTCCGAAATGACCGTTTGTCTCTGCACAACGGAGTCAGATCCTAAATTAGTCCGACATGGAATTAAAACTCTTTGCGCCGATGACGAATGATAGCGCAATTATCGGGCCTCTGTAATCTTTGCCGCGCCAATTAATTTCCAGTGCTTCAGATCGCACCAAATCCACCGGTATGAACTATACAAATATAAATTTATTCCAGTTTTCAAGCGAGTTCGGCCCGATTTGCGATAACAACCATTCGATAGTTTGCGGCAAACGAGATCGCAGATTTGGCCAAACAGCTAGCCATTTTTGAGCTTAGTTTTTAATTAAACTAGTGTTTCCTATTCCACCTTAGCTTTTGCCTTTTCAAAACTCGAATGGATTAGGCTTCGAAGCATTTCATCAAAAAGGTGGTCGTTTTCAATCTGGATCTATAAAGTGTCCCCTTGTGCAAGGCTTACCACACACAACAGCTCTAGGTATCAGCGCACTTTTATCACACCTTTTTTTTCGTATTTGTCGTATTTTAATTTATTGCCCACATTCGGTCAAAAGGCGCGGAAATGGGTGGACCTACTGTCTGCGCCTACTTTGCTGCCATGCAAGCGTTGATGGAGTGACGAGAAAGGTGGGGGTCACGTCAAGCTGGTTAGGTATGATTTATGCGCGGCGGCGTAGGGTTCCACACGGCCTACTCTGTTCTATGTGGCCTGTAAAGTGAGTTTATCAAGTGGGTGGATCGGAAGCGAATGGACACTACAGCGTTTTTATTATATTTTTGGACTTCTGCTGGTAGGGCATTTGTTTACATTTGGTGGACTGAATCCCATTACTCATGCGGATTAATTGTGCGTTGACAATGTTCTGGACGTTTGAAGGGATGATTCGTATGGAAATACATGTTGCTCATTAGCCAAAATTGGTTGAATAAACGAGGCATTTTGGGAAGATTTGTTGCCTTGGACCTTTTTTTTTGTTGTAAATCTTTGAGAAAGATGAGAATGAATTATTTCCCTAGAACCTATAGAGGAAATCAAGCTGCTGTAGATTATCGTCTCTGCATACTGGTACGTTTGAGGTTCTAATTCCAGTGAAATTTAAAAATATATTAAACGTAATTCAAATTATCTTTAAACGCTATTAATTCAATGCAAACCGTCCCAGAAAATATATTTTACAAGATATTTATTTATTCATTTATTTGTTTATTTATTTGTTATGTTTACATCAACAGACTAGAAATAGACCCAATGATGAATTTATAAGTATTTGCATACAATCAGTTTCCGTACCTCGCATGAAGTACCAAGAAATCTAGTGGTTTGAGATAATGGAGGCAACGTGAGATCTCGTGACGAGCCGTGAGTTTCAATTTGACATAATAAACGTGGCAATCATTTTGAAAGCTCTATCAATCATGTCTTCGATGACAGATTGGCAAGTGGTTTTCAAACACATTATGGTTTGAATGTCAACATTTGTGGATAAAAGAATGCGCAAAATGATGGATAAAATGAGATCAGCCCATATCATCGACCTCAATTTATCCATCTATCGTGAAGATATAATCATAGATACTAAATTAAAAACCATAATGATGAAAACTTTCAAAGATGAGAAGTCAGTTAGCTTCTACATTATGTCAATGTGGATAAGGTTTTTCATTATTAAATAATCGGACATAATGATTTTTTATTGCTCCCCGGAGGTATCTGAAACATCCCAACAAACATTGAAAGTAGAATAAGAACTTATTCAGGCAAACATTTCTTATTCAGCTTTTAATTGGTTCAAATTGTATCTTGGAATGTCCGGCTGGGGCCAATAATGTGGGCCCACACATTCAATACGACGGCCAATAATCTTTTCATTGAATTATCTTGTGAGTTAATTTAAAAAAAATCAATACCTGGTCACTTCCCATAGAGTACCCGGAACATATAAGGAAACAATCAACGTCCTGTGCACTTGTTATAGCTCTAATGATAATAGTTTTGAATTCTTATGCGATGATGGGTTTTCGTTCAAGTAATAGTTTGACCCATTTGGGGTAGCCGGTATATTTCTGGGTGTGACCAATGTGATCTTGTGTGTTTGTGTTGTTAGTTTTGGAAGATGGGCTTTGATTTGCGAGGGATCGTTGATTGACGTGTTTGTTTGCAGAGAAGATTGCGCCCTGGTCTCAAAGTTCTCCGGAAGTCGCGTGGAGGTGGAATTTAGTGAAGGCATGAGCGCTTTTTTGTCTCCGGGTTTGGAAAATCGTCAGTAGTAGAGGTTTATTCTTGTGTGAAGGGCACCACTGTGGAGTTTGAGTTTTAAAAAAATCTCTGGTCCTATTAGGGTAAATGTCGGCTTCGGCACCCATTTACTGTTTTGGCAACCAATATTTAAACGTTAATTTCACTATTTTTCCCATCAACACACTTCAATTCAAACGATTCTTTAGTCTTTCAGCTTCAATCTGATTATATTTGTACGACCGAGCAGTCCTGTTATGCCAGATTTTTCTTCAAATGAAGCATACGTGCTACAAAATGGGGTTGATTTTAAGTTGCCGATAATAAAACAGCTGGTTAACACGCATTTCTAATGGGAATGTTACCGAAGAAAAAGACAATAGTCACACTCACCTGAGAAGTTTGGAGCGTTGTAAAAACGCTTTCAAACAGTTTTGAAGAATTCTGCAAGCAGCAGATGAATGTAAACAAACAGACACGTCATATAAGTGCGTGACGCTGTTAGCACTTTAATAGAAGTGTGGACGCTGCTTAGATTGACGAGAATACGTAAATTCCCCTATATTATTATTATATATTCAATGATAAATATTTAAAACAGGATCAAAACACAACTGGAAGAAGCAACTTAACGTCATTTGATTTTCTCTAATGTATGTTTAACATTTGTATGACAGTGCAATTAACCATTTTATTTTTCCTTTCCAGGAGATAAAAATTACATTACTTGTTGATATATTTATTTGTATACTTGTGAATACTTATTTAATCAGATTCGGAATATGAGTGATGAGGGAGCTTATTGTGTTCGCGAGTCCTCCGTTTAGGCTGGATTTATTGATTTAAATCTTTAAGTTTATTTTCAGCTCTTCGATGATGAAACATTTTTTATAAAATTATAATGATTCACTTTTTTCAGCCTTCGTTCAGGAAAATACAAAAACATTAGAATGCATGACAACAAGTGCATGAAAACTGTTAACTGTCCAAATAACCTCGAGTTTTCTGACTATTGATTCATTATCAAAGTCTACCAATATTTTTAAAAGCATTCCATATTGCGTTAAACCATTCCGTGGTGCATAATAAAGTGTTTGTTTCAATTCCATTAAAATATAAAAAGTTTAAATCAGTTAAATGTACTGAGACTAACTAAAATCGAGCTAATTTGTATTTTGAGATACTTGTTTATTTACATTCATTATATTTTATATGACTATTTCATTATTTTTATTTGACATATTTAAAATCTCATTATATCATTATAACTATAATTTTCATTTACAAAAAAAAGTTGTCCTGCAGATCCTGAAGGACCAGAAGGTGTATCAAATAGCAAATCATCGTTATTTACATTTCTTTTATTATAATATAATATGATCTATGGTTTTCAGAATTAGGATTACCCAGAGAATAAATTGAATATCATCACACATTAGACGAATGTTTTAAATTGTTTTACCTTTGCAGAGTTTTGCTATTTCTAGAATTATTCATTGATACTTGTTTTTATAACTCTTGTCAAATAACCTCGATTATTTAGCAAATTGATTATTTAGCAAATTGATTATTTAGCAAATTGACTATTTAGCAAATTGATTACTCAGAAAATTGATTATTTACTTAAATTGTGGATTAATTAAATAGATAAAGTTGAGTTCAATCATACCATGCAATTAAATTATTTAACGGCGCCGGTGGTGTAGTGGTAAGCGTGATTACCTCTCACCCCAGCAGGCCTGGGTTCAATCCCAGTCGGCGCCGCCGGGATGTTCTGAGGCATAACATCTCTGATCACGCCTTCCTTCGGATGGGAAGTAAAGCCGTTGGTCCCCGGTTCATGAGTTGATGGGTCGATAGGTAGGGTCCAGGTGTGGGAGCTGCCTTCTTGGCACGTCGGTAGCATTGGTGCTCAGCACGGAAAACAAGATCGACGGAAAAAACAAACCAAAGGAAGAAGAATTAAATTATTTATATATATCTTGAATTTAATGAAATGAGTGACTCAAATCGATGTTGTTTGTATTTTGTTATATTTTATTAATTATATATCGACGAGATGGATCCGGAATTTTGACGTCTGTTTTTTTTTAAGGAGATACCTGCTATGGGTCGAAAAAAGTCTACGAGGAGGCCAGTTGCTGTTGGTGCATCTCCACTTGGTTATTTCAGTGAGATCATTCCTTTTTATTTATTTATATACAGGAACTCCTCCCTATCGTTAGGACGTTAGTTCAGCTTATCGTTTACCAAACGAACCCTGCTGCAAACCTTACCCTCTTATCCAACATCTCAGAGATTCTTCGTGGAAGGGCAGAGGATTTATCGGCTTCCATCAAAGTGAGTGTTACGTCTACACATTCCTACTTCTTCCTTTTTTGACCTGTGTTTGGGCGCGGCCAGCGCTGGTATTGCCTAGTTTGAGATCAACAGTTTTTACACATTGAGGATGATTGCTAGTCCCAAGCATCGTCTACCTATTTGTTCTTTGTGTAAGTACAGCTGATCTGGCAATAACAGAGTTGCACCCGTGAGCGGTCAATCATGCTCATGCTCATGCTCATGCTCATTTCGAGAGTTTGTGATGTTGAGCTACGTGTTCACATCAATGCTACGTGAAAACATACGTAGATTTTTCCCACCATACTTTTCACGAAAGAGTTACGTGATTGTCATGTAGGGGTACTCATTTATTGAGCCCAAACGTCACTGGAGGGATGATGTAAAAGTATCATATTCTTTTCATCACCGCTGGCCATTGGCCAGCGGGGCAAACGACTGGGTAATGCGTACCACCAGTACCGCGAGTACTTGAAGGATAAAATAGACCCCATTAGTGGTCCATTAGCCTCTTACCCAGTAACTCCTATCCCTACCTCCTCGTGGTGTCTCCTGGGATATGAGCAACCTTAGCGAAGATCGGGTAACCAACCCCGGTGGGAGCTTTGGTCATATGCTGACAGGGAAGGGGGCCCCTAGCGGGTTCGGCCTACACGGCCTGAGCGTCTGTTCACCATGGAGGTGCGGCTCAAACAGCGTCTGACTGGCATCCAGCGGCTGAATAAGAAATGCTGTATTGTGTCAGCTAAATCTAAGATGGCAGCCCCATCTACACAATAACTGAGCGTCTGTCCACCATGGAGGTGCGGCTCAAACAGCGTCTGCCTGGCATCCAGCGGCTGAAACAAGAAATGCTTATCCCCGAAAGCTATATCCAAGATGGCAGCCCCATCACGGCGGATAGGAGACCTTAGGCTAACAACCTACTGTCCCCGAAACTTTACAACTGTTACAGAAACCAATAGAGAAAGATCACGGACTGATATTACGGCAACGACTTTTAGCGCAAAACAACGGACAAGAATTGGAACATGGAATGTACTAACGCTAGCCCAACAGGGGAAGCTGGCACAACTCGCCAGCGAGGCTCGACGCATGAAGCTCGAAATCCTGGGACTAAGCGAAGTCCGTTGGCCAAACTTTGGAGAACACAAGCTGCCGTCGGGACAGGTACTACTCTATTCTGGTATTCGAGGTGAAAACGCTCCCCGCCACCGTGGAGTTGGTTTCCTGCTTAGCGCCCAAGCAAATGCGGCGCTCATCAAGTGGGAACCTATCAATGAGAGGATAATCGTTGCCAGATTCAGAACGCGGGTTCGTAACCTAACCATAATCCAATGTTATGCGCCAACCGATGCTGCCGAGTTACAGGACAAAGAGAACTTTTACAGTCAACTGAATGCAGTCGTGGATAAAATTCCGAGAGGTGACATCAAGATCTACATCGGCGACTTCAATGCGAAGATCGGCTCCGACAACACGGATTATGAGCGTGTCATGGGGCGCCATGGTCTTGGCGAAATGAGCGAAAACGGTGAGCTGTTGGCAGAGTTTTGTGGCAATAACGACATGGTGATGGGGGGTTCGCTCTTCCCCCATCGACCAGTGCACAAAGTCACGTGGGTTTCCCGTGATGGACATACCGAAAATCAAATCGACCACATCTGCATCAGCCGAAAATGGAGAAGGAGCCTTCTTGACGTTCGGAACAAACGCAGTGCCGACATCGTGTCTGACCACCATCTCCTCGTTGGAGAGATCCGCCTTCGTATCGCGCGGGTCCAGCGGCGGGAGGAGCGGCTCGGACGGCGATTCAACACACGCCGATTGGAAGATCCAGCAGTAAAAAGGTCATTCGTCGAGGAACTGGAGACCAGAGCTGCGGATATTCCTGATGGTGGCAGCGTAGAAGAGCAATGGACGGCGATCAAGGATGCCTTTACTGAAACGAGTGAAAACAACCTGGGCGAGCTGCGCGCTCAGAGAAAGGAGTGGATCACGGATGACACCTGGAGGAAGATAGAGGAGCGGAGAAATGCAAAAGCCGCGATAGAGCGGGCGAGAACCAGAGGAGCGAAGAACCAGGCCCGCCAACTGTATTCGGCTCTCGAGAAGGAAGTGAAGCGCTCGTGTAGGCGGGATAAGCGAGCGTGGGTGGACTCCCTAGCCGATGAAGGTGAGAAAGCCGCAGCAACAGGCGATATCCGTCTCCTCTACGATATCTCACGACGCCTGAGTGGAGCAAGGATGAATCCTAGGATGCCAGTGAAGGACGCGACTGGTCAGTTGCTCACCGACCCCACTGATCAGCTGAAACGCTGGTTTGAACACTTCGAACAGCTTCTACAAGTTTCGTCGGTCAACCAGCCATCAACATCTCGGCATGAACCGCCAAGAGTGCGACGCATCACTCGCGTCAATTCTGAGGCGCCATCCCTACCGGAGATCGAAGCTGCTATCCGAACCATGAAATCCAACAAGGCTCCCGGGGTCGATCGCATATCAGCAGAGATGCTCAAAGCTGACCCCATGCTATCTGCACAAATGTTGCATCAACTATTCTGCAATATCTGGGACACCGCGACTTTTCCGGCTGACTGGATGCAGGGCGTCTTAGTGAAGGTCCCAAAGAAGGGGGACCCAACTGTATGCGATAACTGGCGTGGCATTATGTTACTGTGTTGTGTTCTCAAAGTTCTATGCAAAGTTATCCTCAACCGGATACAGGAGAAGATCGACGCGACTCTCCGACGGCAGCAGGCGGGATTCCGTGCTGGAAGATCCTGTGTGGACCATATTGTCTCGCTCCGCATAATCTTGGAGCAGGTCAACGAATTCCAAGAGTCCCTTTACTTGGTTTTCATTGACTATGAAAAAGCTTTCGACCGACTCAACCACGAAAACCTGTGGGGCGCCCTAAGGCGCAAGGGAGTTCCGGATAAAATCGTCAACCTCATCGAAGCTCAGTATGAGGCTTTCACGTGCAGGGTGCTGCACAACGGAGCCCTATCTGACCCTATTCGGGTAGTCGCTGGAGTGAGGCAAGGATGTATTCTATCACCGCTACTGTTCCTCATCGTAATCGACGAGATAATGGTTGGTGCGATCGACCGTGTGCCGAACCGTGGGTTGCTCTGGCAGCCTATTACAATGGAGCATCTAAACGACCTAGATTTGGCGGATGACGTTGCTTTAGTATCACAACGGCGTTCTGACATGCAGAGTAAGATCGACGATCTCGCCGAACGCTCCTCAGCGGCAGGTCTCAACATCAACGTCAGCAAGACTAAATCGTTGGATATCAACACGGGAAATCCATCCAATTTTACGGTAGCTGGTCAGGAAGTGGAGAAGGTTGAAAGTTTCCAATATCTTGGCAGCCAGATAGCGTCGGACGGCGGAACCAAGAGTGACATAGGTGCACGGATCAAGAAGGCAAGGGCTGCTTTTGCGAGTTTACGAAACATCTGGAAGTCAAATCAGATTAGTCTCCGCACGAAGATCCGAATTTTCAACTCTAACGTGAAATCTGTACTGCTGTACGCTAGCGAAACATGGTGCGTATCAGCGGAGATCACACAGAAGCTGCAGGTGTTCATCAACCGATGCCTGCGGTATATAATTCGTGCTTGGTGGCCTCACAACTGGATTTCGAATGCCGAGCTCCATCGACGGTGTCACCAGAAGCCGATATCGACAGAAATTCGGGAACGTAAGTGGAGGTGGGTTGGCCACACTCTACGGAAGAGCGGAAATGAAATCTGCAAACAAGCGCTGGATTGGAATCCAGCCGGACATCGCAGCAGAGGCAGACCCAGGGGCTCATGGCGGCGAAGCCTAAACAAGGAGATTAAGCAAGTCGACCGGAATTTGACCTGGGCCCAGGTCAAGGCGAAAGCAAACAATCGCCCAGGATGGAGATCTTTCACGTTGGCCCTTTGCGCCAGGGATGGCGCTCAGGACCAGGCATGTCTAAACGCAACACTACACTGCGTACTGCCTTTTTTACACACCACCAAGAGCATTGAGTTGTACGCTCCGTACCAGTGCTCGATAGAAAACACCAAAAGCAGCAAACAAGGCACTGATACCGGTGCCCGTGCATAATTGTTTGCACCGGTGTATGGTTCTTCGGCAAGCACCACAGCCGAGTGTTTCTGACTTCGGGAAACACCGCAGCCGAGTGTTTTCGATTTCGGAAAACACGCTTGCTGCTCGCAGGAATTTTCTTTGGGGGACTTATGAAAGATTATGGTGTTGCACAAGGTAGCAATTAAATGCGTCTAGAGCTGATAGACAAGTGGTCGAAACACTGGTCTCATAATTCCATTGTCCATGGATCGATTCCGATCTGTCACTCTCCAGTTTTTTCTGTCAACATTATTTTCAAAAGGTAATCTATAAAATTCATTTCGATTTCTTTTTTGGCGTAATGCAATCCTATGAATCTTATGAGCTCAAAGGATCATCTACAAGGATTATTAAAAATACGCAAATCACCCACTTCGCAAGAGCGTGTTTCTGTTGCCGTCCACCCACTGGTATTTCTTAGCTTTATGTTAACTAATTGAGCTGATTGTTTTCACAACGATTTGAGTCAATCTAATAACGATAACTTATATCCAACAACAACAAAACAGCTACCATGGCTGATATCGAGCTAGTAGAAGGTAGAATGCGATCCTTCTTGCGCGCATTTTTATTTAGGGGAAAACAGCCCAAAATGCACCTCGCGCAAATAGCTCACTGCGATTTTTCCTAGAATTCCCGTTTTTAATTCATAAATTGGACAAGTTACAGTGCTAGTTTAGTACTTTACTTAGCATTTCGGCAAAATTAACAGTGGAATAGCTATGAAAAATCAAAACGGGCGTTTGGCCCGGGGTGCATTTCGGGCTGTTCTACCCTACATGAATGGTGAGTAGTTCTGTTCACCCACCACTATTTGGGTGTTTACATCTGTGCTGGTATGCTGATGCTAGTGAACTAAAGCTGTACTTATAAATAGTCAGCATAGTGTAAACAGGACGTCAGCATCTACCAGCATGAGATTTCAGGAGCCTCTGAAATTCGTGCTAGTTAGTTGAGTTGGTTGAGCTAGTGAACCAGCATATAATATATTATTTATTATCTAATAGTGAACCAGTATGTAATATATTACATATTATGTAAACACCCCATATATCTCTACTATTATTCAATCAGTTGAGCTGTTTGGTTTGGTTGGAGATAAGTTATGATTATTATATTGACTCTAATCAAATTAAATCAATCAGCTAAATTATTTGATGTAAAGCCAAGAAATACCAGTGGGTGGACGGCAACAGCAACACGCTCTTCCGAAGTGGGTGATTTGTGTATTTTTAATAATCCTGGTAGTTGATCCCTAGAGCTCATAAGCTTTATAATATTGCGTAATGCTTTTTAGCCAAAAGAAATCGAAATTAATATCATAGATTTATCTCATGAAAATAATATTGACAAAAAAAGACTGGAAGGTACAGACTGCAATCGAACCTGTTTAAGGTATTATGGAAATGTTGCTTTGACCACTCGTCTATCAGCTTTAGTCGAGACAGAAGATGCTAAAGGCGCATAGGAGCTACGATAATCTTTCTGAAGTCGCCCAAAGAAAATTCCTACGAGCAGCAAGCGTTTTTTTCCGAAATTGAAAACACTCGGCTGCGGTGTTTCCCGAAGTCAGAAACACTCGGCTTTGGTGCTTGCCGAAGATCCATACACCGGTGCAAAAAATTATGCACGGGCACCGGTACCGGTGCCTTGTTCGCTGCATTTGGTGTTTTCTATCGAGCACTGGTACGGAGCGTAAAACTCAATGCTCTTGGTGGTGTGTTTGTAGGCAAAACTGCCACCCGTGCAAAAGGGTTCAGTGTTTTTACCATGGCTGCTCAGGACACTTAAGTAAGTAAGTAAAACGTCACTGGATTATCACGGAAAAGCTACATGAATTTGTCGATGTCATTCACTGGTGGATTCCAGTATCACGTTTGTTTATAGTTGTTTAAAAAAGATTTCTTTATAAGATAAAATTAACACTGAAAAGAAATCTAATAATATTCCTATATATATATTGATGCAAATATTAAAAAAAAACACATCAGAAATCCCAAACAATCCAGGTGATACGAGCAATGAGATTGAATGATTTTTTTTCACTGACAGATCGTTTGCCATCTTTCTATTGAACATAATAAAACAGCCAATGTTTGATAATTGACATAAAGCTGAGTCATAACAGACGCAAAATATAGCTCAATCAAACTTACTTTTCGTCGAGCAACGAACTTTTCAGTCTCGGGGCACTTAATATTGCATGATATGTTTGTTTACGTCTCATCTTTTATGTCAAAGATGGATGTCGTCACGTGTAAAATTAGTTATTTCTAAGTGTGTACGATAAGAATATATTGTTTGCGAATAAACATCTACCACAAATTTAAAATCCAATATAAGGCAAACGCACCAATAGTGAAGGTACGTTAGTGCAGTTTACGTTAAATACTCCACGTTTACGTGAAATATTCCACAATACACCCAGTTCCAAAAATACCCATATTGTGGGGTGTTTTACAGTGTTTCTGAAACCAGAAACCGCCATCTTAGATTTAAAAATGGTGAGAGACATGTATTTTCGGTCCCTCCACGTCACCCTGAAAATTACCTATTTTGATATTTGAAAATATTTTCAAAAAACTTTTTTTATGAAGTAAACCCAAATAACGCATTTTTAAGAAGTTAATTCCAAATAACGAGGTCAGTGTTAGGAAAAAATCCAAAAGCAAACAACTGCGGTTGTTATTGTAAGCTGTGATATCGCAGCTCAGAATATCAAGCTAACAAAACTCAGCAGCTGAAAATCTCTCCAAACTGTAGGGGATTGAGTTTCATTATGTTTGCGTTACACCCAAACGCAACCGAGACTTCCTTAACGGTTGGCAGCAGTCACTTCGTGTCCACTATGGGTGAGGATAAAAAAAAAGAGACAGCATCATTATACCTTCTCTTTTTAAGAAAACAAGGTGCAACGGAATCATTTTTGCGTCGATTCAACTCTCACCTTCAACTTTACACGTTGTGAATAGTCTTGCGATATCAAAGAAGTTTGTAAAATCAATTTTTTATTTTTTTTTTTTCTTTTGATTTGTTTTCCGTCGATTTTGTTTCCCGTGCTGAGCACCAATGCTACCGACGCCAGAGAGCATTGGTGCTCAGAGATGTTATGCCTCAGAACATCCCGAGGCTATCACACTTACCACTTCACCACCGGCGCCGCATGTAAAATCAATATCAAGCATGATATTTTGCTGCAATAAAACGCGTAATAATGAGCGCGTACGAGAGCGGAAAAATATCAATTTGCTAATGATCATGCCATCACTAAACGAGTTTCTTTTTTACGCACTGATTCAATTTTGAACCCCCAGGTTCGTAAATGGAGGCTCCAGTGTATTTGGCTTAATCTACCATTGGATTTTATTAAACTCATGGTAGAAGTCAAGTTCGATGATTATTGAAATAGATTGATTACAGAAGGTAAATATATTTCAAGTGGAAAAAAAACCTGATTAGGATCTTAAATCTTATTGTATGAATCATGGCATCTTATATAATTTCAAAACTTTAAAGTTTTCTAAATGTATTCCTGTCTACTGCACTGATACTTGGTGTTTATATCCAGGACATCGGGATGTAACGGGTGTTCAATAAAAAATGAAATTTTTTTTAGTCATATAGCTAGTAAAAAAAATTTTTCAACGGATTCAGTATTTTTTATTAAAAACATAATGTTTATTCTTCGTAATAACGTCAATGAATATTGGAGAAGGGGGCCTGGTCAGCCGTACGACGCAACTTAGTCACAATAGCGCTGAATGGCACTGAAATCATTCTCATATTTATTGAACACCCGTTACTGCCGCACGCTAATAAACGCTAAAGAATGCAATCAATACGTAAGTTTTTGAAAACACAGTTAGATCCAAAAACACACAAAATCAGTAATGTTGGGAATGGTAAAGATGGCTCTATTGTTGTTTAGTGTGCAACAGGATGAAATGTAAATGATGTGAAAAATAGTATTGAAAGCCATCTGGGTGAAAATAAAGGGTGTCCACGATGAAATTGCCACACTATGAAATTGCTCTAACTTTTTAACCGTTGGGTAGAATTTAATGAAAATTTGGGTGTATTTAGTTCATAGTGCATTATTTACATCCTGCAAGTTTTAAAGTCCTGTGATCAAAACTCGCAGAAATGGAGTCGAAAGAACAGCTCGTGCGTGATAAAATCTTTCGCATTCATCACGAGAACAAGGATCTCTCGCAACGTTACATCACTAAAACGTTGTGAATCGAGAATTCCACGGTGTCGCGAGTGATTAAGCGGTTCGAGGAACGGTTGACCACCGATCGGAAACCCAGAAGTGAAGGAAAAAGTATTCCGTATAACACCAAAAATCACAACCGCGTAGTTGGGGCCTTCAACCGAAATCCGAACGCCTCCGTTAGGGATGTGGCTAAGAAGCTGCACCTAAGCCGAAGTTTTGTCCAGAAGGCCAAAACTAAGGCTGGGCTTCGAACGTTCAAGGTACAAAAGGCCCCTAATCGCGACGAGAAGCAGAACAAGTCCGCCAAAACCCGTGCCAGGAAGTTGTACCTCAACATGCTGACGAAAGTTGAATGCTGCATCATGGACGACGAAACATATGTGAAGGCCGACTTCAAACAGATCCCCGGCAACCTGTTTTTCACGGCCAAGGATAAGTTCAGCGTTCCGGAGCATGTCCGCACTCAGAAGATGTCCAAATTTGCGAAGAAATTCCTGGTTTGGCAAGCCATCTGCACGTGCGGGAAGCGGAGTGCACCTTTCGTGACCCAGGACACGATGAACGGACAGGTGTACATAAAAGAGTGCCTCCAGAAGCGGCTGCTTCCTCTCCTGAAGGCCCACAACGTCCCAACAATCTTCTGGCCGGATTTGGCCTCATGCCACTACTCCAAGGACGTGCTGAAGTGGTATGCGGACAATAAGGTCAATTTCGTGCCGAAAATGTTCAACCCTCCCAACACTCCGGAGCTCCGCCCCATCGAGAAGTACTGGGCGATTATGAAGCAGCACCTTCTTAAACGACCTAAGGTAGTGAAGACAGTCGAGGAACTGAAGAAAGTATGGGTTTACATGCAAAAAACGGTTGATTCACAGGTTGTGCATAATCTTATGGCCGGGGTTAAGGCCAAGGTGCGGGCATTTGCGTATGGACTGTAAATAAAATACGAGTAAAATGGTAAAATGAAGTTTAATAGTTACTTCTCAATCCCTGAAAATTTGATGGCAATCGGATGAAAACTCGAATTTTGCGAATCAATTTTGTGTGTGGCAATTTCATCGTGGACACCCTTTATAGTGCTGTTGTTCCCTCTTCGGTGCCAACATTAAAAATAGTAGGCATGGGCAATTAGTATTCTTCCGATGTCTTCATTGACTACTTAAAAAGTAAAAATGAAGACATCGCTATTAATGATGTAAAAGTAGTGAACATGTTTGAAAATCCACGCTTCACTTATAACAAGTTAAGTGTTGTAATTGAAGTCGATGTCGATACGTATACATTTTTGTTATATGCGAAAAAAGTAAATGTAGGGTTTGATCGGTGCTCCATAGTTTCCGCGGTTAATGTGTTAAGATGCTTCAAATGTTGAGAATTTGGGCACAAGAGCATGGATTGCAAAAAATGTGAGAGATGCTCTAGGTGCAGCCAACAACACAAAACGTCAGAGTGTACGTGAACTGTATTGAAATGTTTTAATTGATTGCAAGTGAATAAAGAATGTAAAATGAACTTGGATGTCAACCATGCCGCATTAAGCTCTGAATGTTTGCTCTATAAAAGACTTTTTAACAGAAGAAACCCAGCTTGCGTTTCAATAAATAGCAGCCAAGTTCCAGGAATGTGAATCAATTCGATTTTTTGTATTTGAATATTGCGGGGATGTCAACAGAATACGTAGCATTACGTCAGATTGTTGAGGAAAAACGTCCTCTTTTAGTTTTATTATCTAATACTCATATTGTAGAAACTGAAGCTTTTGATCAGTATAGTATTCCGGGATGTATTGTTGCTGCTTGTTTATCACATTCTAGACACACTGGTTGCTATTTATGTCAAAGAATCAGTTCAATTCAACCTTCGTACCAACGAAGTTATTGATGGCAAATGTTTCTTGGGCATAATAGTTGGACGTGGCATGAAAATGGGTAATTATGGTGTGTTGTGTCATTCTCCTAGTTCTAGTGACCAGCGTTTTGTTTTAGAGAACTGGCTCAAGACATTCCTTCATTCTAGTACATAAAATATATTAGCTGGAGATTTTAATATTAAAATTAGCGTGATAACTATAATTCTAATCATTTGATAAACACTTCAAACGCTGATTTTTTTCTATTTAAAACAAATGGTAGATGAATATACGCGTATTTCCAGGCACAGTAGAACTTTAATTGATCACGTTTATTCCAATTTTGATTCCACTTGTTCAGTTACGACCTTAGTGATTAATGTATAAGATAATATCAATAATAACGATGAATTAGTAAAATTGAAGTGCTGAAGGTAATATTCTAAACAGGCTGTTTCGAATCTTGTTGAGAGGAGCGTGGATTTTCCATTCGCGGCCGATAACTAAGATGAATCTACAGCTGTTCTTAATACCGCTTTGAAAACGTGTACCAATCAACTAGTTGAGCAAAAGTTTGTTTCTGTAAAAACTCGAACAGCTGGTAGAATTTAGATCTCTTGCGTCTTAAACGGAAAGGGGACAAATGGTACAAAAAGTTTTATAGATCAAATAATAACAATCATTGGAATAGGTACACAATCGCACGTAATAAGTATTCACAATCGATAAAGAAAACTCGTTGTGAATATGTTCAAAGGAAGATTGATCAGCATCAAAACAACAGCAAAGAGCTATGGAAAATTTTGAAATTTTTATTAAAACCTAGTAATTGCAAACCGCGGCCCATAACTTTTTATGGCACATTAGAACAGTCAGAACAAGTAATTTCATCTTAGTTTAATGATTATTTTGTCGATAGTGTTTCATTGATTAATCAATCCATTGAATTGGTCGATGAACCTGACGAAATAAAACAGCTGATTAACAAAAGTTTTAGATTTTAAGGTTTTCACTTAATTACATTAGATGAACTTAGAGTTATTTGTTTTTCATTAGGTAAATCGGCTGGAGTAGATAATGTTAATGCTAGAGTTATTCAAGATTGCTTTCATGTCATCGGCCACATCTTGCTGGACCTTATTATTAAATCATTGCAGACTGGAAATGTGCCTCAAATTTGGAAGGAATCGTAAGTGGTTCCTATTAAAAAAGTTGCTGTAACGATTAAAGCCGAAGAGTTTCGTCCCATCAATACGTTGCACACAGTAGAGAAATTTTTTGAACTTGTTGTTAAAGGCCAGCTTTTGTAAAACCACGTTGAATTTGGCATTGGCGAAGTGGAGTCACACTTGGAGTGTAAAGATACGACTTTTGTTGGTTTTTTGGAACAATTTCTATGCACTTATTGTTAAGATCAATCAAGCGCTTTGGAATTACGAGTACTACATATAAATGGTTTGAAAGCTATTTGTCTGACAGAAATCAACGGACTGTTTTTAATGATTCTGTTTCCAGTCCCGTGGGGAGTAGCCTGGGAAGTGTATTAGGGCCCCTGTTATTTATTATGTAAATTAATGACTTGCGACGTGTTTTACGATTTTGCGACATTAATCTTTTTGTAGATGATACTGAGTTATTCATTGCAGCTAAGGATTTAGATGATGTCGGTTTACACTTGAATGAAGATTTGCGTTTTCTAAGTAAATGATTCAAGTATAAGCAGTTGAAATTGAATACAAGTAAAATTAAATTGATGGTAATTTTGCGGAATCGATTAAATGAGAACGTCTCTTGTAATTGATGATGATACTATTGATCGCGTTCGGGAGATTAAATATCTTATAAAAAAGTCCATACATCATTCATAAATGGTACGAAACATTCGTTTTTCCTGTCATCTGGCGCAATGTCAATATTACACCTTATTCGTATAAATCGCTCGTTTGTTCTACGTATTTATTCGTTGTTTTCTGCAACGAAATGGATTTGTACATTGTATGAAGCATGTTTTGTTAGAACTACCACACTCGCTATCGCTACACCCAAACAGCGGGCCACAAGTGTTGGTTGTGGAGACCGAAAAATGTGGAATGTGTTAGTGAGGATGGGTAAAAATAACTTCATCATTGGAAGAAATAAACATGACCAAAAAAAAAAAGGGTTCAGACCAGACTCGTATCATGAACCTTGCGATAGTCAGATCTGTGCTTTATTAGTTCGGTTAATGCCTGTTGTTGTAAATCTGTTGTATAAACAAAATTTAATTTAGCATTTCCAATTATTATCATGTTCTATGCCTAAACATTTTGTCAACATGCCAAATTTTTTTCCCTGAATGTAATAAATAGATTAAAACTGTAATGTGTAATAATTTCTATTCACACATCCCTGGGCTGTAGTCAAACGCTCATTTTCGACCTTTTTGACGCTATATTGTGTTACATGCTTGTCCTCTGCGAGATTTATTGCAAAAATGAAGAGTGGTTTATATTGTTAACATAATATATTTGCTTTAATTCAAACCATTTTAACATACTTTTCCTTTCTTTCTCGTTTTAGGTAAGTTTCGTTAGCGATTGAATTCCGCTTGTTTGCCTAAGGTATAGTACTTAAATCAAACTAAATAATGCTCTATCATTTCGTTTCTGAATTCAGTACTCGCTCTCAGTTTACTCGTTGAATCAAAAATAGAAGATCAAACGGTGTGGCCATTAATTTCACCCAAGCTATCCATTCTCCACGTGGCTTCAAGAGTAGGCGATTTAAATGTTCTGGCTTTATCTACTCAGAGATTATAGTCCATGTGCTCACCGTTGCCCAAGTCAATTCAACATTGCAGATTTTTGCCGCACCTTAAGCCTGCCCTAGCTATAACTATATCTTCAATCCCCCCACAGATCGTAAAAGAGCACCAATTAAAAGTATTTTCATAATCCCACCAAGCAGCACCCTTCGAGACATAGCGCCACACCGCGCCTTCCGCACAACTTGGAGGTCGGAGCCATTCCAACGAAGACCTCAGACCTTAATAAAGTTTTTGCTACACGACTCTCGTTACTCTCTCTATGTCTCTCTTTCTCACTCCCCCTTCGGGAACTGAAGCAAGTTACGACCTTCCCACTTCTCTCACTGCTTCTCTCGGGGTAAATCCGCGCCTGCTTCGTTTAAATTTTTAATACCTCCGCTCAGATGTAAATTTATGTGATCACCATGGTACCGACTCCAGCTAGACGGGCGGCTCTCCAGCCAACTCTTGGCATTATCCGATTAATTAAAAGAAAAACGTAAATAAATTGCAATGAATCCCCGGACGAAGAAGCAGACATGCACGACAGAATCGGAGTACAGGATTCCTTCTCTCCTCCAAGCCGCCACCTACTTCGGTGTGGGCATCGGCGAGGAAAGAGTACTTGTAGAGGGCATAACAATTGAACTATTTTTTTTTTATCCCATGTAGTCTCCTTTACACTCTGGCCTCTTTTGTGTTCGAAGGTTTGTCCAACATGAAACAGGACCAATTCTCGAGTAGCGCCCTTCTTCCTTTGATCGCATACTCGTCCAAGCAGGCGCGCTGCCCGGCAGATAAAGCTTGCCGAGTACCAAAGAAAAATCTCAAAAGGAGCGGCTGAGTCTTGGTACAGAGTCCAAGTGTGTACTTTGTTCCATAGCGACCACCAAAATCCGCTTCAGCCGGATCCCTCGGAAGACGAGGGGCACAGCACTGATCTTGTATAAGCAAATTAAATAGACGTAATTTAATCATTCAATTTTTGTCTCTCCGACTTGCCGTTTTTTGCGGTGTGTCTGGCGGGTTGTTTTATGCTCTTTTTTGTTTGTGTTCGCCTGCCTTTGATTTCGGTTTATTTGCTGCTTCATTTGAATAAGATCAAAAGTAAACAAGAGAAGATTTAATACGACCGTAGCTCCTTCCACGCTGTGACACACACAAACCTACTAGGGAAAGAGTTGTGGATGCTGAAACAGAACTCTGAAACGGAAATGGCAAGTCAGAAATTGGACTAGAAATTCAGCCTCTGCCTTACCGGTCATTCAAAAACTAGGGTGGTATTGATCGCTTTCATTGGGCAGCTTAAGCATCAGAAGCATAGTCCGCCCTAGTTCGTTCAAAGACCACATACAAAGATATGTATAGGCAATTTTAAACCTCGTCCAAGGCATTAACCGAACTAATTAAACTGAATATCAATTAAAATTTGCGCTCCGAATTCGGGTCCCACGGTTTATTTGAGATTTGGTTTTACTTTTTGTCTTATCTTGTATTCGGTTGCTGCTGGTTGTGTTGTTGTTATTGCGGTTGTCCGTGTGGGTTTTTTTTTTTATTGTCGTTTGTTTACTTGTTTGCCTGCTTACTACCGGCGTCACTGGATAAAGACGGCTGGTTTTGTTTAACCATTTGCTCTTATAACTATAGTTGAAAAGAGTAAGGCTCCTCTACCCAAGTCCGCCGCCGACTTGGATCTTGTACGCTCTCGATTGGACAGTGCCGCTGAAAAGTTCGTCATATTTCTCGGCCAACTACTGCGTGTTTGCAGGAGGTACACACCGAGAAGATCAAAGAGATTGCACCGCACCCGGACCATAGTCACGTAGATAACATAGATTAATAGCTTAGATTCCACGGTCATTAGCGATGGAGCAACTTCTGTTTACTACCGATGATGGATTCCTGGCCTCATCCCAGCGAATGCAATGGCGTGCGTGAGACTGCGTGCTATCGACAAATTTTCTGCCATATTTACTCCGTAGATGTCAACTGTTTGGAGCCAACTTCCATGTTTGTTTTCCCATTAAACCCTGCGTGCATTTTCCAATACATGCTCACAGACACGTATACTAACAAGACTGCTGGTAAAGACAAGAAGGGTTGTGTTTTTGTCACGCTTATGGCCTTTATTTTTGCGTTGCTCAAACCTGACGTTCCATTCTCTAACCAGCTCATAAATTTATGCATGCACTCATATAAAATGCATTTCGGAGCAGTTTTTTTTTTTTCGATCTCGCTCACCCCGACAGCATTTCTATACGAGTGGTTCCTGCTTTGCTTTTGTTGGGTTGGTAATGGTTTCCAGTGAGAGCGGAGACATTATGGTTCCGTCTTTCACGTGCTAAACCGAAGTGGTACCTACTATGCGACGACGGTGGCGTTGGGATGGAATAGTTCAGTTATTGCACCTTCCAGCAGCTAAGGCTTTATATATACCTACCCATTGCACCTCCTCTTTGTAACGGGACGACAACGGTGCACCACTGCAAGGGTATCAAATTACGCCGCCGGCATATGCAAAGTGACAGAGCGAGTAATGTACTTGGCAAGATTTTCGTGTGTGTGCGGCTTCCTGAGGTGGAAAAACATGGTGTGCTAATTGAGTACCAATATGGTTTCAAAACATGAACCTTGCAAAAATGGTGGACGCATAGCCGCTCAGAACAAAAGACGTGATTTATTAACACCCTTTCGCTATTTTAAAGAAAACATGGTTAAAATGGCGGATCGTGCAAGGCAAACAACACCTTATCAAACAAACCTTTGAGGAAAAAATATATATCGACATTCTTATCCACCCTCCCTTACATCCAAGCAATCAACGTAATTGGAAAAGACCCCTCGTTCACAGGAGCCACAATGTCACACAAAGCAACACGATCGTAAAAATGTTCAAACAACAAAGCGCCATCCCATCAATAAATCAATAAAAAAAGCGAACGAGTGGTTACGCAATGATTCATTTTTCCTTATGCCTACTTGACCGGAATTTATCCGGTCTCAGATAGATAGCATATTCCTGGAAAACACCAACACACCCTCACAGTTGTGCCAAGATCATTCGTCCACAGTTGAGGGTAAACGATTCAAGGCACTGAAAAATATTGTCCTCGCGTGTCGTCAATCAATCGATGTGCGGGAGCTGCTTTTTTCTCATTCTTACTCTATACATATGTGTGTCTCTAGTGATACAACAGGGCTCATCATCGTAATTGTCCCTTGGTGATTTGTAGCCAAGGTTGTAGCCTGAGAGAGTTTTCCCACATCCCGTTAGGGCTGTTCTTCGTGAATTGACGCTATTCGACGATTTGTGCGTCACTAACACTGTAGATTATTGATCCATAACTACACAAAATAACTCCTCCAATTATGCAAGATGGCAGGGCTACCCTAAATAGTGGTAAGCTCCATCGAAGATAGTACGCTAAATCGAATTAAGCTAAGCACCATGCTATATTCTCCTCAATTGTACTCGCGGATTTAACGTGTAGAAGATTTTTGTTTGGCTCTGTACTTTTCGAAATTCTTGGAATTTCTTAAATATGCCGAAATAGACGTTTAATACGCCAATTTCGGCATATTTAAGAAATTCCAAGAATTTCGAAAAGTACAGAGCCAAACAAAAATCTTCTACACGTTAAGAAAAAAGCATGCATTAATGTTTAAAGTTCTACCAGTTTCGAGAAAACCCGCACATATTCATAATATAAATCAACGCTGTTTACTCATCGGATAAATAAACGCGCTTTTCTCGAAAGTGATTAACTTCACACTTAGAAAAATTCATGTAAATTTAGGTGCTCTGAGACTGACATATACGAGCGTCAATTTTGACATAAAATTGAGTCATAATAGACGCAAAGTTCAGCTCAATCAAACGTAATTTTCGTTGATTATCGAACTTTTCAGTCTCGGAGCACTTAATTTTACATGACATGTTTGTTTACGTATCATCCTTTATTTCAAAATGGATACCGTCACGTGTAAAATTAGTTATTTCTAAGTGTGTTTACACAGCAAAAAATAAGGAATATTACATGACATGTAAAACAAAACCATTTTAAAATTACATCGCTTTAAACTATGAAGAACATCAGATTTTCAACGATAAAACCTATAAATTTACATGCGCGTGTAAATTTAAATCAACAAACATTGAGAAAGCTAATATCGCGAACGGACCGATTTTTCGATCAGTTTTTTCTCCGCTCGGTTTGTTTTGTTTTGTGCGCTCAGTTTTGGTTATGTGGAACGATTTATCGTGCATACGCGCGTTCACATATACAAAACGGATGACAGACACAATATTGATTAAAGCGGTTTTATACAGAGAACACTTTTAGTTCGTGCAGAAAATCAAAAATTTGGATATGGAAAAATAGAAAAACATTCAAAAATGCGCTCGTGGTTCCTTTTTTCCTGACTGATCGTTTTGATGCAGCGGTGGAAGTGTAGGGTATGCACTGTGCCGTGAAGGCGGTTTATTCCACGTGGGTGATAATTCCGCGTGCTTGACAATCATGCATCGATTTTATGCAAATTCGTTCAAAATGCCAAATGCGAGAAAAAAGTCCTATTTTTGGATCTAACCCATAAAACTCATAAAATATAATGTGGTTTGCCCAATTTTGCCCAACTTCGAGTTGATGGTCTTGAAAAAAGTCCTATTTTTGGATCCAACCCATAAAACTCATAAAATATAAATAGAAACTCACTTGCAAAAAAATGGCATTTCTTTATGATACAAAAATACGGGAAATTGCATATCCCTGCTAGGTGGTAAGATTAAACTTAAAAAAAAAGTTAAAGGGACGAGCTAAACACATATCTCCAAAGAAACTGTATGTCTATAATAATCCGTTTTCGCGTAAATAATAAAACACACGACACACGTTTTAGCGCTTTTAAACAACTGCGCTTCGGTTGGGGTGGAATTTGATAAAAGTTATGGCACTTTCTGAAACCAAGAAATCTGGTGGTGTAAGAATACTTTCAAATTGCACTTCCTGATAAATATACTCAATGGAATCCATTCCGTCCATTATTTGGTGATTATGTCAGAAAGCCTACCTTACCTCAGTCAGTAAAGGCGCAGCTACAAAGCAAGATCATGCTGGAGATGACTGGGTTTGATTCCCGGTCCATATAGGAAATATTTGGATTTGAAAAATTGTCGACATGCCTGGGCATTAGACTGATGCAAAATTTGAAATTTTCGCTCCACAGTGCTTAAACGGTTCTAAATTGGGTCCTGCTTAGGCTCCCAAAATTTTAACTACTTTAGTAAGAAACTGACTTGGCACAAACCATTTCAAGTTTATATGGGAATTACTATGGGAAAACTTATGTTTTTGTTCATATCGATCTAAAAAATCACCACATCACTATGCTTTTAAAAATAATAGCAGTGATTGTAGCAAATTTTCTCAGCTACAACTTTGTTCAAAACCACTTTTCAATCAAATGTAAGGAACAAAAGTTATTAATGATTCAAATCACTAATGTCTTATGCTAATGCTCATTCAACAGTTCAGCAGGCAACATTGGTGTTTCTGGTGCGAAGAATAGACCACAAATATCATGGCTACTATGTCACACTGCAGAATACAGTGTTGCCTACAGAACAGCTGCTCGATCATGCCATAAGATTATCAATCTCTTAAACAATTAATAACTATTTAATTTGACATTTGGCTGAAAAACAATATTTTGCAAAGTTGTAGCTTATAAAATTTCCCGTGAGAATAGTTAAAGAAATTTTTGAAAAAGCGATATGGAAAATGGGTAGAACATGAACAAAAAGTTTGATTTTCCCATGGTAATTTCCATATAAACTTCGAATAGTTTGTGCCAAGTCTGTTTCTTACCAAATGAGTTTAAATTTCGGTAGGCTAATCAGGACCTGATTTGAAACCGTTTGAGCACTGTGGAGCGAAAATGTAAAATTTTGCATCAGTCTACTGGGCATAGAGTATGACTGTACAAGCCACACAATTATACTAATGTAAAAATGGTACAGGCATCGAAAGCTCTCTATTAATAACTGTGGAAGTGCATCTAGAACACTAAGTTGAGTGCACGCAATAAGCTAATATGCGATAAGCAGTTTTTCATTGCTAATTTTTAAAGAAATACATGAAATAAATCATCGAGAGACTTTTTATAAAAAAAATTACTTCTGTTTTCGGATTTGAAAGGAAAAACGTGTATACAACTTATTTTCGATACAGTCTTTAATGCTCAAACATTATTGCAGATTTGGAAAATGTGATTCATTTCCAATAATAATTGATCAAAAAAAAATCTCTCTAATAAAGCAAAAAAAAAATTATCAAAAGTTAATGATTTGAGTAGCTCCAAATGATTTGGTGAGCGACTATTTTGCGTGACGTTACATGTTACAACGTTTTGCACTACTTACCAACCGGGCTACTCTAATAAGAAACTCTTGATTTTTTTTTTTTCATGGTCACTTTAACGCTTTTGGGTTATTCGTGACTTGTCCCGGGGTGAGATTTGAACTTGTGACTTTGGCGTGAGAGGTGTGGATTCTAACCACTACACCGGGATCGCCCCCGTTTTATGACATATAACGCACTTTCCAATATTTAGGAATTTCTTTTCATTTTTATCCGTTAAAATAAAAACACTCAATACCCATTGTAACGTTACGTAGAATATGTCTTTTTTAGGTTTTCTTTGCTTCAAGCGTTCTAAGCGTTTGATCTCCAATCAAAACACCCTTGAAAAAGTTGTCAAGTTGTGAACCAGCGGACGGATGGTTTTGCTAGCACTGTCATGGTTTTTCATTTGTCTTTCTGCGTGTAAATGTATTGTAACACTCGTTATTGAGAAGTGCCACTTTTCCACATTGTTTTGAATAACATAACTAAAATTATGAACCATTGCCGAAAAGTTCTACTATTCCTAAATAAAGTTCCCAATCTTATGCAGCTCAACATAATCGCTGTCGCCGATCGTAAATTTGCCAAATTCAGCGACAGCCTTCTAGTCATCCGTCGGTCCCACTAACTCCCAACGAAAGCTAACATAAAAGCAAAGCCTCCAAAACATACGTCGGTCCCCGTCAGTATCCAGCGTCAGCAGAATGATTAATTGTAAAATATTGTAAAATCTCCTCTTGTTTAATTTTGAGCTATAGTTGGCATAATCATCGAAATTACTTATACCAGCTTGCATAGAATATTTCAAATTAATGCGTTTTTGCGCTTAAATTTACATGTAGTATGGTGTGAAATTTCGCCAAATCTAGCGATAAAAACGTGTACGCTGTAAATCACAGAAATTTACATGAATTTTCATACGATGTACCATGCCTGAATGACAAATCAATGTTTCAAGTACATTAAGCTCATTGGCCTTTTTCACATGCTGTTCAAGATTTAAGAAAATTTGTACACGCAAAACAAAAGGGATGTCATTTCAGCGTTTATTAAGTACAAGGATATGGACATTATGGTGAATGTATGCCATTTTTTCGTTCTTGTGCTGATTTGGTCATTAGGTCATTTCGACGATTTTTATGCAATTTTTGCATTTTGGCGATCGAAGATTGCCGTCCCATTTTGGTTTGGATTTCAAAGCTTTATTTTTTGTACTTAGCCATTAGGTGTTTTATTATCGTTTTACTGCCATTCAAGCGTTTTAGTGCCAATTTAAACTTCGGTAAAGGTCATATTAAGCCTGATGTTGTGTTTAAGCGTCATAGATGTTTATAAGCTACATAACAGTTCGCAGGCTACTTTGACGGCTTGCAGGCGATTAATCGTGTTGTATTTTTGTTTAAGCATTAGTTCATTTTGGATATTCTGGCAAAACAATAATTGTGACTCGCTTGGGCTTAGACTTTTTCAAAGTGGGCCGAAGAACTATAAAAGATTGGGAACTGCTACCGTACAGGGTGTTTTAAATGTTTTTCAATTCCTATAGCTATTATTGTCACGAAGATAACTACAGTCCTTGAAAGCAAAACTACGGCCAAACGATGCTTTTGTTTATGATGTATCCTCATGTAAAAAATGCGCTCAAAAACAAAAGTGACCCTCCTGACGAATGAAGATATGAAAGTGACGAAGCCATCATTCCCTCTACATCCCTGATGAACAGTTTTCGTTTTTCCACTTCCGATCGACATATGCGTGTTCAGTTCATGCAATGAGCCATGCGTGAGAGCATGTATGCACGCACGAATCCACTTGGTCTGATTCTATAACACACTCTGTAGTGTAATAATGACTACAAACAAGCGTCAAACACACACAAAAAATCAACAACCATCTACTATCAACTAGGCAAACAAACGATGCCCTGAAACACAATTCTCGCATGGGTCTGTTTGCGTTCAATTTTTATTAATGGTTGTAATGTAATGTTATTAATCATCATAAGCATCGCCATCAGCGTGTGAGCGTTTTACTTGTGTCTGTATGTACAATACGGGTCGATCCCAGCAGCGAGGGCGGTCCGATTTGGTATCTTATTCTAGCATAGATGGGGACCGTCCAATCGCAGCGAAAATCAACTTGTTTTCCGCGCACTGGCTGTGGTTGACTGTGGCGATCGTGATCATGTTTAACAGCGCGATGACGATCGAGATTAACATCGTTAACAATCATCATTATCTCGTCGTTGCAGGAGCTGCTCAGATTCAAAGCCAATGGTACAATACGGTTCGTGAGTGGGAGATACTTTTTCTCCACAAAACGATTTGTAACGAGCTTTCCACCCTTGCGCTTGCATCGACATTTCCATCCTCATCTAGCCATGAGATAAGGACGAGCTAATGATCTTATTACTTTGTATTGTTTTGCGGCTCGGCAATTGTCAACTGCATCTATAGCTAACGACTCAATGAAGTCACCATTTGCAGTTACAACTGCAATTGCATCGTTTCCGTTTGACGATCTAGATTTGCATTGTCCGATAGCGAACTAATGATGGTGATTGTTGCAATCTACGATGGTACTAATTTATGCTAGGAAAATGTGACCAACGATCCATCAAGTCACCTGTTGTTGGTTCCAAACTCGCAAGCTTGTTCCCTTTTAGTCCCATTTAAAAGCACAAAGTGGAAGAGCCGCCACCGCAGGAAGCATCAAACAGAAGAAAAAAACGAAATACGGTAGCCCAAAAGAATGGCAAAACCTGCTTGAAAAAAAAAGCCGTTTCATTAGTGCTTTTATCGCCTCGCAGACAGCTACTGTTTATTTCAATACATCGGCGAGAAGGACTCGATGCCACCAAAGAGGCGCTGATGATGGCATTTACTCACCTCCACGGCCGACTGTATGCTGAATCAACCTCCTTCCCACTTTATCCATCTCTCCTTCAACGGGGCGATAAAACACCCACACGAAAACGCGCAAAACCTGCAGGTCTAATTTGAAGAGTTCGTGTCTCCCCTGCCTTTCTCGATCTGCGTGTTACTTTTTCGGGAACTTCCACCGTTATCAGTTGAAAGCGAAAAGTGTTGGCAATCTACCAGAAGCTATTCAATATTTTTTATTCACTCTTTTATATGTGCACTGATAAGGAATGAGCAGTGGGCTGGGCAGAATGTTTTGAGGCGACCAGACGGTTGAATATTTATTATTCTTGCCTGCTCATGAAACTATTGTCAACACGCACAGCAACTGCATGGAAAGATTTTTTTTTTTCATTTTTGAGAAAATTCACCATTTTTTTCCCGATTGGGTTTATTTTTCATACAAAACGCAAAATGAATCCATCCTTTTCCCTGACACAATTTCTTTACACTTAACGTTTTTTTAGACACGCTTTTATTGAAAAATGTATATGAGAGATGCATTCTAAGAAAGCCTACAGTCATTTCAGAGAACACTTAGAACTTATCTAGATATATCCGCTTGTCATTCTACAAGGCTATTGTTGAGTAGACTCTTAACCTATTAACGCCCAGTGATCTGAGCACCAATGCTACCGACGGCAAACATACTTTTGAACATAAAAACCAATAAATGATCCATAAAATATTGGAAAACGTTCCATAAAAAACATCCAAATGTTCCATAAAACTTCGGAGAAAATCCTTAAAAAAGTGTGAATGATCCATAAAAAATATCAATATGATCCATATTTAATGTAAAATTTAGCCACACAATTGTAAAAATGTACAGCTAAATTTCTAAGGAATGAGCATTGAAATTGTACGAATTACCCATAAACATATTGCAATTGATCCATAATACATTCAGCAGTGAACCTTAAACTAAACAAAGTGATCCATAGAAAATCATGTTTGCGCACTTAAAAATATAGCCATGTTCGTATTAATGAAAGCAACTTCCTCAGAGCAGTCTCGTTTTGGACAGTTTGAAGCTGAAATAGGTTTTATTAAACTAATATAAAATCAAAACCAATCTTAATGCTTATAAGGTGGCAAAAGGAATCAAGAAGTCTGTCTCAAATAAACCACCTAGCAGAAATAATAGAGTGAGGAGTGATGGCGCAACCGAATCTGGAAAAGGCAGTACCAATGTGGTCAGCCTGAAAGAATCCCTAGACCAGTTGCTGCAGGAGAGAAGCGCAAATAAGAAAGCGCTTGAGGAAGAGAAATTCCTCCATGAAAAGCGATAGGAGGCTGAGCGGGAGATTTTCAAACCGAGAGTTATCTTCCGTCACTCTTTCAACAAAGATTTGGCTAGATTTAGCATTTAGGGATTCAATTATTATTTTAGTTAAGCACGCAAACGATGTAGAATGAGCTATTTACTTAGGGTAAATCATGTATATAGCGTTTAGGAACAAATTGTAGGTTACCAGATTTTAGGATCAAACTGTAGTATCTAGATTAAGCAAATATAGGGTTATTAAATTCAATATTTGCACGCATTCCACCTCCAACTAACCTACTTCAGTAGCTACATAGAGGTAACTTTAAGACCAGAAGGTCCCGAAGAAATGTGCTCAACTTTTTGGCTAAGCTCTGATACTATCTTCGGTCCCAAGCTTATCGATGCACCCCTATAAAACACGAGAAAATCCACGAACCCCTCATTTTACCTGTCAAACTTTCATAGCGAATCAAAACAAAAATTGTGTAGTACTATAATTTTGACTAGAATGAGGTACGTTAATCGATTTTCTTGGGACCAATAGGCAAGTCAAGTAGTGAGCCAATTTAAAATCGTTAGTTTCGTATTGATTGTTGGTAGCTAGTTCACTACAAATAACTACAATTTAATTAAACGATAGGTATATTAACAAATTTAGGCAATTAAAATAATTTAGCTGTAAAACGTTTTTTAAATGGTTTGGAATTGTATCTTCTTTTCCTCTTTTTTTCTCGTTCATACTCCGACCTATCTAAGGTTTGGTTCAACGGAACTGTGAGTTCACAGTTCCGTTGAACCAAACCTGACGTCTGTCATTTCTGACAGCGACCGTTACCGTAGCTCTCTGAATCCCCCACAGGGTTGTCACTGGACTTGGCGGTACAGGGTTATCCCGATATTCCGAACAGCCATGATCCATAAATTAGACGTATATTATTCATGTTTTGGACACTGTATTATTAATTTTGATCCATAAACCATGAAAAATTGCTCCATTACTGCTTAACTACTTAGATTTACTGTCCTGCCGTGTTTTTAGGTAGATGTGCGGAGCGATGGTCAAGCGTCTAGAATTAGCTTCCAAAAGAAGCTTCTATAATAATCTTCTTAAGAAAAAATGAAAAAAAAATGTTAATTTTATGGATCATACCTAGGGTAGGTGTTCCAGTTGTTGGTAGACGTGCTTATTTTGGTGTGTTCCAATTATAGTCTATATCTCGGTCTATATACATATGTTTTTTAATTTGATCAATAAACCTTGGAAAATTGCTACATTACTGCGTAGCTTCTCAGATTTACTGTTCGGCCCGTGTTTTTTTTTTGTCAGAAGAGCAGAACGATGGGCGAGCGTCTAGAATAAGCTTCTTAAAAAGTTTCTAAATGAAGCTTCCATAGGAAACGTCTTAGCTAATTCTAGACGCTTGCCCGTCGCTTCGCACATCTACCTTAAATACACGGGCAGGACAGTAAATCTAAGTAGATAAGCAGTGGAGCAATTTTTCAAGGTTTATGGATCAAAATTAAAAAAAAAAAATAGTGTTATAAACATGAATAATATACGTCTAATTTATGGATCATGCCTATATTTTTAAGTGTGCAAACTTGATTTTTTATGGATCACTTTCTTTAGTTTAAGGTTCATTGCTGAATGTTTTATGGATCAATTGCAATATGTTTATGGGTAATTCGTACAATTCCAATGCTCATTATTTAGAAATTTAGTGGTACATTTTTACAATTGTGTTGCTAAATTTCACATAAAATATTGATAATATTGATATTTTTTATGGATCATCCACACTTTTTTAGGGATTTTCTCCGATGTTTTATGGATCATTTGGATGTTTTTCATGGTACGTTTTTCAATATTTTATGGATCGTTTTATCAATTCTAAAGGTGCAAACTTAGGGCTGCCGCTACCGACGCCAGCTCCCACACCTGGACCGTACCTATCGACCCATCAACTCATGAACCGGGGACCAACGGCTTTACTTCCCTTCCGAAGGATGGCGTGATCAGAGATGTTCTGCCTCAGAACATCCCGGCGGCGCCGACTGGGTTTGAACCCAGGCTTGCTGGGGTGAGATGTAATCACGCTTACCACTACACCACCGGCGCCGCTAACATAAAATCTAATTATCATTGTATCAAAAAGGTCTACTCTTGATTGACGAAAAATAAATAAATCCTAAATAAATTTTCACAAACAATTTATGATGTTTAACTTATTTGCTTTTTGGTCACCCTATCATGGCCGCGAACAAATCTGCTGAACCAAAATTTGATTACCTGCAACAAAACCCGTCAACAAAAAAAAAATGAATTGAAACCACTTTGAGGAAGCGGCTTCGGGCTTTGAAGACCCTGCTTCACCACTTTCCGGTAGCTGCATATCGTATTGTTTATTTGGTAGCAAAAGCGATAATACACTTAATGAATGGCCTCTCACTTCTGATTCCTCCTGGTTTAGGGCAGTGGATCGAACCGTTGTGCAGTTTTCCAAAACGCTTCATGAAATCATATCTTTTGACTTTGGAAACAAATATAATGAACAGCTTTCGTTACAAAACCCCCGTGGGGAATGTCACCTAGCTCATCTGTGGACCGGAACCGGTTGGAGAATTTATGGCGTTGGAAAACCTTTTCTTTGCATTAAAATTAATCAGGTGTCACATGTCATTAAAGTTCCACCAGCTTCAAACTGTAGATGCGTATAACACAAAACGCAAGTCACTTCGTAAAACATAGCTAATTAAATATCTTCACTTTGCGGAGTAGCTCCCCAGAGGAATTTAGCACCAAATGAAGCCTCTATATGCGCCTATACGTGGTAGCTTGGTGATCTACCACAGCGATGGTCAGAGCCTCTTCAACTGATCTGCTGTGCAAAACGCATACAAATAACGACCTCTGTTGGTGCAGCACCTGCTCTGATGCTCGTTTTCCTTCGCAATTGATGTGTTGGGCAACTGATAGGTTACCACCGAGTTGAGTATGAAGAAGAGAGCTACTGCTAATTAAAATTCAATTAAACATTAGCTGCAATTAACATGGGAACACGCCGTCTGGTTGCTGGGTGTTCTTCGACATCAAAACAAACCCATTTTGAAGAGAGGAAGCAAAACATTTGTGGATGCGAGACAAAACCACCAAACAAAGTGAAAGCAAGATAGAAGATAAAAGTAGGATGATGGAGCGATATTGATAAACAAGATAGGGTCGATGGCCCTATTGTCGACTTAAGTTTCTCTAAAATTGGACCCATGTATAATATAATAAAAATAACCATAAATATCTACCAGATGACGCATTTATCAATGAAAAAATATGAAAGGAGGATTTTAATTGTTGGCCCAATCTTTTTAAGCACGACCAATAGACTGGCCCCATTAATATGGGAGAAATTGTTTATCATATTTTTCAACGGGCCAACCCCTAAATGTGTGTCATTAGGTGAGAAAACCACTTTCTGAAAATATCAGCTCAGTCGGATGTAACACGAGCTGACGCTTTTGGTTTAAAGTTTATGTGGGGATTTTGGTTCAAATGTATGGAGAAATAACGTCCCTTCTCTCTTTCATGCATATAACTGATTCAGCAAACTCGATTAAGCTCAGAATTTCAGCACACTTAGGAAACACCTTTGCCCAAGACAGCATCACGATTTATGTTAGTATTATGGAGATATTCATTCTTGAATTTATATGTTCATTTTGTTCGCATATTGCATTAAAATACAGGCAGCTTTTGCAACGCACCAACTAGATTACCACTTTAAAACAAAAATTTATATTTTCTGCAGGTCAACATCCAGACTCGTGTCTTTAGGTGAGGTAACCACTCTCAGCTATTTTCGACGTTAAACGGGCTAACACTTTTGGTTTCATGTTTATATAGGGGATTTGGTTGAAATCTTCATACACATTCAAAAGCGAACATGTTAATAAAACTAACTGGATCCATGATACACTCTTCAGCAAAGTTGTTATACCTTATACAGACATACAAAGTACACTGTTGTACTACCGTTGTACTTCTTTAAGCTAGTACCTCAAATTTTACCTTTTGAGGTACTCGATTAAAGGAGTACAACGGTACTGCTTTGTATGTCTGTCAATGGTATTACTCATTCTTTGAACTACAAGTTTTGAAAATTTGAGTCAAATCGAGAATGAGGAAACTTTTTTTTATGATCGATAGAGTGTTATTTTGTCACGTATTTTATCCAAATTTATCATACAAAATTCAAACTAAAAGCGCCGGCTCATCTTACTATCAAATGAGCTGATACTTTCCGAAAGTGTTTTCTCACCTGAAGGAACAAATCCAGAGCTTGGCCTGTGCAAAATTAGAACTTTTATTTTTGGGACCCAGTCTAATAGACCAACATTAAAGCGAAGACAACAAATCAAGAAGACTGGCAACTTTTCCAGAATCCAAGCAACAGATACAATAGCGCTGCGCTTGAGTAAAGGTGGAAGCAACGCATAGAAAAATAAGCAAATACACAAACCCTTCTTCTGAGGATGTAATCTTTGCTATCAAATTCGTTCGAAGCATTTACCTTTGAGCGGCAGATGACGCGGTTGTACCTGTCTCATAGTGTTCGTATGAGAAAATGGAAGAGTTGCCAGTCTTCTTGATATGATGTCTTTGATTAAAGCCTACATATGGTACACTTCCCGAATTCCCGTATGTTTCTGAATAGACGCAACAGTAATACCCTCTACTGGTGAGAAAGGTGACTAAAACCATTCATGGCATTATTATTTAAGCGTGTAATCAATTCATTAGTTTAGTAAAATAAAAGGTGTAGCAGACAGTAATAGCTTGGTCGTGCATTTTACATGCCTACCCTGACGTCATGACATTATTCTAAGTGCAGGTGCAGACCTGTGAACTGTGGAGTCGATCGATTTTATATTGCAAGCCAATGGAAAACTGCTTGATTTTTTTTTTTCAGGTTTAAAACTGTTTAGCTTTTTTTCAGTTCATTTCCGCCAAAATCTTTGAACCAGGAGTGCTCGAGCCACCATGACTCTATCAAAGTTTGTTTACATACATGTTTCGCCAAAGTATGTTTTACTGCATTTGAAAATTCAGCTGAGTCATAAAAACTAAGCTGGCTTTTTGCATTTTTCACTAAGCTTGTTGGTTTTTGCATTTGAACATAAAATGAAGAATGTATTATGAAAAATTTTGGATTATTTTTATGAGATAACAATGCTTGACGATCGATAAGAATAGTAACTACATTTGTTGGTTCTAAATGTTTGGCTCTTGTTTGACAGTTCACACTGGCTCCCAAGTGACAAGCACACAACGTAACATAATATTATATCAAGAAAGCCTACATTACGTGATAACAGCTATAGAGGTTTTCACGTTGGTTGTATTGGTAGGATATATGAGAGCGTGTTAGTGAATATCCGAGGAAAATACATAACAAATCGATGTCAAACTCATTTTGACATATCTACTTTCATACATTTTTTAGGTTAGCCAGAGGAAAATAATAAACAACTTTACACGGCGTTGCTTCCGCTAGTGTGCGTGCGTTAAACGTCACTAATCTCTATAGTCTGAATATACTATTAGTTTAAATATGAACCAATCAAATAAAAGAAAAGGCAGATTATATCTACCATCCCTCTTAACATATCACATTGGCAACTGACAGGAAGCAATTTTTCAACACGCTAAGAATCATTAACCCAAATTTAGGTTGTCGAAATACGTACACGTTAAGAAAAAACACACAAAATTTTGTTAAAAAAAAACACTCAACTCGTCTATTGAGTGATAATAGATGGACTCAAATCAAAATTCATTTTCTGTTTATCATTGTTTAGCTCAAAACGTAATATTTTTCATTATCGAATGAAATAGTACTTTCCGTATTTGTTTGAAAGTTATATGTTTGTTCATTGTGCTGCATAAAACAACTAACGAATAAGAATATATAGAAATATTTTTCAATTTGTTTCATTGAAAGTAGAAGCTGTGATTCAAAGTAGAAAAGAATTAAATTTTCAGTTAAAAGTACTCAACCGTCATGTTTTCACCATTGGGTACTTTTAACTTATTTTGGGTGAAAGTCATTACAACCTGCGCTGCCGTCGATGCTGTCATTTTTGTGTGCTCCATCGCCTTCGTTCGTGCTCCATTATTGCATTCGATTTATCGTTAGGAAATTTTCACTGTATGGATCAGGATTACTCAAAATTCAGTTTACTTCATTACCTTAATTTTACCAAGCCCCACAGAAGCCGTTTGTGGAGTGTAAGTGAATTTAATTTTGCGTATTTTTTTCTCATTGTGCAGATTTTAGTTCACCAGAATGTTCTCCAGCAACATGTGAAAAGGCATACAAGCCAAACGTAAAAAATGCATTTAAACGTCAGTTATTCACGAATTACAACTCGCGCTCTCAAACTAATTATATCATGTGATAGAACCCAAGATAGAGTAAATTATCTCTCAGATGCTGGTATCGGTTGGCCAGAATGAATCTATATTCACGAGAAATCAAGGCCCTTTTCACATGTCGCTCTAGTTACGAGCTTTCTCTATCATTCGTCAAAACCATCATACACGGTTAAAAAAAAGTACCCAACGCATTAGTAAAAAGTGTTGGGTAAAGCATCCACGTTTATTTTGACCAATTTTGAGTATATACATATGAACATACTCAATAGTAAGTAAAACAATTTATGAGTTTTTTTACTGTCGGTTTTTCAATAAATTTACCATCAATTACAAAAATCTAAAAATATGAGTAAGCGTTTTAAAAAAAGCAAACATATTCTGAATTGAAAGGAAACACATTTGAGGTTATACAGGTTTAGCCATTTTTGAGTAGGATCAAGTTTGACCGAAGTGGGTAGACTCTCCCTAATTTTAAATAAGTTTTCAAATAGCGTATAGACACAAACAAACAGACGTAACTCCTTTATCATTTCCGCGAACTACGCACCGCAGCGCTGGCATCGGATCACTTTGACGTTTCTATATATTCTGTTTACCTTGTACGCAACATTGTTTGTGACATAACGAGTAAGCGCGAGAAGCTCGAAAGATGTCGTTACTGAGGTCTTATTTTTTTAGGTACAATGTTTGCAAGATAAATTTATTCAAAGAGTTACGTCTGCTTGTGTATGGTATAGGCTTTTAATGCTTCTGTAGTGATTATTTGGTCGGCTTTCAGCTTAAATATTATTTGTATTAGAATACTCTTGTTTTTAATAATATATATAATATTCTGTTTTGCCATAAGGTCCAGTTTGAATAAAATTGTAACATGATTTAAAACAGGAAATTTTTCATATCGCATACTGATTAAAATTTTACTCAACTGTGAGTTGCTTTCGATAGCCTTGTTGACATTGAGCTGTCAACTCCGAAGCACTGAATTTAACGGAGTAGTTTCACTAGTGCCGCTAATGTCGGGAAAATTGTGTCTTGGGGATAATAGAAGAGTGAACCATACATTTTTTTTTTCCTTGATTTGTTTTCCGTGCTAAGCACCAATGCTACCGACGCCAGGGATGCAGCTCCCATATCTGGACCCTACCTATCGACCCATCAACTCATGAACCGGGGACCAACGTCTTTACTTCCCTTCCGAAGGAAGGCATGATCAGAGATGTTATGCCTCTGAACATCCCGGCGACGCCGACTGGGATTTCCGTAGAGTGAACCATATTATTAATTTATAATATTTAATTAAAGCCATTTGCAATAATGATTTTTATTTTTAACCTCAAGAGGTGGAAGAAATTGAAGTTTCTTTAGAGATGGTCTTATTGTGGTAGAATGGAATGAAATTTCGAAAACCTTTTGAATTTCAAATTTTCGATTAAACGTTAAACAATAACGTTATCAACTGGTATGTATGGGAAATGCGCCTATTTTGGTCATGTTTTGACAATATATCACGTTGTTTACAAGTTTGAGATCATAAGTTGTGCTAATGTTGTTGATATAAATCTTGTTCATCGGGGTACACGGCGTTCTTTGGTTCGCGTGTAAGGGGCCTTATGACTTTTGTTTACAAAAGCTTTTGTGCCGTTGTCAAATGTTACGCCTGATATGTTCGTGTTTCACATGCCTCTCTCAATGTTTCTCAAAAGTGAGTAACTTCTTCTCAGTTCGGTATTTTTGTACAAAATGTCAAAATTTGAGCAACATTGATTTAGCAAAATGAGTAACTACTGCTCTGATTGTCTAAAAACAATGTTTACTCACTTCTGAGTAATCGTGCTCAAATTTTAATCACCGTGCTAATGTCAAATACTTGTGAAAAATCTGGACGGTGATTTAACTTCAGATTACCCTTTCAAGTTTGTAAATTTAGGAGAAATGAATGGATCATGTGGCTGCAGTGGTAGATTGGGATTCGTTCCGTAAATTGAAAAGATAAGAGAATGAAGGATTTGGTGGCCATCTCCACGTGTATCCAAGATTTGTTCCAGGATATGTGCAAGAACAAAAATCCCTCATCAACATTATTTGAATACCAGCAATGCTGATTTGCCGTTTAAATACTCCAAATGTGGGTGTTAACACACCCGGTTCAAAACGTTGAAGCGGCACATCATTATGAACCATCCTCCGGAATCGGAAGAGAACAAGAGGACTATTTAGAAAATGTTGATGTTGAATGATACATTGGACGTAGTGGATAGCATAGAATGCCGGAATGGAACATCGGCGATTTCCGAAGAGCATTGGGTTTCCTCTGCTCACTCATATTGCCATGATAATTGGGTTTGGAATGTGTCATGTGCAAACCTTTTAGTCAGAGCTGAAGCGCGTCGGTCACCAGCCTCTCGCCGTTGCTTTTAGATTGCAATGCTTTAAATATTATTTTAATAACATTGTTTTATCTATCGTTTTAATTTTTCATATTATATCAATATCAAAATCAATTTATTACTCATTTTGAAAAATGGTAAATTTTACAAGAACTGAGTAACATTACTCAGTTATGCTTTTTTACCGCTAATCAGAACTGAGTACAAGACACTCTGATTTTTACAAATGCTAGCATTACTCAAAAGTGAGTAACTATAGGTTTACTCACATTAGAGTAGTTTCACACCCCTCACCATCCCTCTCCAAAGAGGGAGTTTTGTAAAGAGAGATGATAAAACCGATTTGTACCTTCCTAATGTTGTCCTAACTCGCTTTCTACTCTCTATATGCAATTTTCACACTGCCGTACTCTAAACGGAACTATCAATTTTATACTTTCATCTCCTCAGCTATCTTATAAAAATTACCACTTTAGTATGTTATTTGAAATTAGCATCTTCAACTATGTAAATCGTTGACTTCACGCAGAAGTAATACTAAACATAAAGTCAAAGTAAATATTCAAAGTTTTGTGCCAATCGGCCTACCTAGGGCTCTTCCCCAGGCTCTGCGACTACACCCCCTCCTCTCTTTTACCGATTTTAATATATAATAAGCACCAATTTTAAATTTTTGATCTGGAACCAATAACGATACAAACGACATTAAGCACCCTTTTTGCTGCATTTTTAACGTACAATCAAATTTGGTGATGGAATTTTATGTACAGTGTTGACAATCTTGTTTTTTTTTTTACTTTAAATGCATGTATCTTAAGGGGTGATGTATTTATATATTTGGTCACGCTCTAAGGGGGAGGGGATATTTATGAGTTTGTGACAAGCAATGTATTAGGTATAGGAAAAACATGACTAAAGGTAGGAGGGAGGGTTAATTTTTTATTAATTTAACGGGACATGATTAATAGATCGCTCCTTAAATACCCTCACGTATTGTTAAATTTTGATGGCGCCAACATGTTCAGCAGACATGTTTACATAAGAATTACTAAACGAGAAAAAAAAACACAATATGTTTTGTTTAGGAGATATTGAATTTCAAACATTACAAGTTTTAAAAAATGGGCCATTACACCAAAACGCATTGATATTGGATGTTGGTATATTCTTGAAAGTTGCTCAAAACGATCAAATCTTCAAGTAGCTGCATACCTGACACGTTTTTTCTTTTAATACAGTCAAAGACTCAGATCTGATTTTTTTTTTTTTTTTTTTTTAATGGAAGCTGATGGAAACTTTTTCAAGATGCTCTGGGAACTTCCAGAAATGCCGGGAAAAAAAACTTTCGGAGAAACTTAGAAGTATCTAAAACGCACACCGCGACCACCCTTCAATGTGCAAGTGCACACCCCAATTTCTGAAGAATTGCATTTAGAGAATTGAACTTGGGACGAATATGTGAAATAGAAAAAGAAAATCAACCACTTTTGACAGCAGAACCTACTACGTTCTCTGTCAAATTAATATTGATGACGGTGAGTCCAAATACCAGTAACGTTAATGACAGTTAAATTCACAACAAGTTCAAAGAAAATTTAAGCTCCATCACACTCAATATATGCTACAATTTTTTGTTCCAATTAAACTCGAACCGGTGTGGTGCCAAGGGAGCGATAAAACAGAAAAATTGGTGAAAAAAAAAATCGAAATTCGGATAAAAGTGGTCATCACATCATAAAACCATTAAAAATAGTCTGAAGTTCATAGGGGAATCAATACGTATGTGCATGCATATTAGACCTGTTCATTTTAAACGAAATGTTCGGAATGTAACGGGTCAACCGTGATTACTGTTCGTCATGTTAATTTGTACTTCTGTGTAAATTTTCAGCAAAATCGGTGATGATTTTGAGGTGCTTCAAGTTAATTTTATGTTTTTAAGGTAATTTACGGCTTACAATATTTGTATCTCGAGACTTAAATAACGAAAACTGCTGTAACAACTTTCATAGCAAAGTTTAATGTGTCATGTATCAACTTTGTGACCAAAGGTTGACTATTAGAAGTGATTTTATTGAAGTTTGACTTAGTTTCATGCTCGAAGATATCTTAAAAAGTGAAGAATTTTAAAGTATTTGTTCTACGAATTTTCCACCCGTATGATATAAAAATGTGTAGTGTACGGCATAATGTTCCTCATATTGTTCTAGAAGTTTCATTCCAACATAGTTTTCGTGTTTATTTCATAGATTGAGAGATAAAAATCAGAAAAGAGGCCGTTTTAGCTAAAATTCACAAGACAACAGAACCAATAAAAGTCAATTAGATTGACAGAACATAGTTGCATTGCTTTTCAATGACGACCGATGACTGTTTCATTGATATATGATTTTTTCATAAATATGAATCCTCAGTAGACGTGTTTTTTATCAAAGGCAAGTGTCACTCGAGCCATTCAAAATATTCGTTATTTTATAACTTGCTGTTATGGTTCGAGTGACACTTGCCTTTGATAAAAAACACGTCTACTGAGGATTCATATTTATGAAAAAATCATATATCAATGAAACAGTCATCGGTCGTCATTGAAAAGCAATGCAACTATGTTCTGTCAATCTAATTGACTTTTATTGGTTCTGTTGTCTTGTGAATTTTAGCTAAACCGGCCTCTTTTCTGATTTTTATATCTCAATCTATGAAATAAACACGAAAACTATGTTGGAATGAAACTTCTAGAACAATATGAGGAACATTATGCCGTACACTACACATTTTTATATCATACGGGTGGAAAATTCGTAGAACAAATACTTTAAAATTCTTCACTTTTTAAGATATCTTCGAGCATGAAACTAAGTCAAACTTCAATAAAATCACTTCTAATAGTCAACCTTTGGTCACAAAGTTGATACATGACACATTAAACTTTGCTATGAAAGTTGTTACAGCAGTTTTCGTTATTTAAGTCTCGAGATACAAATATTGTAAGCCGTAAATTACCTTAAAAACATAAAATTAACTTGAAGCACCTCAAAATCATCACCGATTTTGCTGAAAATTTACACAGAAGTACAAATTAACATGACGAACAGTAATCACGGTTGACCCGTTACATTCCGAACATTTCGTTTAAAATGAACAGGTCTAATGCATATGTGTGAGTGTCAGACGAGGGACAGTGAGGCAAATAAAATATTAAATTTTATAACGCATCGGTTTATTCACGCGGAAAGCGTATGAAATTGAGACCGGATGGACCGAACCAAAAGTGTGCGTGCTTTTTTTTTTGTCAAAAGCGGAACCAATAGTTCTTTTTTCAGTTTCAGTTCACCCAATATAAAACAGGGAAATGAATATGGTGCAAAATAGAACTTTTTTCGCACATACACATACTTTTTTCTCGATTTTTAATAAAAGCTCATAAAACATTAACGTCCCTTTGGTATGCGTCCGCAGAGGAGTGCCAATGGTTGATTTCAATTTTGATAAAATGTGGTATAAATATCATTTAATTTGCTTTTCCCGCCATGCCCGCCAGTGAATGGATCACGTGTGTGAACCTGAACTCATCCCCAGAGAGCGACAAAGAGAGTGAGTGCATCAATTATTGAACCGTTCTATAAATTGTGCATGGAAGCGTGCGTGTGGGGATGGCGTTATGAATAAAAGTGGTTCCCTGGCTTAATGTCATTTTTTCGCCTCATTTACATGGGTGGTTCGATCTCCGGCCTTCAAATATTCCATTAAAGCCAACACAGCTACAAAAAATGCTCTGCTGGACTATCGATTTTCAATCACGCTAATTAGTTTGTACCTCTGTGTGTAACACACGGCTACCGTTAGCCATCAGTGGCCTTTTCTTGCCGAGAAGTGAAACACAGGCAATGACCAAACCGGTCGGCCGAAGATGGTCAACCGGCGTGCTCATTTCGAAATTTATAATGAGCTCAACAGCATTATGTCCCACACCTTGATCGGAGAGAATAAATTAACCGGGATATAGCAATTTGGTTATCCGACACAGAAACGGGTGGAAAAGAGTGCCATCGGTTCCAACAGGGGCCTCTGTGTCATTAAATTCCCCGGTGGTCACCCCGATAAGCGACCGTTTCCAAAACGAATCAAATTTAACCCCATCCGGTGAATCCAGAATGTCATCCCGGAGCCCTTGTTTGTCTCCGACTATGGAAAGAAAACGCCGCACTGTGGCATAATGAATTCAAATAAATTTAAAATCTTTGCCTTATCTAAATTGATATCTGTGTTTTTATCCTTTTAATTTACCTGTTCGGCTTTGAGCGGGGACTTCTTGACTTTCGGGTGTCATCGTTCTGTTTTGTTTTGAGTGTTTCCGCACAAAAGTGACCTCCTAGTTGCCGACACTATTCGGAGGCTATTTACAACAAGGTGCTGCTGATGAGGAAATTTATCACCGCTCCGATAGCGACATAAATCACACCGTGAAGTCATGGGGAGTTCTCATTTCAAAGGGAGTATCGTATTCTAAGACACCCAGCGGGAAACTGGTTTTTTGATTATTGTATGAGACGATGCTCTTATTGAATTGTGGTCTACGTTCCTTCTGGAACTTGTGCCTGTTGTCAAATTAGTAGTGTTTTTAGCACTTCTACTGGATGTTTTATTTTCTTGTTGTGATCTAAGGTTTGCATAATTTGTATAACTCATAAGCAAATAGTATGCAAGTGAAAATTTCACTGATTTAATATTATTCTATATAGAAATCGAAAGGTTTGTCTAGAGATTGACACATGATTTGTTTGAATGACCATTTTTTCTTTAGTGGGTTTGACCCTTGCTCATAATGAGTATTTTATTAAGAATCCAACAGGACGATGTCTTTGCTCACTGATTGTATTTTTCTAAAGTGGGTTGTATAAGTATCTTACGTCATGGTTACGTCACATGACGACTTACGAGTGAAATAATCGGAAGAACTGTTTCCACACATCGAAAGTACGTGAGCAAATCGGTGATCATCTCTTTTGCCAGTGGTGGCGGGGTGGAGATACTCCTCACCATCCCTCCCCAACAAGGGAGTTTGGTACATCGTTTGAAAAATTCATGTAAATTTCTGCGAGATGTAGCGCCCATAAAATTAACGCTAGATTTCGCGTAAAATTTACCCGATATTTCGTGTAAATTTTAGCACAATATCGCATAGTTAAAATTCAGAATTTGTTTTCAGTGTAAAGGAGATGATAAGCCCGATTCGTGCCAACTATGAAAATGTGGGGGTTTTTGGTTGAAAAGGCAATGTTTTTCAAAAAGTAATGATTATAAAACGTGCAGCGAGAATAAATATTAATATTTAGGTAAACAGTTTTAGTCGGAATGCTTTGTTTGGTTCTAAAATTCAATTCCACAACCACCGAAACAGAGCCATCTGTTGCATTATTGCACTTTAGATCATGCTCCATTATCCCACTACCAAAACAAATTGTTACACTTGCAAGGCACATAAAACTTTTTAGTTTGTAGCTGAAATTGATTGGAGCGAAGCATCAAATGCCTTTGAGAAAATATAAACATTTTGATATAATGTTAACTTTATTTCAGATTCACTGCAATGCATAAAAATAAAAGGAAAGATAAATAAGATATTTGATATCAAGTTAGCCTATATTACGTAATATCAGCTACAGTCTAAACATGGCACATTAGGCCGTGTTTATTTTGGCAAAATTTGCAATTAGTCGTACATAGTCACAAATTTAGATAACTACCTAAAACATACCTGTGAAAAAAAAATGTTTTGCTTGGTCGATATTGATTTTAAAGTTTGGGGGCGACCCCGGCGTAGTGGTTAACATCCATGCCTCTCACGCCAAAGTCACGGGTTCAAATCTCACCCCCGGACTAGTCACGAATAACCCAAGAGTGTTGAAGTGACTATAATAAAAAAAAAGAAAAAAAAATTTAAAGTTTATAAGAAAATTTTACTTTTTTAGTATAGCGATAATCACTTTCTGGATTTTTAAGATAATGGGAATTAGTTAGGTAGAGTAATAAATTCCATACTTATGGAGCATATAAAAGGTGCATTCGATAAACATGGCACACCGAAAATTTGAGTAAATCTTATTCATAGTGTATTATTTGTTTCGATACTAAACAAGAAATTGTCCATGAAAAAAAATGTGTGTATGCTTGGAATTGCAAATACAACTGTGTCTCATGTGATAAGAACCTTCAAGGAGCGTCTGAGCGCCCGAAGAAAGGAAGGGAGTGGTCGTAACAGTGGTCCAATGGACAGTAAAATGGCCAGGAAAGTGGTACAATAGTTCATGAATCGTCGAAACATGTCAATTCGAGATGTCGCTAAAAAGTCCAAGGTGTCAGTCAGTTTTGTGCAGAAAAACAATGAAGCTTGTAGGGTTACATGTTTACAAGGTGCAAAAAGCTGAAAAGCAAAATATCACTGCGAAAACCCGCGCACGGAAACTTTACACGAAGCTACTCACCAAATCGTGTTGCACCGTGATGGATGACGAAACTTACGTCAAGGCCGACTTCCTTCAACATCCTGGGCAAGAATATTACGTTGCTAAGTCTATGTTCGAAGATCCGGAAGATGTTCGAAAGAAGAAATTATCTAAATTTGTAAAGAAGTTCCTGATCTGGCAGGCGATTTGCGGATGTGGTGAAATAAGCGCTCCTTTCATAAATTCCGGAACAATCAACGGTGCGATTTACACGGAAGAGTGCCTTAAGAAGCGTCTCTTGCCATTCACAAGGAAGCACATAGGCTCAAACCTGTTTTGGCTTGATCTAGCATCCTGCCACTACGCTCGAAACGTGTTGGAGTGGTATCGAGCCAACGGAGTCAATTTTGTGCCAAAAGATATGAACCCACCAAATTCATCGGAACTCGATCGAAAACTACATTTTTAGATTCAGTGCACGATTTCACATGGGAAATGACCATCAACGTAGAAAGTTAAAACATGCTGTAAACTAGTGTAATCAATGAGTATAAGGAGTAGGTGCGGCGTTGCCCGTAGGGTGTACGCAACAGTGAGTAAATATGTGTGTGCGATTTTTATCGAATACACCCTTGGAACAACTTTTGCTGAAAAGTGCCACGTAGTGCTTAAATTCTTAACTAATTCGTTCACCTACCAATCCACTTTGGTTACATCAACAACTTTTCCGAAGACAGAAAGTTCATATCTAGGCATATCTCGTGATGTAATACAGCACATTCAAGAAGTCAATATTTATATTACCACCACTTGGTGATTGGATTCAGAACTAATCTGTACCCAAATCATACAACCTTGCTCATATGAACAACTTTACCGAAGACGGAAGTTCCATAGCTAGACAGGATCTCGTGGTATAATACAGCAGACTCAGGAAGTCAATATGTATACTAGCGCTGCGTGGTGAGCGAATTCAAAACTAATCTGCTCACCAACCAAACGACTTTGATCACATGAACAACTTTGCTTTGCAACTCTGCTATGATCTGAAGTTATTCTATGTTAAAGCCTGTAAACCGAAATCCCATATATTATTTCAGCACCTAACCGCTCATTGTTTTAAAGTAAGCATTCCCTTCAACGAGTCTTTGCTCACTGGAAGGTGTAATTTGAACTAACCGACGAATGAGAGCCACAGAGCATAAAGACAGCCGGGGGTAGGTGAAAGTTTCCAGATATGTAGTGCCAGAACACTATATAAAAAAAATGATTTTGAAACAGCCATTCAAATTCCATAAATACGGCGAAAATGACTTCCAAAAGTCTGAATTGATCTTAAAACCGACAAACTCATCTCACTGAAGTGATCTTTCAAAGGTAATATGGTCTCTTCTTTATTTGGCTTTATTATGTCATCACTGTTAAATTCGGCCGTGAATATGGTATTTGAGGAGTATAATTTAAAAACTGAGCTTGAAATAAAATCTTGTCCTAGGAAATTCTTTAATAACGTGAAAACCAAATTCAAATCAGACAAATTTCCTTCAAAAATGCATGTGGACGATAGGGTTGGTGAGAACTCGGAAGATATATGCAATTTGACTGCAAATTTCTTCCAAGAAACCTATACTACGTTTTCAGAAGAGGACCGTGACCGTAAATAGTTTGGATCTTATCTAGACTTTTCAAGCGACATCAGTGCAAGTCAAATCAACGTTCAAGATATCTTGAAAGGTTTAAAAATATAGATACATCTAAAGGTTCTGGCTCTGACGAAGTTCCTCCAGTTTAATGAAAACTTTAGCTCCTGATAAGTTCAGGAGCTCCATTATTTTAAATATTCAATATGTCACTGGAATCCAGAAACTTCCCTAAAATATGAAAAAAAAACTCGTTTCTATTGCCTATCTATAAATCGGGAAAAAATATGACATACGTAATTATCGTGGTATAGCCATTATCTCTTGCATTCCAAAACTTTTCGAGGCGATTGTAAATGAAAAAAACTGTTTCTTCATATTTTTTTTTATTTTATTTTATTTATGTATTTAATCTTCGATACATAAAAACATCGTACAGACAAAAATAACTTATCTACTAATTCTAAGCTTAAACACAGTTTTAGTCATACCAAAATCAAACATATTGGAAACCTCGTTGAAACGATTACAGCAGACATCCAGAGGGTTGTTCATTCCATAGTCAGTACGGTGATTCGATCGGCGGAAGAACTCCGGTTGCCGCGTCACCCGAAACGGTGTGTTAAAGCGGAGTTTCTCAAGTATGTCTGCACAGTCGATATGGTCTGTCAGGACATCAAAGATGAGCATGCGTTGAAGGAATACTCGTCTGCTTGATAGTGTTGGTAGATCAATCAACATGCAACGGCTTTCATATGATGGCAGGTTCGTTCTATCTCTCCAGTGAAGGCCTCGAAGAGCATATCGAACAAAGTTCTTTTGAATTCGTTCAATCCGATTGATGTGAACTGCATGGTACGGGGCCCAGACTTGCACCCCATATTCTAAAACACTGCGTACAAGTGAGCAATACAGCGTCTTTAGACTGTACACATCTTCAAAGAATTTCGTGTTACGCTTCAAAAATCCCAGCAGAGAATACGCTTTGGCTGTTACTGAAGCGATGTGTTCGACAAACCTTAGTTTGCTGTCAACGAGAATCCCCAAATCCTTAACGGTACTCGTACGTTTCAAGCAACAAGTTTAAACAACAGTTAAAAACAGAATAACTACTACGCAACACGGTTTTTTGAAGGCCGTTCAACAACTAAGAATTGGCTCGAATTCATTAATTACTCCAAGTTTTGTATACAGATTTCAGCAAAGCGTTTGATCGAATTGACATACCCATGCTTCTCTTTAAACTTCAAAAAACGGTAATTCATTCCGCACTCCTCAAATGGCTGGAATCATATTGCACTAATCGCAATCAGATGGTAAAATACAAAGTAAAGACATCAAATCCCATTGATGTCACTTCGGGAGTTCCTCAAGGCTCTCATTTAGGACCCCTTTTATTTATTCTATTCGTCAATGACATCTCTTTCATTATTAAGAAATTGAAAGTTTAAATCTATGCTGACGACCTAATTTTTTTTTTCTGGAAATTAAAGATGCCGAAGACATTAACACATTCAAAAAGGAAATACAGAGATTCCATACTTGGTGTCACAAAAGCTTGCTACAATTAAATTTATAAAATATAACTCAATTACCTTTAGTGGAAAACAAAACATACCCGATATAACCATTACTTTAGGAAACCAGAACGCAGAAAAGTGTGGTAGAGTCAGGGATCTAGGTGTTATCTTAGACTCAAAGGTTACTTTCACCGATCATTATAACACAATTATTAACAGAGCTAACCACATGCTTGGTTTCATAAAACGCTTCTGCTACAATTTTCACGATCCGTATATAATAAAAACATTGTACATTGCTTATGTAAGGTCGATATGTTCTGGAGATATACTAATAATAGATGAATAAATACACTAAATGTTCTTTGAGCACTTCCACACTTGTTAATTGAGGACTTGCCAAGCCTATATCATTTTTATAAAGGGTGATACAGTCAAAATTTGGTCAAGGGAAAACGCGTGTAAATCGGTGAAATCGTTTATTTAAAAAATCAAATTAAATTTCTTTTTCAAGTTCAATTAGTATAAAATTCAGGAAAAATATTCAGTTAGGCTTCCGCTTTTCCAAATCCGAATTTCCGGGCCTTACGCTTGACCCCTGCCATCAGATTTTGTACAGCCACCTTGTCCACCTTCTTCGCCGCAGAAAGCCAGTTTGCCTTGAACTGCTGCTCGCCCTTAGCAGTTTTTTTGGTCTTCTTTAGGTTCCGCTTGACAATAGCCCAGTATTTCTCAATTGGGCGGAGCTTTGGCGTGTTGGGAGGGTTCTTGTCCTTGGGAACCACCTGCACGTTGTTGGCGGCGTACCACTCCATGGCCTTTTTACCGTAATGGCAAGATGCCAAATCCGGCCAAAACAGTACGGAACAACCGTGTTTCTTCAGGAAAGGCAGCAGACGTTTATTCAAACACTCTTTCACGTAAATTTCTTGGTTGACAGTCCCGGAAGCTATGAAAATGCTGCTTTTCAAGCCACAGGTACAGATGGCTTGCCAAACCAGATATTTCTTTGCGAACTTTGACAGTTTCATGTGCTTGAAAACATCTGCTACCTTTCCCCTTCCTTTTGCCGTATAAAACTCCGGGATCGCGCTTTGGCCGTCGTATTTTGTTTATCATCGCGATTTGGAGTCACTACCTTCTTGTAAGTCGATAGTCCGGCTCGTTTTTTGGCTCGATGCACGGTTGTAGACGATACACCCAGCTTATTTGCGGCATCTCGGAGAGAGAGGTTAGGGTTTCGCTTGAAACTACCGGCAACTCTCTTTGTCGTCTCAGCGGCTTCCGGTTTTCGATTTCCCCCCAATCCAGACTTCCTGGCTGTCGACAAACGTTCGCCAAACACTTTAATTACATTTGTAACGGTTGATTTGGCAACTTTTAGCGATTTTGCCAACTTTGCGTGCGAGTAGCTCGGATTTTCGCGATGCGCGAGCAAAATTTTGATACGCTGCTCTTCTTGCTTGGACGGCATTTTGACAACTGAAGAGTGAATTCCAAAATCAAAATAGGAGCAACATTCTACACACACACACCTTCAAAATGAGGGGTGTTCAGGTTTTTTAAATGCAAAATTGAAAGAAATACGTCAAGTTGATATTGACCAAATTTTGACCGTATCACCCTTTATCAGTAGTATTGTGTGGCAAGTACGATCGTACACCATGCGCATGGACAGGGATGTACCACACTTTGGAGCATCGTTAATTACTTTTTAGTATAGAAAACTATCATTGCGTGCAATTGAATTTTCAGTTAATGCATCTTAAAATAGATACATAAATGCTAGTATTCTCTCGATCAAACTTCAAAAATTTCACACCGTTGAGCCACACTCCGTGTTTTCACAAAAGATTCACAAGGGTGTCCACTCAGATGCACCTTCAGTGAAAACACTCTGACGCTGCGATGCGAAATTTCGAAGTTTGTTCAACATGGTCTTGATTTATAGATGTGACAACATCATTTTATTACTGCAAAATCACATCGCATTCACGTCAAGTTAGTACTAAAACACGGCTTGAACGCCCCAAAATAGTTTGAATTACCGTTTTGGAGTTTTTCTTTAACATAAAGTTCCAAAAAGCCAATGGTAAAAAAATAATGCTCGGCATCCAAGAAATAATTCTGAGTTTTTTTTTTTACATTTCAATATACATCAGTACGCGCTCAATGCAATGTCAAAACACATTAATTTACTAGAAATTCCTCGCCAGCACGTTAAGTGAACACTACACCGAGAAGCGGCATAAATTGAGAACGAATTGACTTATTGAATCGTTTACCTACCAGATGAATCGGATGCCTTAAATCTATTTAAATGTCACAAATGTACACAGCTTCGGACCTCTGCTAAGCAAAGTTGGACTTCTAGGAGTAACCCATCCATTACTAGTTTGCTCACTCATTGCCGTACATCGGTACCTACTAACTGTTTCGAGAGCAAAAAATCGAACCACCAAGCACGGTGCGCTGTCTAATAAAAGCAAAGCAGTTAAACCGGGAGTAAAAACCAACCACAGCAACTAACTAAACAGCCTCACTACCTAGACAAAGGGTCATAAAAACGAATGAATCTAATTAATCAAATAATTGAATTAATGAGCTCTATCCGCGTAGTTTTCTTGCGCCAGACCAACCAACACCAGACTGGAACTGACTTTACCGTTTTTCATTCAGTTGTGTCTGCACCATTCAGGAGTTGTCGGTTCGGTTCGGGGGTCCATTCAGAGACCTCCATTTGCCTTGGTTTATCTATTTTGCTTCTCCGTTTGTCTCTGCTTTCATTCATAAAAACCAGTCGGCCGGGCAAAGAGGCAGGCGCAAAGGGGAAATGTAAGAAGGCTCTGCTAATACCAACCGTATTACCATAGATACCTAGGAGTACGCCCGGTGAGTGCGGTGCAATAGGTTGAACGCAGAGTGCAAAACAGTAGCGAAAATGGTGAATAGAAGATGACGGAGAAAATTAAGGAAAGTGAACAGGAGCAAAAAGTGGCTGTGAGTAGAGATAAAATTAAAATGATGCGATTAGTATGCAATGAAGTGTGAGGATAGAATACAACAAAAAGGTTCATACAAGCAGTAGAGACAAATTGAAACCTGTGTTCGACTATGTGTCCATCAGGAAAACAAAAAAAAACGAATCGTTTCTTCTCCTGCTATACGACAAATGGGTGGCATTTAAAAATGGTTCAAAAGGTTATTATTCCCTATCGTAAAGTCGTCAAGGAGTCACTCTGTCTTATCGGCATCATAAACGAATGCTGACGTTATAAAACCGTAGTAAATCTCGAGTTCCTTTCGAGTTCTACCATCCTCCTACCAACCTTGCCCGCTTACACATCACAGATATATCCAACAGAACCGAGCGCAGATAATTATAAGATTCATTTCTGTCATTTCGGAACAGTTCTTTGAAAGTGTAGATATCTCGAATTGGCTTCAAATCTACCACGCTGCTACCCTTGGTTGTTCTGCGAGATCGGTGGCGAGTTGGAGTGGGAGAGAGATACATATTCTCATTTGCATCCACGATCATAACATTTTTATATGAGGTAGCCGGTGGGTTTAATATATTGCTTTTATTGGTATAAAAGCAAACGGATAAAAGTATAAATAAAATCAATATTAAAACAAAGAGTGAACGTGAACTGCTGTGGGATCTCCTCGCAGGAAACAGGTTCCCGCCCGGTGGACAACGGTGGTGAGAACCTACTGGCTCCGATGGTGTCCGCGAACATCGCATTTCCTCTCCCGCGGATCGCGCCAAGATGAGCAACGGTGTGCCAGGGGCCTGCTTTAGACCATCGCAGCAGAGTATGGTGTTGATTGGACAATTTATTTATTATCTGGCCAATACGGTGGTGATGGGGGAAGAAGCCTCATATCGGTATGCAGGGACAGGTAGAGGGGCAAGGTCGGTACGAGACTGTCTCTTGGTGGTCCTCCCGGCAGTCGAAGATATGAGAAATGCTAAGAATTTTCGATTTTAAACTTTTATTGCCCCTTTGTGCGACTTTTGGGCTCGCGTAGTCGTTAATGAGGGATGCCTCACCAAACGGAGAAGACAAAAGCAAAACCAGATTCAGGCGACACTATCCAGCACCAACAGCAGTCAACTGATGGGGAGTGAATTAATTAATAGTTGAATATTCAATTAAGGTGTCTCCGGTGATGATAAAACGATAGCTTTATTAGAAAAAAATGGCCTAAATCAGTCGAGAAATTGCTACGTTTTGGATTTTGGGTGACGACAACCGATCAAAAGAGAGAAAGAGGGGGTATGAAGAAGGTTCGTCGCCAGTGAGTTGAAGTCCTCCAGCAAGAGGCAGCCAGTCAACGAGGGAAAGACTAATTTCGTTGATTATGCCTTTGCCTCCCAGGGAGGACAGATTAATTAGCGGAATTCTGCATAAAACTACAAGTTTTATTGCACATTCGGAGGGATGACATTGAGGTGACATTATGGTTTTAATTATGTTACATTGCGAGTTTTAAGCATGACAGAGGATCGACAGATTGTTGATTGAGATTTTCAAATATAATCAAATGGCAAATTTGCACAGTATACGTCATAAACGTGGAAAGGCTGTTTAAAATCGAGTTTGTCTTACAGTGTGAATGTAAACATCAATCAGTATAACCTCACGACAATGACGGCTATTATCATAACAATTCAGTTCAAGAATGATTTTGCAAAAGGACGTATCTGCTTTTTTAATCGGAGATTTAAACGTCAATTTGTCGAAACTCTTAACTCGTTCACGTAAACTAACAACAAAGGGTAAATTTTCCCTAATATGATGGTGGTGACAAATAAACGTTTGAATCATTGTTTACAAAAGCAGATACATCATTTTGAAAATTTATCCTTGATATACTCACTAATGCACAATTTTATTTATATACGTTTTCAGATATACCGGAAATCATTGAGTGGAAGGTGTTTCCAGATTATAACCAACCGATAGCTATGATTGAGCCTAAGAAAAATCTGAACCATAAAAAATCATCGTCGGTTTCAAACAGAAGATCCAAAACAATAAAATTATGAAATTAATATTGTTCTTTATTGTGTGTATGTTATGAGGATAGAAAAAGATTAATAATATCGTCGTCGAAAAGAAGAGAACAAAAACATTTTATAGGTTAGTTAAATGTTAGGCTTTGTGCGCGACAGGTTCTGCACTTCGGACCCGACCGTTGTTGCTGTGCTTTGGGCGTTTTCAATAATGGCGTCAATAAGTTAAATTTATGGGACTTTTGTTGCGATCTTTGATCTTTGGCGCTTTTGGGAGACCCGGTTTGATGATCGCTTCTCGCAGCAGCAGTGTGGGAAAATTATTGATAAAATCCGGAGAACTCTGAATTTTTCGAACGAATATTTCGACCGACATTTGCTTGAAAGCGAACCGATCAAAGATTCGTTTCCATTAGACCGTTCTTAAGCATACAACTGCTACTACTGAAATGATAACAAATAATACTCCACCTGTTGATTATGCAGCTCAATGTGGGGGGTCTCTATAAGGGAATTAAATTCAAATGAGTTGAATGAAATCAGTGGAACAAAACAGAAAATAACCTAAAGAACTGATATTATTAACTCCATCAACGCCAACTGCAATGGTAGAAGAAGCCGAACAACAGCAGCTAAGTGTATAAAGGTGCATTGGTTTTGGGGGTAATAAAATTTAGGATGAAAGGAAAATTAAAAATTAAGAAACCGGTGAAATGGCATTGATGTTTGTTCTCTTGAAAGTCAGCCAGAGTTCCATAACAACTTTTACCGTAGTCGATCACATGCATGGGAGAATGTTATTTAACAGTTATAATAGTTAATTAAACATTATTAAATATCTAGTATTCTTAATGGAAAACATATGTGCTATCAAAGTGCCAAGTCCGCGATTAGACGTGTTTGTTTTCAATTGTCAATTTGTTTGGCGATCCTCTTCTGTCATCGTTTGTTGCTAGTGCTAGTGCTACACCATTATGCATGATGGTGATGAAAAAAACCAGATTGTAGTATAGTACTCATTCGATTTTGGCAACAAGCCCGAAAATTTTGTGTTGCGAAAAACGAACCTTGTCAAAATCAAAAGGAAAATATAATATATGATTTCGTTGATTTTGGGCCACCATGTCATCTTTATGGCATATACGTTATTAATAATTGTTCTTCTATTAAAAATTGTAATCACAAAAAGCCAAAATACATTATTTTCAAACACCACTCAAAATAGACCCCGTGCCAAAATCTAACGGATACTGTTTGCAGATTTTCTGAAAACCGGAAATTTCTCTGCGGTTATTGCATATTTATGTGAACAAATTTCTACATTTTATTCCGGATCTTTTCGTACAAAGTGCATAATTATTAAGAATTTTAATTAAAAGTGAATTTCACCATACATTCTCAAGTCAGTTTTCCACCAGATGATGAGTTCAGTAGCAGTAAAAAGCATTCCATTGTTATTACAGTTGTTTGTGTGTCTGTCATCCTCACGCTATCCACGGTATCCACACGATAAAAAAAGGTCCCAAGAAGTAAGTTTTTTTCACTCATCTCGGCACTATAGTACAGGAAGCCAAAAGTAAGTAAAACGGGTCAAAGTAGTTTTGATTTACTTGTGTAAAATTTGTAGGGAATTTTCCACTGGCTTTCTACCAAAAAGTACGTTCGTTGTGCCCAAAAGTAGGTAAATATGAGTATACTCAACGTTGAGTTCCCACACTTAGGGTGGATTTGCTCCTCCGTTTTTGACAACATTAGAAGGATTTTTTTTTTTTTTTAATCTTTATTTTAGAGATTTTTAGCCTGAGGCTAGTTCATCTCTTAACATTAGAAGGAGAAAAGGAGACAAACAAGTCAAAACTAGGTAAAAATGAAATGACCGCTGGGTATTCTTTCTTACCGTTGCATTGGACAAATAATGGTCTATATGGTGCCCTTTATATTGAGAAGATCAGCACTAAACGATAACTTTTGAGACACTCCATTGTTATTCCAGTTAAGCTTTTAGGTTTTCAGTAACCATAACAGTGCAGTTCCACACCTAATTATGAATCAATTTGATGCGAGCTTGTCCGATTTCCATAAAACTTTGCATAATTGGTAGTTTTGGTTAATCATTCACATCTGGGAATAAATTCGGCCATTTTGAATTTCGCTTAAAGAGTTCAAAATGGCGTATTTTATATTTTTTAACAAATCATAACTCGAAAACGTCACTTCAAATCAAAATGACGTCTGAAACAAAATTGTAGGAAAACATAATTACTATTCAAGAAAAAAACAGTATTGATTAATTATAGGTAAATAATTAAAATATAATTTAAACCTATATAACAAAACAATCACCATTTGTCTCAGACGTTTCTGATTTGAGTAGCTGAAATTGTTTTGGTGAGTAGTTGTTGAGTAGTGTAGTTGATTAGTTCAAAACATTATTACGTCACGCAACATAGTCACTCACCAAATCGCTTAAAGCTACTCGAATCATAAACTTTTGATCAATTATTATAGGAAATATATCAAACTTTTCAAATCTGCAATAATATTTGAGGGAAAATTTTCATTTATTCCCCATCAGAACTTGCTCCCAGTTACATTACAAAACCTGTCAAAAAATCAGGCAGAACCGTGCTGGTAGACTGTGTCAGCTGTACAAAACTTTGATTTGTATGGTTACAAAATGGGATGGGAATTGTTAAGGACGAGAAACTCAATTAAATAAAAAAAAATATATGTCTATAGAAAATCTAAGGAATTTCGATTGTTTGTATTTTAAAAACTGTAGTTTTATGTAAAAAAATACTAGAGAGTTAATATTAACCATGAGACTGCCGTACGGGGGGCAATGTTTAGAATCGCTGACACCCCCGTAGTAGTGCATGATGATAGTAGAATATCGGCTGATGAGATGATAGCAGCTGTTAGAAGCACTAAAAACACGAAGGCCGCGGGTATGTATGGTGTAGTCAACCTCGAGTTGAAAAACATGAGTATTAACTTCTTCAACCATCTTACCGTTATCTTCAACAAATGTTTGGAGCTTGGCTACTTCCCTCTATGCTGGAAATTAGCCAAAGTGATTCCAATACACAAGCCTGGCAAAGATCATACCAGTGTCAAAAGCTTTCGCCCCATCAGCCCCTTGTCCTCCATCTCGAAGCTATTCGAAAAGTTGATACTCAGCCGGTTGCTGGAGTTCTCCAATGAAAATAACATCTTACTAAAGGAGCAATTCGGGTTTAGGAAAGGCCATTCAACGATCCACCAACTAAGTAGCGGTACTAACATCATCAGGCGGAACAAGTCCGTTTCAAAAACATCTGCTATGGGATTGTTGGACGTTGAAAAGGCGTTTGACAATGTCTGGCATGATGGCCTAGTGTACAAACTGCATCAATACAACTTTTCGATCTATCTTGTGAAGATCATCAAAAACTCCTTGTCAGGCAGATCATTCCAGGTTGATGCAGGAGTACCTCAGGGTAGCCTGTTTTGGCCTATCCTATTCATCATTTTCACGTCAGACGTTCCTCCCCTTCCGGGTGGTGGTATCCTGCTAATGTTCACAGATGACACCTCCATCATCTATAAGGGTCGAGTGATCCGTGCTCTGGTGAGTAAACTACTATCAGGCCTGGATGTTCTGTCCGACTATTTCAAGAGCTGGAAGATTTGTATCAATGCAGCTGAAATGCAAACCATTCTGTTTCCACACTCTAATTCACCACGGATTGTTCCGCCTGCTAACGTCAAGGTCCATCTTGATAGCACTCCCATTGAATGGTCGAGTGAAGTAGTCTACCTTGGTCTCAACTTCGATAGCAAATTGTTATTCCGATGCCTTTTGGCAAGACATCCACCAAGTGTAGAATCTTGATCAGGTCGCTCTACCCTCTGATAAACAGGAAGTCCACCCTGTCCTTCAAAAACAAGCTTGCTGTTCACAAGCAGATCATTCTGCCAGCTATTGAGTATGGTACGCCAATCTGGGAGAGTTGTGTTAAATGTCACCACCTAAAGCTTCAGAGGATCCAAAACAAGATCCACAAAATTATCCTTAACAGTCCACCGCGAAGTCTTAATTCTGAGATTCACCACCTGGCCGGTCTTCAAACACTCGAGGAGCGAAAGACGTCCACGCTGGAAAGGTTCAGTGTTACCTGTCTGCGATCAAACCACCAGATCATACGTGATATTGCAACCTAGTTCAAGTAGTTAGGTAGGTTTCTGAGCTCAAATAGGTAGGTTATCAATTTTTTAAATTCAAACGAAAACAAGCCCTTTAAAGAGTATTCTGTAAATTAACCGTAAACGCAATCATCACATTAGAATAACCAATTAACTAGAACAAATTTGAAGAGCCAATGGCTCACCAATTGAAATGTTAAACCAAATGTTGAATCATAAAAAACAGAAAATAAACTTAAATTTTACTACTATTACTATAATATTTACTTCCGCAAATTTTGATGTAAACAAATTCCATAGATTTCTGTAAATTCGTAATTCCGGACAATTATTTCTGTGATCAATTGAAAATTGTTCAGTTGAAAATAACATTTCGAAATAAGTTACAAATCCCATCTGTTTATGATCGACCGATCACCGTGTTCTGTTCCGTAATTGTTGACAACATTTATTTTGAAATTTATCATCTGTCAAATTTATGTAAAAATTCATCAATTGGACCACAGTCTAAATACAGCAATTTTTATCATTGCTGATATCACACTGTTAATTTGAATTTTCTTAAGGTATGAGTGGTGTTCCCCAAATGACATATTAACACATAAACCGAGTTTGCGACTAATTTCAGCTGTGAAATTATCATCAACACTGGTGGTCCAACCCTAGAAACTCGTACACACCATTTCTCATGCCTCCGCTTTCCACTTCGTTCATAAATCGAACCACCACCATCGTCGTCAATGTAGAGAGCAATCCTAACAGAGGGTAGCCTCAACATGATTGCTTATTAGGTTGTTGCTCTAAACTAAGCCCTGTGCGATGACTGACGACGTGCAAGACACTGAAAATCATTGATTGGATAAATAAAGTCTTCTGAGAGCAACTGAGAGTAGTGGGGCATCGTAAAAAGCGCTGTCAAAATCACTTTTCATCCACCACTACTACTACGGTTATAACTGATTCATTCAGCATCCCAGCAGAGGAGTGATTGGCCAAAATAGCCACTTACTGCTTGTGGCTTGGAGATCGCCTACGACGACGCGACATACAGCTTATTACTTTTACTACACACGACTACTCGCTACGAGAGGGCGCACTTTCCGGCTGACCAATTAACGGAGCAAAACACTGCTTCTTGGGTGACTAACGAGCCTTGCCTTCGGGAGAGTAAACCGACTAAATTATTAACCAGTCACCCTCCACCACCCGCTTTGTCCGAAGGTTGATCGAAAGAAATTGAATTTCGGTGTGGAGTGCCTTCGTTTTCGGGACGTCCCACCCAGAGCGCTGTTGGCTCAATTTTGGCTTGCTTTTACGAGAAGAGGAAGTTTTGAATGAGTTGAAAACGAAGAAATTAACAAGATAATGCTTTACCCTGGCTCATCTCGGTGCACTCTCGGCAAACCATCGCGGAGATTACTGTCTGTGGGAAATCTTGTATATACTTCAGCCAAAGAAGCGAATGATGGTTATATAATCGTTGCTCCTCTTCAATAAGCAGATTGTACATGATGAGATGATTGAGTTTATTTTATTCAGACTGTCATCTGCAAAATGATGGTTTCATTTGCAAATATGTACTTTTGGAAGAATGGGTAGCAATGCTGTCAGGGGAGCATCGGGGAGCCGTGTTTTAACGATGCGTTCGAAATACGCACTTCCAGGAAACTGTTGGAGTGCGCACCCTTCCCGTGATCGGCTGACCGATCGGTCGTAAAACACGCTTTTCGAAACTCATAAAATGGAAATAACGATCATTTACGAACGCGACACGCACCATTTGCCCGTGACCTTCCTGCCCTTTAATCTATAGATCCATGGTAGATTCCTATGCGTGCTCGGTTTTGAATGCGTTTCCGAACACACATGAAGCTTGGAATTATCAATGCAGTTCATACAAAATTTATATTTTAATGACTCACCAACCTATCACCCAACAACCGTGGTTCGATCTTTCCCCGAAGCAATTAATTAAGACCCCATTTCTTTCGATTTTTGGAACCGGACGCAACGCAAGATAGAGGAATTTTAAACTAAAACAAATGACCGCACAGTGCTGACTCGCCAGAAAAAATGAGCAAATCGCGTGTGTGGATTCTCTAATCGAGATTGAAAAATTAATCCCCAAATGTGGTGTGAGCTTGGCTGGGCCCACACCTGAAGAAGCTGTCTTCATTATGCATTCGCGCAGGGCGACAAACGATGTGTTCGGCTCTTGTTATTGGGAAAATCACGAATCGAAGCACGGTGCACACAGAAAGATCAACTAATTTTGCACTCGGGACAAATGGGCCCAACGCAGGCTTCTCCGTGTGCAATATTTATTGGTTATCGATTATTGTTGATTGGAACGAAGATAATCGCAAGGCATTTGCTTCTCGAGATGGGAATTTATGCAAACGTATCTCAGCAGAAAAATGCAAATGGTCTACAAAGAAAATGGCTTAATTAGAGGTTTGTTTTTTGTTTGTTTTGTCATTCAGTTATTTCTTAGAGAATGCTGCAATCGCTATGCTAACTTTATTCAAGTGTGTGAACTTAGTTTGAAGGTTCATTGTTAAAATAGTCCATAATCCACGAAATCAGCATAGGAGGAAAGGGGGGTTTGCGATTGTCAACGGTTCACATAATTATTTAAAAAAAATAATAGTGGAAACTACTAAGCAGAAATGTCACAAATGCCTCCAAATCTATCTCTCTTTCCGATCAAAAACGTCAAATTCGACAAAAAAAAGCAAATGACAATCAGTGCGTTACAGTCTTTACAACATATCTTTTAGCTTTAATGTTCTTATTTAGTTTCGTGGACCATGTACGAATTAAAGTTCATTTTGTTGGTTTGGTCAGAGGTAAAAGAGTTCTTTTGTCTTTCGTCAATTGTACTATAATCCTTACTGCATGTTGGCTGTTCTATTGATGCTCTACTCCGGTTTAATGTCGTTACTATTGTTTATAAACATATATTGCGCGTAACTTCGGATAGTAGAAATACTCTACTTTGCTTATTACTTTATTACTGAAAGCCAAACCAATAAAATTGAATACTTTGATAATTGAAATTTCATTCAAACCTTTTTTAGTGATAGATGTTCTCTTCCTACACAGTTAATTTTATTTGTCTGTTCTCGGTATTTTATTTGTTAAATCTGAGCATTTTGCTGAATCCCAGAAAAAGTTTCGCTGAATTTCAGCAAGCAAACATCACTTTAACTGAGATCTAAGTAAAATGAGTTGCCGGCCACTTGGCTTTCTACTTTTCCCAGAAGCTTCCTCCAACGTTTCTTGGAAGATTCTGCCAGCTTCCTCCTCAAGTTTCTAACTCCTGCTCCTCTGGATTGATTATTCTAATTTCCCCAAGTAAAATAAGTAAATTTTCTTGGAAGAATGGGTTATTTTCAGTATATCTAGTCTAACTTCATATTCCCGGGAAACCAACTTCCTGAGAATAGAGTAATGTGAATTTCTGTAAATTTCATGGGAACAGTTTTGCAGAACGTACCGCGTAGAAAACAAGGCTTCTAAGTATGTATATGTTCTAAACTGGGGTATATAAACAGTGCGAGAAATTCACATAAGCCCATTCAATCTTATGTCCCATTAAAATGTCAAACCCAAAGCAAATGTACAGTCATGACCCGATTTTACCAGCCTCCTTTGTGAAAATATTTACTATTGTTTTGTGAAACCCCTAAGAGATTTTAAAGTAGCCTTATTTCATCAAAGTATACCTTTGATGTTTACATCCATCATGAATATCAATTAGAAAGATTTGGAATTATAGTTTTGTGCAAATTTTTGAAGATAAACCTCTGATGCGTGTAGAGGCTGACAAGATCGGGTCATTGCTGTATTTATTTTAGTAGACACTCGACCAATGGGTTATCTTTACTATTAGACATTATATTATTTGCCTTAATTTTTATTTAAAATAATTAAAACACATTTTATAGAAGTTCTTATAAGCGCAGCTAAAGTTTCATACAAAAGAACTAGTATTTATTGAAGGACTGCTTAAATTAGTATTTCATTTTGTATTTCGATTTCCAGGATTGTTACGCGAAAACTTTAAATTCGCTAAAACACGTAATTTTTTAATAATAATTGAGTATATTTGGCTTTTCATCCGCTATAGCCGCTTGTAGTACACCAACTGTTCCAAACTGCTGTCTTCCACTGTATACCCATCTTTCTAAGATCCTCAGTCAAGTTTCAATAGAATTCAGATCAGTGTTACATGCTGGCCAAGCTGGATATTCTGCAATAAAAACCATTTTTTTTTATTCCTTTCTGACTTGAATTGAAACATTATTCCGATGGAAGTTGAAAAAACCCGAATTTATCCACCTATGGTGTGATCAGACCCTTCTTACTTATTCAAGTTTATTTATTTTATTGTCATTATCAGTTACCAAGCCCCCCACCCCCGTGTCATCCAGTGACGCTACGCCACTGCCTGGGGGTACCCGGAATATATCCGGGTGTAGTCTATTTGGTGAGGCTACCAATCACCTTATCATCGTATTTTAATGTGATTTAATGGGTTTTAATTCAATTCATATTCAAGCAACTTCCCCGGGGTACCCGGAACATGTCCAAGTGTGTCCAATGTGGTCTGGAACACTTAACATGACTTGCATTGATCTTATTTTTGAATTCTGTAGTAATTTGATGTGTCGCATGATGGTTTTGATACGTTTTCCGTTAAATCCAGCGTGAAGGCCCATATTCACCGGATCTTATTCCGGCCATATCTCCGGAACCGGTTCACCGATTCGAAAACCGTTCAATAGCGTTCAATGGGACCCCAAGACCTATCATTTGGCGCCGAGTTTGTCCAAATCGGTTGAGCGGTTGCTGAGAAACGTGAGCGCATTCATTTCGTTACATACACACACACATACACACATACACACGTACACACACACACAGGCATGTTCCGATCTCGTCGAGCTGAGTCGAATGGTATATGACACTCGGCTCTCCGGGCCTCGGATCGATAGTCGGTTTTTCAAGTGATATCTATACCCTTCTTTGTAAGAAGGGTAAAAAGTTCTAAAAAGAATTCCGGGATCATTTTGGTACAGATAGCTGCTATTAACGTTCTTCCTTTATACTGACAAGATGAAATTCCTACTAGCTAGATAAAACTAAAATTATGTACCCTTTTTACCCGAGATATATGTTTCTAAGCTAATATAATTTTCTTCTGATTGTAAGGTTGAGATTTTTGAATGAACGTCAAGATCAGTCACACATATAACCCACGTAGTGTTGTGTTGGGCTACAAAATGGTGAGTTGACAACCTGGAAGGAGCGGAATACCTAGCCCTGGTCCTCACAAGTTCCTACTTCACGCCTCCTCGAGTCATATGATAACAAAAGACTACCAGCTGAAACATGGACACAGCTGGTTGGCGTAGCCTGGGCAATGTTGCCAGTCCGGCAATAGCAAAGTGAAGAGGTGCGACGCGAACACTGGCGCGGTAACCACAGTACGGTGATAGAGGAAATGCTTCACCAAACCTGAGCGTCTGATCACCATGGAGGTGCGGCTCAAAACGGCGTCTGTTCTCCATGTTAGGAGCGGCTGATCACCGTCCTAGTGCCAGCGTGGGACTCTAAACAGAGCTGTGCACGATGGTCCCCCGGCGAGACAGGGGGTTGGGGCAGGCCCAACAAGCCGCCCTGGAAAAAAACAAAGTTGCAAATACCGAAGAAAGAAATACGGATCGGAACAATCGGCACAGACCTACGCGACGAAATAAGGACTACGATTGGAAACTCGGAACATGGAACTGCAAATCGCTCGGCTTCCCGGGTTGCGATAGGTTAATCTATGACGAACTTCAACCACGCAACTTCGAAGTCGTAGCACTGCAGGAACTTTGCTGGACGGGACAAAAGGTATGGAAAAGCGGGCATCGAGCGGCTACTTTCTACCAGAGCTGTGGCACCACCAACGAGCTGGGAACCGGCTTTGTAGTGCTGGGTAAGATGCGCCAACGCGTGATTGGTTGGCAGCCGATCAACGCGAGGATTAAGGGCCGTTTCTTCAACTACAGCATCATCAACGTGCACTGCCCACACGAAGGGAGACCCGACGACGAGAAAGAAGCGTTCTATGCGCAGCTGGAGCAGGTGTACGACGGCTGTCAACGACGCAACGGGACGTCAAAATCGTCATCGGCGACATGAACGCTCAGGTAGGACGGGAGGCAATGTATAGACCGGCAATCGGGCCAAACAGCCTGCATGCCGTATCGAACGACAACGGCCAACGATGCGTGAACTTTGCAGCCTCCCGGGGTATGGTAGTTCGAAGTACCTTTTTCCCCCGCAAGGATATCCACAAAGCCACCTGGAGATCACCTGACCAACACACAGAAAACCAAATCGATCACGTTTTAATCGACGGGAAATTCTTCTCCGACATTATCAACGTCCGCACGTACCGCAGTGCGAACATAGATTCGGACCACTACCTAGCCCAAGCAACACGGCTTGTCATAAAGAAGTTGAAAATACTTTTTAATGACTTACGTAAAGAATCAATAATACTGTAATATACGTCATTTAATAAATTTATAAAAAGCGCAATACGCGGAGCTTATACAACTAAATACTGGTCTTATAACATGTTTTGGAAACATCATAAAAACCAGCGGCAAAAAAAAACAATAAAAAAAACTTCAGCATGGGATTCGATCACTGGTCCTAGGCGTGGTAGACTTATTACTTCCTAACTAGACCAACTCCGCTTGATGAGAGGTTTGTTATAAGTATCTATCATGTTCTTGCCAATGGCATGGAAAATATATTCTCGTTCAACACGCTTTAGATCCGTCATAAAGATGTTTTGTTAGCAGCAAAGCGTACATCTCATTGCCAGAATGTTATTTTAAAGTATTTTCAACTCCTTATAAGACAACCTGCACATTTTCAGTTATATTAATTTATGAGATGTCATAAACAAGTGTTTTCAACTTTCTTTATAACAAACCTCCGAATACCTCATAAGAAACTGTCAATCACTGCGTGAAGAGACAGTCCGGCTCCAATGGCGCCGTCAATGTTTACGTCAATCTAGAAAGTTCAGAATCTCTTCAAGAACTTTATAAATTCAACTAAGATTGATTTTGTATACGACATGTTTTATAGTGGTATTTAAACAGAAAGATGCACGTTTAAATAACATATAAAGATAAAAGCAAAAGAAAACTATTTTGGAAAATGTTGAATCTAGGAAGTATGAAGAAAACATCTATAAACCTCATTTATAACGTGGGATGTTTTCTGCATCACTTATAATACATTTATATAACAAGCCGTTCTAATTATTTTTCGAAAAGATGTTTTGTGTGTTACTTGGGAGTTGCAGTATGCATGCGCTCAAAACTCTCGACGGTGCATAACACACGTCGAAGTCGAACGCCACGACCCAACATTGAGCAACTACGGGACACCGGAGTTGCCCAGGACTACGCGCAGCAGCTGGAAGTTGCACTACCCACGGAAGAGCAGCTTGGCGCAGCTTCTCTTGAAGATGGCTGGAGGGACATCCGTTCAGCCATAGGTAGTACTGCTGTAGCGGCACTAGGTACTGCAATCCCGGACCGAAGAAATGACTGGTTTGACGGCGAATGCAAACTGTTAGTAGAGGAGAAGAATGCAGCACGGGCGAGAATGCTGCAACACCGCACGAGATTGAATGTGGAGCGATACAGACAAGCGCGGAACAGACAAAACTCGGTTTTCCGAAGGAAGAAGCGTCAGCAGGAAGATCGAGATCGCGAGGCGATGGAAAATCTGTACCGCGTAAACGACACACGGAAGTTCTACGAGAAGCTAAATAGTTCGCGCAAAGGCTACGTGCCGCAAGCCGATATGTGCAAGGACTTGGACGGTAACCTTCTCACGAACGAGTGTGAGGTGATTGAGAGGTGGAAGCAGTACTATGACGAGCACCTCAACGGTGAAGCAGCAGAAAACGAAGGTGGCACGGCAACAGACCTTGGAGCACGCGCAGAAGACGACAGGCTACCGGCCCCTGATCTTCAAGAAGTTGAGGAGGAGATCGGTCGGCTGAAGAACAACAAAGCAACTGGTGTAGATCAACTACCAAGTGAGCTATTGAAATACGGTGGTGAAGCACTGGCTAGAGCGCTGCACTGGGTAATTGCCAAGATTTGGGAGGAGGAGATATTACCGGAGGAGTGGATGGAAGGTGTCGTATGCCCAATCTACAAAAAGGGCGACAAGTTGGATTGCTGCAACTACCGCGCGATCACACTGCTGAGCGCCGCCTACAAGGTACTCTCCCAAATTCTATGCCGCCGTCTGTCACCATATGCAAGAGAGTTCGTGGGGCAATACCAGGCGGGATTCATGGGTGCCCGCGCTACCACGGACCAAATTTTCGCGATTCGGCAGGTTCTGCAGAAATGCCGCGAATACAACGTGCCCACACATCATTTGTTCATCGATTTCAAATCCGCATACGACACAATCGATCGAGATCAGCTATGGCAGATTATGCACGAGTACGGATTTCCGGACAAACTGACGCGATTGGTCAAGGCAACGATGGATCGAGTGATGTGCGTTGTTCGAGTATCGGGGACACTCTCGAGTCCCTTTGAATCTCGAAGGGGGTTACGGCAGGGTGATGGACTTTCGTGTCTGCTGTTCAACATCGCGTTAGAAGGTGTGATCAGAAGAGCTGGGATAGACACGAGTGGCACGATATTCAGGAAGTCCATCCAGCTCCTTGGTTTCGCCGATGACATTGACATTATGGCACGGAACTTTGAGATGATGGCGGAAACGTACATCAGACTGAAGGCTGAAGCTAGACGGATTGGACTTGCCATCAACGCATCAAAGACAAAATATATGAAAGCAAGAGGTTCTAGGGAAGACAATGTTAGCCTCCCACCCCGAGTTCAGATTGACGGTGACGAAATCGAGGTGGTCGATGAGTTCGTGTATTTGGGCTCACTGGTGACCGCCGAAAATGATACCAGCAGAGAAATTCAAAGACGCATTATGGCAGGGAATCGTGCCTACTTTGGACTCCGGAGGACACTCCGGTCGAATAAAATTCGCCGCCGCACGAAGTTGACTGTCTACAAGACGCTGATTAGACCGGTGGTCCTTTACGGCCACGAGACCTGGACTATGCTCGTGGAGGACCAACGCGCCCTTGGTGTTTTCGAACGGAAGGTGTTGCGTACCATCTACGGTGGAGTGCAGATGGATGACGGAACGTGGAGGAGGCGAATGAACCACGAATTGCACCAGCTGCTGGGAGAACCATCCATCGTCCACATTGCAAAAATTGGGCGACTACGGTGGGCTGGGCACGTCGTAAGAATGCCGCACGACGACCCAGTGAAAATGGTTCTAGAAAGCGACCCAACAGGAACAAGAAGAAGAGGCGCGCAGCGGGCAAGGTGGATCGACCAAGTAGAAGGTGACCTGCGGACCCTTCGCAGACTACGAGGCTGGCGAACTGTGGCCATGGATCGAGTAGAGTGGAGACGACTTCTTCAGACAGCAGAGGACAACAAGGCCTTAGCCTGATTGGTAAGGTAAGTAAGTGTTGTGATAGGAGTACCAAGGTTTTACTATATGAAACCCAAAACACTAGGTTTTATCATAAAAATTATGATTCTCATGCACACACATACATATAGACTAATGATAAAACAATGACAGTTAAACAAGGTTTGGAAAACACAGGTAAAGTAAATAAAAATAAAAATAAACTACTACTTCTTACAATAATTTCGCTAAAAATTATAGAAATTTCATATCAAATTTAATACCAAGGATCAAATGCAAATTTAAACACACAAGGTGACATAAGAATAAAAATGTAAAACACCAATATCGATGTGTTAGATTCTTATACAGTATTCAAGAAATTATTTTGGAAACCATCCATATGCTTACAGCCATTTAGAGCACTGTATTGTTATTGAGAGGCTTTTCGTAGTTTTTAATATAGTTTCTAAATTTCATGTTTTTTTATATGTATAACGATCTTTAGAGGTTTCTGAGGTGCAAATTTGAAGTTCTTTTCAAAGTCAGCTCTTGATTGATGTCAAGATTTTAATGTCATGAACTCCATTTGAATCATCTTAGAATATTTTTAAAGTTATTTTCAAAATTCGGTTCATTAATTTTGGAATTCCCTGCAGAATTCCCATCAAGTTTCTTTCAAAACATTCTTCGATATTTCTGTGAGAGAATCACTCTAAAGATTCTCTTGTGATACCTCTTGAAATTCATGGCATTTCAACCAATCCCTTTTGATATATTTAAAATTGCTGAGGTACTGATAGTTATGTATGATTCTCTAAAACAAATGCGAAGCGTTTTTTAAGTTATCTATTCTTCCCAAGCTTATCAATCTATTCAAGATTTGTGTTGTTATTGTTTTTAAATCATGTTGAAGATATTTTTTTTTATTTATCAGTTTATAAAGTATTTATCAAAATCACAAACCATGGTTTAAACATACGCAATTGGCACCCATGCTAAGAAATAATGTAAAATGGGTGAAATATATGGTACCGTTCCGATAAAATATAAATTACATTATTAATAATTTTATTTTTTATTTATCTAATTTTCCAAAAAATACTTAAAATGTTAGATATTACAAATACACAGAATATGGTAATATCATTGTGAACTGTTACATAGCTTCCGATCACAGCACACAATGGGCGTGGTAAACTTTCAAGACATGTTTGTACAAAAAGCTTCTTCAATTTATGAAAATCACTAAATGAACATAAAACAAATAAATCTTTTTAATCAGTCATGCACATTATCTAAATTTCAGTATACAAATACCTGAAGACAAAAGCTTATGAGAAACATGAGTTGACCAACATGATCGAAAAAACAAAAGTAGAGTTGATTATACCGGAAAGCAACGAACTAATTGCTAATTTGTACGGCTAATCAACCAGCTACTGCAAGCATTTTGTTTTTTGCTCTATTTTGTTTCCGTATTCGCCAACCGTGCAGCCAGTATTTACACCCGGTAAGCTGATCCCGTTCAATTTTAAAATCAAACGATACGCCTGCCAAACAACATAAACACTATACTTATGAGATAGCGCAGTAGGCCGTGAAAATCGTACTTCGTCGTTGGAATTGTATCTCAGACAAGACAAAATGGCCGATCGCCACACAGCACCACCCAGCAACGGCGGCGTTGGAGTACAGAATAACAATCTTAACAAGATAATTTATGAATGCCCCAACCACGCCACGCACCCGTCATCGTCTTGTTTACTTTCCACTTCCACTCACTTGCCATCAATGGCCACCGTGGGTGTGGGTTCCTGATGAATCAATTCCGTTTTCGACAGAACACTTTTTTACGCCCCAATCAATTACCAGAAAGTAGACTAACATAGCCCAGAACGAATGGTGGCTCGAATTGGGCACTAGATGGAAACAGGCGTGGGAAAGAAAAAAAAAGCACGCTCATAAACTCTAAATCATCATGATAATCATAGTAGTCCGTCTGAATTAATCTTAAACGATAGGAAGCAAAGTTTCGATTTTCATATTGCTCTTACCGAGATTTATTTCCTTTTCACGGATTAGCTCCAAGAAGAACTAATTCCACTGCTGTTGTCAAATAAACAAGGATTCGAAGAATCGCCAGAGAAAATACTTCAAGTTTGTCATTGCACACTATGATTTTCTCAGTATTTAACTCATTTTCATACTGCCGGGAGAGCTTTGACAGCTGCGGTAGAACTCTACGGTAGCCACCGGATGGAATTATTTTAAATATTGTTCTCAATTGGACTGTGGCGACAAGAAATACTGGAGATCCTACGTCTACATCTGCGTAATTGTACCTTTGTACAATAATATTAATCATTCATCCAATCTTACATCCAACTCAATCACTGTGTGTGAGGTCCACTCGAAAAGTGTGTTGGGAAAATTTAGCGTTCACTTTGGGGTTTTATGATTGTTTTCGATTTAATCACATAACGGTCGATTATTGCTCTTTTCCGCTCCTTAACGTTCCGCGAGACAGAGGGTTTCCTCTCATTCAATTCCGCTGAATCCCGCACCGCTATAAATAATACATTTTACGATGTCATCGGTATGCTGCCAATCGTATTTTGGACATTTTCAGCAAATTTCAGGCAGCGAGTGAATGGTAGATGGTGAAAATCATGGCCTCCCACCATGATGGTGAATGGTGAAATCTTTACTCCATTTGAGTTCACTGGTCACGCCATCTTCTTGGGAGGGCGTACATTGAAAGTCAAGGGGGTTAATCAATTAGTTAATTAGGAGCTTATAACCTTATTATGCATACTGGTAAAATTAACATTAAGAAGCAAAAGAAGACACCTTAATAAAAGTCGAAATGCTTTACTCACTGTATACCCTTCTTCTTATTTTTCTTTCAGACGATCCTCAACTCAATGCACAAGTACCAGCCTAGATTTCACTTAGTCCGAGCGAACGATATCCTGAAGCTACCGTACTCGACGTTTCGTACCTACGTGTTTAAGGAGACAGAATTCATAGCCGTAACTGCATATCAAAATGAAAAAGTAAGCATTACTCCATCTTGATAGCTTGAGGAAGCTAAAGTATAACACATGCAATTCGATTCTCTTTTCCATATTCCAGATTACGCAATTGAAAATAGATAATAATCCCTTTGCAAAAGGGTTTCGTGATACCGGTGCTGGCAAGCGGGAAAAGAAGTGAGTATTCTTGTTGTGACATCGTTTGGCCTTACACCTGGGCATTAGCAATTCTGACAGGGATCAATTTGATCGAATTACTAGGGTTATCCTCCGGGTAATGATGTATTGGCACCGTAATGACCGTCCGAGTTGTCAACTGTCGTAAATTTCCATTAAATATGCATTCAGTCCAGATAATGACTTACGAAGAAAAAGTCCTTCATTCAAATTAATCTAAAATATTAACTCAGTTCTTTACAACATGTTGAACATCATTCACGCTATTTAAAAGAATTATAACCGTTAATTATATTATTCACCAATCAAGTTTTTGATGATCCATCACAATTCAAGAGTGATTTTTTAAATAGCCGTAGCTGCTTTTGTAAACAAAGATTCAAACTTCAATTTGTCGAAACTCTTAGTTCGCTGTCGCAAACTAACACCACCATAGAACCTTTGCCCTACCTGACAGTTTATTTAATTTGCGTGGGCGAGCTAACAGTTTCGACAAATTGGCATTTGAACCTTTATTTACAAAAGCGGTCAACACTTAACATGAACCAAACCTTTCATGTGACATATTGATCTACAGCATTGGCAGTAAAATTGATTTTCAGAGTTGGTTGGAAATGCTGTACTAATATCAATGTAAAGCTTTAGCGTGATAATTTATTGGCTAGAGAAAGTTCTGAAAAGGGTAGGTTGATAGTTACGCTAGAGTACGGCAGTGTGAAAATTGAATAGAAGTTGAAATTGAACGATGAACCATTAATGTGACAGTACTAGTCAAACGCACATTTCTTTACCTAGATTGTACATTAATGGATAAGGGGACTTGTGGTTTTTCCTCAAATCCACAGGCAAAAGAGTGCGCGTTTGATTTGCTCATATACTGTCTGCGGCTGTGGAATAGTTCTAGCGACGTCATGACCAACTTAGTCATCTCAGCGAGACAGCAGTAGAGTGGTGTTGCGTGCTGTACCATCATCAGCATTGTTGATGGTTACTCCCGCCTTGAGTTGTATTATAATTGTTGTACAGGGTTTTTTTTTTATTTATTTGAGCGATTTCAAAAATGTCGCAAAATTAAATAAAACACTCAATATGATAAGTAATCGTGCAGAACGATAGAGATCTCACAGCTACAAATTTTAGTACCATCAGTTTGTCAATTAATTTCTTTTAATGTACAAATTTATGTCTATACTTGACCAATTAGCCCCCGAATTACGGTACAGTTTTTATTCTCACAAAAGGGTTTATTTGTGTTATTGCAACAGTTGATTTAAAGTGCGCTTCAGTTAGAATCCAGAATCACAGTTTATTTTATAGCGTTGGCCATTGTCGTCTGATCTGGAATCATTTAACAGCTGTTTGTTTTGAAGATTTTCCTATTTCACTGCTGAATGTTTTGCTACGATTACGGTTAGTATAAAAAAAATTGTACCATTTAGAAAGCGGGAGATGAAAATTGTGCAAAAACCACAAAAAATGTGGAAATTGGCCAAATGAAAAAAAAATTACCATGGCACGAGGGTATGTCTCCGGCAGATTTAAACTAATTTCCGCCAACAAAATCTCCCAAAAGTTGATGATCCGGAAGGCTATGTACAGTTTGCAGCGCCGGTGGTGTAGTGGTAAGCGTGATCACATCTCACCCCAGCAGGCCTGGGTTCAATCCCAGTCGGCACCACTGGGATGTTCTGAAGAAAAGCCGTTGATCCCCGGTTCATGAGTTGATGAGTCGAAAGGTAGGGTCCAGGTGTGGTAGAGCTGCTTCCCTGGCGTCGGTAGCATTGGTGCTCAGCACGGAAAACAAGATAGACGGCAAACAAATCAAGGGGGAAAAAGGTGATACACAGCTGTGGTTTAATAACCACTGATTTTGTGACGAACGAGGTATAACCACACAAATAAAAATCTGAATATTAACCATCGCGTAAATTTCCCATTTAAATTTTCGCTATAGTTGGCATAAACAAAGTAATTGTTTACAAGGTTGTATATTGCGTTCAAATGTACATGAATATCGTCTAAATTTACGCTAAATTTGGCGTTAACAACTTGTACGTTAAATATCACAGAAATTTACACTAATTTTTCAAACGGTGCCAAGAAAAATGCACACAACTGTTCATTAACGCTCCATAAAGGGACTGTTCATAAACCACGTAGACTCATTTCGAAAGGCTTTAGAGTGGTTCATGAACAGTCCCAAAGGGTCTGTGAAGTTTTAGAAAGCTAACACTACAGCCGGGAGTTACTGCAGTGTACACCGGAGTGGATTTCATAGAGAAAGACATCAATCTTCAGAATTGCCCACAATCCCACCTGATCTAAAAGTATTGGGCGATTATCAAAAGGAAGCTCAAAGGACTGACAAGGTGACACGGGATGCTGTTGGTTACTTCTAAAACCTCTCTAAAGCGGTCTACATAGTTTACGAAGAGCCCCTTTCTTACATCAAACTAAACCCGTGATAGACCTGATTTCTTACTTTCGCATCCCTAATAAAAATAACAATAAAAGAGAGCTTAATGACGTGTTCGGGGTATCTTCCAAACCATTTGTGGGATAGTTTACCCATTCGTAATACAGGGGCGACCCCGGCGTAGTGGTTAACATCCATACCTCTCACGCCAAAGTCACGAGTTCAAATCTCACCCCCGGACAAGTCACGAATGACCCAAATCCGTAATACAGTTCGTTTATGGTATTTGTTTATTAGGGATTCTAACTTAAGCCTACTTTATTCAGCAAAAGTTCTCTTGTCACAAATAGGTTGTAGAATCTGCTATACAACATATTTCAGTCATAAGCAAGTTGTTGCTGTTGTTGATTTTCGTGAAATGTAACACAAGTTTTCTTGCAAGCCATCACCAGTACAATATCTAACGATAATTCTTTAAAAGCATTGTGAAAGTGATTGCAAAACCTCGAGAAAATTTTAGTGTGTTCTGATCAAATAGTAATAAGCAATCCACGTTTAGAGTTGTAGACCAAAACAAACATGTTCATGCGACCCTCCTTCAATTGCTATTGATCTGATCGCATATGTCACTTTTTTGCAACCGCAACAACTCCTGAAGACGTTGAAAACCACATTTGCACTCGCACACAGTCGCCTATTTTCCTCCGATATGCATAATTAACCACTCTCGGAAAGTATGCGATCCCACCGCCACATTCCAGACTTCAACTGCTGAAGAAGTCAAACCGCAGCAGGCAAACCTATCCCAACCGACGACGGCGTGAGGGGTCCGCTGGTATCTTCACCGATACACAGTAGGCGCGCCGTGCAGCCGTCAGCCGTCCATCGTCGATAGGCAAAATTGTTGCCTTCCTGCGACAATTTTAATTAAATTACACAAAACATCAATTGAATTAATTCCCTCATCAGAGTGCAGTGCCATGCCCGCGCCAACCGTCAACCTTGGTGGCTGGACAAAAGTGCTGAGCAAAATCACGCGCTTTGTCGAGGGTGACAAATAGGAGAGATACGGCCTCAAACCCGGGCGACCCCGGGGGCGATCCGTCGACAGGCCGCTTATAAATAGACAATAGGGCGATAAATTATGTAACGCCCGAGTTGCAATGCGAATTCCGCCCGGTTAACATTCCTTTTTTACTTCACCAAGTTTAAGCGGGACGATGGTCGTGCACACAGACAAGAGAGCTGAAAACCAGATGCAAACTGCCGTCCGGAATCAGACTCATCACAACCCTGGACGCCTCGGGGATTCTCTTTTTTTTCGTACGCTGTCTCCGGAACAATTTCTTTGACTTCCGCCTGGACTCGTACGGCATAGTGGCGTCATTGTTCCCCATCTGCTCTCCGATTCCTGCATACCAATCCGATGCGATGTGTCTGCACATACCGGATTGCTCTCGGGGTTAACTGTGAGGGATCCTACCGACGACACAGAAGTGGTTCACCACAAATCGGCGTCAATTTGGCATTGGAAAAACGGTAAACGGATGGGACATTCAACAGATCAATTGCTGGAAACAAAACATGTGTCGCACTCTAGCAAGCTGGAAACATTTTTTTGTGTGTCAAAACGTAGTTAAATGTCTAGTATTTGAAAGAACCTGGCAATTGTATTTTTGTCGAAAGATTTACCCTTGCCAGCTTGCAGTGCATAGGTACTGCGTTGTCGGCGAATTGATCAAAAGGGTGAAATATCGCTTCACTCAGCATGCAACGAAGGAATCAAACGACGACGACAACGTCCGGGCGCAGCATGCGACGAGATTGTGGGAATTTTTGTGATTAATTTCGCTGGCAAAGTGTGGCGTTATTTTCGGCTTCGGTGGATGAAATTTGTAACCCATTATTTGAGACGGAGGGAGAAACAGAGTGTCAAAATATTTAGCGACGAATGAGTTATGGATTTAACGAGTGTGTGCGGATCAATTAGAGTGTCGAAGAGTTAAGTGAGCTGGAATTTGATACGTTCCATGCACGCGAATCGCTACCACATCCCAGCGGGGAATTTTGTGAGAGGCTTATATTTATACAGAGAAGTCCCGTTGTTTGCGGATGGAGTTTTAGCCGGTATTCCCTTTCCCATTTCCTACAGGCAAAACAAATGTTTCTTACACTCAATGTAAGGTTGGATTTATTACATCGTCTGCAAATATATCACTGGAAGTTCTTGGATTGAGCTACAGCGTACAAGCAAGTTTTTCCAGAATGCATCATTTTGGATAAAACCTTCACGAGATAATTTTCTAGATGCAAATTTTGAGAAACAAACAAACGTCATGGTAGTCAGAATACTGACTGCAAATGGTATCCTTCTTACCGTAAACCGGGTATCCAGGAACATTATTACTGGGTTAAACTCCAACTGCAAACAACGGTACCTTTCTGTACCTACTTCAATTCCGTATTGATTTTCTCGCGCAATCAGGATGCTATATGGACTCTTGCTCGCAGCAATGAATCACTGTTGTTGATAATTGAAATCCTGTTAAGTGCAGTTATACATCAGGATCAGATTACATAGTTGCCTGATGTTGGTGTGAGTGTGTGCACTTTGGCTTTAATTGATTTGACCTTCCGTCCCTATCACTGTGGGTTGCTCTAGGCATAATTCTTTGTGCAAATACATCACCACCCACACTAGACTATACTGGGAACACCCTTGGCCAAGTTTAACGGGGTGCTGTACGTACAACAATCGTTCCCCGAACCCCCCTGGCTCAGTTGCACATGCACGAATCAGTCAAGAGCAATCAGCAACGACAGCCTGAACAAATAAATCCTCGTGCATAAACAACTTCCCCCTTCTGGACAGGAGCCGATCAATCCGACAGATGGGGTGTTTTCTGATTTTCTAATGTCATCCGCATTGACTTGCACAGTCTGTCTGCGGCTATTGTTATCATGATCCTATTTTCGATGTTTATTTGGTATCACTTTAACCGAGATTACATCCTCTAAGACCGAGATAATGTCATTTTAAGGCACTGACTGCTGCGAAGGGGGATTGATTCTACATCACCAACATTTGCGTAATTGAAGATTAACATGTTATTCAGTGGGACAGCGAAGCAATTTAATTTCCATCACTCCCATTGAATTTCCAAATTGCGAAGTAATCGATCAATTTAGCCCGAAAGTCAACGACGAAAATGTCCTTACCTTGCTTAGGTATGAAACAAGGAAAAATCGATTCCCAAACTCTTGCACTCATTCGTTCCGGAGATTTATAGCAGTGCTACCCATCTTTAGTTCCTTTCTGCAAAACTTTCCTCCTGGTTGGAATAGCTATCCCAGTGGGGTAAATATAAATACTTCGATATCAATTATCAGATCCTTCTTAATCCTATTTACCATGATACAGTAGTCGATGTGTATCCTCAGCGTGACCCTTGCCAGAAGGGAAAATACCTGCCATCAACCAAGCTCTCGATTTCGCCTCTTCAATCGGTGTTGCACTGACCCGAACCCGCACCATCTCCACCATCTCGGCCTACTGAGCATCGGGCGGAAGAAAAGCAATCAATTCCAGCATCATTGATCGCCTTTTCTTAATCCTCTCCGACAAAGTCAGAGTAGAAAAAATCCACACAGTAGCCTAGAAAAATGAATCGAATTACAAACTCCATCCGCCCTGGTTTCTTCCTAGTACGGAATTACCCGTCGCACACAATTTCTACGCAACATTTGTTATGGAGGTTCGAATGGACTGCAAATTTAAAAGCCCTGGTTGGTCTTTCTTCCGGGCAGTGTGGTGGGCAAATCAAGATGTAGGTAGTGATTGTATTGTTTTTCACCCTACTCTTCGTTTATTCCGTTTGCGGAAGGTTCATCCATAGATGACGTAGCATATTTTTGACCAATTTGAGACCCCCCTCGTAGCGTAATACGCTATACCTAATACATGACGGTCACATCTTCTGAAACCACCTCCTCCCCCTCAACGCTACGTCATTTATGCATATCCCTAAAGTGTATCGACGCCGACGACAACAGTGACACATACCTACCTACATATGCTGGTTTGCTTTCCAAATTGGTCACATGTGGGTTGTTATCGGGTTCGGTCTAGCACTGTTTTACTGGCTACCACCTTCTGTTGCAGTGTCCCTATTTTTTGATCCGCGTAAAGGGTATGGGCCTTCCTTAGCTCAGTCAGTAAAGCCGCATCTATAAAGCAGGACCATGCTAGAGGCGGCTAGGTTCGATTCCAGATCTGGTCTAGGAATTTTTCGAGTTGGAAAACGTCTCGACTTCCCTGGGCCCTAGAGTATGATTGTACTTGCCACACCATATAATACTAATGCAAAATGGTACAGGGTTAGAAAGCTCTCAATTAACAACTGTGGAAGTGCTCAAAGGACAGTTGAGAGCCGGCGTTAAGTTCCAGTGGGGACGTAATAAAGTAAAAGAAGAAGAATACGAAGAAGAACGATTGTACAACGCAATAGAAGCTGACGATGATGCCTACGCAATTGCGATACAAAACCCCATTCATGCGCCCGTTAATCGAAGTGGGTTATTCCTATTACATTGCGCATATTTTAAAAACGAATTGAATGCAAAATCACCGGCTTCAATTAAAAAGGGTTTTCTCTATTTGTTAACCTACTACAATTGAAGTTTACTATCCCAAGTACATTTTTTTTTTAGATATTTTATCGCTTGCTTCAATATGTTGATTCATCTTTTCCTTGGCTACTAGATCCAAACTGGGGTAAATAGATATTTACGTTTTCTATATAATTTACGGAACAATCATGTATATCTGTTACTGCATACCAACTTGCAAACAATTTCCTTGTTTATGCCGTGCCGAAAGATCTGAACCCCCCAAACACTCCGGAACTACACCCAATACAAAAATACTGGGCCATCATGAAGCACCTTCTGAAACGACCTAACGACTAAAAGTGTTCTTCACCAGAAGAAATGAAGAAATCATGGGTTAATATACAGAAAAAATGTCGATTCTGAGGTCGTGCAGAACCTTATGGCTGGGGCTAAGTTATCATGATCCTAAGCCAAGGTTCACGCATTCTGGTATAAAGGCGAAAAAATTAAATTAATGATGCCATAACAAATTTTAATTGTTTCTTTTTACTCCCTGAAAATTTGGTAATAATCGGATAAAAACTCAAATATTGAGAATGAATTTTGTGTGAGCGGATTTTAAACGGTACACCCTTAATTAATTTCAAAGATTTGCCATCAGTGTTGCAAAGGCAAATGCTAATGGGGCGTTTTTTCGATAAGGCTTGCTACCCTACGACTTATCGCCTGCCCTCAACTGTAAATTAACACTCCGAACACGGTGGGCAAAAAACTTTACTACGAAGCCGCCAAAACACGTGAAACGGCAAGTTTGCAATGGCATAGGTAAGCCATTTCTAGATGAATTTCAAAAATTGTGGCGCCACCAGAATTCCTAGGTTCTGTAGATTATTTTGATTGTAAGTAGATTCAAAATAGGGTCGTCTACTTTTTTAAAAGCGAAAAGAGTCGTTGCACGTTTTTTTAAAGGTGTGTGTATGGGTTTTGCAAGTGGCTTAAGATCTATAATTTTTAATAATGATTATAAATGATCATAATCAGCCAGAATACAGTCATGGTTCATAAATATCCGGAGCATCCGTATAAATAGTACAACCATGAAACTGATCCAAGAGACATCCGTAAAGTGGTCAATGCATGAAAATTATCCTAGAGCTCCGTGGTTTTTCGTAAACACTTGGAATTAGGATGTAAGAAAGAATTTGGGATCATGATATAAACATGGACCCGAATGGCCATGATACCGTCCACCTGAAGCTTCGGAATATCCATAAAATGGTAAATCCATGAACTTAGAGCTCCGTATTTTTTCTGTTCCATGATACAAAAAAGAATTTGGTGCCGTGACATGAACATGGTTCCGGATGGCTGGAAGATCCGAAACACCCGTAAATGTGTTCAATCGATGAAACTGATCCTAGAGCTACAAAGTTTAATCAAAAACATTAGGAACTGTGCTATAAGAAAGTATTTGGTATCGTTACATAAGCATGTACCTGAATAACCATGGAACTATTCTCCGGATAGTCTGGAACATCCGAAAAAAATGTCAATCCATGAAACTGATCCTAGAACTCCGCAGTTTTTTAAAATACTTTGTAACTATAATATAAGAACGAATTTGGGGTCGTGACGAAAACATGGACCTCGATGGCCATGGAACCGTCTTCTGAAAAATCCGGAACATCCGTAATAATGGTCAACCCATGAAACTGATCCAAGAGCTCCGCAGTTTTTTTGACGTAGACTACGTCTTACGGGAAGGTCTTCTTCTTCGCAATTCAAGCTTATTGCATATCGCATATTAGCTTATTGCGTGCTCTCAACTTAGTGTTCTAGATGCACTTCCACAGTTATTAATTGAGAGCTTTCGATGCCTGTACCATTTTTGCATTGGTATAATTGTGTGGCAAGTCCAATCATACTTCTATGCCCAGGGAAGTCGAGAAATTTTCCAACCAGAAAAATTCCTAGACCGGACCGGTAATTGAACCCAGCCACCTCCAGCATGGTCTTGCTTTGTAGCTGCACCTTTACCGACTGAGCTAAGGGAGGCCCCTTACGGGAAGGTACTGGGGGTAAATCGAAAATCTAAAATTGCGACCCTCACGAAAAGGTGTAATTTTTTGAACGCTATAAGCTTTGTCATTTATAGATGAAATTAAAATCCGAATACACCAATCGATAGGAAATACCTTTCGTAAGCTGTTGCAAAAAATTTTTTTTTTCAATTTTTCATAAAAAACTGTTTTAAAAATGGACAAATAAAAAGTGATAATTTTATCACTGTTTTCATGAAATAAACGTTCTCCCCAAACCCAGTCCTCATAATCAAGTTCAATTTGGTTGCACATCGTGCTGCTTGAATCAGAAAAGTTATAGAACAGCGCTGCTAATGTGCCTCAAATCATTTTCGCTTCGGACGGCAGGTAAGCAGGTAGCAGCTTAGGAAGGCGGTTCCTTTCAAGCTCGCAGAGTTCGAGTTTTGCACCTCGAACTTTGCGCATCGTTCCCGTCGAGATTATTGGCTGCTGGTAGCGGCGTCGCCTCGATGGCGCAAGTGCTCCTTGCCTGAATGATTACTACAAATCTCGACTACTTTTTGGAAGGACATATCAGCTTTTGTAAACAACGCATTTTATCGTCGGTTTGGCATAACTAATAGCTCGCCCCACATACTAACACCGCTAACAGGTTGGAAAAAATTTCCCCTATCTGATGGTAGTACTAGCATGCGTGGGCGAGCTACCAGTTACGCCAAATCGATCATCAAATGCATTGTTTACAAAAGCTGATACGTTCCTTCGAAAAAGTAATCGAGAAATACTTCTTGGGCTGTGTACCAATTGCTGAGTTAAATTTAACTCGTGTTTAAACGTGACATTTCGAAAATGCCGGAAATTGCAGCCTTGGAAGTAAAATTAGGGTCATCCATAAATTACGTATATTTTTGACCAATTAACCCCCCTTCCCCCTCGGAGCGTGTTTTGCAATACACCGGTCCCAACTTCTGAAACCCCTCTCCTCCCTCAACTACTACGTTATTTATGAAAGTTCCCTAATCATTGGGCAACACTGAAGGACAGCAGCACACAACACACAAAACGGGTTGGAAATTTATGCGAAATTTCGGTATTGATAGTCAATATTTCGCGATCAGAACATTTTAGCTTGAAATCCCTCCATTTAATTCTCGGTACATCTTTGATCTATTGATTGAATTAAACAAAAATCTTTATATGGTTTTTTAAGATTTCGTGAGTTTTGTGAACGCACATTCATTATTTTGCATAAGAAAACGGGAACGGGGTGTTTCTGTGGTAATAAAAAGGATTTTCCTACACAGATTACAGTTTGCTGTACCAAGCACTGAAATTATCAGTAATTTATGCTTTTAGATTAGCTCTGAAAGCCCCTCCTACTTGGGAAATTATGCTATAGAACGGTTTATAAAACCCCAGTTTTTTAATTTTTTTTGCATAATTCTTCAAGTAGGAGGGACTTGCAATGCTATCTCTTAGCATAAATAGAGGTACCGTCGAGTTTTTTTCAGTGCTAGGTTCTGAAATTCGACAGTGAGCTTTCAAAAGGGCCTACTTGTAATGTTCGATTCTCTTCATCGATTTTCTGTTTACAGCTAAGCGAAACAATTCAAGCTGAATATTGCATTAGGTCCTAAGTAACACTGACAAGATTCTCTTCGTCGACTTTCTCCTTGAATCCACTCGGCCCAGGTATTTTCAGCACACATATCGATAAAAGAAGTTTTTATCTAGCATCTAATACGACAAACACAACAAGAAACGATTCTGTGCTCAAGTTATTAAGGCTGTGTTCCATTTGGTGAACTTTTGCTTGAATTTGACAGATGGAAAATTTTCAAATACACCTGCTATTCCAGCAGACTTATTTCTGACAGACAAGGAATCAATTTGACAGACACTTTCTCGAAAATCGGCCGATCTACAACAGAGGGATTTTCGAACATCTTAATTTATTTTCGAAGTGTCAAATCTAAGTGAAAATTTTCCAAATCGAACACAGCCTTAGTATTTTTTTTTATTGGTTCAACCGGTAGATAAAAGATGTACAGAGAACTTATTGGAGGACTCATGGCTAATTGATATCATCTCGATCAACTATGAAATGTTGCATAACATTGATGCAAAATTGTGCACTCCGTTTTTGTGTGTGCATTTATTTCTAGCGTTTTGAAGTTGAATCGCTGAGGATTAATCTCATTACCATAGAAAAATTTCAAGAGTAAAGATATCAGCTCTCATGAGGGATGTCACAACCGTCCAAGATTTGTGTCCTAGAAACAGGCTTGCAATTGCTCATTACAGGTAAAATGCTATTTTTCGGTTTTATGAAACAATGGGATACTAGGGGAATTTACATATTCTCGGCAATCTAAGCAGACTCGGCACTTCTATTAGCATTTCCTCAGTGTCACGCACACATATCAGTGCTAACATTTGAAAACGGCACAAAAGCCATTTGTAAACAAATGGTTTGTGGGCCCTTTACTCGCTACCCGAAGAAAGCCCACGCAAACCAACAGCATCGTCAGGAAGGGGAAAATTTCCCCTACCCGATGTTGCTGTTGTGTCGCGTGGGTGTACTTCAAGTAGTGAGTAAAGGGCCCACAAACCATTTGTTTACAAATGGCTTTTGTGCCGTTTTCAAATGTTAGCACTGATATGACGTGTCTGTTTGTTTGCACTAGTCGGCAGCCTCTTTTACTTCGGCAACCTTTCCGTTTAAACTGTGTGTCAACCAGTTGTTCTATTATCGGCAACTCGAAATCAGCCGTATTTTCATGTGCTTATGTTTCATTTGAAGAAACACCTGACATAACAGATTTAATCAGTCGTAAAAATGTATTATGATTGAACCTGAAAGACTGAGGAAGCAAAGTGTTTTAGTGAGAAAATACAGCGAAATTAACGTTTAAATTGTGGTTGCCGAAAACAGTCGATGACTGCCGAAGCCATCATTCACCCTATAATGATAATTTTTATTTGTAAGATGCAAGAAGAGGTGGTAAAGTTTGTATATGACATATAAAATTTGTCAATTTTGCTTTCAGAAGGTCACAACTAGCGATTAGCTGTAACGATGAGCAACGCGATGAGCGAGCAATCAACGATCATAAAATCGCTAGTTGTGATCTTCTAAAAGCACAATTGACAAATTTTATACGTCAAATACAATCTTTACCACCTCTTCTTGCATCTACAAATAAAAATTATTATTATAGTACCCCATTGTTTCATAATACCGAAAAATAGCATTTTAGCTGTAATGAGCAATTGCAAGCCTGCCTAGAAATCTTGAAGTGATAGGGAATATCAGCCATCATGACGGTCATTGTTGCACGCTTTAATGAATCACTTGAAGAAAGCCTTACTCATATCTGATTATAATTTAGGAACCAAATGAAATAGAATATGTATTCGCATTTTTATGAGGTCCTGAAATTAACCAAGTTTTACTATGTAGGAAATCCAAAATATTTACATAGGACCGAAATCATAGGTTATTTCTACTGTATTTTAAACCAATGTCTAAAAAAAACGTGTCTTGTACACAACCCCACCAATTTTTTTTCAAAAACATGAATGTGATAAAAGAATAAATTTCAGGTTTTGACATAGATCTGCATGGCCATTGGGCAGTCCTCCTAAAGATCTGGCACATCTGTAAAAGTGGTCAATCCATAAAACAGATCCTAGAGCTCCACGGTTTTTTCTACTTGAAACTGTCATATAGGGGAAATGGCTCTAATGTTGGCCTATGGATCTAAGATTGGGCCCATCGCTAAAAATCTGCTATTTATCAATTTTATCTAGATGAACGCGTCATTGGGAAGCTATTGAAAATTTAGTCGATTGTTGAAATTATGTATGGGCCCAAATTAGGGGCATGTAGGCCGACATTACATCTATTTCCCCTACGAAAGAATTTCAGGTCGTGACATAAACATGGACACGTACGGTCATAGATTGGTCCTCCGAAATATTTGGAACATCCGAAAAAGTAGACAATCCATGCAACTGCAACAGTGGTTCGTTCGAAAACAATTGGAACTGTGATATAAGAAATAATTTTGGGTCGTGAAAAAAAATGTACCCAGATGACCAAGGGACTCGTCCACCGAATGATCCGAAACAACAGTAAAAGTGGTCAATCCATGAAACTGATCCTAGAGCTCCGCGGTTTTTTTTCGGAAAACACGTGTAACTGTGATGTAAGAAATAATTTGTGGTTGTGACATATAAATGGACCCAGATGGCTATGGAACCGTTCTCCGGTAGATCCAAATCATCCGAAAAAGTGGTCAAGCCATGAATCTCTCTCCAAAGATTTTTTCGAAAACTTTAGGAACTACTGTGATATGACAATGAATTTGTTGTCCTGGCATAATCTTGGGCCCATTTCTACATATGTCCGTCCTCCAGAAGATCCGGATCATCCGTAAAAGAGGTCAATCCATTGAACTTATCCTAGAGCTTCATAGTTTCATAAAACATAGATTTAAAAAAAAAAACTATGATAATTTGCTTCTATTGTGCTGACAAGAAGAACAGAAGCAGAGTGTTTGTGCGTGCTCAAAACATCGCACTGTAATACAAACAACCAAATGTGTTTACAATAATAATGTGAATATATTTATACATTAGGTTTTGATACGAAAATAACAAACATGAAAATAATTTATTATTTATTAATTATGAAAAAAAAATATGTATGCCCATTGCCCGGAATACTTTAGTGGATGTTTTCGGCTTTTCCCGGACATCACATTCTGTGATAATTCATAACTCATGAATTCATGAATGGATTGCGAAGTGTGTTTCTAACCAAATGAGTTGTAACTTTGGGAGGCTAATCAGGACCCGATTCGAAACCATTTAAGCACTGTGGAGCGAAAAAGTCAAATTTTGCATCAGTCTAATGGTCATCCGTGTTCACGTTTTTGTCAAGACCCAAAAAAAAGGTAAAAGCTTTTCAAGCTGGTAAGATATTTGGATAAACATATTTTGTGTGGTAAACACAATGAAATGCTATGTCCAGGGAGCTATAAACATATCCAGATTGGAAATCTAATTCGCCTTCTCTACCATGGTTTGGTACTATGACCACGCCTTCGATGAATAGGCTAAGAAAGGTTCCATTTCCATCCATACGTATTTCTATTAATGTGATCATGCAAATATTGTTTCCGAAATTTCTTCCTTTGTTGTATCGAAATATTTCTGGATTGTTCAGAAAAGCAGTAGGGAAAATGGTTGAAATGATTTGCGCCCATACATAAATTCAGCAATCGTCTAAATTTTCAATAGTTACCAAAAATATCCATTAGTACCGTCTCAATGACACGTTCATCTAGATAAAATTGATAAATAGCAGATTTTTAGCGATGGGCCCAATCTTAAATCCATAGGCCAACATTAGAGCCATTTCCCATATTGATTGTAAAATAATATATTCCCAATGAACATCTTTCTTGGGAAACATTGACTGTCAACAAAAAAAATATATTGACTCATGCATACTGCCGAATTGTAATTCACTTTTTCATTTTTTCAGCGAGGCACAATTTTCAACTGCTGCAACAATTCGAAGGTAATTTTCCATTAATATCTGCTCAATTTTCATACAAAGTTCAACGATTAGGTTTAGTGGAGGTTGAAGAAAACAATTAAATACCTCTCACATCGTCACGGGTGCAAATACTATAAATAACATTGAAAAAACCGTTCCTTGCTGTGCTTGCCGTATTTGCAGGGGAGTGTTCATTTCCTATAAGTTCCATGTATTTTGACAGATTCCAATATCGAGCTTTGGTCTTGACGAGTTTGGTCTAGTTGACAGTACAAATGACATTACTCGAAATGACGTTATTTTCCTTCTAGGTTTTGAGATTTCAGGATTCAGATTTCTTAAAGTGATGATCAATTCGTCCTTATCGGAAACTACTAAATGAAGTAAACTAACCTGAAATTTCTTCATATTCAAATGATGAGTGCTGTAAAGCAGTGTTGTTGAAGTTAGCCCGTGTTTGGATGGAATGGCTGGTTGGAAGATTTGAACTTCGTCCTTGGATTGTCCAATATCTCCGACCTATTCTCACGATCCATGTCGACCAATTCAGTAGATAGAACGAACCAGTGAGCATTAGTGTTGTAGTTAACAGAACCAAAAACATACTAGATTTTTATATACTGTGTTCTGTTAACGCTATTTGATTATTTAAAATTAAATAGGTATGTTAATATTTTCCATTCAAAAGCGTGTCAATATTTACCGACCGCAGTAATAAAAGCTCCGTGTATAGACAGCCGAACGTTGCGCGTTTATTATAACCCCGCTATAGCCTATATGGCTTTGTTGTCAAGAAGTATCGAAATTCATCAACAATTCAATCTTCTTAACCCAGCATGCAACTACTACTCGTAAGCATTCATCAATCATACGGCCATCTAAATAAAGGGAGCGGTTTTACATTAGACCATCAATATGTACGAATTTCCGCAAAAGAAGAAGCTCCTGCAGAGATAATATCTAGAATCCAACAACGATGTTTGGGTGCGTTACTCAATGACATTTATCCTGGCTAGGGATCTAGGTACCTACACATCGTGTCCCATTTGTCACGAGCTTAACAAGCGTGTGGAGATAATTGTGATTTCGTACATTTCGCCCACATTTATTGCCGTCTTCTTCCGCTCTGTATGCAACCGCTGTTGTAGGCAAACTGTACTCTTGCTGCCATGTGTACGTTTGTCGCGAGGAACTCATATGTTGCGATTTTTCACAGCAAGCCATGATTCATCGGATTCGTCTCATTGGCTGTGGCAAGCGCCTACTGTGCGATTTCATTTCACGCAGCCCGTCAGACGTGGTTTATAAAGGAACGGCTGATTTCCGGGAAAATGTTAACTACTTTAAGACGAGACAACCTGTTTGAGATTTTGTTCCATTGTGTAAGGAATTAGATTATAAATATGGATAACAAGTAGAAGCAAAACATTGCGAGGCATATTACCAACATCCAAAAAGGCAGGTTTGTTGTAATTGTGCTCCAATGTCCAGCAGGATGCATTGATTTCCACGGTTACTTTGTCGTGTAAACCTAAAACTGTTTACCAGACGGGCCATGATGATGTGTGGGTGTGTACCTGTTTAAAATTCAAACAAGACCAACGAAAACGAACACATCCCTATGCGAAGCTACCTCTTTCCTCAGACGCAGCGGCCGCTAGTTCTAGTTGATGATGGTGGTTTTCCACTTTTGGAGGTGCTACAACAGTTTTTCTGCCGTGGTTCCGTTGCTTTCGAGTTCCTGTTGGGTGTACAGACATGTACGTACGTTTGATGGTCTAAATTATAGCCTCACACCCGGCTAAATTCGTTGTCCGAGAACACACACGCGATTGCATATATATGCTAGTGCCCGATGGAGGATACTCCACTCCGATGTATACCAATGAGCAGCTCTAGGTGGCCACCACCGATGTAGAGAGTGAACGTGTGGTTTCCACGTACGGTACATCTATCTTAATTTAACTGAAACGTGAAAAGCGTCTGAGTGTGAGCTCTCGTGAAAACCTCCTAGTGCTACGTGTGGGTAGATTGTACGGCGAAAACCCAGTCGCTGATGATGACTATATGGTGATGATGGGGTGTCGAGAGTCGCATCTTGGCTCACTCGTTTCCCTATTTCAAAGCAGTACGAGGATGTGAAGTAAACTGTACTCGTGTAGTATGCAAATTGGTGGCAAATTAAACCACACCCAATATATAAGCTTTTTACACATCATCATGATATCAGTTTCAGGTTTTCACCAGCAGCAAACGCTGCCAACAAGGTTTCCGCACATTCAGCGTGCCAGATCTGAACATGCTATCGCGTTCGGTGTTTTCCGGTAGTCTCAGCTGAAAGTGGGAGTTTTCGCGATTTTCTATGCTGATTTATGCTTTCAGCACCACCGCGTAAGGAGGTGGCAGAACCGAGCGTATCCATTCTCATGCTTCGATATAACAGTAGAACAGGCAGCAGGATAATTCTAAAACGTGTGATGATGCCGACGCCAAGACCTGCATCGCTCCGGAAACTGGAACTTTTCGCGTGGGCTTTGGACTTCCGTGCCAGGATTATACTGGCAGACCCCACCACCGATGTTCGTGTTAGCTATGCGCGTCTATAAATTTCCATTCACATAAATTTGCATACTTTATTGGGAGCATCCTTTCTTGTGATCATTGATAATAGAGCTTGCACAGTGAGGTGTGCGTACTTGGTGGATTATAGCATTCATCCCAAAAGACGGAGTCTGGTAGGTACGCTATCGAGACGAATCCCAATGGTCACATGGAAAATTCACTTCTCTCTTCTAAACTGAAAGCCAAAAGAACTCTGAAATAAAGGTTTGTCTCTACAACTCACCGTCCTTCAGCTTTAGGTGCAGCAGTTGCAAGAATTTCATTTCACGCCACACTTGAACGCATTCTGCGAATTCTTGCACGACTAAATGCATTCCTCGAGCTCATGGAAATACTTCCGTTGCTATTCAATTTTCTTCACCATCCGTACGGATTTAAAGGTACAAAACAGAAGAACTGAAAACATTTGCCACCGAGTTTTCCACTCGTAATTTTCGTGCATTGGAAGTTTTCCAGTATTTTTTCTTCTTTCAGCAGGTTGTAAATTATACACTAGTTAAATTACGATTAGCCACCCTCTTGCATTGGAAAATTCTTCCAACGGTGGAGATATGTTGTGATAAATTACTGCTGACAGGCGCTGGGAACGCCCTTCAACGCCCAGGACACCCTGAGTGAAAAATACCTACTGGATAGAACGAAAGAAGCTAGAAAAAAAATGAAACGATCGAATTCAGTACAGCAACAGTATTAAATTTTCTGCCTTGTAATTTTCACATTACCTACTCTCTGCCGGTTGGTGTGTTTTGAAACGAATATTTTTTCGATTTTCCCGCTCCGACACGTGTGCTCTTAAATATTTATTTATTTATGAATTCCTTCGGTTCAATTTCTTCACATTATCTATCTGCTGACAAAAGGGCAGAAGCAGGGCTGGGTGCTTTTTCAACTAGGGGTTGCAGGGAAGGGGTAATAGGAGAAAATTGACAGTTGATTACTATGCCAGTTGCCAACGTTTCTTGTTGCGAAAATTCTTACCCATCTGGGTGAAGGAAAATTTATTTTAATATCCTCATTCACGCGAATTGGGTAAATTGTAGTTCAATCAGTATGGTTTAAAATGTCTTCGAATAATGCTATGTATGTAAAATTATGGATGTCAGTCTCATTACAACAATAAGAACAACAAAAGCATTGTTGAATATTACCATAGCAACCAATAATTCTATTTTACCAGCATTACCAGGACACAAGTTTGGACAAATATAACCAAAATTTGTGCGAAATTAGAGAAATTTATAAATTCCCCATAGTAATTCACCAAAATATCCATACAAGCAGTAAACCATTTCACCCGTATCATACTTTACCATTGTTAGCACCACTTTGGGGTTATGAATCAAACTGGAGGGTGACTGAAATGATTGCAACCACTTTTTCTTTTTAAATGAAGCTCGCTAATCCAGAATATTAAGTTAATGTAAATACTGAATAAAAGCTTATGATATCTGGACTGGCTTGCACTATCACATCAATTTTTTTAAAGCACCAACTGAACTGACGCAGACTTGGGATATCAATGTCTATATTTTAGGTATTGTGGTAGCTGATATGTATGCTCTTGGTCAAATTTTGCAAGAAAAGGATGCTTTTTCCTTTCCTTTATTTTAACGTCGGTCTCTGTTCCGCAATCTAGTGCCAATCACCGGCGGACATCGATTGCCATCCATTGACGGCAATCGAATGTGCAGGAAGGCAGCTTCCACACCTGCGTAGGATATCGCACCCATTCACAACACACATGGGCCGGGACCAACGGCTTTACTTCCCTTCCGAAGGAAGACGTGACCAGAGATTTTTATGCCTCAAAAAAATCCTTCCGACCTCGGCTGGGATTGAACCCAGACCCATCGGGGTGTTAGGAAGCAGTCACGCTTACCACTACACCACCGGCGCCGGCAGAAACGGATACTGATTAGCTGCCAATCATGGATTGGATGACATGATGAAGCATGAGACGGGAAATGTTTCTTCTTCGCTTTTCAAGCTTATTGCTTATCGCATATTAGCTTATTGCATGCTCTCAACTTAGTGCTATAGATGCACTTCCACAGTTGTTAATTGAAAGCTTTCGATTCCTTGTAGCATTTTTGCATTTGTATAATTGTGTGGGAAGAACAATCATACTCTATGCCCAGAGAAGTCGAGACATTTTCCAACCCCAAATATTCCTACACCGGACCGGAAATCGAACCCAGCCATCTCCAGCATGGTCTTACTTTGTTGCTGCGCCATTACCGACTGAGCTAAGGGAGGCACCGATAAATTTATGCGAATTTCCAAAATTCTCACTCCCAGAAACCTAAATGTTTCTACGGTCATACACTGAAAATATATTTAGGTAAAAACTGATTTCGGTGATGAAACTAATTTTTCGTTAATTGTGCGAAACATTCGTATTGCATTTCACTAGGTTCAACATTTCACATGATTCGTACAATGCAAGAACGGTATATCGTACGAACTTAAGCAATGCATACGAAAATAATTCGAGCAACAATTAGTGCACCTTCGAAAAACATTCGTGAATATTAGGAAACTATTATTTGATGTACGAACTGGATTCGTTTGCGGTACAATATGAGAATGACAGTCAGTAGAGCTTGTTATTATTTGTGAGTGAGATTTTTAATATCGTTATGAAAAGCGAATGTTTATAGATTTGTGAGAGACCATCATGTGGATTGTGACTATGAAATTTCTTGGACACGATCGCCGGCATCGAGCATCATCTACATACCTGCAGTGTAATAAAAAGCTCGCCGTCATCTCCAACAGTTGAGGGCACATCTTGGAGGATGCAAACTGGAAATAATTTTTTTCTGAGGGCGGACAACATGACGGACGGATGCGGTCCTCTAGGGTCTAGGAAATCCTAGATGTGGTGAGTAATTTACCCAACTTTTTGCGTTTCCAGTTGGAACTAATTTTCTCTTCTGTGTCCCCGACGCTGCCTGAAGATTGTTTCCCAGACGAAACAATACGTTTGCGTGATTTCCAACTACTATATGGAGTTTAATTTCCCCTGCGAAGGTGCAATGGATTTTGAAGTGAAATGATGGCGCACTTGAAGATGGTCCAGACATTCTGAAGGCTACCACCGACTACATCGTAGGATAAAAACATTATCAAATTCCTGGAACGTGCCATTGGCCAAGAAGCAAGGTTTCCGGCAATACCGGTAAAGCTCAAGCCAGCTTTGTTTTGAATTATCTTCCTAGTTGAAAATGAACTCGATGAAAGTGGTTAGGTTAGGTTATCTTTATAAGCGCCTGGTTCATCTCTTGAAAGTGTTGAAGATATTCAATAAAGTTTGATTGATTTCCTAAAAAGACAATTTTATTTACCTACAAATGTGTCGTGTGCCTTCGTGTTCTATTTCGTACAATGCATATGTGTTGTTATGGGTCTACGAATGTTTGGTACTATTTGAAATCCATGGGCTTTTACACACGAATAATTCGTATATGTTTTATGAAACATTCGTAACGAATAAGATAACGCTTCGTAAAATACACGTAAAATCAAACGATTTTGTGAATTTAAATGCAACAAGCTTCGTAAAAATTATGAATCTATTTCGTTGCAGATATCAACGAATGTATTCATTAAAGAAACGAAATCAACTTACGGGAGCAATACTTTCTTAAATTGCTTAAAATCCCTGAAGCTTATTTTTTCTGCTTTAGTTCCATCTAGTTCATGCAATTATATGAAGCTGTCTAAGTCCTTCACCTTATTTCGAAGCTTTCTCGAGTACCCTTCTTATAACTTAACAATCTTTGAAGCTTATTTTAACTGCAAATAACTTCTCTAAAACTATTCTGTAGTTCTTTCTATATTGCTCTGAGGGAAAGTTTTCTCAGCTAAAACTTTGCTGAAGATCGTTTTTAGTCAAACGGCAAATAAAATAAATATTAATGATTTAATCTTATGACATGATCAAGCAGCTGTGAAATATTAGCCATGATTTATGGGATCTATTCAAAGCCCCAGAAACACCAATGTTGTCTGTTAAGCTATTGATTAACCATAATCATTAATCATCAGTGTATTGATTCACTTATAACTTTCGTTTCATGAATTTAATTGAAAGATGTTGCTGAGAAAATTTCATACAAGCACTGCTATCACTTTTTTTTGTAGATAAATTTAGTGAATTGTTAGAAAGATGTGAAAAAAAACAGTTTGGCTCATAATAATTCCTAGGGACAGTGCAAATTCACTTCAAAGAAAGCCATATTTTGCGCCCGAGAAAAGCTTTCATGGCAATATTTGAACTCACAAAAATCATGATAATGATTCATTTAAACAATAATTTTCCAAGAAAGACGTCAATTTAATATGAGTGTTTCTACGAATTTGTAGCCGAAATCATATTTTTTTGTCAAATTTAGTTGTCTCATATTAGGATTTTTATTTTCAATGTTTTAGTTTTGGATGATTTTTAAACTGTTCAAATCTGTCAATGCCCAAAACTTGTCTCGTTATTCATGATTAAAATTTGCAGCTGGTGAATTTTGTTAGCTTGATATTCCGAGCTGCGATATCACCCATAGTTGTTTGCTTGTTGATTTTTGTCTACGAAAATCAAGAGTGATCTCGTTCCTTTGTGAGATTTAACCTTTTGATTTTTTGCCAACACTGAGGTACACTAGCATTATATTAGCTGTATATCACCCCTTACATTTCAAAAAAGCGAAACATTGGGCTTATGGGCTGCCATGGTGTTTTAGGTTCAGATAAATTCAAATATTTTCAGAGGTCTTCATATTAATATTTTTTAAATGATAAATGTTTAGAAACCCTATACAAGTTCAGCGAGTATAAGGTATGTTCAGATAACTTTGAACAAGTTCAAACAGGTTCTGAAATTTTTGAAAACTTTCTAAATGTGTGTACGTTTTAAAATACGTTCTAGGAGCATCAAAAACGTACGGAAAATTATAATTAAAAGAATGGGATGTTAAAAAATATTCAAAGCCCTTATATTATTTATGTTATTTGTTTTGATTGTTGACTGAAGTTTCCCTGCAGAAATAAAACATACAGTCATAGAGGAATAGATATTACCATTTGTTCTATCTTATGTCTCAGGTCTCAATGGCCAGGTACACGATGTTAGGCATACGGTCGCTAGGCATACGGACGTTAGGCATACGGACGTTAGGCATACGGATGTTAGGCATAATGTACGATAGGCATAATGGACGTTGGGAATAAAGGACGATAGGCATAATGGACGTTAGGCATAATCTACCCGATGAATTCCAGAAGGATGATAATGGGGACTTCGGTGACAATAATGAACGAGCCTTAATTTTTGGAACTCATGAAAACTTGCGACGTCTTGGACAGGCAAAGTATTGGGTTACAGATGGTACGTTTGCCACAGTTCCTTGTTTGTTTCGGAAAACTCGTCACTGTTCATAGAAGTATCGCTCCCTCACATCAGCAGACGGTTCCGCTAGTTTTCATTCTGATGACAACAAAAACAGAATCGTTGTATCGAAAAGTATGGCAGGAAATCCTGGCTGCAGCAAATATGCTTTTTTATTATTGAATGAAATACCACAGAATTCACCATTCTTTATTTCATGAGCTGTTCTTTGAGAAAAACCTTTTCTTATTTGACAATTGCAATATGTGTTTAAGAATATATTACAACAAATGTGTGATTTTTTTATTTCTAGATGCGATTGATTTCAAGATATAGTTCAAAACTATGCTAAGTTTTCATTGCCAGATTACTTAACCGCTATCGCTACTAATCTTGGCTCTAAGTAAATATGTAGCTACGTCACTTATGATATGGTAAATAATGGATTCCAAACTGTGCTTATTATATAAACTATGTTTGTTTAACTTGTATCATTTTTTTTTCAACGCTTAGCCTTATTTAAGCATTGTTTACCATGCTCGAAACAGCTTTCAAGAGTTGCACAGCCACAAGGTATTTTATGCCTAACGTCCATTATGCCTAACGTATATTATGTCTAACGTCCATTATGCCTAATGACTTTATGCCTAACGTCCATTATGCCTAACGTCCGTATGCCTAACGTCCGTATGCCTAACGTCCGTATGCCTAACGTATTTATGCCTAATGGGGTACACTCCTCAATGGCCATACCACCAGCGTGCGCAGAAGAGGTGGCAAACAACTTAAAAACTGGTACCATCTGACATTTTGTATTAACTCTCACGACATTCGCTATGAAGATGCTTAGTTTTCCTAACGTTAATTCTTACTATAAAATAATATAAATTAGAGTACTAATAAGTAAGCCTTTGATAGAATAAAATGTAAAGTTTATTAAATTAATATTTTAATTATTGTAACTATAAATTAACATTCAATAATTTTTATCGTAGCTGAATTCCGAAGTAATATAAGATATTTGCAATTAATAATACAGGAAAAATAGCTCTAATGTTGGCCTTTGGATCTAAGATTGGGCCTATTGATAAAAATCTGCTATTTATCAATTTTATCCAGATGAACGCGTCATTGAGACGGTACTAATGGATATTTTTGGTTGCTATTGAAATTTTTTGTCTATTGCTGAATTTATGTATGGGCCCAAATTAAGGGAATTTAGGCTGATATTACATATTTCCCTATAATAGTGATTAATGTTAAACGAATTGCAATTACTAAAACAATTTTTTTTTTATTTAATTCAACTAAATTTTGAATTGCTAGTCATTAAGTAACTTATCCTAAAAATTGATGTAATCCACCTAGAAATATTACATTGAAAAATATTATTGAAAAAAATCGTTTTTCGAACCTGCCTGTAAAACAAATTTAACGACAACTCCACCAGGTGTTGATAGCACCTTCTGAGATAAAACAGAAATTTTGCATATTTTTTTTTTCCTTTAATATACCATACCGAACGAATTATACCACTTGGAAAGGGCATAATTTGTTCAAAGAGTGGAATTGCCTGAGCTTTAAAAAAGTGTATTCAATCAAATCAAAATTTCATTTGCAAATCACCATGGAAATACAAATAAATGTCTCACTAGCATCATTTTGTAATTATTATATATTGATTCTATCACGACAACTAAATAGCCTACAAGCTTGTATAGATAGCTTATGGATAATATGGATTTTTTTTTTACTCTAGCTACAACTTTTCCTTGCCTACACTGTAAAAAAAAATCATTCCCTTAGTAAATTTATGAATCATTATGGGCTTGGATGCTACGCTAATATTTTCTCACTCGAGCTAGCAAACCTTAAACAATGTTCATACCATCGTCGCTTTCGTCAAGTATTGTTGTAAAAATTGAGATTTGAGGTCGAACGTTATTAAAGATATGTTTTACAATACTTCACTATAATTAGATTTTTTTTTTCTACTCACTGGCAGGTCTTCTGCTCGAGTGTTTGCACTTTTGTGACAGTTCAATTGGCTGCATATCCGCCTTGTCGTTTCTCCCTCTTACATGGCTCTAATCAAGACTATAATTTAAAGAGAGTTGATTTTCTTTTCGATTTTTTTTAAATATTGTCAAAACTAAGGCTAAATACCCCGTTTCCGACCTATTAATCACAACTCGCACTTAACTTTTTTAATCTACCGTAGTTTAACACCAAACGGAATGTTATTATTACTGTTGGCTTCCAATTTATTTACCTTTCCGTACGTACCGTAAGATTTGATAAACAGAAACAAATTGTTGAGATATTGTTAAAAGTCTAATACCAAACTCGGTCTACGGATTCTAAGCTCAGCCTACGGATTCTAAACTCGACCTAACGCATTGAAACGCCAATAACTTTACTTCGGCCTATCGGTTGAAGGTAAAGATTGCTTCGGTCGGAGCGCTTCATTTGTATTTGAGAATATTGGGTGCAAACATTTATATCACGCGTTCTTATTGACTTCGTTCGGTAGCATTTGAACTAAAGTATGGTACCAAATACACAATTATCCTGTTATCGCCGAAATCATGGATTTATTTGATGTTTTCTGCTTGATAGGCCCAAAATGGGCACTTTGACCGAAGTAGTTCTCTACCCTATCATTTAAAAAATCAAACAAATAAAAATATCCACACTATAAAGTCTCCCTTCCAAAAACAGAATGTGATTTTTCTCAAAAACACATTTTTTTAGTAAGATAGTTCAATTATCAACAAATCCAAGCTGTATACATGATGTTGCAGTGAAGTGGGTTACTAATTGACCTCGCTGGATTCGAAGGCGCTTGGTTCTATACTGAATGTGGGCAGCCGTGTTCGAATATGTTTATGCATAAATGCAGGCGAAAATTGAAAAACGAATAAACAAAATTTTTCACGGCCCTTAGATTCACAGGCCGACTTTGAGTCCACTACACCACATCAAATTTTGAAATAGTTTGATGGATCACATTTTAGCAGTTTTATCCGGATTCCTGAAACCCCCGCCCAGTGTCATCAATATTATCAGTTTATTAATTATTATTAAAATAGTTTCCCCGATGGAGATATTGCTGCATGGAAAATGAGATAGAACATTTTGAAAACAAAGCTATTTACCAATAAGTACAATACCAATTAAGAGAATAACTTAACTTTGACAGAAATTATGCGTCATAGGCCAACTAATTGTTCATTATTTACCGGTAACTTTATTTCCTATTTTTGCCTAGCATCCGCATCTGCCCATCTGGTTATTGTTTCATGATGCCCCATTAAAAGTTATGTAGAGCTACTGAGCACATTGGCCGTAAAGTTCATTATTTATTCAATTCAAAATTCTTGTTGCCACCTTTTCGAATGTCTCACAGGGCCTTGCACTTTTGCACCGTTATCAAACTGCTTAATTGAAAAATTACCTCAAACGATATGCTTCATAAAGCATTCGTTCACTTATAGCAAAATTAAATAAAAATATAATTTAAGAAGGCTGTCATCGACCAGCTCCATACACAGTGACGACGCATACCAGAGCAGATGACGATGAGCAACAATTACAAATTAATTATTTATGGAAATTTTTAAAAGGCTTTTAGTATTCGGTGTGTGTGCACGCGGAGAGTACGATAAAATGCATTTGTTTCGAAATCATGTAACAAGCAACATAAAAAGAGGAAAACTACATGAGAGTGCTCTTGTTGCAAACCTTAAGGCCAAATTGGAACAACCACGCTGTGCATTCGTCAATGTTGCATCGCATAAGTACATATGTAGATGAGCTCATTTAGGTGGTGCGCAAATAAAAGATAAGTGCAAAATAATTAGATTAAACATGTTACTGAGCAGCGGGTTGCTTATTTGGTTGTAAGCCGATCTCGCCGTTCTGGGTGGTGTTTGGTCTCAAATTTGAAAAAAATAATTTAGCAAGCATTTTGACGATGATGTCCACAGCAATGGAATAAACTTCCATTGAATTCGGAACAAATAAAACAAATTCGACTGGTCTCTACACAGCTGGTTTCCGTTATAATTTTCGTGGATAATTTAATCATTTATTTAAAAACACGAACAATGTTCAATCAGCCATGCAGACGAACAATCAATGAAGAGCACCTGTATTCGATCGAACAAGCGGGTATCTGTTAAAGAAAACAAAGGGAAAGCAAAAAACTTGTACAAGAGTAATCGAAGGCGACGAAACGACACATGTTCCTAACCTTCTAGTATGTCCTTCCGCGAGGTGCGATGTCATATGTCGTAACCATTACCCAGTAAAGTGCCGATGGTGATGACGATGATGATGGTGCACCGGATCGATCCCAAAGTCATGTCAAGTGCAATTTTAATCCCATTAAGCGAAAGTCACCGAGTTGTGCATGTCCAACTTGTACTTTCTTTCTTTATGCCATCATCAACCATTTTTAGCCTCCGTGGCTCTTGGTTGATCAAATATGTATACATACTCTGACCGAGCAACCCCTTACCACCAAAATTGGATCATGTGACCATTCACGTTTAATTTGTCATAATTGAAGCGATTGTGTCCACGGCCGCCTGTGACTGGTGGTGGTCGCTACTTATGGAACTAATAATCATAACAAAAGATTGTCATTTACCAAGCCATAACGAATCGAGGACACACGTCCGTGTCGTTGAGCGTGTATTTAGGTACTGCAATTGAGATGTCGAGGATGTGATGCATTCAGAGCGAATCTCTTCCAATTTGGACACGTCAAATGATGCGGCACGTGGCCGGAATGACTTGGGATGACACCCGATCTTTGATGCGAAAATTTAACAAAGTGATATCTACAATAGCTACCCCCGAATTTCGATCTGGTTGGTGGGTAACTTACGATATGATAGTGTTTTATCTTCGAGGAAGGGTCGCTTCGTAAAGAGGGTGATATTTGGAGTGTTTAGATATATAATGGGAACGGGACGTTTTAGAACAATTTTCTAATGGGTAATACAGCCAATTGATCTATTTATTTTATTTGTTTTGTTCCATCTGATTTACGACCTTGTGTTTCAACGTACAATTGCAATTGATCTAAAATATTGATATGATATGATAAAAAGGCTGTTAATCACGATCTAATGGGCACACATATATCAAAATTCAGTCAAATACAACTGATTTATGGTAACTGTAATTGTTTAATGAAATTATTGTCAATAAAATAATACTTTCGTTAATGTTCCTATTTATAATGAAAACTCACTTTAAATAAACTTAACTTCAAGTTTCTCTGGTAACATCTTGTTAAAAGCTAAATTTGATTTCATTTACCATATTTTTAAATTCAAGCGAGATAGTAAGGGATCGACACTTGGAAAAAATATTTCATCAGCCTGCCAATGCGATACTAGAGGCAAGTCGAATTAAAAAAAAAATATTTTCTTTTTTTCAATCTTTGTTTGCCAGATTCTTCCTACATATCCCGGAAGTTTTTTACGACATACAAGTTTTTCCGGCTTCCTCTACATTACCCTCAAACTACATTTGAAAGACTCTTCCGTCTTCTCCCGGAAGTTTCCCCATTAATAAAAAAGATTTTTCCGATTTCCCCGAAAGTTTCTTCCGACATCCTCAGAAGTATTTCTTACTTCCCGTGAAAGTGTTTTCCAACTTACCTCTGAATTCTTTCCGGAGGATTACTCTTGGAAGTCTCTTTCGACTATCCGTGGAAATCCTTCTGACTTCGGTTGGAAGATTCTTATGAGTTTATTCAGATGATTCCTTGAAAATTCCTGGAATTTACTTCCAGTTTCTCCAAAAAGTATCTTTTGTCTTCTTCTGAAAGTTTCTTTCGAGATCTCCCGTACACTTTTACTCGGAAATTTGTTCGGACTTGTCCGGTAGATTTGTACTGAAAGTTTTTTTTTTACGAAGCTTTCACTGCAAATTTCATCGAATTTTCTCCGCAAGACGAACTGCTTTCCTCTGGAATTGTCTTCTGATTTTTCCCGGAACTTTCTTCCAACTTCCTGCGATTCGGAGTTTTCTTTAAAACATTTTCAGCAGTCCCAGGGATGTTTCTGTCTACTTGCAGTAGTTCCCGTGTAGTGTGATCAATTTTTTTTTTTTTGTTAACATGTGCCGTGTTAGAAAAATTGTTTCCGTTTATCCTAAATGAGATTCCAGATTCAGTAAGATTTGAAGTCATGACTTTTAGCTGGAGATGAATGAACGCTATCCATTGTGATTAAAATATTAAAACTTGCGTTCCAAATCATAAGAGCCTAGCTACGACATTCGATTTTCTTTTTGCATTACTTCAGCTTACGAACCAATATTCTGGGCCTTTACCGACTGCGCTAAGCGAGGCCGCAATAGATGGTCGTTAAAGTAAATTTCAATGAACACTGAATGGAATTAAAATTGCACGTATGTATGAGATTTTCAGGAGTATTGAAAAAAAATGGAAATAGTCCTAAGGGAATTCTGAAATAAAATCTGTACAAATGTACATTCTAAGGAAATTGATAAGAAAATTCAAGATAAAAATCTATGAATGATTCAAAGGAAAACCATAACGCAAAGAACAATAACAATTTAACTCCCACTGTCTGGCAACGGCATTATGGATAAAACCTACGTGCAAGCATTGTATGTTTTATGAATGCAAGAAGCATGAACAAAAGCACATCCGAAGCTATTTTCAACTACGACAAACACCACATTGTTGATACTAAAATGTCTTTAACAGTCCTGAAAAATTTAATCAAGCAGTAGTGTATGGTCGACGAGAGCGAGAGTTTCAAAATAATCTGTTAAATCTAGGTTGGTAAACCATGGTGGAAGTCTAATGAAAATCGATTCTCATGCCACTAACTTCACAATCTGCCTCACTATCACTATCAAAATAACTGTATTCTGACGCAGCCAGTTGCTAAAATCGTAAAATTTAAGCCAGATGATCATTTTGGAAGTAATGCAAACAAAACGCTATCGGATGGCGTAATGCTACCATATTGCCATGACTGACAGTTATTAGTTACAAATTCAGAGAAAAAAAATAAGCATTTGGCGACAGATTATCACCATTCATAGCATGCTGCGGTTGTTAGTTGCGTTGATTTTTGCCCTCAAATGGCAAAATAAGCGTGAATAATCCGTTCTCAGTCAAGGGACAGTTTGATCTTATCTGTGAATGAACAAAATTTCCATCAGGTGAAATATGATTTTTTGTTTTACGATTCTAGCTAAATAAATAAATCTAATACTAAAATGAATTTATGTATCACATTGAATGTAACCTTAAACAATAGAGTATCATATAAAAATGGTGGTGATGATAGAATTTTTTAAATTATTATTTTTTTCAGACATGAGCGATTTTTTCTTTAAGGATTATATTAAGCAACTGTGATGTGATTTGCAATCACGGCCAACCATTTCACTTTTTTTTTTCGATACAACGATCTTCAAAGACATTCATAAGAAAAATCGTAGTGATCGTCACCATGTCATGAAGAAATGTGAAGATACTAAAAGTCTAATCGTGAATCACTTATAAAATTCCTTTTTAAAATATTACTACCATTCGTTACCTTTGTAAACAAATTTATTTGTTTTGCCAGTTTTGACAGTAATGATATTTGAGTTTGTTCTACCTGCACAATTTTTTTTTCTTTATTAGAGTGACTTTCAGCCAATTGGCACAATTGCTAGTTTCGATACCATACCTTCTGGGGTTTACTGATTTTGTTTTTGGTTGCTAATCCTCGGTTCCACGACTGACAAATACACTCTAAATAGTATATGGGGTATTGAATTTTTGTAAATCTTTTCATACATGAATTCAATATTTATTTGTCATCAATCAGTCGGATGTCCAGATGTTATAGAAGGCAAAAAGGTATCAAATTTCCTCATTAGTTCAAAATGCCAAGACTCCTACCGCGCTTGCTATAACGAGTTATTAAGTACAAAGACATAGGATTGAAAAACTACAATGGCAAAAATTGACTTTGTCACGGCCATCGATCTGTCTTCCCATCCATTTACCGGCAGATCATGCTTCTTCCGATGAAGTGCCAAATATGTCGATAAATAATATACAATTGCCATCTGCTGTATATCGACAACTCTCTTTACCCAGCGATGCAAATCGATAAAAAGGTAATGTTAAAGGTACATCGATGGCAATCTTTGTTGTTCTTTGCCAAAGTTCAAAGTTACGATGGTATCAGCATTTAAATATTTTTATATTAATACAATTTGTAAAGATTACTAAAGTCCATGTATGGCACCTTCATAGATTACTCGAGATTGCTATCATACAATCGATAAAGAAATGATCTTAAATGTTTTTTTTTCTCTGATCGGTACCTAACACCACTGTGACCAGTAATTTGATCTATTGTAGTATATCGCGTGTCCTTAGTTTAGTGCATGTCCTATTACTTCATCACAATTGAGAAATCATGAAGTACACTATTTTTTTTTACAGCTGTCATTCTTGCAGTTATCGCAAGGATCTGAATTGAAAGGTCCGGCTATTTATACCCTTCTGAGTTTTGAAACACCCTCCAAAGGCGCGCCCCTTTTTCAGTCAAAATTGGATTCCTTAGCAAAAAAATTAATTGATAATGACCATGTATCAGAATCCTAGTCTTAACCACTTCAAACTAGGGAACAACGAATAGAAGTTTAGGAATCACATAGATGAAGACTAACTAACTTATTTTTTGTTTGTTTCAAGAACATCCTCGGTGGGCAAAGCCGAGTCTTGTCACAATCAACAAGGCATAAAAAGTAACAAGGACTAAAATGTGTTCCTTTGATTACTGTTCCCCAAGTTTGAAGTGGAATCGGTGGTAGATCTTATCTTAGTGACGTGAATATGCATTTTAAAAAAACTGATAAAGGTTGAACCAGTGCTGTAGATTCTCAAAATCAATTGAACGTTTTTGATGAAAATGAGAAAAGCAGCTATCCGGTATCAAAGGGGACCTCCTTCGAATGGCTGATATAAGTTGCTTAGTAATTTGACGAAGGCATGGATCATTAACGGCATCGGTGGTGTAGTGGTAAGCGCGATTGCCTCTCACCCCAAAAGGCCTGAGTTCAATCCCAGTCGACACCACCGGGATTTTCTGAGACATACAATCTGTGATCACGCCTTTCTTCGGAAGGGAAGTAAAGCCGTTGGTCCCCGGTTCATGAGTTGATGTGATGGGTCGATAGGTAGGGTCCAGGTGTGGGAGCTACCTCCCTGGCGTCAGTAAAATTGGTACTCAGTACGGAAAACAAGATCGACGTAAAACAAATCAAAGAAACAAAATTAAGGCATGGATCATTGTCATTTGAGAAACGCTTGATAGCATTCAATTGAGTGTAACCTACACATAAACGGATTTCGGGTCGACATTCCGGCGAAAAAGCTAAGCCAACCCGACACCAACCTGACTTTTACCAAACCCCAACCCGATGTTGACCCGACATTGATCTGACATAAGCCCAAAGTTGACCCGACATAAACCCGACATTTTGTCGACATTGACCTTAAATTAGCCTTACATTTATCCAACATCGGGTCGACTTGTCTGTTCGGGACCATTTTTCTGGGTTTATTCCATACTCTACTGTCGTATATCAAATGTAACTCATTTGACAGAGACGATGAGGTTCGAATGAAAAAGGGGCTCTTCAAATGATGGGCATGTGAGAATTCGTTTTCACAGATTTGATTAAATGGTTGTAAATCCGCACACGAAAATCTTGTTGGGGTTTAAAACTGCGTTTTATTTTTCAAATTTCAATGTAAAAGCTATACATTAGTAGTTAATATGCTTACTATAAGACCATTGTTACAGTCTTCTTTCTTACCATAGGCCATTGCTCGAACTTTTTATCGTACATGGCCCATCATCTTTTGCACGGGCCCTGCCCCACATGTTTGGCTACCAAAATAAATGTCCGCTTGAAATCCTTCAGGTCACTTGCAGTTCCACCCTTTTTCTTCAGTATGTTCTTCACAATTGACCAGTATTTCTCAATTGGGCTTAGTTCCGGAGATTTGGCCGGATTCTTCTCCTTAGGAACCACTGTGACGCCATTCTCGCTGTACCACTGTTTGGTGGAATTTGAATAGTGGCATCTAATCTAAAAACGCTTGCCAAGTCCGGTCAGAATACCGCAATCCACCTCAGAAAAGGTATAAGTCTCTTCCGTAGGCACTCCTTCTGGTAAATTTGCTGATTCATGGTCCCAGAAGTAACAAAAGTTTAGCTTTTCAGCCCACAACTGCAGATTTCTTGCCAGACAAGGAAATTTTTGGGGAATTCCAAAAATTTTTTTTTTACATTCTTCCGGGGAGCTCTTCCGGTCATCCGAGCTATATAATTCTTGCCCACAAATTTAATCGAAAATTGCCAGAAGCGGATAGACCGAGATTTTTGTTTCGAGCGTGCAAGATCAAATCGTAACGTGTTTGCTCCGATGAAGCCATGATGCAAACAAATAAACTTATTCTGACAACCAATGCCAACCGACATGATTGAAGTGCATCCTCTTGGATGTAAAAACATTACAAAACGTTTTTTCAATCAGAAGTTCAATTGAAAAATGACAAAGACACCATTTCGAAAAAAAAATGCAAGATCCAAAAAGGGCGATTTTTGGCAAAAATGTGAATGATTACTCATAACACACTACTATGCAAAGATTTATGCAAATCGAAGATGGTCGCGATTTGCCGTTGGCTTGGAGCTACTTAGAACGAACTTCCGGGTGAAATGGAAAATATTTGCTGGTCCCACAAGAAGCCAGTAGGAATTCTGAGGGAAGTCAGGAGATACTGTTGGAATGGAAAGCTTGATGAAACATGCGTTGAACGAACGAATTTCCGGAGAAAGTTGGAAGAAACTTTCGGGAAAAGATGGAAGATTCTTCCAGGGTAAGTTGGAAAAAAAAATCCGGTAGATGTTGGGCGAAACTTCTGAGCGAAATCATAAGAATACTTCCGAAGAAGCCGGTCATAATCTTGAAGGGTAAAGAAACTTCTGGATGATGTTGTAAAAATCTTCCGGGAGAAACATAAGTGAATCAGCTCGCATATCATCACCCTGGGTATGGGTCCCTTCTCATTGCTCTATCCCGGGCAATGAGAAAGCGGACTCGCTGGCCAAGGTGGGCGCTATGGAAGGCGATATTTACGAGCGACAAATCGCCTACCTCGAATTTTTCACGATTTCTCGTCAGCAAGTCCTCGCCAACTGGCAACAAAAGTGGAATGATGGTGATCTGGGAAGATGGCTACATTCTATTGTCCCACAGGTGTCGATCAAACCCTGGTTCATTCGTGTCATGTCCAGGCTCGTCCAATCACTGTTCGGTAAACGCCCACCTCTTCCGTATTACGCTCGCCGACAGCAACTTATGTACCTGTGGAAACGGCTATCACGACATCGAGCATGTTGTTTGGTCCTGCTCCTTGCATCATGAGATCCGTTCTGTGTGATTCTCTTAGGGTCCAAGGAAAACAACCCTTTAAGCCAATTAGACACGTCTTGGCTTGCCGTGATATCGACTTTATGAAGCTTATTTACGACTTTCTTTAAGCTGTTGATGTATGTGTTTAATGTTTTGTGTTTTAGCCATCCTTTACGGTTAATTCTTAAATTAGTTCAAAATGCTTTCCCTTGTCCTCCCTCCAAATGATAAATAAATGTAATCCCTAATCTCGAGTAAACCGCGAGTAATCGGCCCCCGTTCTACTAACATTAATAGTAAGAAAATGATATTCACACACAATCATGTAAAAAATATTCGGCTCCGCAAAGCTAACGCATTTGAGCCTTGACAAATAAATGGATTATAAAAAAATAAGTGAATCAGGGGAAACATCCAGATGGAAATCGTACAAACCATCCGGGTAAAAAAAACAAACATAAAAATATATTGAAATGTGTTTTAAACTTCATTAGCTCTTATTCTAATACATAATTGTTGAAAATTATACTATAATTATATTATATTATAATTGGATAAACATATTTCTCAATTTCCAAGAAATCCCCAGAATTAGCAATCAACTATTTCCCGATTTCTGGGTACCAAGAAATGTCCGGGAATTGGAAACAATAATTCAACTTAATAACTAGTTGAAATAAACTGAAATAATGAAAGTTGATTAAAATAATGTTACATTTCAACGAGAAATATGCACTGCCCCTTAAATTCTAGCAACTAAGTAAGGAGGAGCCTGCTGCCAATCGAAACAACTGTGCAATGTGACCCATATACTTTTTCTTCTTATTCTTCTTCGCAGTTCGCTTAATCGTTTTAGTTTATTGTGTGCTCTCAACTTAGTGTAACAGATGCACTTCCACAATTATTAATTGACTTTTGACGCCATTTTCGAATTAGTATAATTGTGTGGTAGTACAATCATACTCTATGCCCAGGGAAGTCGAGAAATTTTCCAACCTGAAAAATTCCTAGACCGGACCGAGAATCGAACCCAGCCACCTCCAGCACGGTTTTGCTTTGTAACTGCGCCTTCACCGACTGAGCTAAGGGAGGCCCATCTACCTATAACGATTATTATTTCTACGTAGCTATACAAGAAATCTTGTCAATCTTTTTGAATTCAGGCCAAGCTACTTTTTGCGGATGATTTATATAGGATCTGAAGTAATGCCATTAATCATGGCATAGCGCCGTCAACCCTTCGATAGATCTCATAATCAAATGTAAGGCACAACTGTCATCAAACAAACAAGTACTCTTTCTGTTTGATCGAACCCGTTGAAATTCTTTTCTTTCAAGCAAACTTCATATCTATCGGAAAATATGCAAATAAAAACGGAATAAAACAGGTGAGCATTCAGATTTTGCTCACGAATCGCGCGAATTCTAACACGAAACTTTATTGCCCAGGCGGTCACATTTTCATAAACATTATGGTGCTACTCGTGTCATGCCACCACTACAGACTATACGGTTGGCGGGACAAGCTGACAGAAATATCACCCCGAACACTATAACCCTTTACTTTGGTGTTTTATTTTATGGATCCATCCCACTAGGAATTACGAAAAAACGCAATGCCCTGGAAGGCGCACAATAATGTTAGCACCGATATAGGTTTACAGCTTTCAACCAAAGAAATAACTAAGCAAATTCTTGAATTGAAAAATACGTGCACATACGTCACAACAGCGATTGATCGCCTGTAGGGCACCGCCTGCTACGCATCAACCGTTTCGATTTGCGAGCATCCATCCGTCAACGGATACTACGCTTTGATGTTCACGATCGGTGGCAAACGAGTTAAACCGCACGCACGCCATTTCGAATTATTATTTATTCATGACATCGAGCAAGTTTCAATGCGTATGTTTACAATTTACATATGAAGGAAAAGTCTACATTGTGTACGGGCAAAAAATCGCTCCTTAAAAGCAGAATCTCGTTTACGAAGGTGCCGAAAGAAACACTTGAATCCTTGCGCTTCCGACGGCTTCCGGTCACGTGACCACGCAATTTATCATTCACTTACTTTCCGCCCAAAAGTGGCTTATCGACCAACAACAGCACTGCGGAAGCAACGTAAAGCGAACCATCATCATTCAATTAGTCAGAATTCAGTAGTAAATCCGACCAACGCAAAATACTGCCTATTCACTGTTGTTTGCAAACTTTTTGGAAAAAGCCTCTCCGCAGACGAAAGGAAACTGCCGAGTCATGATGCGTCCCGGTTCGCCGACTGGTGCATAAATTATCGACCGAACATAAACTCTCCACTCGCCACACCAGACAGATAGATTGTAACAACTATTTCAATTTGTCTGGCATGAATCACCACCCTTTTCCATTCTAGCATTTTTAAGGGTTGCGCCTCGGGCACCCCAGACTCCTCGCAGCGTAGATATCACATTCACCCCAAGGCAATCTGCATGGGAAATCGATCATTAGCACCCTTCTCCAAAGGGTGAAGTTTCTAATGACTGGCTTTTTGGACGAAACTCAAGCGTTACGTTCTAATTTGAGACTGCTTAGAGGGAAGGGTGATAATTTTTGGTGATTTGTAGCTTGTTGACACATTGTTGGTTTCGTTTTGGGTTTCACTCGTATACAAATTGGTCCCCTTTGGAATGTGCACAACTCGACCCACTTAATGATACTTCCTAAAAATTTCTCTCAAGTGGCTCTTTTCCTCTTTCCAGTTGTTCTGCCTTCCGGCAGTCGCTCATGGGCCAGCGGAGTTCCGACGGTGACAAACTAAGTCCAAGTTCCGTCAGTTCCTCCCGAGGTCCAGCTGGTTTGGACCACCGAACGAATAGCATATCAACAATGGACGACGACGACAAACTGCTGGATGTTGTTGGACCGCCACAAAGCCCGCTCCTCTCACTCAGCCAGCAGATGCAACATCATGCAGGTACTTTTGAACTGAATTTCTATAGATATTAGGCAAGTGTACTAATGATGATTTTATTTTTCTCTTCATTTCACTAGGATGGTTCAACTTTGAAGATGTGCAACGGGCAGAGGAAGCCATGCGAAGGCGACTCCAGTCCGACGAGAACGAGCGCGACGGAAGTGATTCCAACTGTTCGGATAGCGTTTCAGGAAGCACAGGTGCCTTTCGTCCGACCTCGGGCAGTCCCAAGGAATCATCGAGTAGCGCCGGTACATCATATCCCTCGCCGAACATCTCGGTAGGACCACCCATCCATCCACCTCCACATTTGTTACCGTATCTTTACCCGCCGGGATTGTACCCTCCGCATCATCTCTCGCTGCTTCACAATCAAGCCGCAGCGGCAGCGATGAACCCTAGCTTGCTGTTCAATGCTCAACTTGCCCTAGCAGCACAACACCCAGCCTTTTTCGGTCACTACTCGGGCCACTCACCATCCTCGCCACTGCACGGTTTGAAAGTACATCGATTTTCGCCATACAGTTTGCCCGGTTCCGGCATGGGTTCGGCATTCGACGCCGTCACGCCTGGATCAAACTCCGGAGGCCCACGAAGTCTGAGCAGTAGTCCTCATCCACGAGCTGCTTCAAATTCACCACCCACGAGGCCAATTTCCGTGTCACCTACTCCCACCCAGAACCCAATGTCTCCTGCATCGGCGGAGACTGGTGCTACCGGAACAACCGCTGCCACAATCCCACCACCTGCCCAGCCAGCATCGAGGGTCACCACTATGCCTTCCAACTCGCCGTCAGAGTTGAAGAGTATAGAAAAGATGGTTAACGGCCTGGAGGTTCAGCACAACATCAACGGCAACGTGGAAAACAGCAAACTGCAACAACTCGCCAGCATTGACCAGTGACGACTCCTGGATGGTCCGGCGAGTGACATTGGCAGCAATAGCAGCTTGAAGCTCGACCAGGACATGTGACAGTTGGCAATAAGTTCCAGCAAGATTTTCAGCGCAATATGAATCTCTTGTGCAGCGATCCTGACCGCATTGGCAGGACCGTGATCGTTCGCTTTCGGGAGGGTTTCGGGAAGGGCAATGTTAGCAGAACCTGTTATCTAGATGAATTACTGTGCAAATATTTATGCTTAAACTTTAAGGACGCCAATCCGAAAACCAGAAGTCAGTGCGCGCGATCAATGGCAGGGGACAGTCAATGGAAACCTCTGCCTTCTTTTCTGTGTAAAGTTAGTTAAATGAATCCTTAGAAGGAGTACATATTTCGCATTATTTTAACAAGGCAGATCAATTTTAAAAACTCGCTGAGCAGCACACTGATCGTACCAAGCAGCAGCAACAATATTTGTAAATAGACCGTACTGAATAAGACACAAAGAGAGAGAGAGAGAGAAAGAGAGAAAGGAAACTAGTTGAGAGGTTTAATTTCATTTGCGTTTCCAAACCGATGGAGAAATGGATGGAAGCAAAACTTACCAAAGAGTCGATTAACCTATATTGTAAATTTATTCGTTGTACAGTGGGAGCAAGGAAATTACTGCGTTTGGTGGCAGTGATCCTGGGAATTCACGCAACTGGCAGCAGGAAAGGTTCATTTGTTTCGATTTCAGGTTTGGCATAATGATAATCATACACTTCGAAAATATTTCAACGGAAAAATCACAACATGATACTTGCCACAATCCTTGAAATAGTTCCTGGAGGTAAGAAATGACGAGCGGTTGTAGATTACTTTCAAAAATAAATTAGGGGCTGTTTATAAGCCACGTAGACTTTTTGAGGAGGAAAGTGTCTACGGTCCATACAAATTTACAAAAAAAAATCTATGGTCGATTGTATACGCGGGTGAGGGGGGGAGGGGGGATATAAATCCTCTAAAAATAGATCTACGTAGTTTATGAACAGCCCCTTATGGAGGTGCGCCCTAATTCAGTAGTTAAAGTTGTAATATCACATAAAATTAAATAGTTCAACCTGTGATTTTACGGTATGCAGCAATGCATACAGTTTTGGGATTATGATCAATCGACATCTAAGAGAAAATTAAAGAAAATTAAAATTTTTGACAAATACAATACGATACGATACTTTAATCAATTGTATACCACCAACCACGCAACCCTTGTGCCTGTTTTATGTGCATCCCTCTGATATGCAAAGACCAGAACCGATCCTATTTGTGGCATGCAACATTTGTCCATGTAATAAAGGGGTGATACATATACCTATGCAATAAAGAGCAATATTTGCAATATGCAGATATTTGCTAATTAAATTTCAAGGACACTGAAAGTCAACTTTCCAAGCATTAATATCTATAGACTTAAATTCAAAATTTTGAACATATAATAGTTTACCGAAATTCGTATGGAAAGTGAAAGTGGTAACCAAGCTGAAAAGAAGGTTGTCGTTGACAAAAATATTAAAAAAATATATAAAAAAACTGCCGGGAATCACACCACAGCTGTGATAAATTTTGCTTTGCCAGTCTCACGACAATGCTTTAAAGAGGTGTTTGCCAAAGGCTCGGCTGTTGGATTCTTGGCACTTTTTTTGCCGGGCTCGGTGAAAAAATCTAAGTGTGTAGGTGAACATTTCAGAAGGCCCTATCTGCTGCAGTTGTTATCCGACGTCACTGATGATACGAGTTATACAAATTCAACCACCACATCAAACTCATCTCCGTCGATTATCTCACTTCTTCCTATACCAGCCTCGGTTCCTCCAGCCAACAGATACGGTGTCTTTGACATACAGTAATCCCTCAATATATGCGGTGGTTGGTTCCGTCCACCGCTGTTTCTCGGTAGTCCTTCAACCAATAGTTTTTTGTAGATATGTTATTAGTGTTATCCATTAACTAGTTATGTAAAGAAAATCAATTGGTTGAAGAACAGCTGAGAAAAACGGTACCATCCACCGAGTATATGGAGGGATTACTGTATTCAACTTTAATCCAACCCTTTCTGCTTGACGTATCAGCCTGGTGTACTAATGGGTCACCACCAGGAACGTTCTTCCGACAAATGTTCACGTCGACAGCGTAGCAGTTGAACTGGCTGAATTTATTGAAGATCATGAACCGCATGTTAAAGACCGCACTTTCAAAACACCTTCAAGCGCAATGTTGAACAGGTGACAGGAAAGACCATCGCCTTGTCGAAGTCTTTTGCGTGTTTTAAACGAGTCCGATAAAGCACCTAATATCTTCACACAGCACTGCACACCATCTATCGTAGACTTGCTTAGTCTGGTCAGTTTTCTGGGAGACACGTTCTCGTCCATAATCTTCTTTTCACAATCACTAGGATCGTAAGCGTAGATGAGTAGGTACTTGATATTCGAGACACTTTTGGAAGATCTGCCACAACGTAATGATTTGGTATGTTGTTGATCGTCCATCAAACGGCTTGATAACTTTCCATAAATCTACTTGCAAGCGGCTTATGGCGAAAAATGATCTGTGAAAGCACTTTGTTGAGAATAGTGATCGCTCAATAGTTCTCACATTCTAACTTGTCACACTTTTTGTATATTGGGCATATAGCTCCCTCTTTCCACTCCTCCATTAGCTGTTCTGTACCACAGAACTTGATTATCAGTTGGTGCAGGCCCATTTTAATAAGCTCCGCTCCGATATCATCCTTCTCAGCTACCTTGTTGTATTTAAGCTGTTTGATAGCATTCTTAACTTCACTTATCGTTGGAGTTGACATGTCTCCCTCGTCCGCCGTACCGATATTATCGGTAGGATCGGAAACAATTCCTCCTACTGTCTTGTTACTCCGCTTTTACGAAATTAAGGAGTTCATCGTAGAGCTGATCACGTTTATTTGGGAAGATACATCCATTCTTATCCCGCCACATTTTTTACAGGATACGTTGATTTTCTTGTAGAACTTACGAGTCTCTAGAGAAAAGTACAGCTGCTCCATTTCTCCGAACTCCATCTTTTCGAGACGTCGCTTCTTATCCCGGAAAAGATGAGTTTACTGTCTTCGCTTACGTTTGGATTGTTCCACATATTAACGAGTTCCTTGTTGCAGCATTTTCCTCGCCCGCGCAGCATTCTTCTCGTGTAAAACCATGTGATACTCCTCGTCGAATCAATCGTTACGTCGATTCTTCTCCACCCAATGGCACCTTCTACTGTGTTGTTGATGACCTCTTTGATACTACCGCAGCAGTCGTCAAGAGGAGCTTGGGTCAGCGCTACCTCATCCGGAAACGCTGCTTTGAGGTTTTGCGCGTAAACAGTTATGACATCGATATGATAACTAAAGTCGTTCCAGATTGTATCATGGTGGGTTTCGGTACCAAATGTTGGTGACAACGGAATGTCTTTGGCACACTTTTACGTTGAACAAACGGCCTTTGATCGTCACCCAATCATGTGTCTTTGCATTACGCCCATCACTATCAATGCTGTACCTAGCTCATGTGTATTGAAGCAGCTCTGGTAGATGATATAACCTGTGCGTATGTACTGACGATCGCTTCCAGCAAACCTCCAGCAGCGTTACATTGTCCAACTTGCGGACCCTCAATAAGTCATGAAGAATGCGGTGACTCCCCTAGAAATTAAGAAATTTATAGTTCGCTGTTGCGAGTATACAATCGATAGTCCGTATTTATTCCCAGGATTTATGCCGATTGTTCCGCACCTTATTTACATTGTTAGCTTGCTGTACTGTTGTTTTTTTACGGCTGGCTTCTAGGGCCAGAGGACCAACGTACACAGCACTGTCCCACGCTAGTACGAGGACGATGATCAGCCACTCCTAACATGGTGAACAGACGCTCGGTTAGACTGCACCCTCCCAAGAAGGGAGCCACCCTTCCCTATCAACATACGACCAAGATTGCACCGGGGTTAGCTACCCGGTCTTTCCATATACTCGTACCCCAGCCGACACCCTGGTAAGGAAGGGAAAAGGAGTTATAGAACAAGAGGCTAAGGACCACAAATTGGGGTCTATTTTATACCTGCAGGTATGCGAAGTACTAATTGCAAGCATTTTCCAGCCATTTACAAAGGAAAGGAGTAAAAAAATTCTGTTTCAACCTCCGGTCTTCATACTACACGGACAGTAATAGAGGTGAAGGGGGTTGGTAAATGTCTACGGTCCTTGCTTTTGTTTTAATTTATATTTATATCCACGTGGAGGGGGGGGGGGGTCTAAAACCTCTCAAAAAAACTATTCATGCCCTAGACTGTTTGTCCAACTCGCAAGGTCGTAGAGATACAAAGAGAAACTCAACTAAGAGAATCGGTCAATTCATGCATTCTTCGCATTGATACAAGTCATTGAAGAATTTTGAGAGATTTTTGTCCATGTACCTGTGTTATTTCGATGACCTAAAATCATAATCCTAATCCAATCTATATCTCTTTTGGCATGTTTGCGGCAGAAGGAATCATGCCTAAAGGTAACTTTCAAAGAAAAGCAGGGTATTTTACTTTAATCTACATCTTCGTTATGCTATCTACAGCTCGAATCCATGCTCATCCTAGAATCGAAAACAAATGAATTCGGAAATGCGAGTCGCATAAAAAATAGTGTACATTATGTATAGTTATTATAGCTTCTAATTTTAAAAATAAAGAGAAGAGGTTGAAAGCACATTGAAAGATAAACTATTGGCGTTTAATCTTTTTTTTTTCTAAAAAAAACGATACAAACTTCATTGAATAGATAAAACTAAACAAAAGCAAAACATCATACAAATTATGAATTTATCAACCATTTAAACTCACTCACACAAAAGCAAGTACTACAGTAGAATTGATTCATTTTTAAACGACAAAAGCAAAATCGCAATTCAACAACAACAAAACAAACAAAAAACACATCAATCTCTATTAGGTTACAGTGTGCAACCGGCAACACAACTCGAAAGGCCCGCAAAACATAACAAAACAAGAAAAGCTCGCTCAAAGCGAGTGCCACAACCATGGAAATGATCTAGAGTTATGAACGATTTATTTTAAACCTAATCTCTTCCCTCATAAGTTCACCAGCTGCGCTAAGTTATTTATTTTGTTCTTACTCACGCATGTTTTCCTTTTACCTTTCTTGATTTCGCGACCATCTCCTCCTCAGAATCTTCTGTTATAGTTAATGTAGTTTCGTTTTCCATTCAGTGATCTGAATTTTCAGCGTGATAAGTCAAACAAAAATAAAGAAAAGCAAGCAACTAATCGCAGGAATATATTGTAGTTAAGAGATAGCAGCAATCAATCAGATGAATCAGAGTATGACTTTAATTATAATGCTAAAACTAAACAAGAAAAGTGTGATAATTTATTGATAAATAGTTTTCATTATTTTATTATAGCCGTCATCCGAAGAGACTAAGTTCCCAGGAGAAAAAATCCTTCATTTTTATGTTACAAGCAATACTATGGTGAATTAGAGATTGTTTCAAACCTTCCTTTGAGCATTACAGAACATACATGCCGAGCAAGCAAACAGAAAACAAACAAACAAAAACAGTAACAGAAAATTGTGGTGGCCCTCATTCTGCTTGCAATCACAACAAAACACAAGTAAATAATGAACAAAATCTAGACTATTTTTGTAAGTCGCAAAAGAGCAATAATTGAAAAGTAAATTTATGAAAAAACAAACTATTTTAAGAAATAAATTAAAAAATATTATAATTAAAATTTGAAGCAACAGTCTTTTATTTAACCAAACCATTGCGTAACAGTTGAAAGAAAAAGTAGCAATAACAAGCCATATGATTAATGATCTGCTGCCACTTGTCCCTGGCGATCCGCGGGTGGTATTCCGAAATGTATCCCTCGCGACCTCGGAAATGATCCGGCCGCTTCTCTGCTGCTGCTGACCTTAATTTCGAAGAAAAACTAGCAATAAACGACGCTTATCTCGACGATCCATCAAACTAATTTCCTTTATAAACAACAAAATGCCTATCAAATGACTGCGCTTACCCTACCCTTAATCTACTCCTTCCGTGGTGGTGTCGTCCTGGGCGTTGTTCGTATCTATTTCGTCTGGTTTCGATCCCAACGTATGCTCGTTCATGTTTCCTCGTTTTGTTTTTTTTATCTCCCATGCCCGAGACCCTCTCTGAAGGACAAACATAAAATAATTTAATAATTCGAACAAGGAAGACACCTGATCGATGCAACAGTCAGCGACTCATTCGCGCCAGTTCAGGCACCCTTGAAGACAAGTTGGTTTTTTTTTTTTTTTTGCTGAAAAAAGGAAAAGGTGAAATTCCTTCCGTCTGAGAAATGCACCTCTGTCAGCTGACACACCATTTAGGAGTGATCTAACACACAGGTAGGGCAAATGTGTTATTCACGGATGTCTTCAAATTACATATCGATAGAGGCAGTAAATCCGCACTTTTCTTCTCCTAACAGTGCAGTAGCACCGAATAATCTTTGAAATTATTTAACTTCTGTAGTTCAGGAATTATGGTAAACTGCATCTTGGATCTGATGCGATGCAGAAAAGTGGCATCTAAAACTTTAAACTGTCTAGTGTTGTTAATGACGTCATCCTCGTTAACGTATGCAGTACAAACTTCATTACAGACGATAACGGCGATAACATCATTAACAACGCTTAAACTGACAGATTTGCCGCAATGGATCAGATCCGGATCTTGAGCAGTACCACGTCAAATGACGAATCTGCTCCTGCTCCGAGTTGCAACCATTTCTAGATAAAAAAAAATTCAAAAGGTCCTATCTGCATTGCTCGATTCTCTTCATCGACTTTCTCTTTCGTCAATAGCTCAGCTGCAAAACCTTTCCCTCTTGTATTTGACGTTTTGGACGCTAGATAAGAACCTCCTTTATCAAACTATGTGGTAAAATTAGCGCGAAATCTGTTTACATAGCAGTGGTTATGAAAAGAGAAAGTCGATGAAGAGAATCGATCAAAGCAGATAGGACCATTTGAAATGTTCATCGAAATTTGCATTTTTGCTGAAATATAATCATGCAATTTTCTATTACTTTTTCCGTACGGTTACGTCAGACTTCTATCTGATACAATTTTCTACAATAGTGGCCAGGGATAGATCTTAATATTTTTCCCAACAAGACACGTTCAAAAAGCTATATCGTACCTCATAAAATACTATAAAAATATTAATGAAACTTCAAAATAAACCTTAATACAATTAAAGCGTAGCACACGGCACAGAAGTGAAAAAAGTCTCAGCAGCGAATAACTCAAGCAAAGCTAAATTTTGATGGAGTGCTGTGGTGCTTATTTTTCAGCTTCATCTTCTTTGGCATTTTATTGCATATTTCGCCCCCAATTAGATTCCCAGCAGAATAATTTTGTCACACCACAAAATGTTCACACCGTTTTCAGCATACATTGGTTCATTTCGATGCTACAGTTTCATGTAGCGAGGGCGCATTCTAGGATGGCGTATCGAATAATCGGTTTGTACTTTGATGAGTGAACATATGTTTTCAACTATCAAATATTTTCACATCAGTCTAAAAACCAAAGCAACCCGCGATAACGTCCCCACTGGGACTTTACGCTGGCCGTCAACTTACACTCTGAAAAATCTTCACGTCCGATTGACGTGAAAACATAGGTGGTTTTCGTCCACCCTATTTTTCACGTAACTTTTACCGGAATTGCAAGTAGTCAATCAAAATTCAGCTTCAACTATCTACGTGATTTGTCAGGTAAATAAGACCTGATTTTCACGTACTGCTTACGTGAAATCGGGGTGAAAACTACTGGACATCTGATAACTTTAACGTGACATTCCGTATTGTTTAAAATACTTTTCATGTAATTTGTACGTGAATTTTTAATGAGAATAATGGAAAGTAAATATGGAAGCAGTCAATTTTTTGCAACACCTGTTGCAGACTCAAAATGCTGATGTCACCGTCTGAAATTATAAAACTTGAAAAAGGCTACATAAAATAATAAATAAATTAATGTAAAAGAATCTAATTACCGTCCAACATTTGCAGCAAGCGCTGAGGAATTTTGAATCTTTGAGGAGTTCTTCCACCATAAACGTTTGTGTCTTCCACCACGCTCCACGCTATATTGATTTTTTTCGTACCTGAAAATCACGTTAATCTCGTTTCACGGAAATATCGAATTTCCAAACACTCAAACACAAATACACTAAATCTGTTTACGTGAATATACGGTAAATTTCACGAACATTTTTAGTGGACATGACGTGTAATGCAGGTTAAAGTTCTAAACGTCACGTAACATTTGAGATTTTCTAAATACAAATCAGCTACGTGATATTTCACGTAAATCGGACGTGAAGATTTTTTAGAGTGTAGTGTTCTAGATTCACTTCCACAGTTCAGTACCAACATTTCAAAGGGGCGTAATTGCTTTTGTAAGCAATGACTTTAGCCGTCAATTTCTCGCGAATGAAATCTTACCTCACCAAAATTACAATGCTAGCTGCTAGAGGAAACATTCCTCTACCTGCTGGTATCATTATTTTTCATGAGTGAGCTTTTATTCGCGAGAAATCGACGGCTAAAGCCATTGTTTACAAATGCAATTACGCCCTTTGAAATGTTGGCACTGAGTTGTTAATTGAAAGCTTTTTAAACCTGTACCATTTTTGCAATACTATTATTGTGTGGCAAGCAAGTACAATAATACTCATCCCAGGTAAGTCGACAAATTTTTCAACAAGGAAAATTCCTAGACCAGACCGGGAATCGAACACAGCTCCTCCAGCATGATCTTGCTTTATAGCTGCACCTTTATGGACTGAGCTTAAAGAGCTCCGCTATAGATTATATATAATTAAACCTGTTAAGCTTGGTACATATTGCGATAAGTTGAATTCAATAGCAATAATTTTCAAGAAAACGTTAAATGGTTCGTGCAAAATGTGTTCGTCCAATAGTAAACATCTAAATTAATCATGCGGAAAATGATAATTGTTTTAAGGGTAGTTAATTTTGTGTCACCTTGCGCATTTTACGTTACATGATTGGAGACTAAGCAGATTTTTGGAAGCTTCGAGAGCTGAATCTTGTTTCAGGTATAGACACTCATAGTAATAGAACTGCTAAAGTGAGCTGACGTATCCAATCAAACTATCAAATTGTATGGAAAATGCTCGTTTTGGATACAACATGGCGCATCATTGCTAGGTTACTATGAGTGTTTGTCGTCAATCAAGAATAGACCGTTTTGATACAATGATGATTAATTGTATTTCTTTCTTCTAAACAATATAAGATCCAAAAAACTAGACTGCACAGTATATTGTTCAAAATGTGTTACTTTTGCGTATTCATAGACTATAGTTAAGGAATAGAATTGAAGTATTGCTTCAATTCGGCTGTTGTCATTGTAAAGTAAGTAGTTTCGCTATGCTTATTGTAATTTGCCATCACCTGATTCAAAAGTTCCAATTTGGCATAGTTTGTAAGGTGGTGGTTTCCAATAAAAATAGTTCAATTTCGTATGTAAACATAACATTTTGATAAAAGTGTTATCAAGGTCATATGGAAATTACGCCTAATATATTGCTTATATTTAGATCCCACGCTGAGATGTTCTGAGTACCGTCGTGAAAATCGAGACCTAACAAAACCCTGCACAATAAATCACATAAGAATATAAAATAAACATTTTTAGCTATTATTTTTAGTAGTAGGGACAAAATTGATCATCCCCGATCATGTGTTGGAAGTCTTGCCTAAAGTGATCAAAATTTTAAATAAGCCATATCGCCTGAAAGTTAAATTACAAGATTATTTTAGTTCCAGACTTGGGTAGTGAACCGAGGCTGCATCGGACATTTTATAATGCGTTTCAATTAAATGAGTGATGTTGAAAACCTTGAAGAACATCAAGAAAAAAAATACACAATGTATGTTTTCCAACAGTATTAAATATACATTAAATAGCAAAACAAACCAAACTTTGTATTACAGCACTGAATCAATGTCCTTCAAACAATTTCATCAGATACAGACTCACACTGCTTCCTGTAAGGGACTGATTGAAGATATATGCGTATGCAGCTTATTAAGTACCGGTTTACCGATATTCTCTACAAGCGGAAGTAACTTCCCAAGTAACAATTCAGTAACCATTTAGCATCCACACTGATTTATGATGGTTTTATAACGGCAATGAACAATCCATTTAGTTTAAATATAGCATTTCCAAGTGTAAAACATTCCTGCTTAGTAATTCAGCTTTTTGCTGATTTAAAAACCTTTTACTGTCTGGCAAGAAAGTCAAAAACTGTCTTGTTTTAAAAATAAATTTAAACCAGTTCTCAATCCCTCCTTAAAACTGTTCTGTAATTCAAGCATAAACGTCATTAGCAATTGTTTATTACTGTCTTGATAAAATACTTTATAAACGTGTTCTATCATTATAAAAGCAACCATAAAACCATTAGGTTTTGTATTAGAGCAAAAAGCATTTATTGTTGCTTTTTAGGCTTTTTAAAGTGCATCATTAACTCCTCAATTACTCTGTTTACAAATTGAGCTTAAAATATGGTTCCTCATAGTTAATAAATGCCAAATTTATGACAAGGAAATTTCGAACGATAGACGAAGTAGGATGAAAAACTCAAGTTTACTTTTTTAGAAGAACCAGCACACCATCAACGACTGACCATCTGGCGGAGAAGAGTAAAGTGAGCGTGGCCCTCGAATTCATAAAACATTGTCGAAAGTTTAAAAACATACCAGCCTTCTCCAGGTCTTGCGAATACATGATAATCGAAATAACAACCGACAGCAAAACACTGATACTGTTAGTTACCGGAGATTAGCTGGTTTCCGATCCATAACAGCGATTTTATTCGGCGAAAGAATCAACTCTTCGAAAATTTCATTCAAGCGTACATCCCTGCATCGTTGGATGGTGCACTTCTGTAACCATCCAGAAGAAGGGGATCTTTTTCAGGAACGATTACGCTTCCAGCTGTTCGAAATGCGAAATGTTGTGAAACAGTATCGCAAACTATCTGAGTAACTGCTCCCAATCCATCGGGAGAAAACCGCCTGGAAGAATCCTGGATCTAACAGCGCAACTATCGAAATATAAACAAACTTTGACGTTTAACTTTTTGCAGGCAACTTTGCCTCCATAAATGCTGCCATAAATCTGAACGGGTTAGGATCAAGCAAAATGGCTTTAGATAAATACAATTCAGCCTGCAAGTTTTCTTCATAAAAGCAATTTTAAACCCTTATAAATTTGTAAAGGAATTCTTGAAAGCAAAACAACTTTTTCGCAAATGACACATGAAAATCAACTTTTATGCCACCGCCATGTTACAATTAGTTTGCTTGTTTTTTTACAATCTTCGATTTTCAATCAATATTTCCTTAGATATAACTATATTTTGGTAAATTTAGCAATGAGCAAACATTTAAATGCGAAAATAATAAAAAAAAAATCTCGGCCAAGCTCGATATGAAGATTTTTTTTTTTCAATGTTAAATAATTAGTCAAATCGGCGTTTTACGAGGGTGGACTTAATTTTTTCGATGTTTTCACGTACATTTCACATAAAATTTAATATGGTACTTAAAACTAGGCCACGTAATGAGAACTATTGTAATAAATTTGGATATTCAACAAGATTTTTATACCATCAGTTTCTATTTTAATTATTTTGATAAGATCGGATTCATAAATCCTTTTCTATCTTGATTGATGCTTTCCTAGTGGATTCAGCATGCGGCTAGGGTAAATGGCTCGGAAAGGGTTTTTATTGTTGTTAAATAGCTTTTATTGTAGCTTTCAAATAGTTCTCAATTCGTTCGTCAAACAACCTTTTGCAGTAAATCAATCTTGAAGAGCTTCGAGAATACACCCTTCAGAACCTTCTCCAGGGTGAGCCAACTAGACATATTCTAGTCTTAATGAGGTTTTGGTGAATGCATTAATGACAAAATAGCCTTGACCAGGATTTTATGAATGTTGTTTTATAGTTGCTTTGTAGTATTTCATAAAACTTAAAATGTTACTTGGGTTAGCTTTCAACGTTTGTTTTCTCGAATCTCGTGAATCTGATTAAAAAAGTATACACTACAAGATTCAAGGAAAACGGTTGCGCTTTTTGTTAAAAATATTTTCAAGATTGGACACTTACGAATAATATTTCAACAGGGCATAAATTTCCCAAATTACACGATAAATACATTTTAGGATACGAATATCTCTGAAATAACAACAACGGAAATTTAAGAATTATGTTTTTGTTAAAAATTAAATGTATTTCAATATTTAAACTGCTTCAAGCATAATTGATAATTGTAGGCAGTATTTTCAGAAATGCTAAATTTTTCAAAAAATCACATTTATAAATTTACCAATTTAAACACATTGTCGATACCGATACCAATTTGTTTTTATTAAAATAAGCGATTTGAGATTTTTTAAGTTTTAATTTATTTTCAATTTTTTTTTTTTTTTTTCAAGGAACACAATATTTTAATTAGCACAATAGACGCATTTCGCGCCAAATCGTATTCGGAGCTGGCAGCACCCTCTCAGATTCCAATGAAACTTTCTGGATGTGTGGACATTGACTAAATATGCCATTTAGTATTTTTCAAAATTTATCTAGACGAACATTTGAGAAGGGCCAAACTTTTTCTGCCGATTTTTTTCAAAAAAATATTATGGAAAAATGACATCTCCTACAAAAATGCGTTGCATGGATGACTTTTAGGAAATTGTCAAAGTTATCGAAAAAAAAATACTCGATACATTTGAGTCCAGTCCATCCATTTAAAGTAGATTTAAAAAAAATTTCCATGTTTGATTTGGATGAAACTTTGCCTCAAGATAGGTATAGGTATGCCCAGTTATATAATTCTCGTGGAGTTGTTATGGTGTTTCCATAATCTCGAGCAAGACTAGCTCTCTTTACCATTCGCTTGAGAGTGCCACCAATGGCATCACAGGGACCTTTTCCATGAGACGTTGCAAAAAAAATGCCATTCTGCTTCTAATCCATGCTTTGACTGAAATCTACACAGACTAGCAAAGTTTTTATTATTTCTGTTTTGTGATGCTGCCCCATCTGACATAAAAGTAATTTTAGAAAAATCTATCGATTGTTTAATAAAATCTATCATTTTTGAGATGAGCAACTGAACTGCAACTGTATCGTGAGTCATTACTTCTGATATGATAATGAAGCTATCGTTTTCAAGTTTATTGTCTTTCTTACAATAAACTTCAAATGGATGTATTGTTGTTTGAGAATTATTACAGTGAACAGCGTTTTGTATAATGAATGAATAATTTTCAGAAAAATCACAAATTGCTAGAATTTCGCCTTCTTTTAATGATTCTTTTTTATTTCTTAGAAAAGATGACTGTTGTTTTTAAATAAAGTCATGAGTTATAAGTTTGTTAATTTTATCAATGAGATTCGGAACAAATTCATCAACAGGCTTGATAATCGTTTCCAAATTACAACGATCAGTATTCAGCCACTGTTGAAACACAACATCTTGTTTGTCATTTGATTCTAATAGCAAACTAAGTTCCTCTTCAATATGTTCATTGGAAGCACACTTTTCGCAAGCACGGAAAAAGCAATCAGTTGTTCTAGTAGAAATATTACAAAGCATTTTTTTCTATTATTGCATCTTGTGACATAATTCTTAAACTGTTGATCATTAATTTTACATTTTCATGAATTGTACAAATACATACATTATGTATACCAGTAGAATCAAGCAGAATGCAATGTTTTGGTCGCAATTGTGTAAATACAGTGAAACCAATATTAATATCTTAATATTTATCAACAAAAATCATGTACGCTTCTTTGAGGGACATCATTAACAGGCGTTTTTGAACGTGTTCTTTTCGTCCATTTCTAAACTCGGAAGCAAAATCATTTGTTCCGGGCATAGATCTACTAATATCATTGTCATCAAAAAATTCCCTAACTAGTTTTTTTGTATCATCGTTGATCCCATACCCACTTCTTTTGTTGGGTGTGCTTAGAATACCCTGCTCATTAACAAGGCTTTTCACCTGCCTCACCATGTAAGTTGGTGCGTTGAATTCTGCTACAACTTAATTCACGGACCAAGACTTTGACAATACTGATAATACTGTTATCTGATCTTTTCTGTCAGCTGTAGGGGAATTGAACTTCTCCTTTAGCTGCACAATCATTTCTTCGTATGCCTCTGCTTTGCTAATGTCTGCTATATCTAGGCCAAATATATTTTTTTCGCACTGTTTGTGTAATTTATAGAGATTTTATTGAACGATAATCCATGCTCCTCATGTTCCTCGATGAAATTGGAGATAAATTCAACGTTTCCACAAAGCCATTAAACTTCTCAACATTGTATGGGTGTTGCAGATCATCTGCTGATGAAACTGACTCCAATGATGGAACCGATGGTACCGTATCTGAAGGAAAGAAGAAGAAAAAATAATTAATAAGTGCAATTAGGAGGTTGCAGTTAAAAGTTGATAGAATCATCAGGATGACTGTTCTTACCTAGCTCATCTACGGATTGATGGCCACTCATTGATGGACCTGGATCATCACTATGCTGCTGCTCACTAGTTGACGGTTGGATATTTACTTCATTTCCAACCGATCGGCGTTTTTTCATAACTGGACTTCTATTATGAGATATCACGCTACGGCATGACTCACAAATGCTCATCGTTTCATCAATTTCGTGGTTATATCCCATAGAATATATTTTTTCTACCATCGTTGACGATATGGCTCGTAACTTATTTCGGTTGCATCTCGGATTATTTATATTTGCACAACATTTCAATCCTACTTTGGTCCATGATAATAATTTTACTACAACTTGTCTTCACAACTTTCGTTATCAGATTAACTGCTGCTTGTATGAAATCAACCTAAGTTTTATAGTGCTCATAGGTAGAATGAAGTGGTAGGTATATAATGGTAATGGTTTAGGTATAAATAACAGAAGGGCATATAGAATTATGATGCGATACGTTGACTTCCCAAATCGTTGTTAATTCGAAAGAAGATCTCGATTTAAATTTTATTCATACCTAATTCTTTATGGATAATTTGAGCTAAGAATTCTAAGTTGCTATAGCAGTATCGGATTTTGCCTCAGTAGCAGACAATATAATCAATTATATTATTTTCTAATTATATAAGCCCTTTTCATATGCTGATTAGACAAAATTGAAAGGCGCTTATTCAACCTTTTCTCGATTATCCAATAAACACTACACAGCTTTCTCTTGAAGCCGGGTCAAATATTGTGTAGTTTTTTTGATGAAGGAATTTATTAATTTAATTTAGCTGCTAATCACATTAATCGAAATTAGTTATACTGATAACTAATTTCTACTTTATGTTTAATTAATTACTCAGCTGCGAACACATCTTCTGTTGTGCATGGTTGATTTTATAGATTGTTGTGCAATGATTCATTTGGGAAAATTCAAAAGGCCCCGTTGTTAAAATCCGTTGAAGCTTACAATAAAACCTTGCATAACACATGCAATTCAGCAAACCTTTTTATCTGGAAGGAAAAATATTAATCTGGATTTTATTACCGGTGCTGTAGCTCCTCAATATTTAATTTTCATATTGCTACTAAGAAGTGAAAAAGTCTCGGATTTATGTTTTCAATGTCTCTATACTGAATTGATACATATTTGCTTGGGTTTCAGCAAAACAGAACTTTCACCACACACAATTCACACACAAAATATTCAAAAAGTTTTATTACCTCTGACCCTAAAATTTCGATTCCGGTACAAAGCTATATTAGCCTCGTAAAAACTGCTACCCATGCCAATGTCGAAGCGTCTAAAATCTAAGAACGTCGATGACACCCAGTTTTCCGCAAACTGCCACCATTTCGTGCCATATTATCACTGTATTTTTCAAACAGTCAAATCGTAGCCTTGCGTGATTACGTTTATAGAGAAGTAAATGTAGTCAGCTCCCAAAACTTACGGTGGCTCCCAACCTAGACATACACGTAGAGCTCGGGGGCTCCGCGGTGGAAACCCTTTTGCCTTTTAATACCAATGACAATAATCGTAATTTCACGGTGGTTCTCTGTGTCACGCAATGGTCCCGAGTCGTTGAGTCGGTTTCCTAAATTACATTAAGTGTCTCCTGTTACCACAGTTATAATTAATAAACAACCATAAATCTATAATGGAAAATCAAAACCCCGGTTTCTGCAAACTCATCGCTGCTCGGTTTGTGGAGAGTAGAAAGTGTGCATGGAATTGGACAACCGAGGTGGGAGGAGGGTGACGCGAGTTAAATGACAACAATATCTAAACCTGCCTCATGAGCAAAGCACCCCCACGCGATTCGAAAGTTCCATCTATGCCTGTCATCACGAAATCTGAAGCCGCGGTCGGTATTATTTTTGTTTCCAATGCATGTTGGCCCCTTTGTGCGACATCGAAAAGAGCAAAAACCAACAGTCTATAAAACAACCAGGCAGCAAACAAAATAAACGAGCACTGTTGACAGTAAAAAGGGTAAACCGAATAAATTTATAGAGTTCATTTTTATTGCTTTTAATTGTCAACTATAATTAAAAAGTTGACGAAAACTAGCCAAGTTATTTCGATAAAGTTTTCCTTGTGGATTGGTGGAAACTAAGGGGTCACCCAGGATGGTAACGTTCTGTGGTAGCACGCACTCTATACTATTAATTGTTAGTTGAACTATGTTGATGTTAAACGGTACACTTACAATAATTAAGCTATGTTGTAGACCAGCGTTTCTCCATCTATGGGTCGCGACCCATCGGTGGGTCGCGGGATGTCCTTTGAGGGGTCGCAGAAATTCAGATAACTTGGTAAGAAGCATTTAAATTTTCTAATACTTATGTAAATCTTTAGCGGAATCTTACTCTCTTAAATATTTTGGCGATTTAAAATCAATAAAAATCTTAATGGTACGTTTAGGATACACGAATTAAGGCTTGTACTCGAAAAAAAATGCACCATTTTTATCCGTGGGTAAAAATTGACGAAAATCTGGATATAACTAGTTTGGAGTGAATTGTTTACATGTGCAAAATTTCATAACAATCGGTTCAGTGGTTATTGAGATGTCATCGAAACAAGAAGAAAATCGCCGGAGAATTTTGCGCGCCGTCATGGAAAATCCGACTGCGAACATGAGATTCGGAAGACAACTTGGAATCACCCATACAGCTGTGTCTCGGGTGGTAAAATCGTTTAAGGAGTCCCAGACGACCGAGTGGCGGGCTGGAAGTGGAAGAAAATCGAAGACTGCTGACCCTGTGAAGGCCCGGAAGGTGTTGGATAATTTCAAGCATAATCCGACCCTTTCGATTCGCGACGCGGCTCTGAAGGCAAAGTGTTCCGCCTGGTTCGTTCAACAAACCATGAAACGAGCTGGGCTTCGTGTATTCAAGGTCCGGAAGGCACCAAACCGGCGTGATCAACAAAACACGGCGGCCAAATCCCGCGCAAGGAAGCTGTATCGAGAGTGGTTAACGAAACCGATGTGTGTGGTTATGGATGACGAAACCTATATCAAGGCAGACGCAAAGAAGATACCGGGGCTGGAGTTCTACGTTGCCAAATCACGGTTTGATGTTCCGGAAGACAAAAGGAAGAAGAAAGTGGACAAATTCACCAAAAAATACTTGCTCTGGCAGGCCATATGCCAATGCGGAAAACTGAGTAAACCGTACATCACAATGGGTACCATCAACAGCGAAATTTACCGCACCGAGTGCCTCCAGAAGCGTCTGTTGCCCTTCCTGCGGTCCCACAGAGGCGAGACATTATTTTGGCCGGACCTGGCATCGTGCCATTACGCGCGATCAACGTTGGAATGGTACAGAGACAATAACGTTGTTTTTGTACCAAAAACCGCCATCCCCCCAAATTCACCAGAGATTCGTCCGGTGGAAAGATTTTGGACCATAAATAAGGCCAAAGTTTGAAAATCGTCCAAGGTGTTTAAGAACGAGCTGGAGTTGAAGAAAGAATGGATGAAATTGACCAAAAAGTTCGGCTCCACCATTGCACAAAATGTAATGAGGGGTCTTAAGGGAAAGGTGCGGGCTTTCAGTGATGGAAAGGAAATTGAATAAGTAATTATGCCGAAACATAATCCATATGTATTAGTTCATTCCCTGAAAGTTTCAAGAAAATCCGACTTAAAATAAATTTTTGACGAACACTTTTGTCTGGTGCATTTTTTTCGAGTACAGGCCTTAAGTCTTATTTTTTCCTTGGCTTGTTTTTCAATGCTACCGACACCATTGAGGCAGCTCCCGCACCTGGACCCTACCTACCTAAACTCATAGACCGGAGACCAACAGCCGTTAGCGTAACTAGAAAATTCATCTGGAGGGGACCTAGGGGGGCCCACTGCATTTTTTTATTTTTCAAAACTACGGTTAAATAAAAACTTATTCAAATTGCGTCAAGGCAACATTTTTTCTGTAACCACTAATATGGAGGCTTATTATTAGTTTAATGGTGAAACAATAAATTTGATTGTATTTATTTCATAACAACGATTGGGGGAGCCTTAAAAGCTTACTGATTTTGAACAAGCAATGATTCCCAGATCCTCAGAACTTGATCAACCTGAAGTCTTGGAAAAATATCCAGAGAACTTTACTGATATCTTCGTCTATACGAAGATCTTTTGAATAGTTTCTGCTGTTTAGGAAGCATGTCTGACAAAATATCCTGTAACTTATGCAACGTTTCCTGAACAGCTACAAAATTTGAGTTTTTTTTTTATTTCCTTAAAGTTCCCTGAATTTATTCCAAATTCTATATTTTTTTACATCTCTCTTAATTCTTCGAAGATTTCTGGACATTTTTGTACTTCTGGATACACATATTCTTGAACACCTAGAAAGTTCCTTGAAATTTAGAGAAGTTCCCAAAACCCCTCAGAAATTCATGGAGCTTTTTTGAAGTAAGATCTCTGACAAACTGCAACGAAGTTCCCTAAACTGAAGACAGATCCATGAAGCTCTTATAAATGTTTTGAACTATTTTTAGATCTTCTACAAAATTCACTGAACTTTTAAACAATTCCTTACACTTATATGAAGTTTTTTGCAGCTCAAGTTGCTAAGAATTTGCAAAACTTTTGATGCTCTTCTACGTTTCTCGTTCAATTTCCGACACGAACAAAATTTCTTGAATTTGAACTTGATTTCCACAACCATTCCAAATCCATGAGGTTTCAAAAATGTGCCCTGAAATTATATAGAGGTTTCCAGGTAATGTTCCCTTAACTTCCTAAGAAGGTCCTCAAATTTAAATAAATTTTCTATATCTACGCAGTTGACAGAACTTTTCCAAGTTTCGATTTTTTCTGAAGATCTATGAAGTATGCTGAATTTCTAATAAATTTCTTAAATTTCTCAGATCTTCCCTGAACTTCTTAGAAGTCCTTAAAGTTTGACGAAGTTCCCTGAAAATCCCTGGGCTCATGTCCAATTTGTAGAACCTAAAAACATCTTATTTTGCCATTGATTAAATATTTATATAATATAGTTAATCTAAAAAAATCTTTTAGTCCAGAACAAAAGAAAAGAGTAATCAACAAAAAGGACAAAAAATCCAATTTTATTAATCACTGGTAAATAGTAACACCGAACTTGGAAAACTTGACAAAATACCGGCGAGTCAAAAAAAACACCAAAAATTCTTGGGGGGGGGGGGCTGGCCCCCTTGGCACCCCCATTAGCTACACCAATGCCAACGGCTTTACTTCCTCCAATGCCAATGCCAACGGCAATACGGCCTCAGAAATTCTCGGTAGCGCCGACTAGGATTGAACCCAGGCCTTTTGGGGTGAAAGGCATTTACTAAATTAATTAATTGTTATGAGGGTTTTAGGCCATTTTAGAGATTTTAATGAAACTGTGGAATTTTTCAGTCAGTTAGGAAAACTAAATTTAGTCTTTATTGTGCCATATTTAGCGTCTTTAGGGCCATTAGGATGTTGAAAGATTATTATACGAGGTTTCAAGCTGGTTTAGGGGCTATTCATAAACTACGTATACACTTTAAAGGGGGAGGGGTGACGAGTGTCTGAAGTCCATTCCAATTTCCAAATGAGAGGGGGGGATCTTAAACCTCAAAAAATGCTCTACGTAGTATATGAACAGTCTCTTAGACAGTCTATTGGATGACATTTTTGTGAGTTCAAGAAATTTTGATAATTCAATGTTAGTTTAGCGAATGTAAGGTCATTTTTTTTTTTAGTTTACTATGTTTTTGAGCTTAATTTAGTGTTTTAATACCATTTTTAGTTTTTAATTTTTCTTTGTTGTAGTGTGGCTCATACATTCTGATGACCTTTTAAGGGTTTTCAGGTCGTTTTTGAACATACTAGGCCGGTTTTGGAGTGGTTTGGCGTTTTTACACAATTTTTGTCGTTTTAACATGTTTGGTTTATTTTTGCTATCTTGGATTATTGGCTAAAGACCTCAGATGCTACAAAAGCGTTTTGGGTTTCAGGAAACCATGCAGTTCTAACGCTTTTTTTTTTTAAATATTAAAGGTAGATTGGCCTTATAACATCTGTAGGGGAGAATGGTATACAACGCACCCACTAGGAAGAACGCACCAGCTGACTTTCATTTGTGTTTTTCATGGCTTTTACGTAACTTTTTTTGTTACTCTGGTCTCTCTTCAATTGTCGAATAAATCTTTACGTAACTTTTTTGTTGTCTTATCAAGCAGCACTTCTAGTATCTGAACTCAAAATCCTGCATGATAAATACTAGAATTGGATTAAAAATTCCAAGAAAAACTCATAATAAAATGAAAAAGTGCGTCTTACCCCGGGGGTGCGTTATGTACTGTTCTCCCCTATCCAATATTGGAGGGTAGCGAGCTTTTGAAATTTCTCCAGGTGGGTCGCAATAAGCATAAGTTTGATAATCACTGTTGTAGGTAGACTATCGACTTAACAATTAATTATGAATTTATAATTTATAGATAGGGGAATTTACGTATTGTCGTCAATCAAAGCAGCGTCCACGCTTCTAATAGCATTTTCTCAGCGTCACGCACACATATGACGTGTTTGTTTGTATAAATTTATCTGCTGCTTGCTTCTCTATACATCCTAATCGAAAGAATTGTCCAAACTGTTAGAAAAAAATTACAACGGTCAAAACTTCTCTTCGGAATCTTTTCGATTAAGCTGCTATTATCTTCAACTCAAAATCAGCCGCATTTTGTAGTAAGTATATTTCTTTGATAAAAAAAATCTGGCATAACAGGATTCCTCAATGTAATCAGATTGAAGCTGAAAGACTGAGAAATCGGTTTAACACTTCCAGCGAAGTGTTTTGATGGGAAAATACAGTGAAATTAACTTTTAAGTTTTGGTTGCCGAAGCCGACATTTACTCTACATTGTCAAGCAACACAATTAGAAAAGTAAGATCGGAACAGTAAATAATGTGGACTGTAGATAGCAATTAAAATCGATGGACTTGTTTTATTGTTTCGGAAAAACGATAAAAAGTTGATCAAAAAACTTAAACATAACAAGCTGTTGATAAGTAAATTTATTTTCTATACAGGCACCAGCGACGATGCTATGCTCCACTATGTAATATGCGCCACCTCGTAAGTGTTATACTTTTTACTGTATGTTATGTAGGTTGCATACATTTATGCGCAATATGTACGTTATTATTGCGGGCTGTATAAATTTAAGTGGCATGTCGGTAGGGCATGTAGGCACTTTCAGAAGGTTCCCACTATCTGACTCCTGTTTTACGTAACTCATTAAAGCAATTTATACGTCTTCGGCTGTTTAGGAGTTCCAAACCTCACGGCGCATATTGCCACACCCTAAACTTTGTACATTAAGGGGGGAAGTACAATTAGAATTTTTTTTTTTCGAAAAAAATTTTGTTGGCTTAATTTACTCTATATGTATCTGGGAATGAGCCTTTAAAAGCATAAAGCCGTCCGGAACTTATTTAAAAAGTTATACGCAATTCAGTGAGTGCATGTCAAATGGCTGAACATGTCAAAGTTGAACTTTAAATGTTTCTACTGAAAAGTAGTGTTTTCAAAATCGCCGTGCAATGTACAGGTCAGAGTTTTCATTCAAATCGATTCCGGTTTTCTGTTTTATGTTCATAATTAAATTCTCCACAACATGAATTGAAAGATTTTTTAGATTTGTTTGTTATAACATGTTTTTTTTTTTTATAAACAAAGTCGAAAAAATAGGGTTTTTTAAATTTTTTTTTCAACTTCAAATTTTTTTGTGAAAAAAACATTATTTTTACATACGAATTAATTCATGTTGTGCGCTGTACCTTCAAATTTAATGTCCTTTTTTTTCAGACGTGATCATGGACGTAGGGACTGCACGGCACGAAGTGCTGCTTTAAAAAATTGACTTCACATTATTTATAATAATTGGGCTAAATTGCAAAATTTAAAAAAAAATGTCACTGATAATTAATCTTCATTAAATCCTTAATAACATACATAAAGAATCGCTAACATTCATTTATTTCCCTACTCGCAATCCACTCTCAAAGATAGACCTCATTTTAGGCCTTCTAATTGTACTTCCCCCCTTAAAACGCTAATTTGTGTTCAGAAAACATTCTATTTTCACACAGATCACGAAGCTGATTATGCAATTTCATATACTAAATTCATATATCAAATGTTTTTTTTTATTACTTTGTTTTCCGTCGGACTTGTTTTCCGTACTGAGTACCAATGCTACATATAAAAAAATTCTGAATTTTAGAGTTTGTTGGAAATGCTAACATGAAGCTTTAGTGTGATAATTTATTAGCTAGAGAATGATCTTTAGAAGAGAGTAGGTGGATAGTTCCGTTAGAGTACGGCAGTATGAAAGTTGAATAGAAGTTGAAAATGAGCGAAGGCCCATTAAGGGGGGGGAAGTACAATTAGAAGGCCTAAAATGAGGCCTATATTTGAGAGTGGATTGCGAGTAGGGAAATAAATGAATGTTAGCGATTCTTTATGTATGTTATTAAGGATTTAATAAAGATTAATTATCAGTGACATTTTTTTTAAATTTTGCAATTTAGCCCAATTATTATAAATAATGTGAAGTCAATTTTTTTAAAGCAGCACTTCGCGCCGTGCAGTCCCTACGTCCATGATCACGTCTGAAACAAAAAAAACAGGACATTAAATTTGAAGGTACAGCGCACAACATGAATTAATTCGTATGTAAAAATAATGTTTTTTTCACAAAAAAAATTGAAGTTGAAAAAAAAAATTAAAAAAACCCTATTTTTTTCGACTTTGTTTATAAAAAAAAAACATGTTATAACAAACAAATCTAAAAAATCTTTCAATTCATGTTGTGGAGAATTTAATTATGAACATAAAACAGAAAACCGGAATCGATTTGAATGAAAACTCTGACCTGTACATTGCACGGCGATTTTGAAAACACTACTTTTCAGTAGAAACATTTAAAGTTCAACTTTGACATGTTCAGCCATTTGACATGTTCAGCCATTTGACATGCACTCACTGAATTGCGTATAACTTTTTAAATAAGTTCCGGACGGCTTTATGCTTTTAAAGGCTCATTTCCAGATACATATAGAGTAAATTAAGCCAACAAAAAAATTTTCGAAAAAAAAAATTCTAATTGTACTTCCCCCCTTAATGCGACAGTTTTTAAAGTTAGACGCACATCTTTTGCCTAACCCGTACGATGTACGCGGGGACTTGAAGTATGTCTCCAAGTATACAGGCAAAAAAAGCGACGTTTTCATCACTACCTAAAGCCCCACGTTGCGAGAGCATTTCCAGTCGATGGTGTGTTATAATGCAATTCTTCTTTACCCAACTATTGTGTTGCTCCTCTCGTCATGAATTTTAACTATCGCGTTAGCTATACTTGGCATAAACAGCGATATCGTTTACAAGCTTGCATACAATTTTGCTAATTTATGCGATATTGCGCTTAAGTTGACACGAAATATCGCGTAAATTTATGCCAAATCTAGCGTTAATTTTATGTGCGCTATATCTCGCAGAAATTCACATGAATTTTTCAAACGGTGTACCAACGCCAGGGAGGCAGCTTCCACACCTGAGAAACAAACAAATCGTATAGAATGCAACAAAGGGGCTTATACCTGCAAAAGCGGAGGCCATATACGTGCAAATTTTAATTTATTTTTAAATGAGTTGATTTGACATCACATACGATTTAATCTGTAATAACAAATTCAATTTGAAAAGACATACGATGTTATCCGATTCAATTTGTGATATAGTACGATGGAAAAATAATTTATCGCATATAAGTCGGAAATTTGCATTCTATACGGTTTAACTTGAACATAATGCGTTGTATGTCATACTTATATGCGATGTTGACATAAACTGTAGTTATTTACGATACTGTCTGTACATTGTTATACGACTTCTGGTTGTCTGATCAGTTCCGAAAGCCAATTTGTTTTTGTTTTATCAAAACTAACTGGACAAGGACATAAAAGCTGTGCACCAAAATGTATAAGCGAATTGTTGGACACACATCTATTTGTGTACAAAATTGAGCTGCAAACATCTATATCATAACGTAGATTCAATCAGTGCCATGCAGAATTAAAATATTAAAAATTCATAATCAAATGTTTGAAAAATATTCCACCTGCAAATGAGATATGATAAATGTTCTGTGCTCATAAGACGCAACATTGACATCTTATGGACGCATCAGATACAAACATTTTGATTTTACTTGGGCCGCCGAATGCTCATATTGCTCATTTGATATTGTACAGACAGGTACCTACATTTCCAATTGCATTAAGGAATTTGGGAATGCCAATTTTTACTAGGCGCTCTCGAAGTGTAGAAATATTGCTCTACCCCTAGCGATAAAAAAGACGCTTAAAAAAAAGATCCTCGAATAAATTACATGAGAAAACACATTTAAAAATATGTTCAGGCTGTGAATGTATTATCCGTAGTTGGTCAATTTTTAAATGGGTTGGACGTGGAACTTCAAGACCGTTTAATTAATTTCAGGAAACAGGGATTTCAAAGTACATCTGATAAATTTATGGAAGTCCAGAATATATCGGGGAATAGCATTGAAGCAACTCTGAATTGCTATATTGAAAACGTCTCGGGAATATCCGAAACATTCAGAGAATATTTAACACTGCAGGTAAGTTCGATGACTACAGAAAAGTTCAGAACATTGGCATCATTAAGGGTAAATTTTGAAAACTAAAAGGCATTTAAATTAACTTCAGGAAAACTTCACGAACTACTATAAAAGAGAACAGAAAACTTCGTGACATTACTATTAACGTGAATAAATTTTAAGGAAATTCCGAAAACTTCAGGAAAAATCAGAAAAAATGTAGGAATCAGGAATGAGAATGTATTGGAATTTCTAAGAATTTTAAGAATGTTTTTGAAAACCTTACGGAAGTTCCGAAAACTTGAAGAACGTCCAGAACTACAGGAAAGTTTTCTTTCAGATAAGTTCTGATAGCATCAGGGCAGTTTGATAGATTTCAGGAAAATAAATATTAATTCAGTGAAGTTCAAATTGCTTCCGGGCAGTTCCATTACCTTCAGGTAAATTGCAGAAATGTTACAGAAGTTTCCTAAACTTAAGATTTTTTTTTATTATAGTCACTTTAACACTCTTGAATCCTTCGTGATTTGTCTGAGGATAAGATTTAACCACTACGCCAGGGCTGTCCCTCAAAACCTAAGTTATGTTAAAATAACTTATGGAAAGATGAGTAGCTTCGAGTAGTTGTGAGAACTTAGGCCATGATTTTGAGGAAAATTGCGGAAATGATTTCAGGAATCCTGGAAATTTCAAAAAATACTGAGAGCATCAAGGATGTTTAGAGAACTAAAGAAAAACAAATCGAAAGTTTCACTGAAGATTCAGTTAACGTCAGGAGGTTTAGATATCCTAAACAAGGTTAAAAAGTGGAAGAAGTTCCGAGGAATGAAATAAAATACCGAGCATTTCAAGGAAGTTTTATGAACAGACTGAAGTTTTATGAACAGAGTGAAATTTTGTAAAATTTTGAGAATATAAGCGTCAACTTCAAGGTGGATCCATCAGCTCCAAAGAAACTGCAGTAACTTATAAGGAGTTTTCTGACATGAGGGATGTCCATTTATTTATTTTTTTCCTTGATTGGTTTTCCGTCGATCTTGTTTTCCGTGCAGAGCACCAATGCTACCGACGCCAGGGAGGCAGCTCCCACACCTGGACCCTATCTATCGATCCATCAACTCATGAACCGGGGACCAACGGATGGAACCCAGGTCTGCTGGGGTGAGAGGACCACCGGCGCCGCTAGTGTTCGAAAGTATGGTCTACTAAAAATTGGAACAGATTGGCCATACTTTTGCAAACATTGCTATTCGTATGCCTGTTTGTAAAAATAAAATCCGGGTTAGGCGCGTTAGGCCCTCCCCAGAAGTAAGGCAGGTAGTGTTCATTTGAAACGCTAATAACTTTTCGGGAGTAACTTGGATTCACATCTGGTTTTAAGCCAAGATGTTCCCAATACTCCAAAAATTCTACATTTTGTACACGAAAAAAATCGACCCATGACATTGCCACCTAGAATCGCGAATGTGAAAGTGGCTCGATTCGGATTTTCAGTTTTCATGAAAAAGAGCTGATTACAGTTTTATCATCATCAACTTTTCAATCCAGTGGTCATCCACTTCGTCAGGGTAAGTTTTAGATTAAGATCATAAAATTTATTGCGCTCATCGAAAGACGGCCTGACTTTATCTCTCCTGAGAAATTCCAAGACCAAAGACATAAACGTCGGACATAAAACATCGCCCAAGAAACAATTTTGGTTTTATCATATATCATTAAATTATTGTGTTTTCGAATCGAAATCGAAATATTTGACCTTTTTTCCTCCGATATATAGTCCTTAAAATCTTTTTTCATTGATTCTTTGTTGACATATCTAATACGAGATTGGATTAATAAATCATAAACATAACATTACCAGCGATGATGCCTACAAAATTTGTTTATTTTAATTTTTGTTATGGCTTGCTATTCTAGCCATTCAAATCGACAGAACTAACCACAATGGTTTGAAAACGTTTTAACATCGCTCCAAACTTCTCAGGTGAATGTGACTATTGTCGGCAGCCTTTTTTTCTTCGGCAACCTTTCTATTTGAGCAACGTGTTAACCAGCTGCTATATTATCGGCAACTCAAAATCGTATGTTTCATTTGAAAATAAAAAATTTGGCTCATTCATGGCATTTGCTTATTATTAAAAATGTACTCAGGTTTAAGCTGAAACACTAAGGAATTGTGTGCTTTGGTGAGAAAATACAGAAAAATTAACGTTTAAATTTTGGTTGCCGAAAACAGTCAATGGGTGCTGAAGCTATTATTACCCTATCAAAGGATGAAATAATGGACTTAACATATTTTACACTTTGCATGCTTTAATAAAGAAGGAAACATTTCCTTATATTAATGAGATTTTTTTTTTATTAGAAATTCGGGGTAATATAACAATCGAGGTAATGTCATTCATGATAATAGAATTTGGGGTAGTTGAATTTAGAATAATGGAATACTGGGAAACGGGTCATTCGTGGTAATGGACCAATCAGGGTAATGGGTCATTCAGGTAATGTCATAGAGTAGTAGTTGCTTAATCACTTACTCTATCACATACATCAATTTGAACCTCCGAATGTTTCACAGGCTTGATAATCACTCAAAATTAAGCAATCAAAAATCACCTGGACGACCACAATTTCACTAATCAGTCACTAGGTCACATTGGAGCTGTCGTCTTGTTGCAAGTTACCCCGTTTTACGGTAATTGAAATTATCTCCTTTAGCATCCCAATGTTCACATCATAGACCTGATATCATGGTGAAAATATTCGACATCTACCATTGCTTCTACAAATACTATTCAATCATTCCTTCGTGATCATCCGATCTACATCACGCTCCCATTAGCAAAGACTATTATACGCTGTACTACCGGGTGCCAGTAGCACTCAGTTAACAGGACGCACTAATCGCGTATGTAAATTAATTGAACGTTTAGGAACGGCCGGCGGTGGCACCACTGACATCGCAACTCAACTGAGCCAAGCAACTGAGGCTAGCTGAAAGCTTTCGCTAAGCCCCATTGCAGATGGAATGTCATAAATTCAATTACAAAAACCGTTGATAGATTTATGGCTCCCTGTACGATTGATACTGCCGGTACTCATATCATAACTCTCACAATAAACATGAATTATTAAATATTTGAAAATCCTTCGCTCAGGACAGGTACTATGCGCATCATTGGCCGTGAGCGGAAACCAGCCACAGTAGAATGGACTGCAGCAACTAGTAGGTAATGCATGTAAACCGATTAAGGAGTGATGATAAATCATGTCCGACCAGTAATTCAATTGTGCATTGCCAAAGAGATAACGTTTTGTATAACCTTCGAAAATTAGCATGAGTTTTATTCACCAAGCGGAAACTCTGGGTGGTCATTGGGGCTTTGAAAAAGCATTAAATTAAGAATGTTACAGGGTCACTTTATAATAAAGTGGCGGTTCAGACACATTTCTTCTGTCGTTTTTGGTAACGTATTACTCTATAGCACTCTGCAATTTTAAATGTAAATCAATGCAAAACTAAAAACACATGCATGACCGCAGTTGCAGTTAAAGTTGAAGTTTAACCGGATTTTATGAGTTCTAACCTGGAATGAATTGCTGGCATTATGAGTACGTTAAAATGCATGAGAATCTCAAGAATAGACACTTAATAGTGTACTGATAAGTTTCTCCCGTTTTGCGGTGATTAATAAAAATATCAGATTTATCCTATGGAAGTATTATTGTAAAAGTTAAGTCATGGGAAAGATTAAGCCAATCTGATTTATACCTCAAATTCAAGTCAGAAGGGCTTTAACGTTTCCTTAGATTAATCGACAGAAACGGCTTAAAATCTTACCAACACCCAACGCTCGTCTGCGAGTATCCAGTTAATTGATGGCATTGCTACAGCATTTTATATGCTAATTTACTGTGGGAAGGAAGAAATAGTGTAAATCGCAAAAGAATCTAATCAAACACTTGCAATCTTCTTTCCCATAAGTCCGCGCAAAACCTCTATTCTATCATACGGCATTGCCCGCTGCCCAGACCTTGCGATGTCAACTAGACAATCTGGCTCAGCTCACATTGGAACATTTTGTACATCATTAAAGTCAATGCAAAACACGATAAAGACTAAAAGTGTAGCTTTAAAATATCAAATAAGAGCGGTACCTTTACGCTTCAAAAGAGCTGCTAACATCAAGTGGCAAAACGCGAAAGGAATTCCAATCTGGCCTAGTTTCGTTGCCAGACTAGCATATTCACTAGGGTAGAGTGGTGAATCGAGTACCCAAGAGACAAAAATGCTGTGAATAGAAGCCTGTTAGACGACCACATCACTCGATTCAACACTCACCTCAGCAGTTGGCTTGGTCACACATGCTCGGGATTTAACGGAAATTTGCATTAATGGACAATGAACATTTCGAGTATGTAAACAGCCGAGGTGTGTCATATAAATTAATTGCTTAGCACCCGGAGCGGTCTATTTGAAATGAATATTTTTCGGGTGCGCAACTGCTTGTTTTCTGCCTTGGTTTACATGTGTTCCAACGCATGACTAGAAATAATTTTACAATTTGCATACCAAAAGACAAGCAGGTAGTTGGAACAATTTCGGATGGGAGACCAACCACATTAGATTAGATCAAATCTACACTTAGTATTCCAGAGGAGCTCCCTATCTAACAAGCAAAAACCTGGGAATAGTTAACGTATCATCAAAGGGTATATATTGCAAGGCAAATGAATCACTCATTTGCGTTGCTTACGAATAAGCTACCGAATTTATTCAAAAATCCGTACACTAGTAGACTTTCTTATCCTGAGAATTATCAAGTAACTAAAATAATACTTTAATCGCATTTGATGATATTAAGAGTTTTGATTTATAGTTACCCGAGTTACTGTCCAGCTTAAATTCATTTGAATTAGTGACGGAAAATATTGGTATGAATTACGAGTTGAACTTTCCTCCGCAGATAAAAAGGTAAAGGCGCAGCTACAAAGCAAGACCATACTGGAGGTGGCCGGGATCAATTCCCGGTCCGGTCTAGAAATTATTCGGTTTGGTGTATGATTGTTCATAGAGTATGATTGTACTTGGCACACAATTATACTAATGCAAAAAATAGTACTGGCATCGAAAGCTCTCAATTAATAACTGTGGAAGTGCATCTAGAACACTAAGTTGAGAGCACGCCATAAGCTAACATGCGACAAGCAATAAGTTTGAAATGCGAAGAAGAACAGATGAAAAACTTTCGACATTGCTATCGGGTTCAACACTTAGTGAAAAACCCACTGCAATTTTTATAAAAATATTTCAAAAAGATATTTTTTTTCACATTTTCTGAAGAAAATTTACGGGTACAAAATTTACATAGTCATCATGGCAAAAACTTGGGCTCAGAAAACTACAAAAATGGATCATTCGGTTTTGTTCAAAGTCCAACTTTGTTTCAAAATGAGATAGAAAAATGTTAGGAACTGTGAAACTGATTTTCATGGATTTTTGATATCTTGTCCCAATATTTTAAGAAAAATCAAATGGTGCCGGATAACATTTATTTTTGGGCGGTATCTTTTGAGAATCAGGACGGAATCTTTTGATAATTGTGACGTGCCTTGTCTTGGGATTTGGAAACATTTGGCATCAATTTAATTGGAAAATGTTCCTCTTCTTGTGCTGAAGTTTTCATCGCGATATGTTCACTAGGGTGAGCCAAATTTACAACTTCCTGCTCTCCAGTGCCCTTTCTATTCTCAGTTAGGTCCCCACCAACTGTGCCAATTTAGAATGGGGAAGAATTTGAAAGTTTGTATGGGAAAATTTAAAGGAAGCAAATAGAAATATTAATTTGCATGCCAAAAATTCGAGCATTGCTCAATATTGACCATACCTGAGACTTATATTGGGAAAACTATGCAAATCAACTTTTTCTTAGACCGAGTTGAATAATGTGCAAACAGTTATTAGCCATTTAGTACTGCGTGTAGATGGGCACAACAAGTGCAAACTCTCTGATCATTAGGGTGGTTCAAAATATCGATGTCAAATCAGATTCTGATAGTTTTCCCAAAATTAGAGATCATTTAGATGCGACCTCATACTGTACTAGCCCTTTAAAGTTTATATGGGAATTACTATGGGAAAAGTGAACTTTCTGGTCTCATCGCTCTAGCCCATTGCTGTAATGATCTGCGGAAAATTTTGCTTCTGTACTAACGTAAAATTTCCCCAGCTACCATTTTGCTCAAGACCACTTTTTAACTGAACGTAACGATAAATAGTGATTAATTGATTACGAAGATGATGTTTTTTCTGACATGCACCATTAACTGCTCAGCAGGCAACATTGGTAGGCAGAATAGGGCAAAAATTCAGGCTACTATGTCATAAGTGCAAGATGCAGCCCATTATTCATATCAGAAATTGGTTTCTAAATAAATTTATAACTAATTACTTAGACTTCAATCTAATCTAAAAGTGGTCTTGAGCAAAGATGTAGCTGATAAAGTTTCCTATAAGATCAGTTAGCAAACATTTCTATAGATCGCTTCAGCGGAGGGCTAAAAAGTTGAGAATAAAAAGTTTGTTTTCCCATAGAAATTGCCATATCAACTTCAAAGGACAAATGCAGTATGAGTTAGCATCAAATTGAACTAAAATTTTCAAAGAATTAGCTGAACTTAATTCAGAATCTATTAAACTGATATCATGAATGTACGAGGAGCACTAAGCCAAAAGTAAATAATTAGTTTTAATAAGTTTTTGCGCAGAAGTAGAATCGATTTGCGGTCTTCGCCAAAGTTGTTCTGCATCGTATACTGAATATAATTATCAGATCTGTTGCGATTTTTGATAAGTAAATAAATATTTTCATTCCGTTTTCCATACATTTACTCATCCCATCTTTAAAATCCTCCTACAAATTTAAATTGCAAACGAACGATTACCGAATCCCGGGAACATCTTTTTCGATTCAAATGAGTCCCGAATTTTCCAGGAAAAATAAAATTGTCCATAAGTTGCATTTGATTCAGCTGGTGTTCACCGTTGACATCAATCAATAGTGTGAGATGTTTCTTGTTTTTAGAGTCGATGACATGAAAATTTACTTTAAAATAACAGAACAAATATATACTCGCGCATTTTTCCTATAAAGCGAGTATTAGCAATATAATCAACACAATTAAGGAGGAACACCTGTTTAGATCTCTAAAAAAGGAGATTTTTTGCTATTTTTTAGAAGTTCGATTTCTTTAAACCCACCAAGAGGTGTCCCCCTTGATTTGTATTCCGTCGATCTTGTTTTCCGTGCTGAGCACCAATGCTACCGATGCCAGAGAGGCAGCTCCCACACCTGGGCCCTACCTATCGACCCATCAATCCGTGAACCGAGGACCAACGGCTTTACTTCCCTTCTGAAGGATGGCGTGATCAGAGATATAATTCCTCAGAACATCCCGGCGGCGCCGACTGGGATTGAACCCACGCCTGCTGGGGTGAGAGGTAATCTCGCTTACCACTACACCACCGGCTCCGCTTAAGGGGAGGTTATTGCATTTTTTGAAAGGCATAAGTTTCTACTATATTGTGTTGAAAGGGTTTTTTGATTCGCGCACAAGAAAAGCTTCTACAGGCCATTGTTCGAAGCGGCGTCCCGGCCGCCATGGGATGCTCTCGACTTTAAACGCGTTTATCTCGAAACATGATTTTTCAAAACTGCGTACAATCTCATTTGAAAACGATTCAATTTAACGACTTCTACCTTTGATCATTCGTAAGAACACCTTTTTTATTGGAGGAATGACCTATAAAATCTACAAATTCTTTATATTCACTATTTTTTCTAAAATCTTAAAGAGGAAAAAAAAGGGTGAGATCTACAAAAAGTTTGAGATCGCATCATTTCGTCAAATTTGAAGTTTTTTACCCGTTCTTAGGTCATTCCTAAGAACGGGCATGTATCATGCACGATGAAACATACGTAAAATCGGACCTCAAACAAATTCCGAAAACCAGTATGCGACTTCGAAAGACAAGTTCGATGTTTCAGAGTCCCTCAGGAAAAAAAATTAAAGGGTTGTGTCCTAGACACGACCGCAGTATGACGTAGAACCAGCTTCTCTAACTATTTTGCACCATATATGCATTTAGGTTAACATCCGACGTTTTTACATATTTTGCACAAAAAATACATCCGGAATCCCACCTGTTTTACATATTCAGCACAATGCATACTTTCTAAGCCCTGCAACTGACAGGATTTCCCGACGTTTTTTTTATGAATGGGGTGGGGCAGAAAGTTTCTTTTGTGCAGAATATGTAAAAAAGGATGGACTTTGGACGTTAATCTAATTACACAGACAAACAGACATAACTCTCGCAAGGTGTTCATCTAACAAGCATTTAACGGTCAATTTAAAAGTATTGTAGTTGGTAGTACCGGCACCTGTGGCGCGCATAGTCAATTCCCTTGCGTTTGTTGTTTACACACTACCGCCATCTGTTCGTACTACCCACCACAGTGTACTCAACAGGTGGCGGTAATGTTTTAGTGACGATGTTTTACAGTGAGAAATATTCAATGAATTATGTCTGTTTGTCTGTGCTAATTACATTTATAGAGGTACCCGGTATGTTTTACAGTCAGTTGTGGTAATTTACCAACAGAATATCTGTATCCTCTAAAGAAATTGTTTTGAAAATTTTGTCTTTTGTTTTTTACTTATACTTTACTTAAAATTTATTTACCGGAAAAATAAGTGATCGTCAAATCCATGTATTTTTCAAGTTGTCGGGATGGGGAGCGGAGTATTTTTCATGTCCAAGTCTCATTCCTTACTGTGTGACAGATGATCATGCCGTGATCCACCTTCATCCACTGACTTAGTCCTGCTTGCTGCAGGACCAAGTGCCACACCGTCCGAAGCGGTAATGAGCAGAGGCATGACAGCAGCACTTTTTAATATCTTTTCAGGTTCAAACAGAATGATGTGCAACCAATTGGTATTCGTTTATGATGACTGGGTTTGGGGAAAACGTTTAGTTCATGAAAACAGTGATAAAATTAGTATTTGTGCATTTTTCAAAAGTTTTTCAATTAAAAATTGGAAAAGTATTTATTTAAGCAGATTTGTTAAGTAATATCCTATCGATTGGCGTATTGATTTTAATTTCATCTATAAATGACAAAGTTACAAGCGTTCAAAACCTAACACTACTTCACCACACATATTTTTTTCGATTTGCACCCCAGTATAGTCGACAAAGACGTAGTTCTACGTCAAAAGTAAGTGTCTAAGTTGAAGACCAACAATTGAAAAAGCCTCAACTCCATTTTGTAAACAAACCTTGAAAGGCAATTTTCTCGTGAACCAAAACCTATATTCGCAAACCAAAATCACAATCGGTTAGAGAAGAATTTTCCCTACCTGTTCAATTTGTTAGTTTGCATTGGCGTACTTCGGTTCGCAACAAAATGACCTTACAAGGTTTGTTTACAAAATGGAGTTGAGGCCTTTTCCATTGTTTGTCTTGAGTTCCCCGAAAAATTCAAGATTTAGCAGGCGGAAAACGGAGTAATTCTTTCGTAACAACTACAACCGTAACTAAGTCTACCTGAATGACTGCCTGTAGAAACGACTGCTTCCGTTTCTCAAATCACACAACGTTCCTACAATTTATTGGTCGGCTCTAGATTCTTGTCACTACTCGAAGGACGTTCTGGAGTGGTACAAGACGAATAGTTTTTAGTATTGAAATGGACCATTTACCATATTTGTCGTTCCAGAACCGGGGGATCCTGTAGCAAAGGAAAATTAAAGTTTTTCACTGAAACATGCCTTTCGGCGGCTCATGGTTTTTCATGAATAGGCTATTTATGAACTTGAAATTGATAATTAAATGGGTTTTCACCGAAACATTCCTGACGGTGGCTCTTTCCTCATGGAATTTCATGAATAGGTTATTTATAGTCTTGAAATAGACCACTAACCATTTTGGACGTTCCGAAACCACCGGGATGCCCTCGATGTAACCAGTAGTAGAGGACAATTCGACAGTGAGCATGCATAAGGGCCTATACGCGATGATCGATTCTCTTCGTCGATTTTCTCTTTTGTTAATAACTCGCTAGATTTAACGTTTCTCGGTGCGTTTGCTGTTGCTTTTGATAGCCAATACAACCTGTTACTACTCTGCATTGAACAAATTCTAGAAAATTGTTTCGCTTAGCTGTAGCAATGCAAAGAGAAAATCGATGAAGAGAATCGATCATCGCGTATTCGCCCTTATGCATGCTCACTGTCGAATTGCAGTTTTTCACCAAAACAAGCCATTCTACAGATCTTCCTTCATGGTTTTTCATAAACACGGAGTAATTTGAGATTTGGTCGTAATTGGTTTGGTTAGCAAATACATCAATTGCCGATTGCTTGCGAAGAGGAATTATTTCACGAGAAATCAGTTGGCCGTTCAGGGACCACAAGGATTCCCCCGGAATACTGTAGCAAGAAACAATTGCAGATTTCAATAAAAAATACGATTCGACGGCAAAACTGAGGTTTGTTCGGATGGCACAAAGAAGAAATGTTCTATGACGGATAGCTTGTGGGGAACTGACCGTGATTTTAATTCTCGTTCGTTTTTCTGCTGTTAGGTACATTATATGGTTTGTATATATGTGTGTGTATGTGTGTTTTACATTTCAGTGCTAGCTGTCAATCCAAGAAGTGAATTCAAAGTAACTTGTATCCAAGGTAAGTATAATTTAACAAACATTGTTTTCACTTTCGTCTAAATTAACAGGTATTGCAGGTAAGTGTATCAGGTAAGTATTTCCGGGAAGTAAAGATCCGCAACATCGGCTCTGTCTTCGTGGATCTTTATGAATAAACTAATGTGTATGAAACTGTATAAAAGGCGTGGACATATGAAATACAGTGCCTTCCAGTTTTAGGCAACTCGAAATTTTCGCATTCATTGCTTTGCACTCATCGAATGCTTTATTCCATTTTTTTTTTTTTTTTACTACAATATTATTTATTTGTGTTTATACATCAAGAAAAATTGTGAAGAAAGCACCACTCAGAAAAAAAATTCTGAACTTTAACTATCGCGTAAAATCTACCGTCGTTCAATGTTGAGCATTAACAGCGAAATTGTTTGAAAAGTTGTATACAACATGGCTGATTTGTGCAATATTGCACTTACATTTTTTTTAAGTTGAAGGGTCTGTGCTTAGGGGTACGAAGGGAAGCTTGACGTAGGATCACAAGTGGGCTCTTTCCGTTTTTGAGTTAGTTAGTTAGTTAGTTATCTTTATTAAGGAGACTTTCAGCCGAACGCTGGTTCATCTCCGGGTTCCATTTTTGAATTGGTGGCCCTGAAAAGGCCCGTTTTTTTTCAAATGGTGACTCGTTAGCGATCTCTCCACAGCAGCATTCTTGGCGGCTCTAAAACGCTTCGTTGCACGGTGTGGCAAGGTCTGCTACAAATTTCAAAGACACCACAAACGTACTGCACCACCTTTACAAGTTGTTGAAGACCGACGACAGCAGCCGAAAGCTCATCTTCGACTGGCGTGCCAATGCAGAAATCAACAAATTCATCCCACCGCGCGTGCCTCACTTCGGTGGTTTGTGGGAGGCTGTTGTGAAATCAGCAAAGGGTCATCTCCTGAAGGAAGTGGGTAATACTACCGCCACCCAAGAAGAAATGCTGACACTTCTCGTCAATGTATCTGAATTCCCGGCGCGTTACCAAGATGCCTAATGACCCTGCTGATTTGGAGGCTCTCACGCCGGTTCACTTTTTGGTCGGTACGAATATGCAATTGATCCCAGAACACGACTACAAGCAAACACCAGACAACAGGCTCAACCGTTGGCAGATGATGCAGAAACGATTCTAGGCGATTTGGAAACGCTGGAACAACAAATACCTGCAGCAACTCCAAGCTCGCTCTTCGAAGGGCATCAAACCATACATCGACATCAAAGTCGGATAGCTGGTCTTCGTTAAGGACGACAATCTTCCCCCCGCTCAGTGGACATTGGGCCGCATTACTACGGTTCATCCCGCTCAAGACGGTATCATGAGGGTCGTCACTTTGAAGACAGCAGCAGCAGCAGACAACATCATTCGTCCGGTGGATAAAATTGCGCTTCTTCCGATACCAACAAAACTAGTCTGTTGCTTCTACGTAAATCGAACCTGCGACGAGCAATCAGTCTACCAGTTACATTGCCCTGCGGTTAGTCCTTAGACGTTCGTGAGCAGCTGCAAGCAACATATGGTTAAAAAGTCTGGTTCTGGCTATTTTAAGGTGGCTGGAATGTTTGGCATTTAAATTAGTATAGTTATAATTTAATTGGGTTTCTACAATTAAATTAGACTTAAATTGAAGTTCTTAAGTTAACTAACACTAGGGACAATATGCATGTACAATCTACTTGCGGATAACGAAAGTGATCTAACAGTTTATGTACAATTACCTACATATGGATTCTATAGATAACAGACAGGCAAATATTCAATCGCGATCACACATTTCGATCCAGATCGTACATCTAAACGTACATGTAAACAACCGATCCAAATGCAAGGCAGCGCAGCTGAGAGCTGTGAGCTTAGATGATTATGTTGGGTTAGGTTATCTTTATTAACGAGACTTTCAGCCATAGTCTGGTTCATCTCTTGACGAAAATTGGGGACTCCTGAAGGGGGTCCCCCTAGTGACAGAGCTTGAAATGGCGGTGCCAGAAGTGACCCCCTAGTTAAGAGGAGTTGACAGCGCGGAAGGGACCTCGCTAGTAACAGAAAAATGATTATGTATTTTAGTGATTACCAGAAGTCCATACAATATAGACGTGAAACAAAAAACGGTCTACTTTAAAAACGATCTTGTTGGTTGAGGCCAGTGTCCGTCATGTATGGTTTTCTACCAAGTGCCATTTTTCGTCGGCTGATAGTGCGATTGTTCAAAAATGTTCCAACGAAGTCTCAATTACGGCGAGACTGTTCGATCTAGTGATCGATTGATCAAGTGTTGCTCGGCCCATTCCTTAGCGAGAATAAAGGTGAGCTACGATCACAGTGTATGGTGAAGAAAGACACCAGTTCCGCGTGTGTGGATATCAAACATCTCGGTTCAATTTTCCAAAGATGATTTGTTGCTTGTGTTGACGTTTTCAGGGCCCAGAGGCCAATAGTGCCGTTCAGTAACCCTTCGTATCAGCAATCCAATTTTATCACGTAATCAGCATTTTTGAGGAAACTTCAATTGTTTTCCAAATCAGGTTCGCACGCTGACCTAGCTAAATTTATAGAAGAACTGTGGAGCTAGATGACAATTTCAGTAAAATTGGGCATACCTATTATATACTATGTCGATTTATTTGGTAAATTTGAACACCCCCAAAAATATAAATGTTCTGTAGGTTTTAACTACATGAGATGGGTAAGACATTGGGAAAAAATGTTGGAAATCGGTTGTGAAACCAGTGAAGCTAGTGGAACATTTAGGAACGAGTGATTCGTGAACCTGATGTTCCGCGTTAGTATTTCACTCCCGTCATTTCCAATGTTTAAGTCCTAATAACCCTCAAAAACGTTAAATTCCCAAACAATCGCTAAACTAACCTATAACTACCAACAAAAAAGGTTTGAAAAAGTATAATTGCCTGGAATAGTTGTAAAACTGCAAAAATGGCAATTCAGAAAAATACTGAACGAAATTTGCTTGCAAATTCTCATTTAAGCTAAAATACTATTTTTCGGAATTATGAGTCAATGATATATTAAAATGGTAATTTGTGTTTGTATGATGCACAGCAAAAAAATATTAATATTAAGATATATGGATGCACTTCAATCATGTCGAAAATCTCATGTAATTTTTATGGCCACAAAAATAAACAAATGCTGTGACACAATTCGCAATGTCATGATTGCTAAGCTGATAAGTTGCCTGATTTGTTTAACCCACACAGGCACATAAGTTGTGAAACGCTGATTAAGGCGATATTTTGTAAAAACGAATGATTCAATATTTACGATGAAAAGTGCCAAAACAAATTTCTATTGACACGGGACTTTTATATCAAAATACATTGATCATGTTTGTAGAGGATAAAAATAGAAAACTCATATCAAGCCGTGGTGTAACATTTAGTGTTACACGGGAAGTAGTAGATTATACAATCAGAAAATTTCCGATTTCTTGTACAAATACTAGAAGTTAAGTTTTTCTTGTATGTTGTTTGCTAAATGCAATAAAAGTAGTCAGAATGTCCTTTAAATCTGAGAGACAACCAGGCAGAATTAATTGAACAGCTTATAACAAATCCATCGAATCGTCTAGGAAATCACTCCCGATAACAACGTATTTCTTGCCGCACAAGGTTGAAAGCAATATGATCGTAATCAATTATCAATCGATCAACAAGCAGCAAATAAAACAAAACGCCTCTGACAAGCAGATTAAATATCAACCGATAGAACTTTAGCCCAGCCACAGAGGTGGATCACCATTTCGAGCAAAGTGCGTGGTGCACTCGCTCCTTCAACAGCCATAAAATATTCAAATGGGTTGTTAATAAATTTAAAACGGTTTGGTGAAATAGCCGAACAATAATAGGAACAGCTATATGTAAACAACTCACCACGCGCACAGTTTATGGATAGAGGTTGGGGCTTGCTCATGATTGGAGCTAGCCGATAAGGTCCCACTCGGAGTTTATCACAGTCACAGAACGAAAGGATGCATGGACTTTTAGATTTATTAGGTAGATTTATACGCTTAGTTTCAGAATACAGAGCAGAGGCATCATCGCTTTTTGACGATTCGATTTATAGCGAAAACCTCGTAAAAGAAAGGTTTATTATCCCAGTCACCATGGTGAATGTTTCGTGCATCTCCATAGGAGGAATTTTAATTGTTTAGCTTCCAGATCGAGCACCTTCGCGGTTCGATATGATCTGAGGTTTGTGTTTTGGTTTGATACTTTAGGGTATTGAATATCACGGCAGTGGCTGTGGTGGTATCAATAATCGATTTTTAACTCGTCGTAAATTAGCGTTTATAGGGCATTTCATGACGCTTCTTTGGCAGTCTTGTGAAATCAAGAAAGCCGACGATCTTGATACGATTTTAAATATTAAATGTGATATTATTTCAATATGAATATATTATTTGTCATTGTAAGTGCGTTGAGCAAGTCACACCATATTTAAAATGCAGAAATAGTATATTTAAAAATTTTCCAAAAAAAATCTTCAGTAGCAGTTGACTGAAATCGATGTCAACAGATGTGAAACAAAAGGGTAATTCATTGTATTGAATTCAAATTATTGTTTTAACTCAATCAGTTATGATAATGACCACACTTCTGATAGGGTTTCGTATAAATATTTTAATATCGAGTGTGTTCCATAAAAAAAAAAACGCTTTATTCAATTTAAAGTGAGCTGGCAAAAGTGGGTTGGCTTCTCAAAAAACAACAACAACTATAACACAAAGTGAACCCTTTCCTTCCAATGAATATCATACGTGTTCGAGCTTTTGTCATTTGCCGTGCCTTTCCGCGTCATTAATAAATCATTCAGCTGAAAATATTATTTTTAAGCATTTTGGTGGTTGTCGGTATAAAGTTGTATTCACTGCACACACAAAGTGCACAATAGTATATGAAACAGTAGACAACTCCCGGGTAGTGCCTTTTATTTTGTATTCTTTATTATTTTGTTTTCTGTCACATGGAGGAAAGGGTGCTCAAATGAGTTCCACTTTTATGAAACAGATTTGGCATCAGTGGGAGTAATGTACATAGGTCACGGTAAACATGTTTTGCGCGATGTTCAACTGTAATTGTTCTCCTGCTGTTGGCACTGATTATATTTTATTTTTTGAACTATGCACTGCGGCAAATTAATATAAGGCTCCTCCCAATTTTTAGATATAAATGAGCTACCGAAAGAACCAATTGCATCATGTGCGCAGGAGACACAAATGAACAATCGATTTTTCTCCTTCGGAAATAAGTATTAGGACGCCATACGAAAATGTAATGGAAAATGGTCATTGCCTAATCATGGTTAAGCATGTAAATACTTAATATGGCACCAAAATAACCAATAACTTCTAATGTAACATATGAAAAGGGCCTATCGACTTTTATAAACAAAACTTGCACGCCATTTTTGGAGCGGATTGGATTACGCCTACGCAAGCCAAGAACACTATCGGGAAGGTAGATGGCCTGATTGTGTTGTTGGTTGATGTGAGCATGCTTCGGTACACACGAAAATGGCTTGACAAGTTTATAAGCCCTTTTTAAATGTTACGTGATATTTAGTATGAATTGAATTTATTTTAACATCACACACGAAAATCCATTCAATTGGTTCTTTCCGTGGCACCTATGAGATACATATGATATTGTGGCTTCTATACACAAATAGTTTCTAATTTTTAAGCATTTATAAATTGGAAGAAGCTAGGATTTCTAAAGTTTCCTTATATTAATTTACACCAGTGTATATAAGAGTGGATCAAATCATCCCTTTACTACTCATTAACATTTGAAGTGACAAAGTAGGTGCAGGTAGCAAAAAAAAAAACTATTGTGAGAGGATGAACTGATTTCAAATCGATTGCACTATATGGAGTAAAATCAATAATTTGAATCACCAAACTAGGGTGATGGCTTCAGCAAGTATTGAATGTTTTCGGTAATCAAAACAAATATGCCACTAGATTTTCATACTACAACACGTAATTGAATGTATCTAAAAACTCACTCATTTATTCTGCACACCTCGAATAGCACATACTTAGGACCAACTGCATGCATTTGCATTGACCAGGGCCGTGATTTCTTGCGTCTTGCTTGATTACTTTGTTGAGGCTCCATCACCATGAATCCCCACTGGTCTGCCTCTGCTGCAATGTCCAGCTGGCGCTTGCTATCAGATTTCGTTTCAGGCCTTTCTTAGCAGGGTTGCTAATCTAAAACCATCGACAACTCTGTTATCGATTAACAACCCTTCTTCTTAGTGTGTGGCTGACCCACAGCCACTTCCATTCTCGGATTTATGATGACATCGGCTTCTGATGAATTCGACGATGGAGCTTGACAGTCGAGATCCAGCTGTGAGGCCAAAATACACGAATTAAATACTGGAGGCATCAGCAAGACCTGCAACTTTTAGGTGCAGATAGGGTTAAGATCCAATTTTAGTTATACTAAGTACAACCTGCACTTTACCTCACTTTTTCCAACGGGTTTGAAAAATCCCAAGTAACAAGCTAAATTCTTGAAAGATTTATTTTTATTTTATCATTGTTTTATCATAGCATCCCTCGCAGCCTGTAGTTATTTTACGGTTTTGTGGGGTTGTCATAAAATCAGGTTGACGGCCGTCTATAAACTGTTTATGACTACTGCATCGCAAAGATCTGACTCTAATTGAACAGGTCCCGCTCTTTATACCCTTTGGAATGTTCAAACACCCTCCAAAGGCACTCCCATTTGTCAGTCAAAATTGGATTCCTTACCAAAAAAATAAGGAATTACATTGATAATGATCAAGCATCAGAACCCTAGTCTTAATCACTTCAAACTAGAGAACGACAAATAGAATATTATGAATCACATAGATGAAGACTAACTAACTCATTTTTTACTTGTTTCAAGATCATCCTCGGTGGACAAAGCCGAGTCTTGTCACTATCAACAAGACATAAAAAGTAACAAAGGCTAAGATGTGTTCATTTGATTACTGAAAAATCCTGTTCGCCTAGTTTGAAGCAGTTCTAGGTCGTAGAATCTAGGAATCGGTGGTAGATCTTACATCCCTTAACGTAACACGAAAAAGTGATCTACCCACGGTACGGGCGAGTAATATACTTATTTTCACCATAAACATCATAAACCTCTGTAGGGTTTGCAATTTTACCCCCACCACACCTAGTTTGTATAATTTCGTTATAAATATAGCTAAATTTTCTCGCGTTCTTTTACAAGGGAGGCAGTTAATCTAAAAAAATACCTTACGAAATCATGAAGAATACAGAACCCATCAGTGTTCGATGTTCGATCTTACTGTGGGGAGCTGGAATAGAAAAATCTTATGTAATAAGTTCATGGTGCCTAATAACAAAAACTACACATGTTCGTCACTTATTACATCATCACTGATAATCTAAACATGAGGTCCCTCTGAAGATCATTTTAAGTTTGAGCGAGTGACGAAAGCTGTTTTGTCAATATCGCCATGTTTGGTGGAGACTTTGCAGCACTGCTCGCTGGGCAAACTTTTGAAACGTCCATGTTAATAGTTCAGATAACAAATTTTTTAGAGGTATTAGAGTCATCCGATATTTTCACTAGTACTATCTGACTATTTCCACAATATTGATGTAAAGAATCTGCATTTATCGATAAACTATTTATACGAAGGCAAAAATGGAACCGTTCTTTTAATTAATTGCTGTGGTATTGATCAATAAACACTAAGCTGGGGGGACGTATTATCAAATGAATAAAAATGAACAAAATCTGTAATTTACAGTCTGTTCTGTTCATCGGAACAGACTTTTTTTTTTTTTTTTTTAAATCTCTAAAATAAAGATTTAAAAAAAAAAAAAAAAAGTCTGTTCCGATGATGGATACCAAACAGGTAACGGTTCAAAGTTTTTTTTTTTTCGTTCAAAAATACATTCCGTAACAGTGAAAACTTCCGGACTCAAAAACGTCACATAAATAATACATAATTTACAGTGAGTTACAACAACACATGTTTATTTTTTTATTTATTGATCAAAGATTGCAAACTGCATGCTTGTCTTAAATTTTGCCATTTCATGGATGGAACATTCCGCTGCCACCAAAACGGTGACACGAAACCAACAATTTCGGCATACTGATGCTCACCCCGGGTGCCGTGGTTTTGTTAACTTGACAATTTTATTAATATTTTATTAAATGACCACAAATGTATCGCATGTATGCCGCTTACGTTTAAAAGCTATTAATATGCTTATTGCTACGAGCTTACTCGCGAGTAGCTAGTTGTTGATTTTCAGTCGTAAAGACAGAATGTAAATTATGCCAGTCGTTCATTCAAAGGTATGAGCTTTGAGAGAGGATCGATTTCACAAAGTTTCGGTGATTCACGAGTCTGGTACACGACTTTAATATTACAGTGATTAAATAATATCCAGCGTAACATGCCAAAATGATGGATTCTCATAATTGACTTTCGTTTTGGTTAATTTATTTATAATGCAATTTCTGGTATGTTATCAGTTCACAGCATAACAGGAGAAGGTTCAGCTGTTACCTCAAATAATTTAGAAAATAGAAAATTGTTAATTAATCCCGATTTTTTAAAAACGTCCTTGTTTCGAATTTCGTGAGGTTAAATAAATGTTTTGAACAATTATCAGTGTTACAATGTTGAATGAAAAAATACGCAATGTCTTGTATGTTACCATCTGCGCACTCGGAACCATTAAGAACGAGAAAATCAACAGTCATCGGCTTCTTGCTTCGAAGTGACTACATATTTAGCTATAACTTGTTGTCTAAGAAGCGATTCCACAAAAACGAGGGACATTATAGTTCAGTTGTCAGTTTTATTACCTATCTTAATTTTCTTCACTAGGCAAAGTGTTCGCTTGGGGTGATAAAATTGTAATGTAGCGTGCAAAAAAAAAGAAGAAATTACGACGAACCGGTGAAGAACTTGAGTTTAAGAACTACATGTGGGGGAGATTTCATAGCCGATAATGCCTATCATTAATTCGCCAAATTGACACTATTCCGCATGTTTGTAATTGTTACTACTTGTCGTTTTATTTTCAGATCTTTGGTTACTACCGGTTCAGATGGGTAGAGTACGTTGGAAGTAAAATACTGAAATGAGTCCAGTAAGCATGGTAATGCAATGAGAGCGGGTCATTTCACCACCAAAAAAATCGCCAAACAGGATATTTCGGTACGTGACGTTTCGCCGCCGGACATTTTACCAGCAACCATTATTCCAAGATTTACCATTCACGTAAACATTTTTGAGAACCAAGATTCGAAAGTTTAAAGAGATTTACTCTTCCTTCTTTTTAATGCTACTCGATTTTTTTTATTATTCAAGGCGTTCGCGAGATTTATTAATGAAAATTCTTTTTTTTTAACATGAGTGCTTCTTTTAAGATTTATTATTTATATAGACAGTTTTTGAGGATTGAGATTCAGAACTCCTCTGAATTAATTTTTTTTCTTCTTTTAAAAGTGTCTCGTTCTTTGCATAAAATGTATCACATACAGGTTCAACAATTTTAAGATTTGTTTCCTTCTTTAAACATTTTCACATATACCGAACTTTTGCTATTCTAATAAAAACTGATGCTCAAAACAAGATAATATTTTGTTTTCGATCTTTTCCCATAACTTAGTACATTTAAATTAAATGATTTTAGGAAATTAGTCCTGCTTTTAACCCTTATGTACGAGAGGTTTTTTTTTCTACACCGTGTTATTAAAATGGGACCTTGGTACCCGCAAATAACGCTTGAACTTTAACAGTTTTTGACGTAGAACTACGTCTTTGTCGACTATACTGGGGTGCAGTGATGGAAAAGTTCGCGAAAACTCACTATGACTCGCGAACTTTTCCCTTGGTGAACTTCGTGAAATAACGCGAACTTTTCCAACACTGCTGGGGTGCAAATCAAAAAATATGTGTGTTTGAACGCTTGTAACTTTGGCATTTATACATGAAATAAAAATCCAAATACGTCAGTCGATAGGATATTACATTACAAATCTGCCATAAATATTATTTCAAATTTTGCTATTCTAATAAAAATTGATGCTCAAAACAAGATAATATTTTGTTTTCGATCTTTTTCCATAACTTAGTACATTTAAATTAAATGATTTTAGGAAATTAGTCCTGCGTTTAAACCTTATGTACGAGGGTTTTTTTTTCTACACCGTGTTTTTTTCTAGTCATCATTGCCATAGTCTTCCCCAAATCCTCCGGCGTGTTTTTAGCTTCCATGATCTGCAGAAAAACATTGGATAAAGTAGAATCGTCATTGTTAATGCACAAGTGTACGGATTTAGAATCAGCTGTTATATATGGATCGAAATCCGTACAGTACTAATTTTGATAAATAAATACCATATGAATGATCCATAGCTAAGAATTGAGATATAAAACGATAAACACTTACCCTTCCGATCGACCTTCAGGAAACTACTTGCAAAAATCAATTAAATACGCTTAACAACTGGAAGTAAATCCGAGAGATTTTCTTATAAAATCGTTAAGTACGCAACCGATTGACAGAAATGCCCGACACGTGATGAGGTTTTTATTTTTCTTATTTTAATTGCATGACATTCTGCATAGTTGTCGACGTAAACATCAAGCTAATGCATGAATGAACATGAATATGTATTCATGTATAATATTTACATTGTTATGATGCATATAAATAAACAAATTCAACAGGGTGTACGGATTTTGGTCCCGCACGGTAGGCGTCATCTAACCTAATTATTTTCGGGGATGATTTTTCGTACTAGTTGCGTTTGTATTAGATTAGATTAGATTATATTAGAGAACACTTTTTTGACGGTAGCCAGACGCTGCTCAGCTGAATTTTTATCTGGCTTCAAAATTGGAATAACTTTTGCATTCTTCCATTTATCTAGAAAGTATTCCAAAAGGAAACATCTCTTAAGTAATTTTACCTAGAACCACAAGGGAGTTTTTTATGAGAATATAGAAAATTAAATCATCATAGCTTTCATATTATGAAACCTTATAGCTACAGATCATACTTCGTCCAGATCAGTCCCCAAGGAATTATCAAAAATATTTTCCCGAGAGAAAATGATCGTCCCGAGCAACTTGATCCTCAATAGGACAAGTAAGATCCAAACTGAAATTATGAGAACTCTCAAATCGCGTCGTTATGTTATAAGTTTATGAGGTTTTTCCAAATTTGTGATCAAAGTTTTACCACCTTTTTTAAGCGCTGTAATAGACTTTTGAAGATTTTTCAAAATTTCAAAAGGGTTTGGAATTTAGAAATATTATTTTCAAAAGTTTTGTTCCTCGGGGCAGAGAAACGATTTTTAATTTGTTTTTGCAAATCCCGCCAGATAACTTTCATGGCACGATCGCGTGTTCTTTGATATTGTCTCCTACGGATATTTTTAAGACGGATCAGGAGCTGAACATCGTTGTCTATTATCATTTAACCTCACATTTTGGTACTGTGGCAGCTCTTGCTTCAATTATAGAAGTAGTCAGCGATTCAAGAGCATAATTAATTTCATCTTTGGTTTGCAAAGGAATATTTGGATCGATGTTATATTCGATAAATGTTCGATATTCCTCCCAATCAGCTCTATGGTAATTTAAAGTAAAGCTGTTGGGATTAGAAGCATGAATAACCAATCGGCTACAAAGTTGACATAAATCAGTTAAGACACAGCATAAATTTCATACATTTAGGACTTAAGAAAATGGTCAAGGTGGACAATGTTTAACATTCTGAATGTTAAAATAAAAATAGCTTTGAGATCCCTTTAGAGATGAACTAGCCTAAGGCTAAAAATCTCTTAAATAAAGAATTAAAAAAAAAAAAAAAAAAAAGCTTTGAGATCGCATAACCCATATGTTTGCAAGATTTTGAAACTAATAAACAAGGATATCTCTGATACAGATTATAAGAAAAAACGTTAATAAAAATCAATGAACTTAGATCAATTGTAATAATTCTAAGACTAAGAAAAATCCTTCCTAAACAGTAATTTCATAAAAATTCTAATACATGAATATTAAAAACAAATGAAATAAATTTTAAAAATTATAATATATAGTTGTAGATGAAGATTTGATACGATATATGAGGAGATGAAAGTAAAGAATTCATAGTTCCGTTAGAGTACGGCAGTGTGAAATAACGCTTTTACACGAGACGTTATCCATGTAGGACGTAAATCATAGAATGTAAACAAAAATTTCATTTAAACCGAAACATCAGCTAGTCGACGAAAAGAAAGTTTGATTGAATTGATTTTCACGTTTCTTTCCACTGATTCTCATGTCAAAAGGCTCGCTTACATGTGTCGGTCTCTGGGAACAGAAATTTACATGACTTTTTAGTAGTGTGTAGAGAGTAAAAAGCGAGCAAAGACAACTTTGAGGAAGGTACGAATTGGGTTGATCATCTCTCTTTACCAAACTCCCCAGTTGCAGAGGGATGGTGAGGGGTATCAGTTAGAGATCCTCAAAACTTGATCAACCTGAAGACTTGGAAAAATATCCAGAGATCTTTACTAATATCTTCGTCTATATGGAGATCTTCCGAATATTTCTTGCTGTCAAGGAAGGATGTCTGAAAGAATATAGAGTCCAGGTGTGGGAGCTGCCTCCCTGGTGTCGGTATCATTGGTGCTCAGCACGGAAACCAATATCGACGGAAAACAAATCAAGGAAAAAAAACCTGTATGAATTTGAAATTTGACATGACAACATTATCTTCAGAGTTGGTTGGAAATGCTAACATGAAGCTTTAGTGTGATGATTTATTAGCTAGAGAATGATCTTTAGAAGAGTGTAGGTGGATAGTTCCGTTAGAGTACGGCAGTATGAAAATTGAATAGAAGTTGAAAATGAGCGAAGGGCCATTAAAGCGACAGTTTTCAAGATAGACGCACATTTTTGCCTGTGGACTTGGAGACATACTTCAAGTCCCCGCGTACATCGTACGCGCTAGGCAAAAATGTGCGTCTATCTTGAAAACTGTCGCTTTAATGGCCCTTCGCTCATTTTCAACTTCTATTCAATTTTCATACTGCCGTACTCTAACGGAACTATCCACCTACCCTCTTCTAAAGATCATTCTCTAGCTAATAAATCATCACACTAAAGCTTCATGTTAGCATTTCCAACCAACTCTGAAAATCGTTAACTTCGCGTATGAAGTAACATAAAAAACACTTTGAATGTAACATTATCTTAATAAATGCAATCATTTACCTGTATATTTCCATAAGATTTAGTTTATATTTTTAGTTTTAAGATGACAATTGTTACACTGACTCGCAGGTGTATAAAAAAAAGGACTACGGTACTTAGATAAGTTTAAACCTGCCTAATAAAACGATAACCCAAATGATAGAAAAATTCCACAAATCGTTTGGATGATATCCCGAACACGTTGTTAAGCAAAATAACCATTCAAATTTTATTAGGACTGTTGCTATCATCAAAATTTTGTTTTAGCATACAGAATTCAGTTCAATGGTTCATGTTATTCCGAAAATGAAGGTGACAGGCTTAAGTATTTATGAAAAAGTAAAAAATTATCGTTTTTTTTTTGCATATGCACATATGGACCATCATGCGTATGACTTTCAACGGAATATTTATTATACTTTGTTTGGTCCGTAAAACGGTACGCAGGAGCCACACAGCATAAATCAATCCCGGCCAGCAAAGATGTCATCGACGTTATGCTGCTTCCACTTAATAAATTGAATGCGTCTTTACTCAAGCGCGTAAACATGCAATAAAACTTTATAGTGCCCATGGTTTATTTTTCCTTCTGCCTCGAATTCAATGTCGAGTCATTACAAAACCTTCGGTGGGTGCTGCCAACCAACGCCTCCTCCAGAGGAAAGTGTAGCATAAGAGAGACGACTGCATTGCACCGGGAATCGGGGATCGAACCGAGAGCCAATCTACATAAAAGTGCATTCTATTGCGTAGGGAGTACGGTTCGAAACAAATTAACTAGTTTGCTTTTCAGTTTCGAAATTGGCATCCCACTTTTACCCCTCGCACTGAAGCTTGCAAAGAGATAGAATGAGACGAGAGCATATTTTGCTTTCAGTGAGGGAAGAAGGCATATCAGCCAGAAGCAGAAATTTAAATCGACATAATTTATTGAAACACAAATTATCATAAACAATAGAAGGAAGTAGGCTCAAATTGAGCAACCGCGGCGTCGTGCGCGCATTGTTTGTGCATCTCCTCCTCGGGTCGGTCGTTTGGTGCCACAGTTTGAATTTTTATTGCCGCAAACGGGACACTCCTAAATGGTGTTACAATTTCAGTTTTTAGGCTTCACCGGAACGGAACATGCTCTGCTAATTGATATGCTAATAAAAAACGCGTAAATTAACTGCCAAAGCCGTATTTGAAAACAGATGAACTGCGTGCTTGGGGTTTAGAAGCTTTGTGCATGTCTCTATTTCACTCCATTGTATGGTGATTTAGAATTGGTTGTTTTCTCTTTCTATTGATTTGTGAGGTTTTGTTTGTTTACTTTCTATGTATTTTGATAAACAAGAGAACGCAAGTCGAACCTAGAGTTTATTTTTTGTACCCTTGGCAAGAGTGCGGTGCCATTTTCCAGCACAACCGTTTGTTTGTTTAAATAATTAAATGAAATTAGCCTACTCAGTTTCTAAAACTTTGTCATATCGGTCAAAACCAAAAGGTACATTAGAACAATGATTGAAGAAATTCGTATGAAAATTAAGTAGTTTTCGAAAATGCCACATTACTGGAAAAGGTTTTGTGAAAAAAAAAATTGCAAAGGGAAGCAACAAAATCACTCAGTTGTATATGATAGACTGATTCAAAAATAACTATATGTTGCCATCATGGTATCCTACGAGATATGCAAGTTATAGTTTTGGATGGACCTGCTGCATTATTTTTTAAACAATTATTGCGGATTTCATACCTGATTAGACTCCTGCGCTAAAAATAAGTACACAGTAATATTTTCGCACTGGTCATAAAAGTTAAATATGGAGCTTCTTAATGCTTTCTAGAGCTTTAATTCAACAGTGTAGCTTGCTAGTAATTTTCTTAAGCTGTTACTGCTTTCAAATAAGTCGATTTTTAAATTTTCTGGCATGTGCGAAAATATTACTGAGCAATTATTTTTTGCACAGGAGTCTAATTTGGTGCAAAATGCGCAATATTTTCCTCAAACAAATTTTGGTGTGTATATTCTTTATACACCTAAGGAAAATCTTTCTGTGACTGCAAGATGCACACTAAAAATATTACTAAGCGCGATATCCTACGCAGGTGTGGAAGCTGCCTTCCTGCACATTCGATTGCCGTCAATGGATGGCAATCGATGACAGTCGGTGATTGGCACTAGATTGCGGAACAGAGACAGACGTTAAATAAAGGAAAGAAGCAATGGTACAAATCAAACTTAAAAGGCGTTTTTCACGACTTGCTTATTTGTGCTATGGGGCAAACATGCCATCGTACTGCATTAACAAACGATCTCACACGGTTCGGCTTGAAAACCCAGATGCCTTCCAAGCTAGGGGTTTCACATATATCTGAATACACGTACTCAACATCAAAACAACAAAATATATCATGGTATCGCTGAAAACGTTGCAGATGTTCAGTACGCAGCAAACTTAAGCGATATGACAGCCATATCCATCCCCTGTTCCAAGCCTTATAGGAAATGAACCCCGATTTCCCATCAAGAAACGATTCCCTCAGGGCGCTGGCCTAAAACGTCAAGCAGTGTTCCTTCTCGGCTCGACCAAGGTGGCCATGTCAAGGTTGGCTTATTTCGCCAAGGAAGGCATCTTCCTGCCAGCAAAACGAGTTAGCAACGCCTGCTGGGCCGTTCATGGCTGATGAAACATTCGTTGCATGTATATAATTCATCAATAATCAGCCACCCAACCAATTGCTGACCCGTAAATTGGAGCCAATAGAAATACAATCGCTGCGAAAACACACCTGTAAGATATCTACCGTATTTCAATTGTCATTCTCACACGCATCGATAGAAAAAAGCCACACATCATCTGTCCGTTGGCGATGACAAGCGGAATCGTGCCAGCGTGAAAACTACGAACAACCCATCCAAAACCGACGAAAAAAACGAGTATTCTCGCTTACCAAACAAACGGCCATATCACATTTACATGACAAAAAATTATATTGTTCGGGATATTTTTAATTGGTTCTGTCATAAACTTTGACATAAACTTCATATTTCGTCTGGCTGTGGCATGCTCGGCTGATTGCTTTTTTTCCCGCTTCCATTTCTATTTTCAAACTTTTGTTGCTGTTGTCGTCGCAGTCGTTGTTGTTGATGTTACTATACCGTTGCCATGTATCGCACGCTTGGACCGCGCGACGAAATCGTTTTGTTACAACTTTTCCACCAGAGACAAGAGCGCAAGTGGAAATGTATACAACGCAAATAAAATGGAACGATCGGTTTGTTTTCTTTTTTATGCTGCATTTACGCTCTCTGTACGTTGTCCCTTTTAGCTAATATGCGTCAGTTATTGTTGACAGCAACCTGTTAGCTTCGTTGAAACTGTTTTCCAGGAAAGATGCTGGCGAGTGGAAATCTTTCTGTGTTGATAATAACAAACTTTCCGAAAAAAGCAAATGATATCTGCACCTGCAATGGCAAAATATCATCAAGGGATTTTTAATCGCTCCATCGTCGATGTCATTAAAAACCGAAATCATCAACTACGAAGGGGATGCTCCAAGGGAAAACTCTATTCCTGTCAACCACATATAAATGCACCATAGCTCACATGATTTTGACATTTTCGGGCAATCTGACACTTTTGGGCAAACTGACAGCGGTAAAACTGACGTAGGTATGACAGATCAAAACTTCTTACTCTTTCACACTTACATCGCAATGCTGAATGGTAGAAAAAGAGGTCTGTTGTAATCATCCTAGCCCCTATATTCATCTCATTGATGTGAGCTATGACTAAATCCTTGATTGATGCCCCCGTGGGATGTTCTATATAAAAGCGGCACCGGTGGTGTGATTGCCTCTCACTCCAGCAGGCCTGGGTTCAGTCCCAGTCGGCGTCACCGAGATTTTCTAAAGCATAAAATCTCTGATCACGCCTTCCTTCAGAAGGGAAGTAAAGCCGTTGGTCCCCGGTTCATGAGTTTGATGGGTCGATAGGTAGGGTCCAGGTGTGGGAGCTGCCTCCCTGGCGTCGGTAGCAGTGGTACTCAGTACGGAAAACAAGATCAACAAAAAACAAATCAAGGAAAAAGATAGCGGCGTCAGTGATGTAGCGGTAAGCGTGATTGCCTCTCTCCCCAGCAGACCTGGGTTCAATCCCAGTTGGCGCCGCCGGGATGTTCTGAGGCATAACATCTCTGATCACGCCTTCCTTCAGAAGGGAAGAAAAGCCATTGGTCCCTGGTTCATGAGTTGATGGGTCGATAGGTAGGGTCCAGGTGTGGGAGCTGCCTCCCTGGCTTTGGTAGCATTGGTGCTCAGCACGGAAAACAAGATCGACGGAAAATAAAAAAAACAGAGCGGATCAACTTAAACACTGTATTCCTTCAAATTACCGCGATGGCACTATGGTGTGCTTTGTGTGGTGTGATCGATATTCTGGCACATGCCTACGACGATGATGACTACGACGACGGCATTCCAGCGAGCTGTTGCTGCGGTTCTGGAACTATTCTGTCGATGGTGGATGATGAAAGGCCGATCTTGTCGGCAAGATGGCAGCTCTCACTGAGAATCCGAAACAATTCCGGCAAAGGCGGTTTTTACAACCTTTTTACACACCTGGACCCCACCTATCGACCCATTAACTCATGGACCGAAGACCAACGGCTTTACTTGATGGGATCAGAGATTTTATCCCTCAGAAGATTCAGGCGACGCTGACTGGGATTAAACCCAGGCCCTTTAGGGTGAGAGACATCCGTCTAAATATTGAAACATTTGTTTACATATCTTTACGGTGACCATCAGAAAATCTGATTTTGCGTGAATCTATTTCAGATTCAGATTTCTCATGAAAGTGATCTTCGAGAGACTGTTGAAGCATTATAAGACGCATGTTTTGCTATGAAACATCGCATGTATCTCTTTTTATAAAGAACTTATACTCAATTGTATATTTAAAAATGAACAAAGTCTTGTAAAGTTACGTCCTTTAAAATGCCGATATAATATATGATAAAATATATATATATCTCATATCTATATAAATATATAATAAATTGCTTGAAAACAGATTTGCCGAAGAATAAACACCTTTATTTTTGCAAATAAAATATTAAAAGGTGTTATTTCGATAAAAAAAAAACAACCACCTTGCACAGCAAAAAAATAATTTTAATATCACATCAAAGTGGATGCACTTCAATCGTGTCGAAAATATGCTTAAATATTACTTGCCAAAAAGGACAAAATTATCATCAATACAGTACATGAACTGACATTACGTTGCTTTTACTGTGTTTGTTTATTTATGTGGCCATAAAAATTACATAAGATTTTCGACAACGATTGCTTAACTGCAAAAAACAGCTTTGTAGAAGACACAATGATTCGTGCTAAATTCCCATTCTGGACCACTGTGTAATGTAACCATGAAATAAAAAAAAACTCGATAAGGTGATTCATTAGAGGATCCAACAATGGCCGGCGTACTTTTCCGGCCATGAAGTCAAGTGTGAAGTTCCAGTTCCATTGCTGTTTGTTTTGTGCAAGCTGATACTTGGGCTCTTGTAATGTCGAGGTGAGTGAACGATAAATCAAAAATAAGGTTCCCACAGCGATTAACCTCAGAGACAAATTTGTGAATTCATTGTAAAAAAAAAATATAAAAAAAATCCAACTTTAACTTTGATTAATTGGCAAGATCTTGGATAAAATTTAAAATCGCAGATAAAAAAACAATAAGATCCTGGAAATGGCAAAGGTTGCAAAATCTGAAGCGAGCGAAAAAACAACTTTTAGGAGACTCCTTGCTTCCAGTTGTTGTCATTGTTGTCTATTATGACGCAAAGCACACTTGTTGGCCAAACATCTTGTCACCGAAAAATCAAAAAAGTGAACCATATTTTTAATATAGTATATTTGATGAAATACTTACAGAAACAGAAAACTTACAATACCCAGTAAACCAATTGGAAAATGTTGATTGAACCCATTTCGTATCCATATGGTATCAAAATCGTGTGCTCTGCCAAACGCAGGCCTGCATTCCAAATTATTACCAGATTTTCAGTTTTAATAATAGCATACTGAGAAGCAGAAACCTGCGATAAAAATCCGGCGGACTGAAATTACTAGTTCCAAACATTGGAAAAGCTTCACCACCCGCTTTTTTAAGTTCCGTCGAGTTTGTCGCCTTCCTTCCAATAAGATTGCACCAATGTTGCACTGAAATTTCAGATTCAATCCTGATATCACATAAATGTATTATTTTAGGAATGACTGCACTACTCACAGTAACGCTCATTATTGGAGTCAAGCATGGTTGCCTATTGCCCCAATCAGATGAATTGGATTGTGATTAAAAATTCTCAGTGGATCTTTAAAACCGAAATTAAGTTAGTTTTAATTATTATTTCCAAATTCTGTTACAGTGATAGCAACATTCATAACCACTACTAATCGATAGAAGCCCTGATTTGACAACATTGTCGTTATTGTAGTGAAATTCATAGCATATAAATATACTTGGATTACATAAGCTGATGTCACGTTTTCGGCACCCTGGAGTAAACCGCAGCTAGAGTCAACCGTGATGAAGGATTAAACGCTAATCCCATTAATACATCGCGTGGGTATTCAACACCCTTTCGACAAATTTTGCATGGCTTTTGCTTTCATGTTAACTGCAGGCACGACGACACTTGCACGCGAAGCAGCAGTCAATCGGCAAATACAATTATTTCCAAATGAACATCCTCGCAAATGAACGCGTGGTGGTAACGAAATTTGCTTTTTTCTCTCGCGCTGCCAGTACCAATACAAAATAGTCACAAAAATGCACGATAGGACTACAAATCGAGACGCTTTCACAGCTCATAAAGGGTGACAACATAATTATATTTATTATTATTGTGCTCCCTGTAGATATTAAAATTTATAACGTATATTCCTCGGTTGAGTGATTTTTTCGTGCACACTTAATTGTGCGTTTTTGCATCATGCAAACTTTGCGTTTGTTGTTTTTTTTTTTGTGTTGCCGTCAACCGCGCTGCCTGGTTCGCTGGTTTATGGGATGCGTATTATAGGACGTGTAGTTAAAGGGACCTATTGTATTCCCCAGCCTTCAGCATCGTTCTACCACCCGTTGCTGTCGAATTCCCTTCGACACTGAAGCAGTGAGTTGGATCCAACTGTGGGTGCAGCCAGCCTGGCCAGACCAATGTTCACGGCTCGATGATCCCGCACGTAAATGTTGAATGATGTCGTGTGGTCGATCGACAGCGAACAAATTGACTAAAAATTATGCTATCGGTACAAGCCCTACAGTTAGCGGCGCCGGTGGTGTAGTGGTAAGCGTGATTACCTCTCACCCCAGCAGGCCTGGGTTCAATCCCAGTCAGCGCCGCCGGGATGTTCTGAGGCATAACATCTCTGATCACGCCTTCCTTCGGGGAAATAAAGCCGTTGGTCCCCGGTTCATGAGTTGATGAGTCGATAGCTGGGAGCTGCCTCCCTGGCGTCGGTAACATTGGTGCTCAGCATGGAAAACAAGATCGACGGAAAACAAAGCAAGGAAAAAAAAGCCCTACAGTTATTGTGCTCGATTTTAGAGTATAATACACTATTAGGGTAGTTTGTGAGGTTTTGTTTGCCTGCACGGTGGATAGATGCCTTCGCACCAGACGTTCGCCGATTGCAGAGATGATGGTAGAAAATCTGTTCAAGTTCTTCAAGATTTATACCTACCTCAGGCTACATTTTTAGCTTTATTGAACACTACATATATAATTTTTTACGGAATTCGGTTAAAAATTGATCTAGCATGCGAAAATTACAGACTATAGTATATTAAGTATATTTAGTATGTACAGTATATACAACGGAGCCGCAGACGTATCAACCCATCCAATCAAAATAGTATCGTCCACCCGTGGCCACGAGGATCATCGGATTACACCACGAGAGATAATGGTGCACAGGGGTGTTAGGAAAGACATGATAGCTATAAAAAGATCATGTTAGACCTCAATAAACAAATTCGTTTAGTAACCGCAATAATGAGTACCGTAAAACGGGGTATCTTTGATGATGATGATGATGATGATGATGATGATGATGATATACCCCTACAAAGGTTTGAGTTAAACGATTTATCTTTAAGATAATTAAATATGACATTTTAACCAGGTTAGCAAACAAAATCGAACTGGTTTCAGTAACAGATATAAATTCCCTCCAGTTGCTTCACAGCGATATAAATGTGGAAAAGCTCAGGCGTCCACCTCTTAGCTCGCCTTTTTGTCCACCTAAAATATTCATAAGTATTACAAGCAATCAAGAGTTAATGAACAATCAACAAAGCATCATATTACACTAGCAACCACGCAATCTGATGCTATCAGAATTTTCAGCAATGTCAGGAATGCTCACAAACCCCCAACATTTGCCAGAAAACTTACTACTAACTCAAGGTATCTTCCAAATAAGCTTCAAAATAGTATTTTTTTTTATCAGTCCTCTATATCCGTAATACGCGCTCGAGGCTCAAACCTTTGTAGACTACTTTTTTTAATTTATCTACTATTAAATCAAATATTAAAAATCCATCATCACCATCGAGGCGAACAGAAATAGTTTTTGCAGTGCTACAATAATTATTAAAAAGTCCTTATGACAGCTATCCATATAAAATAATCCATTAGAGATAACTTCGTCAAGATACATAATTGGTCAATACATAAAAAAAAATCACTAGATAACTGTTCAAAAGACAATTTTAACGTGTGAAATGCAGTGTCTTTTAAATTCTGTAAGTGTTGCTGAACGTTTGATATGTCTAGGCATCGAATTGAAAACATTCATTCCTTTATAATATAATGAATTTTGTGAAGCACAAGTCAAGACGTTCTCATTTACTCTATTCCGCGAAATTACCATAAATTTAGTTTTACTTGTATTCAATTTCAACTGCTTATACTTCAACCATCTACTTAGAAAACGCAAATCTTCATTCAAGGGTAAAACGGCATCATCTAAATCCTTAGCTGCAATGAATAACACAGTATCATCTGCAAAAAGATTAATGTCGCAAAACCGTAAAACACGTCGCAAGTCATTAATATACCTAATAAATAACAGGGGCCCTAATACACTTCCCTGGGGCACTTCAAGGTTATTCCCCACGCAACAGAATCATTAAAAACAGTCCGTTGAGTTCTGTCAGACAAATAGCTTTCAAACCATTTATATGCAGTACTCGTAATTCCAAAGCGCTTGATTGATCTCAACAATAAGGGCCTAGAAATTGTTTCAAAAGCGCGTTTCAGATCCAAAAAACAGCAACAATCGTATCTTTTCACTTCAAGTTATTTTTCCACTTCGCTAATACCAAATTCAATGCGGTTTCACAAGAATGACCTTCCCCGTATCCCGATTGTTCTGGTATCAACAAAGAGTTGCTATTTAAATACTCCAACAGCTGGCCTTTAACAACAAGTTGTAAAATTTTCTCTCATGTGTGCAACATGTTGATGGGACAAAACTCTTCGGCTTTAATCGTTCCAGCAACTTTTTGAATAAACATGTCCAGTTTTTTTTTTTTTTTTTTTTTTTTTTTTTTTTTTTTTTTTAATAATTCGTTTATTTTTCCAGGCTCATTTGCTGTAGCTTTGCGGAGCCGATATTTATTGTTTAGATAACAAAATTACTTAAAACTAACGTTAGTAAAGCGGGGGCCGATTACTCGCGGCTATCTCGAGGTTAGGGGTAACAAATTGTAACAAATGGATGGCAGGGTAGGGATTGTGAACACAAGGTTTGGAGAGCAATGTGCTCTTGATCTCGAACTAGGCGACACTCTGATGAAAAAGACAAACATGGGGGTACACCGATGGGTAGCTAACAACTTGGGAGAACACAAGATGACACTAACTTCTAAATCCTCAAATCTATCCGTTTTAAAAACACATAAATTAAATTCAAATAGTCAAGGTCTCGGCTCGCCAAGACATCTCTAACGGGTATCGCGGGTTGTTTTCCTCGGGCCCTGAGGGATGTGGATAACTCAGATCTGGCAACACGGTGTAAGGTACACGACCAAACAACATGCTCGATATCGTGATAACCACTGCCACACGCACATAAATTGCTGCCTGAGAGCCCAATTCGATAGAAGTGCGAGTCTAACGAGCAGTGATTGGACATAAGCCTTGAAATAAAGCGTATAAAGTCGCGGCTCATGTCCAACCCTTTGAACCATGGTTTGTTCGACACCTGTGGGAGAATAGAATGTAACCATCTTCCCAATTCACCATCATTCCATTTTTGTTGCCAACTGATGAGGACTTGCTGGCGAGCAATGGAGAAAAATTCGTTGAAGGCGATTTGTCGCTCAAAAATATCGCCTTCCATAGCGCCCACCTTAGCCAATGAGTCCGCTTTCTCATTACCCGGAATTGAGCAATGAGATGGGACCCAAGCTAAGGTGATAGTATAGGAGCAGTTAGATAAAGCACTCAGTTTAGATCGTATTTCAGGCAGGAAATACGAGGAGTGCTTCATCGGCCTCATTGAACGAATAGCCTCCAATGAGCTAAGACTATCCGTAAAAATGAAATAATGGTCAGAAGGTAGTGAGGCAATTCGCTCTACTGCGTAAAATATAGCTGCGAGTTCCGCAACGTATACGGAGCATGGTTTCTGCAGTTTATAGGAGGCGCTATGAAATTGATTAAATACACCAAATCCAGTGGAAGCATTTATGGTTGACCCATCTGTGAAAAATCTTTTATCGTTACTTACATGGTGGTACTTGATTGCAAAAATTGAGGGAACAACCATCGACCGATGGTGATCTGGTATTCCATGGATTTCTTGCATCATGGTCAGATCAAAATTTACAGAGGAACTATAGAAGGCTTGGAAGCAATCACGATTGGAGATTAATGAAGAAGGACCAACCTCCAGCGTCATGTACTCATAGTACAAACTCATGAATCTTGTTTGAGGATTTTGGTCGAGTGGCTTCTCAAAGTGTTCTATTACCAAAGGATTCAATACTTCACAACGGATGAGGAACCGGAAAGACAGCTCAGCGAAACGGTCTGTCAGTGGGAGAACACCCGCGAGTACTTCGAGGCTCATCGTATGCGTCGAGTGCATACAGCCAAGCGCGATTCGGAGGCAACGGTATTGAACTCGTTGCAGCTTCAAGATATGTGTTTTCGCCGCGGATTGAAAGCAGAAGCTACCGTACTCTAGAACCGACAAGATGGTTGTTCGATACAACCTGATAAGATCTTCCGGGTGTGCTCCCCACCAAGTTCCGGTAATTGTACGAAGAAAATTGATTCTTTGTTGGCATTTTTGTTTTAGATACGCAATATGTTTTCCCCATGTGCATTTGGAATCGAACCAGACACCTAAATACTTGAAAGATATACTTTGAGTGATTTTTCTACCCTTTAGTTGAAGCTGTAACTGTGCAGGATGATGCTTCCTAGAAAAAACAACCAACTCAGTTTTCTCCGGAGAGAATTCGATACCCAGCTTCATAGCCCAAGTAGACAAATTGTCTAAGGTATCTTGCAATGGTCCTTGCAGGTCCGGTGCACTTGGCCCTATAACGGACACAACGCCGTCATCTGCAAGCTGCCTTAGCGAGCAATTTTCATCAAGACAACCATCAATGTCTTTAACGTAAAAATTATAAATAAGGGGGCTTAAACATGAGCCCTGGGGGAGACCCATGTAACTAATTCGTGAAGTTGTCGAGTTTCCATGAGAAAAGCTCATATATTTCTCAGACAACAAGTTGCTCAAATAGTTGTTCATAATTGGTGAAAGCCCACTATCGTGGAGTTTATCCGAAAGGACATCGATACAAACAGAATCAAAAGCCCCCTTAATATCCAAGAAAACTGAACCCATTTGCTGTTTTTGCGCATAGGCCAGTTGAATTTCAGTTGAAAGCAACGCAAGACAGTCGCTCGTTCCTTTGCCTCTCCGAAATCCAAATTGCGTATCTGAAAGTAAACCATTCGACTCGACCCATTTGTCTAGACGAAAAAGAATCATTTTCTCCAACAATTTCCGTATACAGGACAGCATCGCGATGGGACGGTACGAGTTATAATCTGACGCGGGTTTACCGGGTTTTCGAATGGCGATAACTCTTACTTGCCTCCAGTCATCCGGAACAATGTTGTGCTCCAGAAATTGATTGAATAAGTTCAACAAGCGTCTCTTCGCGACGTCTGGGAGATTTTTGAGCAAGTTGAACTTGATTCTATCCATTCCTGGAGCTGAGTTGTTACATGAGAGGAGAGCAAGTGAGAATTCCACCATCGAAAACGGAGAATCTATTTCGTTACTACCCGACGGACTATCACGAACGTTGGTTTGAACCGACACCGAATCCGGGCAAACTTTCTGCGCGAAGCTGAATATCCAACTGTCTGAGTACTCCTTGTCTTCGTTGACCGGTGATGACGCGTTGCGCATTCTCCTGCCGACATTCCAGAGTGTTCTCATCGAAGTCTCTCTCGACAAACCATCGACGAACCGACGCCAGTAACCGCGTTTTTTGGCTTTAATCAAGCTCTTAAAAGTTTTCTCGAGGTCGGTGTACCGCTCGAAATCCTCGACCTTACCGTGTTTGCGGAAGCGTTTAAACGCGGCGGACTTCTCGCTGTTCGCGTCGGTGCAATCCTTATCCCACCACGGAGTGAGAGGTCGTTTGCGAACGAAAACACCCGGAACGCGTTTCGTCTGTGCTTGAAGAGCGCAGTCAACGATAAGTCGCGATAAAAAGGAGTACTCATCCAGCGGAGGGAGTATGTCAACCGAATCAGTACCACCGAGAACCGCGGACGCAAATTTTTGCCAGTCGATGTTTTTCGTGAGGTCGTACGCGATGTCAACCGAGCGAGTGGAAGATGAACCATTGGTAATAGAAATTTTGATTGGCAAGTGGTCACTACCGTAGGGATCTTGAATTACTTTCCACGAGCAATCCAACGATAGTGAACTCGAACTGAGGGAGAGGTCTAATCTACTTTCTCTTGCTGGAGGTTTGGCCACTCGTGTTACTTCCCCAGTGTTTAGAATTGTCATATTGAAGTTATCGCAAAGGTCGTATATCAGGGTTGAGCGGTTGTCATCGTACAGTTCCCCCCAGCCTGTACCGTGGGAGTTAAAATCTCCTAATATCAACCGAGGCTCAGATAAAGCTGAGCAGATATCTGAGAGACCTTGGCGAGAAATCGCAGTTCTTGGAGGAAGATATACTGAGGCAATACTGAGGCTTTTACCTCGAATATTTACCTGACATGCGACAACTTCAATGCCTGTCACGGAAGGCAGATCGATTCTATGAAAGGAATGGAGCTTATGAATCCCGAGAAGCACCCCTCCATACGAATCTGCTCGATCAAGGCGAATAATGTTAAAATCGTGGAAAGGGAGATCGGTGTCTGAAGAAAGCCATGTTTCACAAAGAGCAAATGCATCACAAAGTGAGTTGTGAACTAAAAATTTGAATGTGTCAAGTTTCGGTATAAGACTTCTACAGTTCCACTGAAGAACAGAGATCATATCCCCGACCTCATTCGGAAAATTATCCATCAAAGGATATGATCGCTTCCTCGTGTTGCCATTAAAGACAAAAGGACTACTCTCACCCACCTCTGAGTCAGAGCCCTGATCATCATCTGGCAGGAGGTGGAATGTGTTGTTGCTTTTTGGGGTGGTTTGGGAAGATGAAGCGGTCGTTTTTAAAATTTCTGCTAACGAGCGCTTAGAGCGAGCTTGCAAAGACCGCTTTAGTTTTTCTCCCTGCTGTTTGTACTTCGGGCAATCACTCAGAGCATGCGGAGCATCCTTACAGTAAACGCATTTTGGGGTAGCATGACAAGGACCCTCCGTATGCTCCTCCCCACATTGATCGCACCGCGGTTTGTTGGAACAAAAGTCCGCGGTGTGACCTAGTTGTTTGCATTTCAAGCAATTCATTACCCTCGGTACAAACAAGCGTACAGGTAGTCGAACCTTCCCAATTGTGACGTAGTCAGGTAATGCCGATCCTGAAAAGGTCACACGAAACGAATCTGAGAGGGTATACTTTTTTTTTGTGCCTATGTGCGACACTGACTGCAGTTGAATGCAGTCCAGTATCTTGACTTTCGGGAGGGCACGGTTTTTGAAAATGCCGAAAGATTCGACTTGCAGGAAATCCTCACAAGTCAGACTCGATTCGGTGACCACTCCTTCAATTTCTACGTCACAACTGGGGACGTAGACTCGATATTCGATCGAAAAAAGCTCACAGGCAACAATCCGGTTTGCCTGTTTCAGGTCATCAACGGTAACGCGCAGTTTGTTTGACGTTACCTTAAAGATATCGGTTACGGCCGAAAAATGTTTTGTCAGATCCTTCGAAATCCGAGAAATATTCAAAGGTTTTTGTTTGGGCCGGAAAAAAACAACCCACGGACCTTTTGAGTCGCTTGGGTAAGCTTTATGGCGGGGGGTCGCAGAAATTTTTAAGGGAACGGTTGGAGTAGGGGGAACAGGTGGACGAGGGGGCGATGGTGGAGAAGGGGGGGCAGGGGGTGAAGGAGGTTGTTGTTTAGACATCACCTTTGGGTAAGCTCCAGTGCTCGTTTTGGGGTCCGAAGTAGAATCCCCTGAGGTATCCATTTCCTCTTCAGTGAGAAGCAGATTTTCGAATGATGGAGATTTAACAGACTCATCATCGGAGATATCTGCTAGCGAAATACCCCCGCCATCATTGGTTTCATCCATTGCGGGGTCTTAAGTACCTCCGCAACAGATTTCGACATAAAAAAGGAAATATATATATATATTTATATATATATATATATATATATATATATATATATATATATATATATATATATATATGCGTTGAGAAAAAAAAAATAATAAATTAAAAAAAAAAAATAAGAAAAAAATAAACTTATCCAAAAAATATAACGGTAAAAATAATACTTAATCCAACAAAGCAAAAAAAAAAAAAAAAAAACTTTAAAATGGAAAAAATAAATGCCAGGAAAGTTAATCAACACTATAGGGAGATTAATCAACTTGCAAAAAAAAAAAAAAAACAGTAAATGAAAAAAAAGAGAAAAAAAATGAAAAATTTTTCAGGAAAAAACAAAAAGGTGTCAGAAAAGTTAATCAACACTGTATGGAGATTAATCAGGTTGCGGAGAACGGAAGATAACCGTTTGTTACTTAACTCTCCACACAAGCGCACGGAGTGTGGCTGATGACGATGATCTATCCTGATGTGAGAATGATGGTGATGATCGTTCTATTGTTGCCCTCGAGTGTTTGCAACAAAGCACCGGCTGGCTCGCCGGCTGGTGAACTCGATGACCTTGAGTTTGCCGTTTCGTGATGCGATGAAACTTGTTGGTTAGAGATGTACAGCTCATCTGCCGGACTCGGCCGGAAATGACTGCTTCCTTTCTCGAACGATTGAGCGGCAATTACAATTCCGCGATGCTCACTGCACTGTTGTATACTACAACACCACTCAGTATGAAAGCGGATTGAAAAAAAAACCTCAATAGGGGAAAAAAACTAGTACCGATTACGGAGTGCAAGCAATACTTGACCGAAACAGTCGAGCGTTCGATGTGGAATGATGTCCAGTTTGTAATGATTCATTAATAAGGTCCAGCAAGATGTGGCCAATGACATGAAAGCAATCTTGAATAACTCTAGCATTAACATACTCCAGCCGATTTTTCTAATGAAAAAAAATAACTCTAAGTTCATCTGATAATGCGGGTAACTTTGATAGTAGAATATAATGATTAAATTTACACTCTGCACTATTTCTAAATTGAAAACATTAATTCCATTTTGTAGCTTAGGGTATTAGCTTTGATTTCGTAAAGAGTTTTCTGAAAAAAACAATTTTCTTGTTTTTCGTCTGATTGAAAAGGCACTCAAACAATCACTTATTGAATGTATATCCTATAAAGTCATCACGAATTGATGTTGGGTCACAAGACAAAAAAAACAGTACAAATGTCCCGTTAAACATAATACTAACTAGGATCCCAAGTACTTGTTAAAAAGAATTAAAAACATTAATTGTTGTAAAACGTATTTAGAATAAACTTTAAAAAAAACTATCAAAGCTACCCCGTTCTACGGTATTATTTTAAAAACCAACATACTATGATGATGATGATGATGATGATGATGGTCCCACCTCTTACCCCTACAAAGGTTTGAGCTGGACGATTTATCTTTAAGATAATTAAATATGATATTTTAACCAGGTTGGCAAACAAAATCGAACTGGTTTCAGTTACAGATATAAATTCCCTCTAGAGTTTACAGTTGCTTCACAGCGATATAAATGTTGAAAAGCTCAGGCGTCCACCTCTTAGTTCGCCTTTTTTGTCCACCTAAACTATTCATAAGTATTACAAGCAATCAAGAGTTAATGAACAATCAACAAAGCATCCTATTACACTAGTAACCCCGCAATCTGATGCTATCAGAATTTTCAGCAATGTCAGGAATGCTCACGAACCCCCAACATTTGCCAGAAAACTTACTACTAACTCAAGGTATCTTCCAAATAAGCTTCAAAATTGCATTTTTCTTTTTATCAAATGTTAAATTCAGTCCTCTATATCCGTAATACGCGCGCGAGGCTCAAACCTTTGTAGACTACTATTTTTTTTACTACTACTATTAAATCAAATATCAAAAATCCATCATCACCATCGTGGCGAACAAAATAGTTTTTGCAGTGCTACAATAATTATTAAAAAGTCGTTATAACAGCTATCCATACAAAATAATCCGTTAAAAATAACTTCGTCAAGATACATAATTTGTCAATTCATAAAAAAAATCACTGGATAACCGTTCAAAAGACAGTTTTAACGTGTGAAATGCAATGTCTCTTAAATTCTGCTAATGTTGTTGAACGTTTAATGTGTCTAGGCATCGAATTGAAAACATTTATTCCTTTAAAAAATAATGAATTCTGTGAAGCACAAGTCAAGAAATGTGGTGTTCTTATTTCATCCGCGTTTCTAGTATTATATCTATAATAGTCACTTCCTCTTTCAATTCGATCACACAAATATCGAGGCAGCAAACCGTTAACTACTTTAAAAATGAACACCATAGTCAAGTATACAATTTTTTGCTTCACCGACAACCATTGTAAGGCGTCTAGCATCAAAGTTGAGGAAGTGAATCTATTACATCTCAAAATCAAACGCATTATTTTATTCTGCAAGCACTGTAATCTCGATATTTGTGTTGCATTGGACAGAGATAAAATGGATGGGCAAAAGTCTAGATGAGGAGAGATGATTGATTTGTATAGCTGTATTTTACTGGCAATAGTTAAATCGTTTTTCAATCGACATAGAATTCCATACTTCTTGGCAATTTTCTTGATGACATTGTCAATGTGAGAGTTGAACTTAAGTTTTTCATCAATAATCACGCCAAGATATTGAATCTCCTGAACGCGATCAATAGTCTCATCATCAATTACAACAGAGACGTTCTCATTTAATCGATTCCGCGAAATTACCATAAATTTAGTTTTACTTGTATTCAATTTTAACTGCTTACACTTCAACCATCTACTTAGATACTGCAAATCTTCATTCAAGTATGAGACGGCAACTTCTAAATCTTTAGCTGCAATGAATAACACAGTATCATCTGCAAAAAGGTTAATGTCGCAAAACCGTAAAACACGTCGCAGGTCATTAATATACATAATAAATAAAAGGGGCCCTAATACACTTCCCTGGGGCACTCCAAGGTTGTTCCCCACGGGACTGGAAACAGAATCATTAAAAACAGTCCGTTGAGTTCTGTCAGAAAAATAGCTTTCAAACCATTTATATGCAGTACTCGTAATTCCAAAGCGCTTGATTGTACTTAACAGTTGATAGTTACTACTTTGTATGGTTGAGGCGTGTAAGAGGTGCTTTACCTACCTTGCCATTCAGGGTCGTATATACAATTGATCTCCAGGAGAAATTGCAATGGGGCAGACTTTCATCCCAATATTGGTGGAAAGGCGGAATTTACAAAGAAGATGGCGGAAAACAAGATTTTCTTTACAAACAAAAATTAGAACATATAATCAGTTGAGGTTTAGAAGGCCAGACATTTTAATAATTTTTTTTTAAAGAGAAATTATCGAGTTTTTTTTTTTGTAGGTTAACCTTTTATTTAAAACCATGCTGTGAGCTCACCGTTGCGGCCGATTGTTGATCTGCTCTGGAACATCTGGAAGTGGCTGGGACTTCGTTGATCTCCGGAACGCTTCTTCACGAAATCATTATTCTTCTTCTTCTTCTTCTTCTTCTTCTTCTTCGTCTTCGGGGTACTTCTGAGCTTCACTGTTCCCACTCTTAACAAGGGAATCACTAGCGTGACGGTAAGGCTCTCATAATGTGGGCCAGAGTTCCGTGTCCGGGGAGTGGTACAGTTCGTGTATACACTGTTCTTCTTTAGTGGTCATCAAGCGAGCTGCACCACCATTTGTGAGACGGACAGTCACAGTCTTTACGCAATACCACTATTTTCACTGTCCGCTCGACCACTGTACATTGTTCACTTCAACTGCAGTTTTTTTAAATGTTCACCACTAGCTCGCTTGATCTATTCGCACGTTAACGGTCAATGCGGTATAACGCGGCTAAGACTAACGTCTTATATTTGGGGTGCACTTTCTTAGCCGTTCGTGGTGATTTCCACAATTGACCCGCACTAATTAATTTTTTTTAAAGCTTTTAAGTTGTGTGGTATAATCGCTGTTTTTTATTGCTTTAATTTGTAAGTTTTAAGATTTAGATTTTCAATTTTAATCTATACTTAAGCGCAAACTTACGCGGAACTACTACGGTTAGTTTTTGACGTACTAACTCGCACAACCGTCACTTGTCTTCACTCCACCGGACACATAAAATACAAAAGAGGCCTGACTCTATTCGACCGCCCCTTTTTATAGCAGTCGATGAGTCAGCGCAATTGAAGCGACCCCATCATGATTATCATCACAACACACACAAAGATGACGACGATGACGATGAATCGCGATGATGAACGAATGATGACAGGAGCGATGACGGAACGATGACAAGCGTGATGACGGTACGAAAACTTACACACTAAAATGGTTTCGGTTGGTATCATAAACAAACTACTCATTTACTCCGACAAAGTGGCTGCATGCATAGCCTTAACAAATTCTAAATCCCTAACACTTGCTTCCGCGAATAAATAAACAAATATGAAAAAATATTGAATACATAAATATATATGAAAAATATTGAATAAATAAATAAATAAGTAAATAAATAAATAAATAAATAAAAAATCTAATATTTACAGCCGGAGTAATAACAAAAATCAAAACAAATATTTTGACACACGGGATACCAACCAGGAAGTCTACAATTAACTGATTTTTTCAGAGGTCTGAAGGACCTCCATCTAAGCCTCTGGTAACTGGTCTAGCCACGGTCACCGTCTGAGGTGGGCATTACATGTGCCATCTTTTGAATATACAGTTAATTATACACACCCTTAAACTACAAAATGAAAAATAAACGTCACTCAAACACTATACAAAGCGGAGACAGACATTTATTTGACATTCGAGCACCAGGGAAATCTTAGACGACACAAAACATAAATATTTACAATTTTTCAGTGTGTCTAAACCTCCAACTGGCCTTTCCACCAAACAATTTATTGTGACCCGAAAGTCGTCGGTCACACAGTAAGGGCCTAGAAATTGTTTCAAAAGCGCGTTTCAGATCCAAAAAAAAACAGCAACAATCGTATCTTTACGCTCCAAGTTGTCTTTCCACTTTGCTAACACCAAATTCAATGCAGTTTCACAAGAATGACCTTCCCGATATCCCGATTGTTCTGGTATCAACAAAGAGTTGCTATTCAAATACTCCAACAGCTGGCCTTTAACAACAAGTTCTAAGATTTTCTCTAATGTGTGCGACATGTTGATGGGACGAAACTCTTCGGCTTTAATCGTTCCAGCAACTTTTTGAATAGGAATCACTAAGGATTCCTTCCAAATTTGTGGCACATGTCCATTCTGCAATGATTCATTAATAAGGTCCAGAAAGATGTGGCCAATGACATGAAAGCAATCTTGAATAACTCTAGCATTAACATTATCTACTCCAGCCGATTTTCCTAATGAAAAACAAATAACTCTAAGTTCATCTAATGTAATTGAGTGAAAAACTTCAAATCTGCAACTACTATTAACTGGCTGTTTTATTTCGTCAGGTTCATCGACCAATTCAATAGATTGATTAATCAATGAAACACTGTCTACGAAATAATCATTAAACTTAGCTGCAATTACTTGTTCTGACTGTTCTTATGTGCCATTAAAAGTTATGGACCGCGGTTTGCAATTACTAGGTTTTAATAAAGATTTCAAAATTTTCCATAACTCTTTGCTGTTGTTTTGATGCTGATCAATCTTCCTTTGAACATATTCACAACGAGTTTTTTTTTATCGATTGTGAATACTTATTACGCGCGATTGTGTACCTAGTCCAATGATTGTCATTATTAGATCTATTTTTGTACCATTTGTCCCTCTTCCGTTTAAGACGCATGATCGGTTATTTTCAAATCAGTATCCGTAACTGAACAAATGGAATCAAAATTGGAATAAACGTGGTCAATTAAAGTTCTACTGTGCCTGGAAATACGCGTATACTCATTTACCGTTTGCTTTAAATTAAAAAAAACTCAGCTAAACGCTTCAAATGATTCGAATTATGGTTATCACGCCAATTAATATTAAAATCACCAGCCAATATATTTAATTTACTAGAATCAAGGAATGTTTCAAGCCAGTTCTCTAAAACTTCAACAAAACGCTGGTCACTAGAACTGGGAGAATGATACAAAACACCATAATTACCCATCTTCATGCCACGTACAACTGTAATGCCCAAGAACCAGTTGCCATCAATAACTTCGTTGTTCGTTCGTTCGTTCGTTCGATTCTTTGACATAAATAGCAACCAGTGTGTCTAGAATGTGATAAACAAGCAGCAACAATATATCCCGGAATACTATACTGATCAAAAGCTTCAGTTTCTACAATATGAGTTTCAGATAATAAAACTAAAAGAGGACGTTTTTCCTCAACAATCTGACGTAATGCTACGTAGTTTGTTGACAACCCCGCAATATTCAAGTATAAAAAATCGAATTGATTCACATTCGTGGAACTTGGCTGCTATTTATTGAAACGCAAGCTGCTTTTCTTCTGATCAAAAAGTCTTTTATAGAGCAAACATTCCGAGCTAAATGCGGCATGGTTGACGTCCAAGTTCATTTTTCGTTCTTTATTCATTTTCAAACAATTAATACATTTCAATACAGTTGACGTACACTCCGACGTTTTGTGTTGTTGGCTGCACCTAGAGCATCTATCGCAATTTTTGCAATCCATGCTCTTGTGCCAAAATTCTCCACATTTGAAGCATCTCAACACATTAATCGCGGGAACTATCGAGCACCGATCAAACCCTACATTTACTTTTTTCGCACATAACAAACATTTATAAGTATCGACATCGACTTCAATTACAACACTAAACTTGTTATAAGTGAAGCGTGGATTTTCAAACATGTTCACTACTTTTACATCATTAATAGCGATGTCTTCATTTTGACTTTTTAAGTAGTCAATAAAGACATCGGAGGAAAACTGACCGCTCATGCCCACTATTTTCAATCTTGGCACCGAAGTGGGAACAACAGCACTATATTTTTCACCCAGATTGCTTTCAATACCATTTTTCACATCACTTACGTTTGCTCCTGTTGCACACTCAACAATAATGGAGCCATCTTTACCATTCCTAAAATTACTGATTTTGTGTGTTTTTGGATCCAACTGAGTTTTCAAAAAGTTACGAGTATCTTCGGTTTAATCACAATGACTGGACGAGTCTTACGATTATCTGGTTTGATTCCGACTGAATCGTCCTATATGAACTGCACTGATCATTCTTTACAGCTAATTGGTTTTCCGCATCAATTTTAAAAAATGAACTTTTCATATTATCCAATTTCTCACAAATTAAATTTTCAAGACCATTTACATTTATTCTAATATCTGCCATCCCGCTTTTAACCGCGATGTCCACCTGAGCAGCAATGTGATCTCGCATGCCAGTTATCGAGTCAGAGAGTTGAAAAACCTTCTTCATCTCTTCCTCTATCCTTTTGACGCGCGAGATCAGATCATTCTGCTCGTCACAACTCTGATCTGATAGACAACTATCACACTTGAACAGAACATTTGCATTATCTGCTATAAGCCTCGCCGCAGTCTTAGTGAGTGCCGCACAAGCGAAATGGAACGTTCCATTGCACGGACCTACACATGTAACTAACATGTAACACATTGAATATTTCTCACTGTAGCTATGCTCATCGTCGCTAAAACATTACCGCCATCTGTTGGGTACACTGTGGTGCGTAGTACGTTGGACAGATGACCGTAGTGTGTAAACGTCAAACCCAAGGGAATTGGCTATGCACGCACACAGGGGGCGGTACTAAATTAAATTGACCGTTAAATGCTTGTTCGATGAACAACTTGCGAATATTATGCCTGTTTGTCTGTGTAAATAGTATATATAGCGGTTCATTAGAAAAATCCTATGAAACTAGCAATACATCTAATAACTCCAGCATAGCCTTCAGCAATCCGAATTAAAACTAAATTCCAGTAGAGGTAGGGACATAAGGCGAGCGCTAAATCATTCTTTCGGAAATCATTAATTATTATCATGGAGTTAATTATTTCAGATTAAAACTAATGTTTGTACTGGTGTCTCTATGATACCAGGCTGTTCAACAGTGATAATTCACTAAATGGATTTGTTTTTTTAGATAATTTACTTAAAGTGTAATAGCGGTTAGTGGATTAGCAATTTGACCGCTAAATCACACTTTACGTTGATGAACTTAAAATTAAAAACCGGTTTTAGTGGCCATCTCTGCATTCCAGCAAAGTGAACCAACCATGATATTGCTTTTAAAGTATGTTTAACCCTGTCTGTACATTGGAGCCAATTTGAACTCAAGCTTGTTTGACAGGTTAGATTGTTTTTATTTGCAAATGAATTTGGCTAATTCTTTCGTGATTTGGTGTGTGATTGACATATTATCTCTTACAATAATTCTCTAAATTCTTGACATCTCTTACAAGAAATCCTGTTGGATTCTAAAATGGTGGCGGACATAGAATTTTTACATCTACACGTCGTCCTCGTTTCAAAAATACCCATAAATATGGGTATTTTTGAAACGAGAACGACGTGTAGATGTAAAAATTCTATGTCCGTGGGTATTTGACAGTTTTTTTTTATAAAACCGATGGCCGACGTCTTAGATTCCAAAATGGCGTCGAACATAAATTTTTGACCTCTAAACGTCGTCCCCGTTCGTAAAATATCCATATTGTAGGGTATTTGACAGTATTTCTAAAACATATGACCGCTATCTTGGATTCCAAAATGGCAGCGGACATTGAATTTTAACATCTACACGTCGTCCATCGATTTTTGACCTCTACACGTCGTCTCCGTTTCGGAAATAGACATATTGTAGCGCATTTAGCAGTTTTTTTTTACTGTAGATTCCTAAGTGGCGTCTCTACATGGCCCCCCTTTTCCGCAAATACTCCAATTGCACAGCAACATCTTTCATCGAGACATAGCATAAGATCGAATGCACACTAGCGCCACGTAGTAAGAAAATTCTGAACCAACATGAACACCATCCGGAGGACCGCTGTTATCTGATCAATTCTTCTGAAGACATTAACCTTGTTTATGGCCACGATCTCGAGAAGCATATACAGGAAGTTTATGCACACAATAGCGCCAAGTAGTGAGATAATTTTGAACTAATGTAACCACCATCCAAAAGCCCTCCCCTTGGCTAGTGCACAACGACGCCCTATACGCTATCTGACCAAAGCTGAAGGTAATAGACACCCTGTTATGTTTGAACCTGGGGCTCCCTTAGCTCAGTCGGTAAAGGCACAGCTACAAAGCAAGACTATGCTGGAGGTGGCTGGGTTCGATTCCCGGTCCGGTCTAGGAATTTTTCGAGTTGGAAAATTTCTCGACTTCCCTGGGCATAGAGTATGATTGTACTTGCCACACAATTATACTAATGCAGAAATGGTACAGGCATCGAAAGCTCTCAATTAATAACTGTGGAAGTGCATCTAGAACACCAAGTTGAGAGCACGCAATAAGCTAATATGCGATATGCAATAAGCTTGAAATGCGAAGAAAAAGAAGAAGAAGAAGTTATATTTGAACACAAATATATGTGAAATGAATAATTTTAAAACTAATACAACCACCATCCGAAAGCCCTCCCCTTGGCTAGTTTTTGCACCTTGTTGCTGGTGTGCGGGCTTAATTTCATGGAGTTGGTGGTGACGGTAGCTTTATTTATGGCCGGCGTTGCTGGCTCATGCCGCGATAGAATGGCGCCATGGGCAGGCGATGGGGATTACTAAGCTTCCCCTCTCTGATGAACCACTACATGACAAAACCAAAGATCTAGTCTAGCAGTGATAGTATCACACTTGTTACTCCTTTGATTGAGAGCCACGTTGTAGTTCGCTTACGTATAGGCACTGACGTTGGGTGCGATACTGGCGGGTTTTTCCGCAAATCACTCTTATTTATTTTTAAGCAAATAGATTTATTTCGGTTTACAAGGGAATTGTACTATTGAAATATTTCAGAAAGTGCCCAACAGTGCTCCTTCTATTTGCGTGATAAGCATTCATTGTTGTTTTCATTGAAGTATTACTCAGAGTCTGGAATCATCCGGGAATTTTATCATTAATTAGGACATTTTCAAATTCTCTCACTAAAGAATTTTGCAGAAAAGAATGCATTTATACAGCAAATATTTAATTTTATTCGTTATTTTCACTCAAATAAAATAAATATTAAAATTCAAGATCTTGAATGATTTTAAGTTTTGAAACATGGATATTTTTAACTGATTTTATACTTTGAAATTTTTTAAAGTACTAGTTTCAAAAATAATTATACTTGGAGATATTTTCAAAAATCTGGAACGCAGATAAATATTCATCATACTGGGCATTGAACATTTACAAGATCACAGAAAAGTGTTCAAGGCTTTTGGAACATGATTCGAATTTCTAAGGAACTCATTCCAAGGGAGTTCTGGGAAGAACTTGAGAAAAACATCGAGTGAAATCTGCTTTCAAGGTACTTTTGAGGAAATCTGGATTCCATGGGAAACCTAAGAAGAATATCTAGGTGTGTGTGTCATCCTCCATCCCTCACCCAGCCGGGGGCGTTGAACAAGTAGAACTGCGAATAATTTGATCAAATCTCATGCTCCATAATGGTGCCCTTTATGTTGTGAAGACTATTACTTCAAAAAGGGTAACTTTTGAGGCAAGATAGGGTATCCTCAGCAAGTTAAGGGAACAGGATACACTAGATATCCTCAACAGGTACAGCAAAACATCAGATAAACGCCTTTATTTACACTAACTACTCAGGGGGTAGAAGGTCAAGAAGAGCCACCGCCGCCAACTAAAGTTGACGATGCCCTGTGCGTATTTAGTATGTAATATGTTTTACAGGCCGGACTCGATTATCCGGAGGCTCGATTAACCGGAGGCTCGATTATCCGGGGCTCGATTATCCGAGGCTCGATTATCCGAAGAAAATGGCTCGATTATCCGGAGTCATATTTTTTTACCTATCTTGCAAATTATTTTTCATAAACCGCTTGGAAAACCGACTTTTGATCCGAGGACGAGTAACATACATCGTTCGACTCAGTCTGACAAAATCGGGACATAACTATACAACATGGAATATATCAAGATTCTGACAAGATATAAAGTTACTGTCTCTGACAAAATTGTTCAGGAGATCATAGCCTTGTCGCTGGCGGACAGTAGTTCAGAATTTTCTCACTACGTAGCGCTAGTATACATGTGAAATTCTCGTATGTGATATATCTTGAGATCCTGACCAGATAAAAAGTTACTGTCTTTCACAAAGTTTTTCAGGAGATCAAAGTCTATTGCTTGGTGCTCAATAGTTTAGAATTTGCTCACTACGCGACGCTAGTATACACGTGAAATTCTCATCTAAAATATCTCGAGTTCCCAACTAGAAACCAGATAGAAAGGCACTGTCTTCGGCATAGTTGTTCAGGATGTCAACGCTTTTTCGCAGGTGGACAGTAGTTCAGAGTTTTCTCACTTTGAGGCGCTACTATAGATGTAAAACTCTTGCATATAAAATATCTCTAGATCCTGACCAGATAGAAATTAAATGTTTTCGGCAAAGTTTTTCACGAAGTCAAGATCTTTTTGTTGGGTGACAATAGTTTAGAATTTTCTCACTATGCGGTGCTAGTATATATGTGCCTTTCTTCCATATTCAATAGCTCGAGATCTTGATTAGCTAGAAAGTTGCTGTCTTCGGCAAAGTTGTTTAGGGGATCAAGAATTTTTGGCTGGTAAACAGTAGTTAATAATTTTCTCACCACGTACATGTACACTTCTCGCATATGCTATATCTCGAGATCCTGATCAGATAGAAAGTTGTTCAAGAGGTCAAGGTCTTTTGGCTGGTGGACAGTAGTTCAGAATTTTCTCACTTCATGATGCTAGTATACATGTGAAATTCTCGCATATAAAATATCTCACGTTCTTGACCAGATAGAAAGTTACTGTCTTGAACAAAGTTGTTCAGGAGTTTAAAGCCTAGAGTTTATGAGAAAATTCTAAGCTATTGTTCACCAGCCAAAAGACTTTGACCTTCTGAATAACTTTGTTCAAGACAGTAACTTTCTATCTGATTAGGATCTCGAGACATAGCATATGCGAAAAGTGTACATCTATGCCACGTGGTGAGAAAATTCTTAACTACTGTTTACCAGCCAAAAATGCTTTGACCTCCTGAACAACTTTGTCGAATACAGTAACTTTCTATCTGGTCAGGATCTCGAAACAAACCTCATGCGAGAAATTCACTTGTATTCTAGCGCTACGTAGTGAGAAAATTTTGAACTACTGTCCACTAGAGAAATCTATCTGATCAGAATCTCGATATATTTTATATGCGAGAATTTCACGTGTATACTAGCGCCACGTAGTGTGAAAATTCTGAACTATTGTGCACCAAGCAATAGGCATTGACCTCATGAACAACTTTTTCTACCTGTTCAGAATCTCGAGCTTAGCATACGCGAGAATTGTACACGTTTACTAGCGCCATGTGGTGAAAAATTTCTAGGCTACTGTCCACCAGCCAAAAAGTCTTGACCCCCTGAACAAGTTTTCCGAAAACAGTAACTTTCTATCTGCTCATCTAGATCTCGAGCTATTGTATATGCGAGAATTGCATGTGTATACTAGCACCGAGTAGGGAGAACATTCTGAAGAACTGTCCACAAACGAAAAGATCTCTACTTCCTGAAAAACTTTGCCAAAGACATTTATTCTTTATCTCGTCAGGATCTAGTGATGTATCACATGCGAGAACTTAAAATGTATACGAGCACTACCTAGTGAGAAGATTTTGAACTACTGTTAATCAGCAAAAAAGCTATGATCTCCTGAACAGCTTTGCCTAAGACAGTAACTTTCTATCTGGTCAGGATCTCGAGATACCTTATATGAGAATTTCACGTTTATACTAGCGCCGTGTAGTGAGAAAATTCTGAACTACTGTCCACCAGCCAAAACTACTTGACACCCTGAACAAGTTTGCCGAAGACAGTAACTTCTCTTTGCTCAGAATCTCGAGCTATTGTATATGTGAAAATTGCATGTATTTACTAGCGCCACGTAGTGAGAATTTTCTGAACTACTCCACCAACGAAAAGATCTGGACTTCCTGAAAAACTATGCCGAAGACAGTAACTTTTTATAAGGTAAGGATCTAGAAATATTTTATATATGCGAGAATTTTACATGTATACTAGTGCCGCGAAGTGAGAAAACGCTGAACTACTGTCCAACAACGAAAAGGCCTTGACCTTCTGAACAACTTTGTCGACGACAGTAATTTTCTATCTGGTCATGATAAAAACTATGATCTGGTCATGATAAAAACTATGAGCTAAGATCTCCTGAACAGCTTTGCCTAAGACAATAACTTTCTATCTGGTCAGGATCTCGAAATATATCACATGCGATAATTTCACATGTATTCTAGCGCTACGTAGTGAGAAAATTCTGAACTACTCTCCACCAGCAAAAAGATTATGATCTCTAGAACAACTTTGCCGAAGACAGTAATTTTCTATCTCGTCAGGATCTCGAGATTTTCCATGTTGTAACCAATTAAGTCAAATCCCACGTAGTACGGACACCGTTTACGAGGCTTCCATTCACATTTTCTCTATTATCCGATAATGGAAAACTCACACTGTTGTACAAAGTACAACGCGCGAGTACTCGTGTTATAAAAGTTAGCACGAGTAGCGGAGGGTTATAGGGGGATTTCGTGAGAATTGGTCTTTTGGTGGCTTCATACCAGAAAATTTATATCAATTTTCTTATCTTATTTTGTAGTTCAATTCATTTATTCATCATTTCAGTAAAAACAGTAGTTCATCAGTAATGTGATTCAGTAAAAACAAAGAGAATTGCAAATTTGATCATAAATCAATCCTTATTGACTATTTTATCAAGAATATTTCCCCTGATTTCACGAAGTAAAAACTGCCGTTCCAACGGCAATTGGTTTTCCTCAGCCCATGTGATGATAGTGTCAATACTGTTCATCGCTGATTGATCTGGAACTGGTTCGTACTCCTCATCTTGGTTGTCATCTGCTGTAGAAATGTTTGCAGTTTCATCCAGAGTGGTGTTCGTCACGCTTTCTCCTTCATAAAAATGTGAATCATGGTTAAGAACAGCATTTACTATGTCAGCATCAGACATGACATCGAATTCCACATTCTCGTTTTCATTTTCGCCTGCAGTGGCTTTATCAGCAACCATCAGTTGAATTGTTACACTATCATCCCTAGAGCACCGGAACTAATATTTGCAATGTTAACATTTCAAAAATATTAATGGAAAATGGTCGAATTTGATCGAGTGCGTCAAATTAGGAACCGCGTCAAATATGGTGCCTTCACGGTAGCCGTGTCTTTTAGCCAAGCTCAACTTTGTCTCTACACACTCGTGAGAGTCGCAAGACTACGATTTTTCTCAAGTTGAGGGGTCCCATGGCGTGGTTGGCTACACGTTCGCTTCTCAAACGGATGGTCCATGGGTTCAATTTCATTGATCTTCTTATCGAATTTTGATGTATTTCAATGTGCCTCATGATAGGTTATTATCCAAGTCCGATTCTGGTTACTTTCCCGGGGCACCTGGAACTTGTCCGGGAATGGCCAATATGGTCCAAGGTACTTAATTTTTTCTTCCATTGATCTGGTTATCGAATTTTGATATAATCTGATGTGTCACATGATAGGTTATTATTCAAGTCTGGTTCTGGCCACTTTTCCGGAGGCACCCGGAACTTGCCCGGAAGTGACCAATATGGTTCAAGGTACTTAATTTTTGCCACCATTGATCTTGATATCAAATTTTGATTTAATTTGATGTGTCGCTTAATGAGTTTTGCTCCTTTCAAGTCAAATTTAGCCTCATGGCCCATAAACGCCGGAAATTGTTCCAGTCATATCTACAAAACCAGTGGTCCGATTCCATAATCCTTCAATAGCGCTCAATGGGACCACTAAAACATTAAATGAGACCACATAAGACCAAAAAAAAATTGTTTTTAATGGCTCGATTATCCGGAGGGCTCGATTATCCGGAGTGAAATTTTTTTTCAAGACTCCGGATAATCGAGTCCGCCCTGTATTTGGATATATAAAATGTTTGAAGCCATGCGTCATCAAAACCATAATTTGCATCACCACAAGAACACTTTTAATTGCTTTGATGTTGTCCGCATCAACATCACCGCCAACACAAAACGTTTCGGATGGTGTTCACTCTCTCGTTTTTTCTCTTCTACAGTACTGCAATAAAACGCTCACTTGACGTCCTCCATTCCGCGGATCTGATTTTTCCACAAAATGGATATGAAATTAAGCTGCAGCATGGAATAAAACTAGAACACCGACACCGATGGATAGAATAAAAGAAGGAAAAACATCGCACTCTTTCGCGATGTCAATTATACAAGGTCTGGCCCAACCGGCTTATTGGTATTAGTGAAATGTGGAAATGTTTAGTGGTGTTTGTAGTTCGTCTTTTTAAACGAAATAGCTGTTTTCTGTGACGACACGTCTGCCATTCGCTGTATGGAATGTTATGCTGTCGTGACATCGTAATTCGTTTGCTCAGCAATGTTTACAACATTTAAGCTTCTAACACCAGCAAGCTGCCTGTTGTTCCAGACCATGTATATCATTTTGAAGAGAATTCTAAGAACTATATAAACTATAAACTATATATTCACAATAATTTTGAGAAGAACATCAAAGAAATTCAAAGAATAAATCCATGGTAATTCAGAGGATAATTTTAGAAGAAAAATAATCCTGAGCATTACTCCATGGACCTTTAGGAGAATACTTAGGGCTAGGCTTAGAGAAGGATTACAATTAAATCTAACAATAATTCCAAGAGAACTTGGAACTCCAGGTGAATTGAACAAAAATTCTGGAAATAATTCCAATAGGATGCTATCGAAAATGTTATGGTAAATCCAAAGAAACTTGCAAGGGATTTGAATTCTGAATTCCGAAGATAGCTCCAACAAGCTTATGAGGAAAATTGCAAAGAAATTCTGGAGTAATATATATCAAGGATATTCCGGAGATAATTTTTAGAAAATTCAAAAGGCAGTTCCAAGGAAATCATGAAGAGCATGTTAAAGAAATAATGGGAATCCTGAGCAAATCTTAAAAGGAATACCTACAGTAATTCCATGGGAATTTCAGGAGAATACCTAGTGAATGCTGAGGAGAACTCCAAGAGATTTATCCTGGGGTATTTTTCGAGAATTCGCTGGATAATTTTTAATTATGCCACGTAGTGAGGATTTGATTCCCGCTCCTGCCGGTGCAACTTTTCGAAAGCCGGAAATTTGGGTGCTGTTTGCTTGTCCGTTGAAGCTTTGATTTTTTCAGATTCAATTTTAGAAAATTATACGAGCATGCATATAAAAAGGTTTTATTTAAAATAAATACGGACAATATGAAATTTCCAAGATGACCTCGAGAAGTTTTCAATTTCCAAAACCAGCCAAACATATATGTGCCGAACTTTGAAATGTGCTCAAAATTTGAAACTTAAAAATCAAATTAATCTGATGTGTTTCATACTTTTAATTTTGGGATTCAGGCACATTGAAACTTTAAAGTTTTGAATTTTTCTGAGATTTTAGGCTTAGTAAACTTAAGTAAATGTTAAGCTTCAACGTTTAATGAATTTCATTGTAAAACTGTTATTCTTAAAACAGATTGTCATGTATTAAGTCGTTTGTGGAAATCAAGTTGTTGTTTTACCAAAAATAACATATTTTTAAAGCAATTAGTAAACAGAGTTTTCTTATGAACACGAAAATTTTCCGTAAAAGTTCTGGAAAAACCTGAAAAAATCTGGGAATTTTATTTAGCAAAATGTGTAAACACCCTGCATAAGAACCAGCTAAAATTTTACTTTAATTTCATTAAATTTATTCACAAGAAGATATGGTGTAGGCATAAGATAATTTCATGTGATAATGGTAGAAAAACAATAGACCTACATTATTAATATTGACGGCAAGATCTGAGATGGTTTCATTCTTCTGAAACGTCTTGCTTTTTCACAAGTATTCAACATCAGTTAGGTTAAGTTTTTCATAAAATTAGGCTAACTGAAATAATACCCAACCTGACAAATTCGTGTCCATACTTGTGACACAGCACGCCTGTCCCGTTGCCATAAAGCGAGCTTGTTTGCAGTATCGCCTCGCATTTTGCAGGTATTGTATTATGACTGTTCATAAATATTTGATTTCCAGATTTCAATATCAGTATAAAAGTTTAAAGTATTAGCATGGTAATCATTTTGTATTGGTCATCATACTTAAACATATTTTGCTAATGATAATTTAAAAAGAACTGGATATAGCTGGATGAATTCTCAAGCAGCAAAGATGTCCAAGAATACAAGGTTTTCAAAACTTTGGATGGTGTATTGCACAATTTATAAACTAGATGGCGCTGATACAAAAATGGTCAAGCTGCACTATCATATATTTAGAAATCCTGCTAAAGGTTTGTGTCTTCTTTCAGTTCAAAATTCACTCACCAGGCAGCGGTAGTGCGCAGTTTCATTTCCAATTGAAATGTAGACTAGACAAAAAGTTGTTGGCTTAGCCAATGTTAATATATTAAGGGGTTGATTGCATAGTTCTCATTCACGAAGCGGCGCTAGTGTATAGCGTATTATCTAATATGATGTCAACATCTCTTAAGGGCAAAACTGCTTTTGTAAATAAAGGCTTCAACAGCTGATTTCTCGTAAATTAAAGCCATAACAACTGATAGATTAACCAGTCCTCTACTTAATGTTATTGTTAGTTTGCATGTGCAAGCTTTTATTGACGAGAAATCATTGACTAAATTAATTGTTTACAAAAGCCATTTCACCCTTTTGAAATTTCGATGAAGAATTGTTCGTTTTTACTTGGTATCATGAATAGATAGGATGTTGCTGTTCTCGAAAACATTGATAAAATGAATAATATTTAATGAAAGGTTGACAGCTCAGTTCAGAATTCGAATCCTTGACATAAGGTGAAAGGGACGCAAATAGTCGAAGAGATAAAAGGTCGAATAAAGCTAAAGAGCAGTATGTAGCAGGGATTTTTAAACCTGACCCACGCTACTGTTCATCTTTTGGCAACATTGGTCTCATGAGTAAGGCACTTGTCAACGATAGGTGGATTAATCAGAGTTTTCCAAAGAATTTCGTAATAAAACGAAATCTTTAAAAAAAAAACTGTCTGATCCAAAATGCTAACGACATTCTGTTCAATATCGAACTTGAACAAAATTAAACAAATTTTTAAAAATCGCTCATAATAACTTTGTTACCAAAATGTGTTGGCGGATGAGCTAGCAGGCAATAAATATCTATTACGTTCATCGCAAAAAAAAGATACAGCCGTCGTTTTTCGCCCAGCATGGAGCACAATGTAAGTACGTACGTATCGTTGTAATCATGTTGTAAAACCCAAAGAAACATCAACATATATCGCCTTGTTAACGAGGTTACCACTGTGCAGCAGTTTATAGCTTGTAGTACCGACATTTTCAGTTCATAAATTCACAGCATGGTGGAATACTTTTTCTCATACAGTAATGACCCGATTTTTATAGCCCCTCCATGCGTTATACTTTTATCTTTCAAAAAGTTCTCATAACTGTACTTCCACATTTTTCTAATTCATCTTCAAGATCGATGTTCAAGGTAAATTTTGGTGCAATAAGAACACTGAAAATACGCATGGGTTTCGTAGAACATTACAAAATATTTTCATCAAGGGGGCAGATACAATCGAGTCGTTACTGTACATCCATATAATATTATCCAACAGAGATCGAAATGTGTTTTTTTTTTTGTTATACTTTGGTGCAAATTTACTGATTCTTTGACACACCTGAAAATACGTTTTAGATTTCAAAAAAATTGAATCGATTTCGATTCTAATGAAACGATTCCCACCCATTTATGAGCTGCGTAAGCTGCACTCCTCGTGTTGGGTGCCAAGCGCACAAACACAACATCGGTCTTCAGCGATGCAACGGAAGCGGAAATAATAAAACAATTGTCACATTGTCACGTATCCAAAATTTATTTCGGAAAACAAAATATGAATTAAAGGGCAGTCAAAGGTTCGTTGCTTTTTCTTTTTCGGAATCGCCTTTCGTGACATTGCTGTTCGCTCTTCGCCATGGGTGTGTAGCGGGAAGCGTTGAGTGAGACCAATTTTGAACGGCATTCTATAATTTTTGACGCCATATGACCTTCGACAGGCGGGAATCGGTTTTTGAGTACTTTTTACGTGCCGTTGAAAAGTGCTGCATAAATGTGTACATATTGATTGGGTAGCTATATAGCCACAAAAGACAGCACAAAGGTTTCACGGTTTGTTCATGAAATTATTGAAAATTAATTCCCATTAATATGAATTTATTACACACATAATTGGGAAGTGTTTTCCTCCGTAAACTTTCCTGTCAATCCATTGAGAGTTGACTTTGGTGATAGTTCCGTGTGTAACTAATAATAGGTGTCTTTTGCTGCCCCATTGTCAATCGAACCAAAGCAGGGGAACTTCCTTTCTGGTCGCTTCAGGGTGAATGCATCTTTTTTCTTGCATTCAAGGCCTCCGCATTATCCTGTTATGCCTATTAAACCATATGTTGATATCGATCCTTCGGAAACTCGACTATAACAGTCAATTTCAGTACCGAATCGGTTGAAAAATGGTGAGAAAAGTGGAAATGGTAAGTGCGAGACCAGAGAAGATGTCATAAACAGTTGACTCCTGAAATGCGCTTTGTGTCGTGAGTGTGTGCGTCCGGTTTGCGTGGACGGCGCGACGGACGCAGCAGCAGACTGCACTGGCTTATGCTATTTGTTACCCAGTGGCAGTATGTGGCAGTCACGCGTCATAAAACATTGGATAAATTATATTTTTCTGGTGGCTGGTTGTGTTTAATGTTGGTTTTGTTGCTGCTTTTCTTGCTATATATTGAGTCGCTGTTGCTTGTATAATGCAATAAGTTGTATACGATGCCATTAATAGAATTAGATGAGGGGATATTTGTACAGAGCGTCGATTGACATTAGTAAAATTCACCCTGATTAGTTTCACTTGTAACTTGCAGTAAGTTTTTTTTTAGAAGCAGGGGTGTAAGATAAGATTTTTTACATAGAATATATTAGTTTACTGATGTACAAATCAAAAAAAATGAATGACAAAATGGTGTTAGGTGGCAATTTATGTATTGATCGGTATTGTTAATATTATGTTTCATCAGATTTGATGTAATATTTGTTCAGTAAGGTAGATGAACCAGTCATGTCTAAACGTGCTATACCTTCTATGGTGTGTTCCAATTATGACTTATGATAATTCCTTTGTCCATAATTGGAACGCACCATAAAAGGTACATTGTTAGGCACGACTGGTATACCGATTAGTGTAAAACCACATAGTTTGATTGAGTCAAATTCATAGTTAAAATAATTTGCGCCTTTGGTTAGCATATAAACATTCTGTTGGACCCGTCTTTCTCATTTTCTATGCTGCTCAAAATCCAGTTCCATCGTGTTCGTCTAAAGAAAATGTAGTTTCATTGTGAACAGAAAACTACAGCTTACTTGGAATTATCAACTTGATAATACGTGCTTCGAATACTTGAAATATATTTTGGATCATTGTCCAAGTCAGAAACTATCCGCTTCCCTGGAGGTACCCGGAACATGTCCGGATGTGAGAAAATGGATATAGCTGTTATTAAACTAGTTTTTGAATTCTCATATGATTTGAGGTGGCACATGATGGATGTTCATCCATGTCAGAATCTGGCCACTTTCCTGGGGATATCTGGAACATTTCCAGATGTGGCGAACTTGATACGACTACCAACGAACTAGTTTTTGTAATTCTCATGTGATTTTGTGCTAGTCAAAAACTTTAGTTTTCACATTTTTTATTTGGCACCAGGCCGAGTTGTTGCTCACGCATTTTGTTTTTGTTACTCGTTATGACCTCGATTGGGCGTGATCTACTTTTCGGTTGGTGTGATAAACCAGGCTTTAGCTCGCGAGAGTACAGGTTTTGTTTTCCGAGTATCTTTGAACAACCTGAATTTATCAGAATTGGATTTTGACAAAATTGCTCAAAACCGCAGAAGTATGATAATTTCTGAATTATATGTGGGTCTGTGTTTGAATTTTCATGTGATATGTAGTGGCAGATTTGACCAGGAAGCACTCGGAAGATGCCAATGCGACCATGCTCCGAATAGACGCGAGCGATCATACACTTGATGTTGGATGTAAACTTTACTGTGACTTTAGCTTACGTCACTGACCACCTTCACGGTGGTACCCGCAGCATTCCAACAATTTTAGCTGTATTGTTTTACAAAATTTGGCTAACAGAACTAATTTTTCCCTGTATACGCTAGCATGCAGCTAAAATTGATTGTTGGGATGTGTGACCAATGTTATCTTCGGTACTATAAACCGGGGGCAATTGATCACGATTTTCAGTAATATGTGATATATTTTCTATGCTTGTAGTTTATTTTCAATTCATTTATTTTTTAAACCAGTACTGGTGCATAGGTTACTCTTAACGTAGTAGATTGATTTGTTAAATTATTTGCAAAAGTTTTAGATTGAATAATTATTGTTCGAAAATTTAAAAGTATTGCTTACGGGTAAAATTGATCAAAAGTTGTATGATTGGTTTTTATGACTTGTTACAATAGTTGTATCAGATATTTTATTACCAATTTTACTTAAAGTATGACTGCAGAATGTGAATTGATGTGATTACAGCTTATCATATGTTTGAAAAACTATAAATATGGGAACACAAAATAGGCCAAAATTAATGTAAAATGATCAATGGCTATAAAACGAACTTAATGAAAAATATTGGTAGCACGTGCTATTGAATCGTACCTTGCCATAATAAAACTTAAAAAAGGCGATCAATTGTTCATTCTAGTGATCGATTTACCCCCGGTTTGCGGTACTCAATTCTAATTTCATTGAACTTTCATGCGGTACGATATGTATTGACTCAGTCTTGTCACTTCAAGGGGGGGGGGGGCTCCCGAGACATGACCCGTTAAGGTAAATGTGGTTTCTGGCACTAAATATTATCGCTAGAAATGTTAATTTATAGTCTCATGTTATTTGATGCGTCGTATGAAGGAATTTGGTCGTATCAGGTTTTGGTTTCCCCGAAGGTACCCAGAACACATCTATATATAACTTATATTTTAATCCTCATGTGATTAAACCTTCCAGCGGTAACGTCAAAACCAGTTAGACGAGCAGTCCAGTTCACGATGAACAATTCCAGTTATAGTTTAAGAACTATGCCAGATAGAAATATTTAGTCTTCAGTTGTTCAACTGGCGCCAGAGTACAAATAAAGTTCTTCTAGAGAGAACGCATGGCTCCGATCAGATAGAAGTTTTATGCCTTGAGCAAAGTTGTTCAAATGAATGAGACTCGCTCATTAGTGAAAGTTTTAGTTGTAAATTGACTCACTAGGTGGTGCCAGAGCAAATTTGAAGTTATTCTAGTGATAACTCAGGATCGATCAGATAAAAGTTTTATGTCTTCAGCAAAGTTATTAATGACTTAATGAGTGCAGCCTGTGTCTTTGTGCTAAGTAGGAAACCAACTCCATGGTTCCCGGGAGCGTTTTCATCTCGAATACCAGAATATAACAGTGTCTATACCGACGGCAGTTAGTGTTTTCCAAAGTTCGGCCAACGGACTTCGCTCAGTCCCAAGAACTTAATCTTCATGCGTCGTGCCTCACTGGCAAGTTGTGCCAGCTTGCCCTGCTGGGCTAACGTTAATACATGCCATGTTCCAATTCTTGTTAGTTGTTTTGCTCTAAAAATCGTTGCCGTAAAATCAGTTCGTAATCTTTCTCCATTGGTTTCTGTAACAATTTTTATATTTTAGATACAGTAGGTTATTGGCCTAAGGTCACCTATCTCCGTGATGGGGCTGCCTCTACCGCCGTGCCCCCTCACTTTGCAATTGGATTGACCACATTGCACTATGGGGGATTTCCATACAAGCAGGCGGACCAAATATTTTAATTGTTTATTTTTTTGCAATTATTCTTGCATGGTTTCATCAAAAGAAATTGCTCATAAACATTTTTCAACATTTAATTACTAACTTTTGAAAAGGGCTTAATTTTTTATTGTTTTAAATTTCAGAGAATAAAAAGTATAGAACAACAACAACTTTTAATTGGTTTATACAGGGTGCACCGTAAAAAGTATAAACATGCATTTACTATTTTTCTGTAGATACATCTATTGATTATAATAAATCTTCTGTAAATAAGAAATACAATAAAGCAAAGTATAATAATGAAAAATGAAATTATATTTGTAACTGTTTTATTATTCATGCACAAAATCTTCTTATATTTCATCGACTGCTTTCATAAGTTCCTCCAATGCATTACACATTAGTATCAGTTATTGAAAAGCTTACAGAATATTCAAATATCATGATGTCGGGATACTCCAAAAACACTTAATTCTGTCGTCTTTACGTCATCCAAATTGAACTGATCAGTGGGTCCAATTAATTCATGGCACGAATGAAGACATCATGTAAATTATCTACTCTTGTCGGCGCCGGTGGTGTAGTGGTAAGCGTGACTGCTTTCTAACTCCCCAATGGGTCTGGGTTCAATCCCAGCCGAGGTCGGTGGGATTTTTCTGAGGCATAAAAATCTCTGGTCACGTCTTCCTTCGGAAGGGAAGTAAAGCCGTTGGTCCCGGCCCATGTGTGTTGAATTTGAATGGGTGCGATATCCTACGCAGGTGTGGAAAAGCTGCCTTCCTGCACATTCGATTGCCGTCAAATTGATGGCAATCGATGTCCGTCGGTGATTGGCACTAGATTGCGGAGCAGAGACCGACGTTAAATAATTAAAGGAGAAATTATCTACTCTTGATCGTTTTCTTGCATGATGGGTTCGATATTTTTTAATTCAATTGCCTCTTCCGCTAATGAACCAGCCTGAGCGAGAATATTGTGCACGGTAGGAGGAATTTTATACCAATTATACAATTTTAGATAGAGCTTGTATGTTTCCTTGCACTATGTATGAATGTGGTTCTGGCAGTTAATAGCAATTAAAATATTTCGAATTCTGTCGATTAATTCTTTATCAATGTTCAACACAGAGCTTAAAAGCGTAGGATTTGCGAATACTCGTTGACAAACGTTTCCTGTCGTACTGGTACCTGCTCCACCCGATCTTGGTTGATCTACTCTTATTCGATTTTTTTCGGAAAGTTGTGTTGTTACATGTTTTTTTTTTTTTTTTTCATTCTGCATATAGTTCCTTTAACGGTTTCGTGACCGTCCATTTATTTATATCCATCGCCCTAGCAGCACATTTGTCACTAAAAAGTGGTGGTAACTTGTTTGCAACTTATTCCAGTCACAACCAAGTTGCAGCAACTTATAGATGGAAGTGTGTAGCTTGGGCGTATAATGCAATATGCAAAAGGCATTCAAAAAATCGTATCCAAGCATGAAGTGGAGCTATGGCATAATACAACGCCTCTTCGTTTGATGTAAATCCTGCCTCAAAGTTATCTATGTCATTGATTATATTTGGAGCTGCTCCACATATTGGACAATTCTGCATAGAAAAATTTCCAGTAATATAAGTAAGGACTTTTCCGTCTATCATACTAAGGACAAAATCGAAATCAGCAAGCTTGTCGTTCGAAAGTTCAACTTTCACAGCGTTAATTCACTCATTTCGTTTTCTACATCTTTACTCTCCTTGATAAATTCAAGTATGAATAGCCTGCAATGAATGATTGAACCATTTGTTGAACCGATTGTTGTACATGAACAACTGAACTGGTGTTAAGGTTGACGAGAACATATCCGAATCATCCTGACAGTCTGCTGGTAGCGCTTGAATATATTCCGAATATCCAGCTGATCCGTCCATACCCCAGGAACATAGAAGAACCAGATCTGTAGAATTTATATCGTATTCCAATGTATGTTCCATCAGCGCCTGAGTTTCACTCTTATTTTTGATGAGCTTTCTTCGATGAATTCAGTAGTCACTGCTCCGATCACATCGTAAGATGGAAATCTTGAAGGAGTTTCTCTATGCATTAGTTCACATTGAAATCCACTCAATTCACCTTCGATAAGTAAACTAAAAACGAAGACAACATACGACCACTATGAGGCAGGTACAATCGCGTCATCTGCCGCTCTAAGGTAAATGCTTCGAACGAATTTGATAGCAAATATTACATCCTGAGACGAAAGGTTTGTATATTTGCTCATTTTTCTATGCGTTGCTTCCACCTTTGCTCAAGTGCAGCGCTACTGTATCTGTCGCTTGAATTCTGGTTGCCAGTCTTCTTGATATGATGCCTTTGCTAAAAGCTTCTTCTGCTGACATCATTCCCCGTTGATCAGTTAATTGAGCCATATTGATTTTTTAATTAAATATGCCCAATAACTTTAACTAGATTCAGATCCATTCGGTTATAAGCGGTCCGTCTTGCTAATAACAATGCTTTTTCGACGGTATCGACTTTATCAACTGCTTCATTTTCCATAATGCGACGTTTTCCTTTTTCGCTCAAATCCGAAAAAGGTTTTGAAGGTCTTTCGCGATTTGTTCCTGAGGCCGAGGTTGATACAACGTATCTGTCATGAATACCAAAATTAATTAAGTGGAATTAAATTGAAGATATCCTTCTTTGGTGTTTTATTTTACATCGATATTTTTTTTTAACAATGGTCTAAAATTGATTTCAATTGAAACGCGTGTTTGCTTCGAAACGCGCACATTTGACGATCGATATCTCAGGAACTGGAAATGATAGAAGTTTAAAACTTTGAGTTTCTCTTAGTTGAAATGTTAACTATCGACTTAAAATTTCGTTTCAGCTGGTAGTCGTTTGTAATCATAATCACGCCTTCACGAGGTAGGAACTTGTGAGGAATGTAGCTAGGTATCACGCTTCTTCCAGATTGTGGACTTACCATTTTGTAGCCCAAATTGAAAGAATTAACATCGCATAAAATATAAATTTAGTAAAGTCGTAAGCCTAGAGAGCCACCCACATTAGATCCGTTTGCGTTGCGTTGACGTAAATTTGACAGTTAGCAGATTTAGCTGTCACTTTGCCACAACGCGTTCGATCCGGATCTAATGTGGGTGGCCCTTAAGTGCTTCCTCGGAGCTTTATGTCTCTGGGTTTGATACCCCCGGTCAAACGAATAACCCGAGGGTGCTAAAGTGACTATAATAAAAAAATAAATAAAAAGTCTCTGTGTTTAAAAAATCGTATGTCATAGTAGCTTATTCTGGTGTAAGTTGTTTCATCGTGTATTATGTCAAACTTGTCGTCATTGTCGACGGTACCGGGTTTGAATGATTCCAACAACAACTCGATCGTAAATGGCGTGATGCGAAATGAGGGACTCGGTGGCTTTAAAGCGACCGTTTTTGCTTATTGAGCAGATCATCTTGGATTTAATCTCAGCCCCTTCACATTCCAGATTCGTTAGTTAGCTTTTTTCTTAACGTGAACACATCACTTTGATTCAGCGTACCGTTTGCCAAAACAGACCCTGCAACAGACCTAATCCTTTTATCCATCAACCCAGTTATTTCTCGTGGAAGTGCAGGGGATTTTTCGGCTTCCAACAAAGCAAGTATCATGTCAACACATTCTTACCCATTACTGAATTAACCTGTATTCTGACGCGATTGGCGCTGGTATTGCCTACACAGTTCGAAAAACTAGTGTAAACTTCTGTTTAATATGATGCACATAAATGGAGCGTCACATACCATATAGGATTAAACTATAAATCGTATAGTCAATTGTTATACTGACATGCAGGTATAGAAAACCTGTTTATAATACTGAATTGCCAATGCAGGAACAATGTATAAATATTTAGATTTATTTCATAACAATTAAGGTTGGTAAGTTACTTTAGTAGCTGGAACACCTAGGTTAAAATGAAATGTAATTTAATTTTGAAATTGGAACAGACAAAAAGTTTAAAAAATAATAAAAATCGTGTAAAGTTGCAAATATTGTCAACAAAATTGCTGACAAGTTACATCCTTGTCAACAGAATTGCTTACAAGTTTTTCGTTTTGCGAGAAATTAAGTGCAAGTTTACGTAAATGAATGTTTACATAACAATTAAAATTAAGAATTTTTTGCTGTGTATTATAAAGCTTGACATCACCATATTTTACACATTGAGGATGTCAGCTAGTCCCAATCATCATCTGTAAGTTCTCCGAGTAATTACAGGTGTTCTGACAATAACGGAGTACCGCGTGCGGTTAATCATGCTCATGCTCATTAAAACAGTAGTGAATCCTACTCTAAGATCGTATAACATACAAAGTAATAGCAATGCAATAGAATTGATCCAGTACTTTTGAAATGATTTGTAATATTCTGAATAACTAAAGTAATACAGAACCAAAACAACTCTAACTTATGAGAAAAGGTTATATTCATGAATAAATACAAATATTAATTAAAATATTTTCAAAATATCTCTAAAACGGCAATATTTAGGAAAATTATCACCATATTTTATCTTTATAATGTACTTTAAATGAAGGGGAGAGGGGTGCAAGTGACAAACATAAATGGCTACTATTATAGTATAATATGAATTGTACACGCTAAATTTAGCACTTAAAAAATAAACATCTTTTGTAACATGCTGATCATATGCTGACCGAAAGGACAACTCAGGCGTAACATTTGATAACGGCACAAAAGCTTTTGTAAACAAAAGCTGTATGGTCCCTTATACGCGAACCAAACAACGCCCACGTAAACCAACAACATCACCGGGTGGGGGAAATTTTCCCCTTTCCGATATTTGTATTGGTTTGCGTGGGCGTACTTCGGTTCGCGTGTAAAGGGCCTTACAACTTGTGTTTACAAAAGTTTTTGTGCCATAATCAAATGTTACGCCTGAACTGTTACTTGACAGGTTACAAAAAGCTCATTAAACACAAGACAATACAAGTAATCAACTGCGTCGCGGGTGATTTTCCTGTAAAGGGTGATACGGTCAAAATTTGGTCAATATCAACTTGACGTATTTCTTTCAATTTTGCATTTAAAAAACCTGAACACCCCTCATTTTGAAGGTGTGTGTGTGTAGAATGTTGCTCCTATTTTGATTTTGGAATTCACTCTTCAGTTGTCAAAATGCCGTCCAAGCAAGAAGAGCAGCGTATCAAAATTTTGCTCGCACATCACGAAAATTCAAGCTACTCGCACGCAAAGTTGGCAAAATCGCTAAAAGTTGCCAAATCAACCGTTACAAATGTAATTAAAGTGTTTGGGGAACGTTTGTCGACAGCCAGGAAGTCTGGATCGGGGGGAAATCGAAAACCGGAAGCCGCTGAGACGACAAAGAGAGTTGCCGGTAGTTTCAAGCGAAACCCTAACCTCTCTCTTCGAGATGCCGCAAATAAGCTGGGTGTATCGTCTACAACCGTGCATCGAGCCAAAAACCGAGCCGGACTATCGACTTACAAGAAGGTAGTGACTCCAAATCGCGATGATAAACAAAATACGACGGCCAAAGCGCGATCCCGGAGGCTGTACACGACGATGCTGACGAAGTTTGACTGCGTGGTAATGGACGAGAAACCTACGTCAAAGCCGACTACAAGCAGCTTCCGGGACAGGAGTTTTATACGGCAAAAGGAAGGGGAAAGGTAGCAGATGTTTTCAAGCACATGAAACTGTCAAAGTTCGCAAAGAAATATCTGGTTTGGCAAGCCATCTGTACCTGTGACTTGAAAAGCAGCATTTTCATAGCTTCCGGGACTGTCAACCAAGAAATTTACGTGAAAGAGTGTTTGAATAAACGTCTGCTGCCTTTCCTGAAGAAACACGGTTGTTCCGTACTGTTTTGGCCGGATTTGGCATCTTGCCATTACGGTAAAAAGGCCATGGAGTGGTACGCCGCCAACAACGTGCAGGTGGTTCCCAAGGACAAGAACCCTCCCAACACGCCAGAGCTCCGCCCAATTGAGAAATACTGGGCTATTGTCAAGCGGAACCTAAAGAAGACCAAAAAAACTGCTAAGGGCGAGCAGCAGTTCAAGGCAAACTGGCTTTCTGCGGCGAAGAATGTGGACAAGGTGGCTGTACAAAATCTGATGGCAGGGGTCAAGCGTAAGGCCCGGCAATTCGGATTTGGAAAAGCGGAAGCCTAACTGAATATTTTTCCTGAATTTTATACTAATTGAACTTGAAAAAGAAATTTAATTTGATTTTTTAAATAAACGATTTCACCGATTTATACGCGTTTTCCCTTGACCAAATTTTGACCGTATCACCCTTTATTCATTTCGACCGATTTTGATAACGACCTTCCTCTACTTGGGCCCATCCTTGAGGTTTACAATATGGTATTGACCTATTGTATAAGAAGCAGAAGTATAGGGCCAACATAATTTTTCAATCATTCCTCTCATCCTGTTCACAATAACTGTTTTTGATGTACCCGTCTTGAGATTTAATGATTTCTCGGTCTTACACCAGCGATTATCAAACAAAGCTATTCTTCAAGTACTAGCGCATCAATTAATAATGTTAAACTCTTCCTGTTCGTTCTTTGATAGATATCGCATGCTTTCAGAATTAATTGACCAACAGCATACTCCAAAGTTAGTCTTCCTTCAATCATAGCCCAAAATCATCAACATAGAGCTCGCGCGTACGTGACAAAAACGCATACGTTACAAGTGCTTGTAAAAGTCTGCTCACTCACCTGGCTGGAAATTGCTTTAATGTGGCCGTCTATCGGTAATAACTAAATTTATAGCCAAAAGTCACGACAAGTACGGGCCACGTATGGCTCCACGTACGTTGAGTGGGTTCGATGGCTGCAGTGCAGCACCGTGCACAGGGTGGAAACATATGTGAAGCTTCCCTTATGGTCGTGTGGCTTTCTGACACTACATATTGGCCCCTCTCAAAGCCAACAAAAAGTGTTGGATCGCGAGTGTAAAAGTTTGATTTTAATCGCTGCTCAGAACGAGGGATAACGTTGTCTGTTTGATAAATTACTTAATTAAGAGTGGCAGGATGGCTCAAGTATAGATTTTGTTTTGTTGTGCATATAAATGAGATAACTGTATATCAGTAAGTGTGCAACTATTCAATTAGTATTTATTAACTTTTTGAATCTCCCGAGCACCACTGTTCATTTCCTGATTATTTCCGAAGAAACACATTTGGCATATTCCAATCGTTGTGTCACATAATATATCGATATAAGCAGCGCCGGTGGTGTAGTGGTAAGCGTGATTACATCTCATTCCAAAAGGCCTGGGTTCAATCCAAGGGAAGTAAAGCCGTTGGTCCCCGGTATATATGTATATATATATATATATATATATATATATATATATATATATATATATATATATATATATATAGATATATTGATATATATATTTATTTATTTATATATATATATAAGCTCGATTGCCAACAAACCCTTCAACAGTTACGTCTGGTACCTGCATCTGTGCACCGAAAGTGTTGAAGCAATTATGCTGACATTGAATGGAAATATCTCCGGTAATCACCTTTTTGTTTCAGTTTCTCCTCTTCGGCTACATTTATCTTTCTTTTGCGGTCTTCTGATCGACTGATCGCGATCGCGTGAAGCGATAATCGCGTCACACTGTTGACATGTCTCGCTGATGTTGCTTTTCTTTTTACAGCTCAGAGCACATGAAATGCAGGCATACAAGACTGACTGCTATCCAGTATAAAGGTGTCAGCAGGCTCTTTACCACGAAAGATAAAGCAATAAATATCATTTTGTCAGCGAACAACCAAATAATATCCCGTTCAAAAGCTGGATCAGAATATCACGACAATTGTTAGCGTAACTTGATTTTTCTTTTTACCGATAACTGATAGTCCAATATTCCAATATTTCCTATTTTCGAATAAAGGATCATTACGATTTTTCATAAGACCATTCATAAATGACGTAGCATATTTTTGACCAATTTTATACCTAATATATGGCCGCTTACAACTCCTGAAACACCACCTCAATTGCTGCGTCATTTATGCATGTTCCCCAATTTAAAAAAATAACTTTATGGTTTTATGGACCAATGGAGCTGACTTGTCTAAAATAAAATTCCAACTATTCACAGCTGCAGCCCATCGACCTGCAACCAACCGGTGGAAACTAACGATTTTAAATTGGCTCACTACTTGACTAGCCTATTGGTCCCAAGCAAATCGATTAACGTACCCCATTCTAGTCAAAATTCTAGTACTACACAATGTTTGTTTTGATTCGCTATGAAAATTTGACAGATAAAATGAGGGGTTAGTGGATATTCCTATGTTTCGAGGGGTGAATCGATTAGCTTGGGACCGAAGATAGTACCAGAGCTGAGCCAAAAAGTTGAGCACGTTTCTTCGGGACCTACTAGTCTTAGAGTTACCTATATGCTGCAACTGCTGCAACTTTGTAAAAAAATCGAAACCCCCATGTTGTCGCCTTTCAGAGTTATTTAGCTATTACACATAGCACTTTCTCTTGAAACCAGGGGGCTCTTGCTCCAAGTGATAGCCATGGATTTTCTTTTTTTTATAATGCATTTAATTTTCCAGGCTCATTTGCCGTAGCTTTGCGGAGCCGATATTCATCGTTTAGGTTACAAAATTACTTAAAATTAACGTTAGTAAAGTGGTGACCGATTACTCGCGGCTATCTCGAGGTTAGGGTTAACAAACTGTAACGGACGGATGGTAGGGTAGGGATTGAGAACACAAGGTTTTTTCGAGCAATGTGCTCTTGATCTATAACTAACCGACATACTGGAGAAAAAGACGAACATGGGGGTACACCGATGGGGACCTAGCAACTTGAGAGAACACAAGATTTAACTACTACTGAATCCTCAGATCGATGAGTTTTGAAAACACATAAATTAAATTAAAATAATCGATTACTTTTTCGAAGGGACGTATCCACTTTTGTAAACAACGCATTTGATCGTCAATTTGGCGTAACTGGTAGCTCACCCACGCATGCTGACACTACCATCAGATAGAGGAAAATTTTCCCTACCTGGTATAATGGTGTTAGTAGTATGCCAAACCGATGATAAAATCCATTGTTTACAAAAGCTGATACATCCTTTCGAAAAAGTAATCGAGATTTCTAGTTATCATTCAGGCAAGGAGCGCTTGCGCCATGGAGGCGACGCCGCTACCAACGGCCAGCGATCTCAACGGGAACAACGCACAAAGTTCGAGGTGCAAAACTCGAACGCTGCGCGCTTGACAGGCACCGCCTTCCTACTGCTGCTACTGCTACTGCTGCTGCTGCTGCTGCTACCTGCTTCCCCGCCGTCCGAAGCGAAAATGAGTTGAGGCAGTAGTAGTAAAATTTACGTTTATTTTCTGTTTTTTATGTTTCAACATTTGGTTTAACATTTCAATTGATTAGCCTTCATCTTTGTTCTAGTTAATTGGTTATTCTAATGTGATGATTGCGTTTAGCGCTAATTTACAGAATACCTTTATGAGATTGTTTTGGTTATGAGTTGAGGCACATAAGCAGCGCTCTTTTATAACTTTTCAGATTCAAGCAGCATGATGTGCAACCAAATGGTACTCGATTATCACGACTGGGTTTGAGGAGAACGTTTATTTCATGAAAACAGTGATAAAATTATCACTTTTTATTTGTACATTTTTAAAACAGTTTTTATGAAAAAAGAAATAAAAAAAAGCGTTTATTGTAACAGCTTACGAGAGTTATTTCCTATCGATTGGTGTATTTGGATTTTAATTTCATATATAAATAACAAAGTTATAAGCGTTCAAAACCTTACACCTTTTCGTGACGGTCGCAATTTTACATTTTTGATTTACCTCCAGTACCTTCCCGTAAGACGTAGTCTACGTCAAAAAGTCACGGTCTGCAAGATCATCAATTTTTCATGACATTTGTTCAATTCTGAGAAATCACATTTTTTCGGTGCATAATGATATTCATAAAAGTGGGTAACAAAATAAAACTTTTATTTGATTTAATAGTGCTGAATGATGGGAAATTTCGTGACAAAGAACTTTGCCGAAAAAAGTAAATATATGCCTATATGAAATGAGTGACGTGTGTTAGGTTTACTCCGGTAGGGCATATATAAATCGATTGCTTCGATAGGACTGCTCAATTGTTTTATAAAGAAACCATTGAAAATAGACAGTAGCGGTTGAATGAGAATTTATTAATGGCCAAAGTTTAAATAAAAAAAATTGTAAGTTATCCTGGATTTGTTATTATTACGTGTATTTATTGTAAGTATTAAATTAATTTGAAAAATCAAAATTAACAAGCATAATTTGTACAATTTAGCATAAACACAAATTGGAGCAAACACCTATTGTTACAACACGACGGATCAATTAAAGCAGAGAACAAATCAATGTAAGATAACCTAAAATTGTAAAACCTATAATCAAATAGTAACAATAATAAAAATTTACAGCTTAAAGCTTACTCAACACAAATTACAAGTTTTCTCATTGAAATCCAAAACTGAATCCGCTCCTGTAACAGCAGAGGGCGTGTCCGGTCCGCCTCTAGTATGAAATGTACACCGTGACGGCTCCCCTTCACGAATATGAGAACGGATTTTTTTGCGAGTTTTGATAGTTATTTAGTTATTCTTGATTTTCTGGAAAAGGATAGTACATTCAAAATCTTTATTTGCAATGTCATGCAAGACCGCTCCATAAATATAAATTATGTGCAAAATTATCGAATACATTTAGTAAAATAGAAGTTATCTAAGAATTACTCTGATTTTTAGTATTTAAGTATTATATCAGTATGATATAATACTTAAATACTAAAGTATCATCAGTATCAGTATAAAGGGAATTAATCGCTGCAATTGAGGATTGCAACGATTTTTGTCTGAAATAATTATTTATTTTGTTGAACATTTGTTCTAATGTCTCAAGATTTGAAATTCTATGTACCTCGGTAGTACTGTACCAGGGTAGCAACTTCAAAATCGTTTTTAAAACTTTGTTCTGAATTCTTTGAATTTCTTTTTTCCTGGTAGTGCAACAACTAGACCACAGCGTTAAGCATGTCCGGTCTAAAAACTCGTTTAAATATTAGAAGTTTATCATTCAGGCAAAGTTTGGATTTCCTCAAGGTGATCTTCAGAAGATAATTTTTGGTCAAGTACTAATCCAAGATATTTCACTCAAGGTTCAATTTACTTTGAAGCATTTTCGAATAACTCAAATGCAGTTTTTTTTGGACGCATCATTTCAGATTGCAAAAAGCTCGCGTCATTCTATTATTTTTGCTATCTTACACAAAATGACGCAAGCTTTTTGCAATCTGAAATTATGCATGGAAAAAAACTGACTTTGAATTTTTCAAAAATGCATCAAAGTGAATTGAACGATGACGAAGAAATTGGAACTCCGTTAATAGTGAGTATGTGACTACTACTAGGTTTCAAAAAGGAAGCTCTAGACTTATGTGGAAAAATTATAAGTTGAGTTTTAGAAGCGTTAGTAGAAATCTTCTATGTTTGTAAATAAGAAGAGAAAAAAAATGAAGTCTGCAGCAAATAACACGAAGGCTTCTTCCTTTAGCGGAGATGCCTGTGTCATCAGCGAGCAAAGATTTGTGGCAACCCTGAGGCAAATCAGGTAGGTAGCATGAACTCGTCTAATTTTGCATTGCAAATACTATGGAATAGACGAGGTATACGTTGTATCTGAAGGACCGCGGATACAAAGTATATTCGTTTGGGTCAGGTAACACAAGGGCATTATTCGTGTTAGACTAACGTTGATTTTCCCCTATTACATATTAGGTCATATGAATAAAAGAGTTTACTCGCTCTGTATGAAAAGTACGGATAAGAAAAGTAAGCTCTTTTTATTCATCCGGCCTATTATATTTATTTCTGAATGCCAGAAACTCCAGTTCGAACGAAATTTAAATTCAACTTCCAAGCGCTAATAGTATACTAGTCACCTTCCTTGTCACTGTGCCGCTAGTATTGGAGTAAAATCGTGTCTTGAGGATAATAGAATAGTGGACCATATTGTTAATTTATATTGCTGCTGGATAATCAAGTATCCAAAACTTATTGGTATAATTATTAGCTTGATTGACATAATCTGTATAAAGTTTGAGCAATTTTAATGAAACGACTCTTTAAGGCATATCCTTTCTGAACCTGGAACTTTTTTGGAGTACGATAAACCAAATGAGTTAAAAGTTTACTCAATCAGTTCAGTGATACAAAAGCAGCTGTGTCTTTTCGGTGTGGGTCACGCGATAGTCTGGTTATTTGATAGCAACTATTGTTAAGGAATTTATTGTCAGAAGCTCATTCGCTTTTGGCGTTGGAAACAAACAACTGGAGTTGTCCTTTGAAATAAAGCTGACGAATAGATTCAGCAGATTAGCACATAGATGTGCGAAACCATCTATGGGTAAAATTGTAAATTTCTTAAAGGGCTGTGGATCCCGTGTAGATGATCACTACAAATCGGAGAAAAAATATATGTTTATCAAATTCAAATCTTGTTGCATTGTTTGCTGCATAACCGTGAATATATGATAAACGCAACAAGAAACGGGTATGTGCTCAAGTTATTATCGAAAGAAAAAGTCGACGAAGAGAATCTGTCAATGTTACTTAGGACCTAATGCAATGCTCAGCTTGAATTGATTTTCCATTATGCCGATGTGCAGTCAGTCACGGTACGCATGTCACCTGCAAGGGGTCCCGTTCAATACGTGAGAGTGTACAACCTTCCTCCTGAAGTCCCGGATTACTATCTACTGGTGCTGAGGAAATACGGTGATGTGAAACGTGTCGTTCTGAATAAATTCCCTGAAGACATTAGCCTCGACATGCACACAGATGTACGGCGTGTAATTGAAAGGGGAGCATATTCTATCAAGGAAACAAAAACGTGTGTTTCCTTTGTAAGAAGGAGGATTATCGGATGGATTCTCAAGCGGAAGGATCGAAATTTGCCAGTACAACAACAAACAGAAGAAAAATTTCAAAAACGGAATAAGAAGAGAACATTATCAGAACGTACGCTGGTGTAGTGACTGGAGCTCCGAAAGACATCGAGAAAGTGGTTGAGGCAGTGACGTCGAATGAGATAATAGCACCCGGTGCAGGTTAGTTGAATTGCACCCCCTTCTCACGTTCATAGAATTTTTAGGCGCAATAATGTCAATGACATGTTACACAATAATTTCGCTATATTAAAAACTAAAACAAACAGGTTAAATTACCTGCAAAATTTCTTATCATTTCACTTCAGATTTCTCTTTCAATTTACATCAGAAATTAACTTGAATTCTCTTTAGAATTCCATGGCTTCACCCTTCAAATTTACCAGATATGTTTCTCACCAGTGGACGCATAATTATCCCACTTTCTATAAAACTTCTATAAACGGCGCCGGTGGTGTAGTGGTAAGCGTGATTACCTCTCACCCCAGTAGGCCTGGGTTCAATCCCAGTCGGCGCCGCCGGGATGTTCTGAGGCATAACATCTCTGATCACGCCTTCCTTCGGATGGGAAGTAAAGCCGTTGGTCCCCGGTTCATGAGTTGATGGGTCGATAGGTAGGGTCCAGGTGTAGGAGCTGCCTTCCTGGCACGTCGGTAGCATTGGTGCTCAGCACGGAAAACAAGATCGACGGAAAAAACAAACCAAAGGAAAAAAAAAAAAAAATAAAACTTCTATCACTTGCGTGAGCAAGACATGGCGTACAACACGCAAACTAACGACGTAATTGATTTTGTACATTTGAGAAGTTTTTTTTTATTTTGGACTCCTTACATCGATACACATAAGTTTTAATTGTCTAAGAGTAATCTAGAACGACTTTGCATTTCAAGTCCGAATTCCTTTGTAATTCTCCGCTAAAATACCCTTTAATCAAATATTTTTACTTTTTTAAGTTGAAAGTTTAGAGATGATAGGTGCAGTGTAAAAAAAGTATAAAGAAAGTATAAAGAGAGCAAAGGACAATTTTGAAGACATGATAAGTTAAAGTACAAAAATCTAGATGGGAGCTTACCATCAATCATATTGATTATTGGTCGAAAAGTACAGTAGCTGGACCTCCCCTACTTGTGTCTCCTTGAGATCGTTAAATTAACGATACACATTATAGCCTTATGCTCCATGTCCGAGTGAAGTGGGAACACTTCAGGAAGACTGGAGGAAATTTCCAAAACCTCACTCAGTGCCGTAAGTGCCAGGGATGGGGTCACGGAACTAAAAATTGCTACATGCCAGCTAAATGCATGAATTGTGGTGATTCCTCTCACGCAAAGGACGACTGTCCTGTGAAGGAAGATCCTAAGAAATTTAAATGTTCAAATTGTGGTGAAAACCACAAATCCAATTTTTGGGAATGTAAGACTCGCAAAGCGATCCTACAATCTCGTTCTAACCGTCAGGTAGGAAACGCTCCACGTTTCCGACCAGGTACAAATTCCTCTGCTGTTAACAACGGTCAGCGAGGAACAAATTCTACATTCGTACCCGTAGGTACAAATATCTCCCCTGCTTCAAATGTTTCATCTGTACCTACTCCCCTCGCTGCTAACAATGTTCAGCGAGTTAATGGAGCTACCTATGCTGCTATTGCAGCGGGTAGAAATCAAAATACTAACCAACGTTCTAACGGAAATTTTGACAATTTTGACTTAGGAAGCATTACTGCCCCCAAAATGGAATTTTTACAGAATTCATTAATTGACATGATTTCTGATATGCTTAAATCTAACTCCATGTTTGATGCTATTCAAACTGGAGTAAAATTTGCAAATAATATTGTCATGACTTTAAAATTCAGTAATGGATTTTAAAGCATTAAATATTGTAAATTGGAATGCTCGATCTCTTAAAGATAATGAAGACGAGCTATTTAATTTTTTGAGAGTTCATAACGTGCATATTGCCGTTATAACTGAAACGTTCCTTAAACCTGACCATAAGGTTAAGAAGGACGCAAATTACTTGATTTATAGAAATGATCGTCTTGATGGACCCTGTGGTGGCGTTGCCATCATTATTCATAGACGAATCAAACATAAAATTCTTTCTTCATTTGAAACCAAAGTTTTTGAAACTTTGGGAGTTTCTGTTGAAACAAAATTTGGACAACTTACGTTTATAGCTGCCTATTTGCCATTCCAATGCGTAGGCCAGCAAAAGAATTTTCTCAAGGGTGACCTCCAGAAACTTACCCGTCATAGGTCTAAATTCTTCATTATTGGTGATTTTAATGCAAAACACCGCTCATGGAATAATGCTCAAAGCAATTCCAATGGTAATATTCTGTTTGATGATTGTTCTGCAGGTTATTACACTATTCAATATCCAAACAGCCCAACATGCTTTTCTTCTGCAAGAAATCCCTCCACTATTGATTTGGTCTTAACTGATTCATGTCAACTTTGTAGCCAATTGGTTACCCATGCTGACTTCGGTTCTGATCACCTTCCAGTAACTTTTGAAATATCCCAAGAAATAATTTGTAAACCCAACAGCTCTACTTTCAATTACCATAGAGCTGATTGGGAGCAGTATCGAACATCAATGGAATATAACTTCGATCCAAACATTCCTTTGCAAACCAAAGATGAAATTAATTATGCTCTTGAATCTCTGACTTCTTCTATAGTTGAAGCAAGAGCTGCCTCAGTACCAAAATGCGAGGTTAAATTCGATTCAATTATAATAGACGATGATCTTCAGCTCTTGATCCGTCTTAAAAATGTCCGTAGGAGACAATATCAAAGAACACGCGATCCTGCCATGAAAGTTATCTGGCGGGATTTGCAAAAACAAATTAAAAAGCGATTCTCTGCCCTGAGGAACAAAACTTTTGAAAATAATATTTCTAAATTAGACCCGAGTTCCAAACCCTTTTGGAAACTCACAAAAATTTTGAAAAAACCTCAAAAGCCTATTCCAGCGCTTAAAGAAGGTGGTAAAATTTTGATCACAAATTTGGAAAAAGCTCAGAAACTTGCTAAGCAATTCGAGAGTTCCCATAATTTCAGTTTGGGTCTTACTAGTCCTATTGAGAATCAGGTTGCTCGGGATTTTCTGAATATTTTCTCTCGGGAAAATATTTTTGATGATTCCTGGGGGACTGATTTGGACGAAGTAAGGTCTATAACTAAAAAATTTCAAAATATGAAAGCTCCAGGTGATGATGGAATTTTCTATATCCTCATCAAAAAACTCCCAGAGAGTACCTTGTCTTTCTTGGTAAAATTATTTAACAGATGTTTCCATTTGGCATACTTTCCTGATAAATGGAAAAATGCAAAAGTTGTTCCAATTTTGAAGCCGGATAAAAATCCAGCTGAAGCTTCTAGCTACCGTCCAATAAGTTTGCTTTCTTCAATAAGTAAACTTTTTGAAAAGATAATTTTGAATAGAATGATGCTTCACATCAATACGAACTCAATTTTTGCAGATGAGCAGTTTGGATTTCGCCAAGGGCATTCAACTACTCATCAACTCTTAAGAGTTAACAATTTAATTCGTTCAAACAAATCTGAAGGCCACTCAACTGGAGTTGCTCTTCTAGACATAGAAAAAGCATTCGACAGTGTTTGGCATGAAGGTTTGATTGCTAAATTGAAAAAGTTTAATTTTCCACTTTATATTATGAAATTAGTTCAAAATTATTTAACTGACAGAACTCTTCAAGTAAATTATCAAAATTCCAAATCTAATCGACTACCTGTTAGGGCAGGAGTTCCTCAGGGTAGCATTCTTGGGCCTATATTGTATAACATTTTCACTTCGGACCTCCCTGATTTGCCTCAGGGTTGCCACAAATCTTTGTTCGCTGATGACACAGGCATTTCCGCTAAAGGAAGAAGTCTTCGTGTTATTTGCAGCAGACTGCAGAAAAGTTTAGATATTTTCTCTTCTTATTTACAAAAATGGAAGATTTCTCCCAACGCTTCCAAAACTCAACTTATAATATTTCCACATAAGCCTAGAGCTTCGTTTTTGAAACCTAGTAGTAGTCACATAGTCACTATGAACGGAGTTCCAATTTCCTGGTCAAACCAAGTGAAATATCTTGGATTAATACTTGACCAAAAATTAACTTTTAAAGATCACATTGAGGGCATTCAAGCCAAATGTAACAAATATATAAAATGTTTGTATCCTCTTATAAACAGGAAATCCAAACTTTGCCTGACAAATAAACTTCTAATATTTAAACAAGTTTTTAGACCGGCCATGCTTTACGCTGTGCCAATATGGTCTAGTTGCTGCACTACCAGGAAAAAAGCACTTCAAAGGATTCAGAACAAAATTCTGAAAATGATTTTGAAGTTGCCTCCCTGGTACAGTACAACCGAAGTACATAGAATTTCGAATGTTGAGACTTTAGCACAAATGTCCAACAAAATAATTAATAATTTCAGGCAAAAATCGTTGCAATCCTCAATTGCAACGATTAATTCCCTTTATACTTAGATAAGATTTAGTTTTAGTTTTTAGTTTTAAGATATCAATTGTTATACTGACATGCAGGTTAAAAAAACCTGTTTAAGATACTGAATTGCCAAGACATGAACAATGTAAAAACACTTAGATATATATCATAACAATTAAGGCTGGTACGTTACTGCAGTAACTGGAGCACCTAGGTTAAAATGAAATGTAATTTATTTTGAATTTGGAACAAATAAAGAGTTAAAAAAAAAAAAAAAAAAAAAAAAAAACGATACACATTATCCCTTTTGCCAGTGGGTACGGTAAGCGACACCCCTCAACATTCCTCATCAACGGATGAGTTTGGAAAAGGGGATCCTCGACCCGATTCGTACCTTCCTTAAAATTGTCCTTTACTCGCTTTCTATATCTACTACTACACAGCCGTACTATATAGTTCCGTTATACTTACTTTCATCTCCTCATTAATCGTATCAATTGTCCACTTTAAGTCTGATATTTGACGTTAAGCATCTCCAACTATGTAAATCGTTAACTTCACGCATGAAGTAATAAAAACATGATTAGTTAAAGTAATTATGCAAAATTTCATGCAAATCGGAGAAGGTCGAATTTTACAGATTCGTCATTGGGCGTGGAACTGCTCAATTCTTCGATTGACGATGCTCAGCACTGATTCAGAAAGCTCGCTGAATTCATATACGCCTGTACGTATACACGGAGCAATAGATCATAAGTAAATGTTTTATAACCTTTTGCACAGAAGCCGAATCGATTAGCGCTCTGCAAAAAAAAATGTAAAGCCTTGTTTGACCAATTCTAGTCTCGGGTCACTTTGCTAAAATATATTTAAAACAAACTAAAAACGGTATTCCCGAACCCTTCAGCAATTGAAAGAGGGCACTTTTTCCATAATGTTGAGACTACTGATGAAATCGACAGTGAGCATGCATAAGGGCGTATACGCGATGATCGATTATCTTCATCGATTTTCTCTTTGCATTGCTACAGCTAAGCGAAACAATTTCCTAGAATTTTTTCAATGCAAAGTTGTAACAGGTTGAATTGGCTATCGAAAGCAACAGCAAACGTACCGTGGAACGTTAATTCTAGCAAGTTATTAACAAAAGAGAAAATCGACGAAGCGAATCGATCATCGTGTATACGCCCTTATGCATGCTCACTGCCAAAATGTATCATCCTTTTTTTTCCACAATAGCTGGGTCAATTTGATCATTTGGGAAAACAGGGTTCGGGTTTTTTTTACGTTAGGGTCACTCTTCTCTCCATCTTTTTAAATGGAAAATATCGAGAGAGAAATGTTTTGCTCGCATTCTCAGATGAAAATGTTATATAATTGTGGCAAAATAACGGTAAAAGTCCCCTCTGTCGAATGGCGATAGATTCAGGAATGCCAGTTTGTTTTTATTTTAAATTTATTCTTATAAATACACCGTACAATGTTTGAATTTTTGATAATCTAATATTTTCATGCCGTTTCCCATATTTAATTTAAATATCTCGCGCCAATGCAAATCACATTCACAATCTGTCAAATTTGGCACAGTTGTTCGGAACCTAAAAAAATCGTAAGTGAAAAGAGGGAGTTACAATCTTTCACATAAACTTAACCCACCCTAGTCTACATAAACATACCAGTGATATTCAACGTTATTCCCAAGTGAAACAAGCACAAGTTTAACAAACAAATCGGAGAAAAGATGCGGAATGTGTCTGTTAAGTGGATTACTTTGATTTCTCATCGACAATTTCCCAAAGGTGACAAAGCTGCATAATTGAGAATAAAAAACAACTCAGCCTGTATCTGTTTTTATTTTTCTTATTTAATTCCAACACGTACGGTTCAAACTGTTTTGTTCATTCATCAGTTCGGTAGCATTTTCCCAGATAAATAAGAAAAATTTATCTCACTTGTCCTGTCAGTCGCTGTATTCCATTGAATATAACTGAATTCAATAAAATTGGGATGTAAAGATTCCAGAGTTAATCTTTTCTGATGGAAGCGCGAAATACGACACGATGAAGATTGAGCGAAACCCCAGTATCGAATTGAATGGCAATCGCAATCGTCGTCGGCAAATCTTGGCAGGCAATCAATTTCACACTGTCCTTCCCTCGCGCCAACTGCATCCTGCGCAGTAGGTTCGAATAATAGGATGCAGCAGTTCACAACAACGCGTTCAGAGCCAGTGTGAAATAAAGATTTCGCCGGTTGTTTCGGTTGGAATTTCCGAACGTGTTAAAATAATTCAAGCATCTCCGGACTTTCTAATGCGGTCAGCCAGATGCCGCCGCCGCCGCCGAAGGGTGATGTTCAGGAATTCCAACCAGCGTCAGATGTGCACACTAGCTTCACTGCCTACTGGTGTTTGGTGTGCAATTTGAGCTCTTCCGATATAGGTAGAAACAATAAATAAATTAAGTAAGGTATGTGGTCATCACACGATCAACTTCGTTTGATGCTGTGATTTGGGTAAGCAGGGTATCATGGATAGGGAAACACATGATTTAAAAAATATATTAATCCACCATTCAGTGGCATATCCCTCACGGAGATGGATAATTAGGTCGCTAGACCGATTGTTAAACAGACAGTAGTGAAATTAAACACGTTCATTATCATTATCATCATCAATTTTCCTAACATAGAAAAAAAATACGATTTTTGTGTGGATTTCAAATATTTCCATTTTTTAGTCACCAAATTTGGTTGCTACGCAGAATTTTTAAGTTTTTATGGAAAAATGTTAACTGAATGAACTGGGTATTACGGCGAGTGATCAATGCATGTCTCTCAACAGCATTTTTGCAGAAGTTTGTGGTCTTTATGATTATGCGTGATTTTTTGAGAGCCTTGGTCAGGTCGTGTCGATGGTTGTGAAGCGGTCCGGCGGAAGGAAACCAATAAAGGGTGTATTCGATAAAAATGGCACACCAAAAATATTCTGTAACTTTTGAACCGTATGAATAAAAAACCTGACAATTTGAGTAAATCTTATTCATGATTGTTTACATCTGTCAAATTTCATAATTATTCATACACAACCAATTCAAAAAGTTTTGATATAGCATTCAGCGGCGTGATTCCTCGGTAGTTGTTTACGTCGCGTTTACTTCCCTGTTAATAAACAGGAAACATATCCGCAGTCTTCCAGCGAGACGGAAAGATGCCGCTGGAATTAAAGAGCTGAAATATGCGGCGCAGTGGATGTTCTTTTTAAGAATAATCGACGGAACACCATCGGGTTCAGCCTTAGCTTAGCTTCATGTCACCGGGCTTTAATAATCGTCGTGGTTAGTTGTTAGTTAGATGTAAGGGACTTAGTGGCTTAGTGGTGACCGTTTTTGCTTACTGAGCAGAAGATCGTGCATTTTATCCCAGGCCACTTTGTATTACTGACTTGATACGATCGCATCATTTTCATAACAGCCATTAAAAATTCGCGCGAATTTACAGAAATCAATTTATTACATCAAAACTATCACTTATCAATGTGCATCCCGATCCAATGAATAAAGCCTACTAATAAAATCTGCTCTCGTGTGACCTTTGTGGAGACGCAGAGGTAAACACGGCCCCCAAAACAACAAATATCCCTCACCACCACCTGATTGCAGGGACTTGACCGGCTTCAGATATTGTAGTCAGACCTTAAAAATAATTAATTTTTTATTTTTTTATTTTCTAGTTTCAGAAATAACGGGTTCTGAGTTTCATATCTTAATTTCCAGAATTTTACATTGTCATCTATTCCTCTAAATGGGGCTCTGTCTAGTGGCTTTGGATCATTTATCATCATTATTTACCTCAATAAAAATCTTTACAATTTTGAAAAACTTTTAAGATGTCGGGCCTCAAAAAATATCTAAATTTTTAACTGTGTTTTATTGGTAGGACCTCAAATGTATTTCGTGATTCATGAACTTTAGAAAAAGAAAAAACATAATGTTGGGCATTTCGATTATTGAATTAGGCCAAACGCCTTTATGATCCCATGAGGCTGAAACCAAATGTGAAAGATTGAACTTGGATGAAGTTGAAAAATTAAACCGTATATGCAGTTAAGGAACGATGAGTGTAAATTTCAAAGGATATGCTAAAAGTCAGGTCATATGTGTCGTCAACGTTTCGATTTCGATGTAAAAATGTTCTTTGTTCTTCCTCACCACACTAAAAAAGACACAACCGAACCACTTTGAAACAATCAGAACGGAATTGACTCCGATTGTTTGGATCCATTCTTAGCCAGACAAAAGGACACAAGGATTGTCGTTCTCACTGGCCTTAGTCAAATCACCTTCAATTTTTACTGCCATACTACTACCTTTGAGACATATTGCTAAATTGTAGATCCCTTTCGTGGAACATAAAGATTATTAGCGAACAGTTTGATGATTTGGAGTAGGAAGTATGAGTGAAATGGGGACGACAGCCAAACAGTACGATAAAGTTTTCTACATGCAATCCCAGCTGAAAACTGTCACACAACTGCCGAGCAAACATTGTAAGACAGCTTGCCGGATCAAGTAGCGAATAAAACTATACACTCATTTCTAACTAATGGAAAAGTCTTTTAATGACCAGAAATGAAAAATTTGTTAAACAGCCATAAAGATAGAGCTACTTTCGTTCGGCAATACCTCATTTCGAAACGGTTGCTGACGAATGGTGTTTCAACATCAAACTAGAGAGGTAACAAATATAAAACAATAATTTTTAAGCTGTATTTCAATGGCGAATGGAATAATAATCTAATAGCAAATTCAGGAAAACATCTGAGTCGACCGCAAATCATTTTTATATTGCCCAGACCAAGAATAAAACAATCGGAATACATTTTCTTTTTAGTGACCATCAGAACGATATGATTTTTAATTTTTCATTGTATTCGTATTATTTCTTCGGGAAATAAATAGATTACAATCCAAACAAATTCATGCAATGCTTAAATTATTGATAATCAAACGCATTCATTCCAAATTATCAATCAAAGCAATTAAAGCCTTGGATTTAAAATATTTCCTATAAACAATATTTTGCTTCTTCATCTTTTTGTTTCTCGTGTAAACAGACAAGGTTTTCAAAATGTTTCCATGGGATCCTCTTTACACACTTACGTAAAACCCTTCTAGTATTTTACACCTTTCGGATCATTTAATTAGAACTCAATATGATAAAAAGTGTATTAAGAGAGTTAATAGTCAGAACTAATTTTTTTAAGTGTTTCAAACGGGTATATTCAATTAAAATGTAATGAAATCTGTCACTGAATAGCTTAAACTAACAGTATTAGGAAGAATCAGAATATTTGGAACATTATTGTTAATTTTCTGAAGTTGAAAACGTTGAACAAAGACTTACACTGAAAAATGAGCAAAATCGTACAAACGTACGAAATTCATATTTATTTTAGTTGGTATGGATAATCTTTTATAAGAGCTGAAATAAAAAATATCTGGCTTGCCATAATTGAAAAAAAAAATAATCCTGATGTTCAAGTTGTATTGACATGAGTATGAAAATTGCATTTTAGAGCACATGTGATTAAAAATTTCTTAAAACTTACATACTGCCTCAAATACATTGCTTATTGCTTTTTCCACGTTAGGGCTAGGGCTCAAAACTTATCCAAGAAGGTATTAAGCTAAGAAGTCAAATAATAAAGTTGTGACTGAAAGTGTGTGTCCATTTTATAAACTGAACGCTCCTTACGAGAAAAAAAATAGATGGTTTCGATAGTGGTTTATCACAGAAAGGATTCTTGTTTATTATCTGTGAATCAATATTTTAATTTACACATACAATGTGTACACACGTTTTGCCTGGTAAAAGGAGCATGCGAGATATTTTTTTACTAAAGTCACTTTAACAACTTATACTGGGATAAGATTTGAACTCGTGACCTGAGGTAAAGCAAAAAATGTTTGTCGCAACTCTCTCAAATTGTACAGATATTTCTTATGTTATTGTTCGTTAGGTTCGTTAGTTTAAAATTGAGTATGTTACGATACCTGGATCGAACCCTTCCTGGACTGTGTTCAATGGAAAATGTATAGCCAAATAACAAAACAAAATAACATGCCATTCCAATAATTTGTGGAAATAATCGTTAAGGAATTAAACGGAGGAGCTAAAAAATATCACAACACACTTTTTTCAGCAGCTTGAAACTTACAGTCGCAAATCTTTTCGAAATGTTTTGAACTTATTTTTGTATATTGAATATTTTTTTTTCTGTATTTAAGAGGTTTTCAGCCTAAAGGCTGGTTCGCCTCTGTAAACTATATTGAATATTTAAAAAAAAAGTTTTAGCAAATGAAAATAAAATTAAAAACTACGTAGTTTTATACCAAAAAAATTCAAAAAATATTCTTTTTACACCTCGTTTCAATGGAAGTCTCTTTTTTACAATACAATGCAAACGTTATATATTAGTATGTAAGCAAAATACTAAAATGAACTGAGCTCGTAACTATCGATTGCACTCTCATTCTTCTTCTTCTATGATATTATTACGTCCATACTGGGACTTTAAGCAGGCCCTCAACTTAGTGTTCTTTGAACACTTCCACAGAGAGCTTTATAAGCCTGTACCATTTTTGCATTAAAAGATATATATATATATATATATTACCCGACAGGTTTTGGCCGAAGAGTCTCAGAATTTTATTAGATTTTCGCCACAGGTACACGCAAAACAAATGTCTCTTACATCCAATGTAAGGTTGGATTCATTACATCCATTACATCCTCCTGTGTTTCATGCAACAAATGTAATGGCAGATCTTGCAATGGACTGCAGTGTACAAGCACGTTTTCCCAGAAACCATATTTTAATATAAAACCTTCACGAGAAGTCTTTCTGCAATGAAATTAGAAAAATTTCGACCAATTTTAACTCAGAACTCATCATTATACCAAAATTTACAGAATTTGAGTATATTTGGGTGAAATCACACATAGCCAGTGAAACGCACGTGTTCGCCTCAGTGTATTTTCCACCAGACCATGCTCATAAAAGCACTTATGAAGCCTTCTTCCTAGCGGCGCCGGTGGTGTAGTGGTAAGCATGAATACCTCTCACCCCAGCAGGCCTGAGTTCAATCCCAGTCGGCGCCACCGGGATGTTCTGAGGCATAACATCTCTGATCACGCCTTCCTTCGGAAGGGAAGTAAAGCCGTTGGTCCCCGGTTCATGAGTTGATGGGTCGATAGGGTAGGGTCCAGGTGTGGGAGCTGCCTTCCTGGCGTCGATAGCATTGGTGCTCAGCACGGAAAACAAGATCGACGGAAAACAAACCAAGGAAAACAAAAAAAAAAGAAGTGCTGAACGAATTCTATCTAAGTTTCCTCCTGAGGTTAAAGTTCACATCTATGGAGACTTTAATCAACGCCATGCTGACTTCATTCTGGACTCTGAAAATGAATGTATCTTACTCCCAGTCGTTGGGGATAATGAAACATTGCAGTTCATTTTTGACAAAACTGCTAATTTAGGACTGAACCAAATTAACCACATCAAAAACCAACAAAATTGCTATTTGTACGTTTTACTAACGAATATTTATGAAGATTTCTGTGTGACCGAATCATTAAATCCACTGTGGAAAAATGAAGCGTTTCACACAGCAATTGAATATTCTTTATTTGTGCATGAAAACCAAAGACCCAACGACTGCGAATACGAAGAAGTCTTTGAATACAAATTAGCAGACTACGAAAAAATAAAATTTAAATTAAACATTGTCAATTGGCAATTAATTTTAAGGAATGTAGGAAATGTCGAAATTGGTATAGACGTGTTCTACAAAATTTTAACAAAAATAATTTTGGAAGAAATTCCTTTGAAGAAAAAAAGACGCAACACAAGATCCAATCTGGTATAACAGACAAATAAAAAACTTGAAAAATCGGAAGCAAAAAGCACATAAAATTTATAAAAAACACAATAGTAGTAATAATGTATTAATTTATTTGGATATATGCTATCAACTGAATTTAGCTATCAGTACTGCATCTGAAGAATATAATGCAAAAACAGAACATGAAATAGAGTGCTGTCCAAAGAACTTCTTTAATTACGTCAAAACCAAATTAAAATCTGACAATTTTCCTTCAATAATGCATCTCGACGAAAATGTCGGTGATAGCTCGGAAAAAACTGCAATCTATTTGCAAAATTTTTTCAAGAAATCTATACGAAATTTTCTGAAGAAGATCGCGACCGCGATTATTTTGCATTTTTTCCAGAATTTTCAAGATATTGGCCTCAATCAACTTCAAGTGCAGGATATTTTGCAGGCTCTAAAAAATTTAGACGCCTCAAAAGGTCCTGGACCTGACGGAATTCCTCCAGTATTTATTAAATGTCTAGCAATGGAACTAACTGCTCCATTGTTCGGGATTTTTAATATGTCCCTGGAATCTGGAACCTTCCCAAAAACTTGGAAAAGCTCATTCCTAGTGCCTTTCTTTAAATCTGGCCGAAAATCTGACGTACGTAATTATCGTGGTATAACCATTATCTCTTGCATTCCTAAACTTTTCGAGGCAATTGTCAACGAAAAATTATTTCTCCAAATCAAAAATAGAATTACTGACATGCAACACGGCTTTTTCAAGGGTCGCTCGACCTCGACAAATTTACTTGAATTTATAGACTATTCATTGAATGCAATGGATAATGGAAACCACGTAGAAGCTCTCTATACAGACTTTAGCAAGGCATTTGACCGCATAGACATACCAATGCTACTTTTTAAATTGCAAAAAATTGGAATTGAGTCAGGGCTCCTAAAATGACTTGAATCATATTTAACTAACCGCTAACAAATAATTAAATTCAACGGAAAGAAATCGATTCCAATTCAAGTCACTTCAGGCGTCCCCCAAGGCTCTCATTTGGGACCTCTTCTTTTTATTCTATACGTAAACGACATTTCTTTCATTCTCAAAAAACTTAAATTGCTTATTTATGCCGACGACATGAAGCTCTTTTTGTAAATAAGAAATGAAGAAGACATCAATATATTCTTGAATGAAATACACATATTCTACATATGGTGCAAAAAAAAGTCTACTAGAATTGAATGTAAAAAAATGTAAATTAATATCATTTAGCAGGAAAAGAACAACTTCAAATATTTCAATTGCACTAGGAAATCAAAATGTAGAAAAATGTGAAAGAGTTAGGGATTTAGGAATTATCTTAGACTCTAAACTAACTTTCATAGACCATTACAACACAATTATTCACAGGGCAAATAACATGCTAGGCTTTATCAAGCGCTTTTGCTATAACTTTCAGAACCCATACACAATTAAAACACTATATAATGCCTATGTGAGGTCAATACTGGAATATTGCAGCATTGTATGGTCTCCTTTTTCAATCACGCACGAAGAAAGATTAGAATCCGTACAAAAACAATTTCTATTATACGCTCTTCGTAAATTAGGTTGGACATCATTTCCTCTTCCATCATATGAAGCACGCTGCATGCTTATAAACATATAAACATTAAAAGAGCGTCGTGAATATGCAATGGTTTCATTTGTAAACGATATCGTTTCGCAGCGCATTGACTCCACAGAACTTTTATCAAAATTAAATTTCCATGCACCTACTCGGCAACTCCGAAATCGAAATTTATTTGCCTTAAAACATCATCGCACAAATTATGCAAAATATGGGCCATTAAACCGCATGATGGCCTCTTACAATCAATACTGCGAAACCATTGACTTTACAATGTCTCGGCATAAACAAAAACAATATTTTTACCCCATAAGGCATTATAACTCATAAAAAATAGGAAAGCTGACACTGCTTAATTTTTATTAAAGAAAAAATTATACTTTTAACCTTTTGTCCAAAGTTGACGAAATAAATAAATAAATTTAAGAAAACAAAACTGTATTCTAATATGTACTAGTCTACGTTGGTTGACGAAATAAATAAATAAATAAATAAATAAACAAACTTTGTTCGAAAATTAAGCTACAGAATCTTTTCATGTGGTCAAACATTGCAAATTCTGCATACTTATCATGCAAATATGTAAAAAAATCTTACATTTCCTGGTTACATAAGTTTATAGCTATACGAACGAAAAAAAAAATTTCAAAAAATTTTGGTTCAAGTTTACGAATTTTCTCCGTACATCTCGTACTTTGAAAGTTCATATTTCATCGTAAAAATAACGTTATGTAATGAAATGATAAGACAATTTTCTCAACAATTCATATAAAATATAACATAAAAAATGTTTTCCACGAAAATTTTCACGATGGAGGAAAGCCACAAGGAAAATCAGGAAAAGCCATTGTTAGGGTAATGAAAACCTTTATAATGACATTGAAACTAAGATATGACCAAAAAACTAACAATCACAAAAATCATTTGAAAATTACCTTGACAAAATATTTTTCTGTTTTTAGATGCGATTTTCACCCACATTTTTGTTGAAATCATTTTACTGATATTATTTTTTTTAGTAAAATCCTACCTCCCTGACGGCTGCTTCCACACCTGGACCCTACATATCGACCCATCAACTCATGGACCAGTGACCAATGGCTTTACTTCCCTAGTCAGAGGAAATTCTTGTGAACCTTTCCATCACTTCTTGTTATTCCAGATATCTTTTGGTTTACAGTTGTTAGTTATTGTCTTATTGCAATCGAGAGATAACTCATATGGAAAATGGTATTATTTATTGTAACATCGTGAATTTGATTGCCTATGAAGAAACTTCCCTCAGCTCTATCAGTAAAGATCACAGCTATAAAGCAAGTCCATGCTGAGTTCAATTCCCAGTCTGCTCTAGAAATTTTTCGGGTTGAAAAATGTCTCGCCTTCCCTGGGCAATGGAGTATGATTGTACGTGCCACAAAATTATACTAATGAGGATCTTTTTATAATTATTGGTCAGGTTTGGGCCAGTGGCATCGGTGATGTATTGGTATGGCGTGACTGTCTCTCACTCCAAAAAGCCAGGGTTCAATCCCAGTCGGCGCTGTAGCGATTTTCTGAAGCATAAAATCTCTGACCACGCCTTCCTTCGGAATGGAAGTAAAGCATTTGTTCCCTGGTCCATGAGTTGATGGGTCGATATGTAGAGTCCAAGTGTGGGAGTTTCCTCCCTGGCGTCGTCAGCATTAGTACTCAGTTCGGAAAACAAGCTCAACGGAAAAAGAAATCAAGGAAAAAATTAACAAATCCAAAAAGTGTTAAAAACTCAAATATCTAAAAAAATTATATTTTCAATTTATATATATATATTTTAAAAAGGTCTGCAACATGTTGCACTCGCCTTTGATAAAAAAAAAAACACGTCTACTGAGGATTCATATTTCTAAACAAAATCATCTATCAATGAAACAGTCATCGGTTGTCATTGAAAAGCAAAGCAACTATGTTTTGTCAATCTAATTGAAACTTTTATTTGCTCTGTTGTCTTTTGAATTTTAGCTATAACGGCCTCTTTTTCGATTTTTATCTCTCGATCTATGGAATCTACACAAAAATTATATTGGAACGAATTTTTTAGAACACTATAAGAAACATTATGCCGTAGACTACACATTTTTATATCATATGGGTGGAAAGTTCGTAGAACAAATACTTTAAAATTCTTCACTTTTTAAGATATCTTCGAGCATGGAACTAAGTCAAACTTCAATCAAATCACTTTGAATAGTCAACCTTTAGTCACAAAGTTGTTAGGAAACACATTAAGCTTTGCTATGAAAGTTGTTACAGCAGTTTTTGTTGTTTCAGTCTTGAGATACAAATATTATAAGCCGTAAATTACCTTAAAAACATAAAATTAACTTGAAGCACCTCTAAATCATCACCGATTTTGCTGAAAATTTGCACAGAAGTTCAAATTAGCATGACGAACAGTAATCACGGTTGACCCGGTGCATCCCAAACATTTTTGTTAAAATGAACATGTCTAATATATATGTATGTTTTATTAAGAACCGTTTGTATACTATCATGCTGTCATCCACGTGTCCATTGCAACGATCAGAAGCTATATTATATTAACATGTTGAACACATCTTTGCTGGTCGTATGCTTAAAGGGTTATAAAGTTACACTTTGACGAGCACGTCTCCATGATCGTTTTATGAGCTGGACGACATTGTACCACCTATCCGTCTGTTCACTGACCAACAAGTTCATCTACACCTGAACCATTCCGTTCTTTGGATGAGCGCAAGTTGAAAAGACTTTGCAAGCTCGCATGTGTGCCACTGCCATCCTTCCCAGAAAGTGTTCAAGAAGCCAACTACAAAACAAACGAAATATTCATCACCAGCCATTACTTTGACACGCATAAAACACTTGTTCCTAAATCATACTCGGACACATGAATATGCGCTGAATAATAAAAAAGCACTTTTTCAGAATATTTTGTCTGCCCTCCATGGTACTAGAACTTATGAATGGTTCAGTCACTGCATGCTTTGGATTGACCACCATGTGTGAGTGTGCTGCATGTCTGAGAGTACGAATCACTCTGAAATCTAATGTTTTGTATTCATGTGAGGTGTGAAGAGGTTTTCAATGGTTATCATACACACAAAAATTGAAATTTTATTTCTGGCATCAGAATGAAAATGTTTTAATTTAATCGTGTTTTTCTTTTCTTCAAGATACAACAGTTGGTGTTAAAGTTCTTGGAATTAAATTTCTTGCATTTCCTGTCGCTTTACGCCGTTATTACTGGAATTTCACATATTTTTTGCAACCACCTTGAACGTATGTGAATCTGAAATTTTCAAGGCACAGTTGCAATGTTCACGCAAAGTGTGTGCCATATTACATACCCACATAGCCGCTGGATTCTAAGACGTAACCAGAACATGTAAACATGTGAACATTAGGGTACTTCATTCTGGAAAAATGCAATTTCCCTCCAGTTTGATTCATAACTGAGCAATAAAAAATGTAAAGATTGATTAAGGTTTAGCGGTCGCACAAGAGGTTTGCAGTTTATATGGGGACTACTATTGAAGCCGTTTAAATTTTACAAGCATTGCTTTATCTTTCGTTCTAGTTGTGAAACCGCTATAAACAAGCATGTTTATGTAACGATCAGTTTAGTATCAATTCAAGAAACATACAAAATATAAATAATACAAAATTTATAGGGTAAGTGAGCCAGTTGTTTTCTCTAGTGGTACTCTAATTGGTCTTGATTTTCAATAAAATGTTGTGATATATCTAGGCAAATAAAACCATGAAAATGTATTTACAATAAGAGTTAGGCTTAAGGGTCAAAAATTGAAGCACTAGTGCCATAACTGGAACACTTACCCTAGTTGAATATGTGCCTGACAACAACACCAATTTCAAAAATTCAAAAAATTTCCACCTTAATTCGCCTTAATTCCATTCAAACTTCAAGCCATTTGCGTGACATCTAAACTTTCATCAATTACCACAGGCTCTGATTCATACTATATATATTTGATTGCTGCCTCGATATTTGTGTGATCGAATTGAAAGAGGAAATGACTTTCATAGATATAATACTAGAAACGCGGCTGAAATAAGAACACCACATTTCTTGACTTGTGCTTCACAAAATTCATTATACTATAAAGGAATAAATGATTTCAATTCGATGCCTAGACATATCAAACGTTCAGCAACACTTACAGAATTTAAAAGCCACTGCATTTCACACGTTTAAACTGTCTTTTGAACAGTTATCCAGTGATGTTTTTATGAATTGACAAATTATGTATCTTGACGAAGTTACCTCTAATGGATTATTTTATGTGGATAGCTGTCATAAGGACTTTTTAATAATTATTGTAGCACTGCAGAAACTATTTTGTTCGTCACGATGATGATGGATTTTTAATATTTGATTTAATAGTAGCAGATTTAAACTAGTAGTCTACAAAGGTTTGAGCCTCGCGCGCGTATTACGGATATAGAGGACTAAATTTAAAATTTGATAAAAAAAATGCAATTTTGAAGCTTATTTGGAAGATACCTTGAGTTAGTAGTAAGTTTTCTGGCATATGTCGGAGGTTCGTGAGCATTCCTGACATTGCACAGTGGTTCAAAACCCCCCAAAACGTGCGTTTTTGTCCATTCGGTATGAAAGTCAAAGTTGTAGATTATGTACATTGTGTATTATATAAAGATGTGAATGTGTTAGTAGGATGGCAAACTGAAGACCAAAGGTAAAACCGGAATTCTTTATGAGGAAAATACGCTCCTCTTTGAATGAGGATAAATCAATACAAGAACATTACAGAACAAGATGAAACCTATGGTGTTTTGTAGTTTGAAAGCGTATCTTTCGAATGGAAACTGTTTGGTTTGCCGGTTTTTGCCGGTTTTTATGGTGCGTCGACGTGAAAAATGCGTATTTTGACTATAATATTGTTTATAACTTTGACAGTTATGGTCAAAGAGGTCTTCGGGTCAAATGTGTGTTTTATAATTGCGAATAACTTTATAGTACAAACCTTGTTGATAAAATCGCGTCCAAAAAAGTTATTTAAAAAAAACTGTTTTTGGGGGGTCATTTAAAGAAAACGTTCGTTAACTCGTTACGCAATCGTTTTACGAAGTTTGTGTATTGGGCAAAGTTGTTTCATTTGACATAATCTACAACTTTGCTCAAGACACCAACATGATTTGAGCAAGTTTGTAAAATTTTAATTTTGCCCTGCCCTTCTAGGTGGATAGATCAGCAATATCTCAGCACCAAACGATAGTCCTTTGAAAACTCTGCAACTCTTCTCAAGACACCATCCTTCTAAAATGTCGTTTTCATACCGAATGGACAAAAACGCACGTTTTGGGGGGTTTTGAACCACTGTGCATTGCTGAAAGTTCTGATAGCATCATATTGCGGGGATGCTAGTGTAATAGGATGCTTTGTTGATTGTTCATTAAATCTTGATTGCTTGTTAACTTATGTATATTTTAGATGGACAAAAAGGCGAACTAAGAGGTCGTCTGAGCTTTTCCACATTTATATCGCTGTGAAGCAACTGTAAGCTTTAGAGGAAATTTATATCTGTAGCTGTAACCAGTTCGATTTTGTTTGCAATCCTGGTTAAATTGTCATATTTAATTATCTTAAAGATAAATCGTCCAGCTCAAACCTTTGTAGGGGTAAGATGTGGGACTATCATCATCATCATCTGAACTCTAGGATGATTTGGGGAACCTAGAACAACTGATATAAATGGAAATGGATTATTTTTTTTTTTTGATTTTCATTCATTCTTTGAATATGTTTGAACATGTGTCGTTACTTGGGACACTGTTCAAATCATGATTGAGTTAATAGATCATATTATCAAAACTCTAAGACTAGTTTATGAGTATGGTTATACATGTGTCGTTACTTGGGATACTGTTCATTTCATGGTTGATTTAGTAGATCATGCCCCGTAACGTGGGTAGATCACCTTTTCGTGGTACGTTACGGGATGTAAGATCTACCACCGATGTCTAGTCCTGACTACTTCAAAATAGGGGAACAGGATTTTTCAGTAATCCAAGGAACACATCTTAGTCCTTGTTACTTTTTATGCCTTGTCGATAGTGACAAGACTCGACTTTGTCCACCGAGGATGATCTTGAAACAAAGAAAAAATGGGTTAGTTAATGTTCATCAGACAAAAGGAAGAAGAAAGTGGACAAATTCGCCAAAAAATACTTGCTCTGGCAGGCCATATGCCAATGCGGTAAACTGAGTAAACCGTACATCACAATGGGTACCATCAACAGCGAAATTTACCGCACCGAGTGCCTCCAGAAGCGTCTGTTGCTCTTCCTGCGGTCCCACGGAGGCGAGACATTATTTTGGCCGGACCTGGCATCATGCCATTACGCGCGATCGACGTTGGATTGGTACAGAGACAATAACGTTGTTTTTTGTCAATAACCGCCAACCCCCCAAATTCACTAGAGATTCGTCTGATGGAAAGATTTTGGGCCATAATGAAGGCCAAAGTTCGAAAATCGTCCAAGGTGTTTAAGAACGAGCTGGAGTTGAAGAAAGAATGGATGAAAGTTACCAAAAAGGTCGGCTTCACCATTGCACAAAATATAATGAGGGGTCTTAAGGGTAAGGTGCGGGCTTTCGGCGATGGAAAGCAAATTGAATAAAGTAATTATGCCGAAACATAATCCATTCATTCCCTGAAAGTTTCAAGAAAATCCGACTCAAAATAAATTTTTGGCGAACACTTTTGTCTGGTGCATTTTTTTCGAGTACAGGCCTTAGCAGTTTAGAAGCAAAATCTTAAAACTTCACATTTAAAATAAAATGTATCTTAAAAACGGCAAAATACACATTCCAGAATTTTGTATATGCCGTGTGAGAAAGTCTGAGCTTTCAAGAAAAAATATAGAAAACTACAGTGGCCTTGGTCCAGCCACCATGAAAATCATTAAAAACAAATATTTTCATTGTTTTTGCACTTAGGAACACATTTGAGCAACAATTTAAATTTTCCAAGTAAGCCCTTTTAAAACCTTTCGTTTTCACCCCTAACATTTAAAATCTGCTGAGTGGTTAAAACGTTATGAATTTAAAAAAATAAGGCAAAAATTATGATTTTGTCCGACCACCTTCCTCAGAAAGGTGCACCCGTAAGACGGAATAAAAAATACTGGTCCAAATTTTTCAGAAAAGAAACAAGTACACCAATTTTTAACAAAATCGGAGCTCTTTTAAAAATTAAATAGTAATTTTTCACGTGTTTTTTTTTTCATAACCAAAATACCTACTTTATAATTTTTAGAAAAAAATATTACGCATAATCACTGTTCAAGAAATAATTGAAGCTTAACACTCCGAACACGATGCCTCCGGTTAAATGTGTAACGGCAAATTGGGAATGTTTGAAAAATCATTGCTCAGCAATTTATCAATAGATTTTAAATCTATCGATACCGAATAAATTTTTGAAGTATGTAGTTTTGAAAGGCGCCAATAGTTTTGAACATCATCAATAATTGGCTGAGCTATGATTTTTCAAACATTGCAAGTTTGCCGTTACACGTTTTACCGGAGGCATCGTGTTCGGAGTGTTAATTATCTAGTAATCAACGTTCGCCAGAACGCGCTACAACAATAAGCTAACAATGCCAAATGACGACGATGCAGAATTTATAGCGGACTAATGAGAATCTTGGGTGGGTTTAGTCGCACCCAAATCAAGTAGTATTGGAGCAGCAATTGACCAGAATAGCTGGGTATAAAAAGGTAAGATTGCATTCATATCTGCGTTTATTTCTTTATATTACGCTAGGATACGCTCCATATATCACTCCAAATAAAGAGTTAGTGCTTGTTGTTGTTGTTTGCTTTACTGTTTCAAACGGAAGTAGTCGGAATGCATTCTTCATTAATGAGAATAGTGTATGCTGGTCATCTCACACTTAGGTGGGTTGATCAAAGATGTTCAAAATTGCTTAATCTATCAATTGAATCCATAGTTTGAAATATTATTGTCGTTTCAACCCACCCCATGAATAAAATCTCAATTTCCTCCTAACCGCAATTCACAGCAAGCAGCGTAGATACCGCCGCCCGTTGTGCAGTACTTGTAGCCACCAAGCGGACGATAGCTGGAACTAGTCAATATATAACGGATAATGCGCGCGCAAAACATTGAACATAACACATAAAGAAAAACGTGGTAGAGCGTTACGTTTTGAACAAGGGGGAAATAATACATCTACAGTGAGTCGCATTGGAACGTGAACCATTAGATTCAGGCTACATGAATTTAAAAACTTATTCTATGTAGCTGGTAGTTAGATCCTGTACAATATAGTAAGTTTGTGCATAAAACTTCAAATTTGTTTTAGTATGTGTCTATAAGCTTAAAATGGTGGAGTTCTGTATACCCTCTTTCCAGAACAAATGACAGCAGGTTGCAGTTACATCCCAAGGGTATTTTCCAAAGGCACACAGTATACAATTTATTCCGCATTAATAAGGATTTGCAAGAGAGCCTGATTATTACCGGCCCAGACACACCACGCAATCTCTCTTTCTCACTTGGCCCGGTGTTAGAATAGGCTGTCTGTCGGAGGGATCAAAACGGTCCCCAGTCGACGATGGATGAAAGCGATACGCGGCAAATCACTACATTTTACTGAAGGAAAGAGAGGTGTAGAGCAGAGAGATAGGTAGGTAGGTAGGTAGGTAGGTAGGTGTATCACAACTGCAGATGAAGCGCACAAGTTCGACGGACTGCCAGGGGAACCCGTACAAAATGCTTGTTGTCTTTATTATCGTGAAGATCATTTTCACATCTGCTGAAGTTTTGCGTTTTTTTGGGATGCGTAACCGTAAGTAATAGAGGAACACCCTTCGTTGCCGTCATTTATATGCGATGGGTGAAAATGAAATGGAACAAAGGGAAACATATTTGTACTTATGTAAATTGCAGAGGGTTTCCTAAATATGCATAACCTGAATTGTATATAAAACAGTCGGTGCAGGTAGAAACCTTGGAACTCTAGCATCCTTTTCCAATGCTGTGCCGTGGAAAGGGATCAAAATATGCCTTGCAATTTTAATTGTCATGTTAACATTTTTTCGATCAAAGGCAATAATATAAATCTAGACAATGATAAGAATTTTGTTATTGAAATAAACATTATTGGTGCATTAAATTTGATTTCAGCCGTTGGTCAGTAGCCAAAATCTGACAACTTCTTCGTCTTCTTCGCATTTCAAGCTTATTGCATATCGTATATTTAGCTTTTTGCGTGCTCTCAACTTAAAGGGTGTCCACGATGAAATTGCCACACACAAAATTGATTCGCAAAATTCGAGTTTTCATCCGATTGCCATCAAATTTTCAGGGATTGAGAAATAACTATTAAACTTCATTTTACCATTTTACTCGTATTTTATTTATAGTCCATACGCAAATGCCCGCACCTTGGCCTTAACCCCGGCCATAAGATTCTGCACAACCTGTGAATCAACCGTTTTTTGCATGTAAACCCATACTTTCTTCAGTTCCTCGACTGTCTTCACTACCTTAGGTCGTTTAAGAAGGTGCTGCTTCATAATCGCCCAGTACTTCTCGATGGGGCGGAGCTCCGGAGTGTTGGGAGGGTTGAACATTTTCGGCACGAAATTGACCTTATTGTCCGCATACCACTTCAGCACGTCCTTGGAGTAGTGGCATGAGGCCAAATCCGGCCAGAAGATTGTTGGGACGTTGTGGGCCTTCAGGAGAGGAAGCAGCCGGTTCTGGAGGCACTCTTTTATGTACACCTGTCCGTTCATCGTGTCCTGGGTCACGAAAGGTGCACTTCGCTTCCCGCACGTGCAGATGGCTTGCCAAACCAGGAATTTCTTCGCAAATTTGGACATCTTCTGAGTGCGGACATGCTCCGAAACGCTGAACTTATCCTTGGCCGTGAAAAACAGGTTGCCGGGGATCTGTTTGAAGTCGTCCTTCACATATGTTTCGTCGTCCATGATGCAGCATTCAACTTTCGTCAGCATGTTGAGGTACAACTTCCTGGCACGGGTTTTGGCGGACTTGTTCTGCTTCTCGTCGCGATTAGGGGCCTTTTGTACCTTGAACGTTCGAAGCCCAGCCTTAGTTTTGGCCTTCTGGACAAAACTTCGGCTTAGGTGCAGCTTCTTAGCCACATCCCTAACGGAGGCGTTCGGATTTCGGTTGAAGGCCCCAACTACGCGGTTGTGATTTTTGGTGTTGTACGGAATACTTTTTCCTTCACTTCTGGGCTTCCGATCGGTGGTCAACCGTTCCTCGAACCGCTTAATCACTCGCGACACCGTGGAATTCGCGATTCCCAACGTTTTAGCGATGGAACGATGCGAGAGATCCTTGTTCTCGTGATGAATGCGCAAGATTTTATCACGCACGAGCTGTTCTTTCGACTCCATTTCCGCGAGTTTTGATCACAGGACTTTAAAACTTGCAGGATGTAAATTTCATTAAATTCTACCCAACGGTTAAAAAGTTAGAGCAATTTCATAGTGTGGCAATTTCATCGTGGACACCCTTTAGTGTTCTAGATGCACTTCCACAGTTATTAATTGAGAGCTTTCGATGCCTGTACCATTGCATTGGTATAATTGTGTGGCAAGTCCAATCATACTTCTATGCCCAGGCAAGTCGAGAAATTTTCCAACCCGAAAAATTTCTAGACCGGACCGGGAACCGAACCCAGCCACCTCCAGCATTGTCTTGCTTTGTAGCTGCGCCTTTAACGACTGAGCTCAGGGAGGTCCGTCAGACCCGAAGACTGACAAACTCTTAGCTTAAAACACATTTTTTTCTAATTTAGAGTTTTTCAAATAGAATTGATTGTGGAAAAATATTTCAAACTTCAAGGAATCAGTTATTCTCTTATGTTTAAATTCAATGAAATATCAGCATGGTTTCTACAATAAATGTCCAGAAGCTAAAAACCCGAACAGAATAGTGCAAGTATAGGCGATAAACAGAAAAGGCGGTTGTTAAACCGAAATCCCTTATTTTGTAAAACTAACTCTCAAAACTTTTAATCTTTATGATGAAAGTAGACCTAATGAGGTTCATCCCAATGATGTTTTAGGATGTTACCCTAAAAGGGACTGAATTTGATAAACTAAGATTAATGACACTGTGGTAAACAGGCAGCATGCAGTCATCTGCGCAGCTTCATTTTATCACTGAGATGTTTTTCTATTGCAAACCGAATAAGGTTTATTTTTCTTCGCCACGATTAAAAGTTTTTAAAAAATTGGGGTTTTTATGTGAAAATCCCCTAAAATCCCAACCTACACTATCCTACACAAGCGTACACAAGTTTCATTCGATTACTGAGATATTTACCTATAAGAAGGAGTAATTGATCATTCAGCGGGAACAGCAGTTGTTGAATTTTGAGATATTTTAGCAATTGTGTCCCAGTGTAGGCATAGAAAGCTCTCAATTAATAATGTGGAAGTGTTATAAAGAACACTAAGTTGAGAGTTGGCAGCATAATGGCTTATGGTGAAGAAGAAGAATCGTCGCATAAAGCAGTATTGTTGTTCTCCTGGAGGAACTCCAAAAGTGTCCAGGTGTGTCAAATGTATTCTCAGACACTCAAGATAATAGACATACATCTACATCTTGAATTGTCATGTATGAAGCATTTTGGCTCATGGCTGATTTTGGCCACTGCCATTTATTATGCCACGCAGAGGGGTGGTGTAAGATTCTGTGACAATAGGTAGGCATCACACACTTAGAAATTATTGCCGACATTAGTAATTTTTAACCAAGCTTTCAACAGCTGCGTTCTGTAAAACTTTAAGCCTAATTTCTAAAGCTGTTTCACTAAATTTTATTTTCAAAACACTGTCAGCCTTGTTTAAAGTAATGAATTGAAATGCTTGTTTTTTACCGAATGGATCAGCTGTTTAAAGTTCGGTAAGATAGACCGAAGTTGGTAATTAGTTTTAAATGGAAAAACGGAAAAACGTGACTGTATCACTAACGGATGCAGTGTGCGTAGGCCTTTAGAAGCAAAGGGGTTAATGATGGTAGCTGTTAATCAGTTATATGATACTGATACTGAGCGACACTGCTAGTTATAAAGGAGCCTAAAAATACTGTTTAGCACTCTACTGCCCAAGTCCATCTTATCACGGGGTAAATTTAAAGAGCTGTGACAAAAAATCTAATTGTTTCACAAATTTTGTGCCAATGGTTGGAAAGATACACTAATCATCAAACCCCTTGTCCAAAGTTCATTTTTACGTAATTTTTATCATAAGTTTTCAACGTGAGTGTGCCGAATTTTTTCACGTCTCTCGCATTCGATCTTCGATAACTTTAAAAATTGTGTATGAATCCTGATTAAATTTTCAACACCGAATAAACAATCCCTCCAGATCAAAACGCTGTTAACAGATTCGTGCTACAACAACTAGAGACACTACAGTAATTTAAAAGAAGCGGCCATATACTAACTGGAACATACTTTAGTCCTAGGTTGTAGAATATGGATCATTGAGAACGATCACTATTCTGATTAAAACAATATTAATACAGCCACTAAAACTACGTTAAGTAAATAAATGATTCATAGTCTACCTGAAGTCAACTTGTCATGTCACTTGGCGTTAAGCGATAAACTTTTTCAATCAATCGTAGCGGTGGACAATTCCGGACCATTTGAAATTAGGGCGTTACTGCTTTTGGTTTTAATAATCAATAGTAAATTTATTCAAAATAAGAATTAATCACTGTTTCACCAGTTGCTATATGATAATTTGTCATATTGAATATTTTGAGTATATTCAGGAAATTTCAGAAATCTCAAATTTGAAAATTTCGATGTTGGGTGAAATGGATCAACCCTTCAAAGCTTCAAAGTGCATTTATAGTAAATGTGCCTTTGGATTCCCTGAATCTGAATCAGGCGTTAAAATCTATATGCGAAGTGTATTCTAACTTTCCTAATGCAGTATTTTCTTGATATTGCAAACTTTACTTTAATATTTTAACTGTTATGGGCGTGACGGGGTACCTGTGTACCCAGCTCCCATTTTAATAACACGGTGTTGGAAAAAGCAAAAATTAAATAATTTGAACTCAGTCACACTCTTTTAGTAAAAAAAACATTTCCAAACTAATGACAAAAGTTGTTATGGCCCTATAGCCGTTTCTTTGAAAGATGATAATGTAAGTTATTGAAAGCCAGTAACATTAAATATAAATTTTGCACTAAAACATACTTAGAGTCCCTTGTTGAAATACTACACTAGTTTACAGCATATTTGAACTTTGTACGCTGGTGGTCATTTCCCATGTAAAATCGTGTGCGGATCCAAAAATGTAGTCAGAATAAATCTCTGTAGGATAGTTTTCTAGGTACAGCTAAAAATGAAATTTAACTCAAAAAAAATTGTTTACTAAATTACATCTGGCTGTTATTCGTTTATTTAAATTCAACTGACAATTAATGTCTTAATGAATAAAACTTTATCTAAATAGTTATGGTCAACGAAACGAAAACGGTCAAGTAACCGGTGACGAAACACATTTGCTGATACGTTAAAGTCAAATTCGCAATGAAAGTAGTTAAATTGTCGGCTGATTGCACGAATTGGCTCATTCTGCGTATAATTTCTGCCTCGTGGCTCCAAAAACAGAAATTCGCGTTGACGAAGAGGTCTCTCAGGAGCATACATATTTAGCTGGGTCAGCAACGTTGGACAGTCGATGTCACCCGTGAGAAGCTTTCCAGCAAACATAGCTTGAGCGACCGTCCGTCGCACCACTAGCGGTTCGATGCCCAGAAGACGGCAACGCTCCTCGTGCGGTGGCAGGTTCGATGAGTCACGCCAGTTCAAGAAACGAAGAGCATATCTCACAAACTTTCGTTGAACAGATTCGATTCTAGCGATCCAAGTGGCTTGGAAAGGGCACCATACAACTGCACTTGATTCTAATATAGACCGCACAAGTGAGCAGTAAAGTGATCTGAGGCATAACGGGTCCCGGAATTCATCGGAAATTTTGAAAATAAAACCCAGTTGGCGATTGGCTCGGGAAATGATGTCGTTATAATGGATTTTGAAGGTGAGCCCGCAGTCCAGAGTAACACCGAGATCCTTTATTTGTTCTACACGGGCAATGCAACGTCCAAAGAGCACATAGTCAAACATAATTGGTTTGTTTTTACGGTGAAAGGAGATGACGTTGCATTTTTCGATGCTCAGGCCCATCAAATTTCTCGTGCACCAGTCTGCGAAAATACATAGCATACGCTGGAGATCCCAACAGTCCGAGAGGCTTTTGATAATTTTGTAGATTTTGGCGTCATCTGCGTAGAAAAGACGACATCCAGATGGTAACAACAGAGCGATGTCGTTTAAAAAGATCGAAAACAGCAGAGGTCCCAGGTTGCTGCCTTGCGGGACTCCCGAGTTGTTTGAGAAAACATTTGATTCCGTCGCGCCAATCTTGACTCGTACAGAGCGATTCACTTAGTACGATCTGAACCATTTCACAGCCGTGGACGAGACACCTAGTATCTCTAACTTAGCAAGCAGGATTTCATGATCCACCCTGTCAAAAGCGGCTTTTAAGTCCATGTATGCAGCATCAACTTGCCATCCAGCATCCAAGCTTCGCAGACAGTCAGAGGTAAACTGCACCAGGTTCGTGGAAACCGATCGCTTGGGGTAAAAACCATGTTGGTCCGTATCGATATAATTTTTACAGCACATAAACAGAGCATCATTTACAATAATCTCGAAAAGTTTAGAGCAGGCGCACATGGAGGAAATCCCACGATAATTAGCGACATTCCGTTTGTCTCCTTTTTTGTGAATTGGAAACAGATAGGAAAGCTTCCAGCGGGAGGGGAATTCACTTTGCTGTGCCGAGAAATTAAAAAGTCGCCCAAGTGGAAGGCAGAGGTTGACTGCACATCGTTTTAAAACTGACGAGGGAATTCCGTCAGGACCAGCGGCGAATGAGTTCTTCATTTTGCGTGTTGCGGCTATCACCATGTCTTCAGTGATGTGAGGTATGTCAAAACTAAAAACATCACGTGGCATCCCGGAGGTTGCGACCATCACCTGTGTCGGTGAAGCGGCAAAATCGTGGAAGACTTGTTTGAATTGACGAGCAAACAAGCTGCATTTTTCACTTTCGCTGCAGGCCGTATCAACTCCGAGGAACATGGAACAAGGCAGCCCGGATTCTTTCCGTTTTGAATATACAAACGACCAAAAACCTTTCGGGTTCGACCGAAGGTTCGCTTCCGTGCGTCTCACGTGCCGATTATAGAGGAAGTGGTAGTAGTTTCGATAGCGACGACTTGCGAAATTAAACTGTTGCTTGTAGAACGGTGAGCGAGAGCTGCAGTACCTTCGGAGTGCGGCGGAGCGCTGACGTTTTATTTATGTAGGCGTGGGTTCGACCATGGAGGCTTCTGCGGGGGACGTCTTGCTGGGACAGTACGGAAAATAACTTCTTCCAGCGCAGAGCTGAAACAATCCACAGCATCATTGACACTAGCGGCCGTTTCGATACAGTGCCAATCTATTTCCGCAAGCGCATTGTTCAATGCAGTGTAATCGGCCCGGTGAAAGTCCAGAAAGCAGCACTCGGAAAACGGTATATATTCAATTGGAGTGGATAAACTTAGTGACACGACGAGAGCGGGATGGTCGGCATCTAGATCGATCAGTGGCTCGATCGGTAGAGAAACAGAAGTGTCTGGTAATGCTGAGTCATTTGCCAGAACAAGATCTAACAAACGTCCATTACGGTTGGGAAAAATGTTCGCCTGAGTGAACCCATGAATGTTAAATCCGTCCAGAAGTTCACAGCAAGCAACCGGCATATGCGATAGCAGAGGATCAATGAATGGTGTGCCACTATCAGAGAAACGCCACTGTAAACCAGCTTGGTTGTAGTCGCCAAATAGGAGAGCGGGAGAATTGGGGCACAATTGAGACGAAATCGAGCCCTACGAATTAACGTGCTCATGGATGATCGTGCAGTCGTTTTTTCGGTCGGGAGGTAGGTAGACTGCGCCTACACTGAGCTTGGTTCTTGGCAGATCCACAACAATCCAGATTTGCTCTAGCAGACTTGAAATGGGCGAGCTACTTACATAGCTGGTCAGTTTCGTTGTGACGGCGATCAGAACCCCACCACCACGCAATTTTTGACTGTTTAGGGGAGAGCGGTCGGTTCTGAAGACGGAATAATGCGATCCAAACAGCTGCGGTGAGTAAATCTGGTCATCCAGCCACGTTTCTGTCAAATATGCAATGAAAAAAAAAATTAAACAAACTATTAATTTAAAGCAATACCACTAATATAACTGATAAATAAAATCCAATTAATCGAAAGAAAGTTTTCCCACCTTTAATAATTGATATAGCTTTATTACAGCCGATGATATTTGTATTTTAGAAAACAAACTTTTTGAATGTGAAATATCATTTTTTTAGCTGTATCTAGAAAACTATCGTACTGAGATTTTTTTTGACTACATTTTTGGATTCACGATTTTACATAAGAATCAAAGGTCAAACATTGAAGTTCCTTTTTTATTACTTTTATTTGTAAACTAGTGCAATCAAGATTTCTCTTCATATCTATTACCGTAAATTTTATATGAAACACCTTAAATTGCAGCGTATTTTGATCTATTTCACACCATTTATCGATTTGCTCCGGGATTACGGTTTCCAGTTACACATCAAATGTTATAAATGGTCTTAAAATAATCTATCAACAACATAATGACCAGGGTGGATCAAAATATCGATTTTGCTCATCCTATCTTAATTGATTCTAAATTAAGTCCTGATCATTCTCCCAAAATTCGACTTTATTTGGAAACAAACTCATACTGCACTGGCCCTTTGAAGTTTATATGGGAATTACTATGGAAAAAACGAAGTTTTTGTTCTCAACATTCTAGCCCAGCTACAACTTGGCTGTAGATTTTGGGAGAATTATTAGAACCTGATATGAAATCGATTGAGCCTGGTGGAGTAAATCTTAATTGTAACCACCCTAATTATGATGTTATACATGTACAACGTGGTTAAACATTTAATATATGGGTCATTCCAGCTCAAGTGGGTACACCACCTGTGGTCGATGTCATCGATTTGAGCCGAACTATTTAAAGTGATTTTATTGAAGTTTGACCTAGTTTCATGCTCGATGCTATTAGATATCTTAAAAATTGAAGAATTTTAAAGTATTTGTTCTACGAACTTTTCACCCATATGATTTAAAAATGTGTAGTCTATGGCATAATGTTTCGTATACTGTTCTAAACATTTCGTTCCAACATAGTTTTCGTGTAGAGTCCATCGATTGAGAGATAAAAATCAGAAAAGAAGCCGTTATAGCTAAAATTCACAAGACAACAGAGCCAATAAAAGTTTCAATTAGATTGACAGAACAAAGTTGTATTGCTTTTCAATGACGACCGATGACTGTTTCATTGGCAGCGTTCAGAACTCTTGGTTTTGTCTTCAAGATTACTAAGAACTTCACAGACATTTACTGCTTGAAATCGCTCTAGGGCTCTCTCGTAGATCTACATCGGAATACTGCTCTGCAGTCTGGAGCCCGAGCTACAATAATGGGGCCGAGTGAATTGAATCTGTGCAACGACGTTTTCTTCGCTTCGCGCTCCGTAAGCTGCCTTGGAGATACCCACTTCGTCTTCTAAGCTACGAGAATCGCTGCCAATTGATCAATGTCGAGCCCTTACGTATCCGAAGAGATGTTTTCAGAGCCTTAACCGTCACTGATACTCTGCAAGGAAGAATCGACTGCGAAGCAATTCTGCAACAAGTGAACATTAATGTTCAACCTCGACCACTACGCAACAACTATGCTGAGACTTCCACTTCTTCGAACTAATTATAGCATAGGGAGCGCTATTTACGGCTTGCAACGAGTGTTTAACCGAGTACCGTCGATGTGTTCTATTTCCTCTTAACACATATATATATATATGTATATATATATATATATATATATATATATATATATATATATATATATATATATATATATATTAATTAACGCTAAAGTACATGTTTTTAAAGATATTGTATTTTCATGAACCAAACTATGTCACTTTTGATCAGTTTGATGCGATTTTTTAAATAAACTGGTTGATGGGTGAATTATGGGGCTTTACCCAAGTTTTTGTGATTTATTTATCTAAGTCTGTCTCTAACAAACCTTTCGAACAAGTAGCAAAACATTGAGTTTTATTTTACACTGTCTTCGAAAACTTCAAACCGAACATTTTCCCCACTATCGAGCTTTTGTGCTTACATACGGATAATATTCCAGCATTAGTTAATAAGGTATCTAAGTGGTACTTTGTAAATTTTATAAAAACCGGCTTTCTCCAATTCTGTTGAAATAATATTATGGACAACGAAACCAACGGTATTGAATAAAGTTTTGTAAGCTTGAATCTGATTAAATATTGTGATTATCTATCAAATTGGTATTCCTCATAGATTAAAAATGATTATTGGACATTCAACCTTTTACGTTCATTTTAATTATATTACAAAGCCATCAAAGTAATGTTGACCCCCACCTTTCGATTAGTCAACTCATGTTGTAATAAACAGTTTGACAACGTTAAAATATGCAAGATGGCAATCCCGTTAATGCCTTGTACAAAAAATCCCCCGTGCCTAGTAAAATAGCTACGAGATGAGTTCAACGTCACTAATTCAACCCTTTAGATTGAATGTACAGCTCACTGCTAGGCTATAATGGTTCTTCCTCCTCATTTTCCATTCATCAACCGAAGCACCCTTATGTTGGCTGAAACCACTAGACGAGCTGCGTGTTGTTGATGGCGTTCTGCAGTGTTGACATCGTCTGCTCTCTCAAAAGCAGCAACAGCCACAGAGGGGTAGAAAAAAAATGGAGTCGTCAAGAGGCAAAAAAAGGAGTTGACAACCGGGTTGACAATTTTCTAGCTCAATGCAGCCACTCTAATGCAGCCACCGTGTTTACTATTCGGATATATTTTTATGCTGCTGTTGAACCTGGGGGGGATGAAAATATACATCCATCCATCCATCCATCCATCCATCCAGTAGAGTGGAAATTAAAAACAGCCATTATGTGATTACAACTTCATACTTTGCGCTATGCTCGAGCAAGATGAATTCATTCTAGACGACAGGTCCGGAGCAAACCCACACTGGTTTTTACGCTCAGCGTATAATTTTGAATGGGAGGAACTTGATTTATGTGCTAATTTTTATCCTTCCCCCCTCAAGAATTTCGCGATAATTTACTGCAGCGTGACGGCGTGCTATTTTATATTTTTGAAAATAATAAGTATAATGCACAAACTGTTCTTCTCGATTTGATGAGGGTTGTTTTTAACTTGGATTTGAAATTTCAAGTTAGCACGAGGCATTTTAATTGGAAAATGAAAACGACAACCAGTGAATGCCACCGGGATTACGATAACGATGGCAGGAAGTTTTTCATTACATGCAAATGAATTGAGGAGCTCACCGGCTTAATGAGACGACATTTTATGTTTATTGTTCAGCATTTCCGTGTCGATTCACAAAATGAAATCACTTGAAATCTTTAAAAGCAGGTAATTTAAAACGAAACTGTGTACACAGCAAAGTTACACTTGGTGTATTAGTGCATTTATCAACATGAGTTGAATCATCCTTCGATTAAACTTTAACTTTTACATATTAATTTATTTGCATCAGTATAAATCAAGTAAAAAAAATTGATTAATTTTTCAAGGAAAAAAATATAGAAATTAACATGAACACGTTTGATATTCAACTAATAAAAGCTGAAGCATACAAAGTTTGTATAAGTCGAAAAACAAATAGTTAAATCACCGACAAACCGACATGACATTTGACTTATGCCCGTAAACGACCGATTTAAATGTGCAGTGATCCGAACTGTCAAAATAACAACCATAGTATTTTTTCATTTAGATAAAAATATTTTGTCCATAATAGATCAGACACGAACCAATTCATAACTTTTGCATGCGGGTTCATGGCTTAGCTCAATATTTCCCGCGAACATGGAGCCAGATGTCAGTAGTGTGCTTTGGTCAGAAATTTTATTGTTTTTGTCGGTTTGTCGGTGGTTAAATGTGCAACTCGTGGTGCCAATGAAAATGACCATTATGAATTTAACAAACCATGTATGTACAACATGTTTATAGCCCTAAAAAAAGGACCTTCACCCTTATAAATAACTATATTTACTCGAGACGTTATTCGTCGTTGACGTAAATCGAGGAACTTAAACAAACAAGTCATGTAAAATTACATGTTTTGAAACCGAAACATACGCAACTCGACAAAAAGTGTTTGCATTTTATTCAATTGAATTTCTCGTTTCTTTCAACGGGCCGCTTGCATGTGCCGGTCCCTGGGCACCAAAATTTACATTTCGTAGTGGCTGTGGAAATCAAAAAAATCAAACATTATTTTTCATTTTAAGTTCAAGATTCTTGTTTTATTAAAAGTCCAAGCTTCAACTCCAAGTATTCAAAGTGTCATAATTCAAATGATGTTTCTATGAACCAAACCTCTCAATTTGCATGAGCTGCAGAAATATGACGTTTTTTAAAGGCCATTAGATCTAGCGTTATTGGGCTTCTTTGGTAATGAGACCCAAACATTGATAAGTGAAAATTGATCTAAAATTATTTAAAGATCCTTGAATTCAAAGAAAAAAAATGATTTCATGGAAAATCATTTCGATATCACTGATAAATTGATCAATATCATTATATTAATCAGTAATCATCAAAATATTAACAGATATGAAACAATGCAAATTATAAACGACCCGAATGTGGATGAATATTCAAAGTCCGGAATAATTAAAAAACATATCCCACTATGCAATCCTGACAACAAATGTTGTAGAATCAACCTTAGATTAAAATTATCTAAAATTTCGAAAGCATGAAACATGCTGATAATTTTATATGTGGGATCTTAAAAAAGTTTAGTAAACTCAAGATCTTATCTTTATTTTTCATAGCCTGCTCTAAAATATCAAAAATATAGATCTGCTCCAAAATATGTAACAGTGCCAGACTTAGGATTCGGGGGCCTGAGACTGCTATCCTTAGGGTGGCTCCATATTATCTGCTTTCGAAGATTAAATTTAAAATACGCGATCGTATTTTTCCTCCCAAATTTAATAAGAATATCTTTTAGAAAGTCACTTGAGGGGTTTATCAATTTCACCTATATTTTCCAATTTGATATTTCTAAAATGTCCAAAAATAAACTAAACACTCAATTTAATAAGTAAACATGTGGAACGATAGCATCATCATTTTAATAGCATAGATTTATAAATTTTCTTTAGTGTATGAATTATTTAATTTCCATTACGATAGAACTTTTTGCAATGCATAATACAAAGTACTGCAATGCAACTTTTACAACAAAGGGATATATATATATATATATAAATAAAACATTTCCACGCACAGATTTGAGCTTAAAATGATAAATTGTAATGTAATTCTTTAGTCAAAATTTTTTACTATATAGAATGCATTATAAGGTTACAATGGCGACAGCATGATAATTTATCCAATAAAATACATTTACAATAGGATTAATTGACAGCAATAGATGGAATTGTACATATTTCATTGAAACTGTTTTCTCGCAAATTTATGTAGTGGCCTTGTAGTGCGACGACCTTTCCACGAATTTTGACAAAATTTTGGCACATAAAATTTCAGTGATTTTTTATTATTTATATATATATATATATATATATATAAAATAAATCCTCATGCACACGTGAAACATGAAAAAAAAACTATTTAAGATCTTTCTCAAAACAAATTACAGTGGAATGAACCATAAGTACCCTTCTCATATTACTTTATAAGTATTTTACATATATTTTGTCTTACCACTCTTTTGTTTCGTTCCGCCATGAATTGCAATCAGTTCTCATTATGCCAACTGCAATCGCTTTACTGACTAATCAGAGAACATCCATCACATCCCGTGTAGGAGGCCATTAATGAAAAATTGATAACGCATCCTATTCGATAATTATTCCATTCGAACCCAGCAAATTCGTAGACCAGAAAGCATCCCGCCAGCATCAGGAAAGGAATAATCCCAAATCGATTTCAATATCACCCAGCGGTAAACCTTCTTCCACTTGCGTCCTGTGTTTATCGTTGTACACACACTGATGACAACGACGACATCCTGGAGATTAATTTGAGAGATAAATTTTCAATTTCGTGTTCATTCATAACTTTATTCGCATGCTATGCATATTCATAGGTCTGCCTCGAAGCGCACCTTTTATCCCCAGCCATCCAGGAACCATCTGACAAGCGTTTCAAAATGACTAAATCTCATGGAGCGAATTGTGGAACCGATTCACCTCGGGGTGCTCGGATATAAATGACGTAACGACCATCCACTGAAGTAACAGCAAGCACTGACTGCAAATGACTATTTTATCGTTGGGAGTCCAAGTTGGGACAAGCTTTCAGCGACAGTCATATTGCAAGTAGGTATATTAAATGGACATATGTATTTTAGACAAACTTCCCCGAGCTTCCCGCTATGACATATCCGAGTGGATTGGCGGGAATTCAATATAATGAAATAATGAAATGCCACCAGCATTATTGATACCGGTCAATAAGTTGAAATCGTAATTCATATTCATAGATTATCTACCACAAGCGAATATCAACAAATAATGATGACCACTTCTAGTCACTACTACCGACAGGCACGGATCGATAGACGATTACAACAAATCGAAAAGTTTGCAATTGTTGGATTTATTGGCTGTTTATATGCTTGTGCAGCCCAAAATAATAGATTGCGAAATTGATAACTACTGTTAAAAGTTAACAGTAATTGATTGGCACATTCCGATTTCAATGAACTGACGCGCATTAAAATGTATATCAGCAAATGATGTAAGGAAAAATGAGTGGTTGATACAATTTGGTTTACGTAAAAATAACATGCCTGTAGATTTGAAGACATACTTCAAATCTCCTCGTACATCGTACGAATTAGGCAAAGAAGTGTGCTCTTGACTTGTACTGTACTTGTAGCCCTTCGCTCATTTTCAACTTCTATTCAATTTGCATACTGCCGTACTCTAACGGGATTATCTACCTACCCTCTTCTAAAGATCATTATCTAGGTAATAAATTTTCACACTAAAGCTTCATGTTAGATAACATTTCCAACCAACTCTGTAAATCGCAAACTTCGCGTATGAAGTGACATAAAAACACTATGAATGTAACAACTCAAGGCGGGAGTAACCGTCAACAATGCTGATGATAGTACAGCATGCAACAACCACCCTACTGCTTTCTCTCTTAGATGACTAAGTTGCATATTAAATAAATTGACAAATCAGATCACAGAGTGTCGGTGAAAGGAATTGAAAACCAAAATGAGGATTCGTATCAACTCGAAAATCGACGTTACTTTCATCGAAAGGGGTAAGCAAATCAAAGGCGAGCGAATTCACAAGCAGCCTTGCGTTCTAGGCATGCTTCTTTTTCATTTTGGTTTCGGCTGGCTAGGCTTTATAGAAATGATGCGTTAAACACGTTGCATGAAAGAAAACTAAGCTCGAGATCAATTTAGAGCTTCAAAAATGTTGCGCCCTGAAAATCCACATATTTTTTTCCGAACTGGTGTTTTTGACCCCAACATCACCTTCATATTTGCCAAAAATTCTCAATCGGCCTATTGAGTGGGTTGACATCTACCGGTTCTACTCTTTATTATCCTTATTTTAAGAAAAAAAAATAACATTTTCCATTTGTTTCGCTAATAGGCTAATATTTTAACATAATATTGTGGCGTTTAAAAGCAAATGATTAAGAATTACTCTGATTCTTGTGCCATACAAGTGTCCTTATATTATTTTCCACCAGTGTATTTATTTATTTGTTTATTTGTTATGCTTGCATCAACAGACTAGAAATAGTCCCAATGATATGTTGTAAAAAAGTACAGATTATACAGACTACATATTCTACAGTTACTAACGAAAATAACAAGGAAAGCATTGTCAAGTTACTAAAAATGTATAAATCTAAAATTTTACACTTAGCTGTTGGGCGTCAAGCGCCTTCGGGCAGCAAAAAAGGCAGAGAATCATCGGCGAAGCATATTCCATGACGCTACTCGGTTGAACACTTGCTGCAAGCCGTAAATAGCGCTCCCTATGCTATAATTAGTTCGAAGAAGTGGAAGTCTTAGCATAAGACTGTTGCGTAGTGATTGAGGTTGAACATTAATGTTTACTTGTTGCAGAATTGCTTCGCAGTCGATTCTTCTTTGCAGAGTATCGGCGACGGTTAAGGCTCTGAAAACATCTCTTCGGATACGTAAGGGCTCGACATTCATCAATTGGCAGCGATTCTCGTAGCTTGGAAGACGAAGTGGGTACCTCCAAGGCGGCTTACAAAGCGCGAAACGAAGAAAACGTCGTTGCACAGATTCAATTCGCTCGGCCCCATTATTGTAGTTCGGGCACCAGACTGCAGAGCAGTATTCCAATGTAGATCGTACGAGAGAGCAATAGAGCGATTTCAAGCAGTAAATGTCTGTGTAGTTCTTAGTAATCTTGAAGACAAACCCAAGAGTTCTGAACGCTTTGTCGACGACATACGATATATGGTGTGAGTATGTCAGCTTTGAGTCCAGAAAAAACGCCTAAGTCTTTCACGCAATGCACCCATTCGATAGTCGTGCCTAGTAGTTTGTAGTATTAAAGTATTAAATCAGCGAACTTGCACGAGAGCCACGGTAAATGCTGAATGCAAAATTTTCAAAACAGAATTCGAAACGATTTTCGGTGCTTCAAAAAGTTGGTCTGCATAGTTTTCTCAATCTTAGTCTCAGTTAAGAGCAAATGATCGAAGGGCGTAAAACACTGCAAAATAAACGGATTTAATAACACAAAATTCAATGGAATTTTATGTATCTTCTGGACTATGATGAAAGTTGACCAATCTATCACTCAGATGTCATGTAATGTAATGTTTACATAATGTTACACCTCAAACCATTGAGTAACACGAGCAGATGAAACATTCCAATTGAATGCAATCAACCGAAGCATTCAATTTGGGTGAAACTGTACTGACTTCTATGTTGCCAACATATTAGCCTTGTTGCCTCCTGTTGTGTAACACTGCCGAAGGTTTCGGATACAACAAGAAAAGCCTTGATCTACAAGCGTGAAATATGGAAGGTAAATGGATTATTATGTATTTACTTTTCATGCCTTCAGCTTCTCAAATGTTTTATCCCATCCGTGCTTCATTTTGCTCGCACTCCGTTCCAAATAAAAATAATACGGCACAGAGCGTAAGTGTGTAAATAAAGGTATACACTATAGAAGGAAAGCTGTACCAACATCACGGACATGTGTTCTCTCTGTGATAATCACCAACTGTGCTAAATACTGCAAACATTGAACCTGATATAGTTGACTACCAGCCCTTATGTAATCGTGTGATCTTGAAATGTTGAAGTAGGTATGTCTGCTGCACTGCTGGAGAATACGTGTACTCAGACATACTTTTGATTTGAATCATCATCTATAGAAGCGAAGATTCTAACCATGGAGTTTACGCACCAAAACAGTACGTGACCATTTTGTAATTGCTGTTCATGCATGAAGAAAGTAATCTGATTGGAGAGCCAGTTATTCGAATCTCAAGATGGAGTAAACCCAAGCAACCAAAAGTTCGACATTCCATGATAAAACCCACTTTCAAGTTCCATAAAGTTCAAATAAAGTTCCGACAGAACCTTCAAGTTCCATAAAGTTCGAATAAAGTTCTGACAGAACTTTCAAGTTTCATAAAGTTCAAATAAAGTTCCAACAGAACTTTCAAGTTCCATTAAGTTCAAATAAAGTTCCGACAGAACTTTCAAGTTCCATAAAGTTCGAGTGAAGTTCTGACAGAACTTTCAAGTTTCATAAAGTTCAAATAAAGTTCCAACAGAACTTTCAAGTCCCATAAAGTTCAAATAAAGTTCCAACAGAACTTTATTGCTGCGAAAGGATCTAAAGGATTCACAGGAGCAGCTTCAGGGTCCAAAAAGTACCCATTCATACTTTTAGCATTTTGAAGTTCAAAATAAATTCCTAAGATCACTTCTTAAGATCTCTAGACAAAGCTGCAAACATTCCCGCATCAAAGTTTCTAAGAAGTTCCATGGTAGCCCACATGAAACAATTCGCACAAGCCTTTGTTTGTAACAGTTTTTTATGTACATAATTCTAAAAGGTTCATGTAAAGCATTCTCCTTATATTTATGCAATGCATCAATATTCAATCCGAATATAAAAAAAAATTAATAGAGAAATTTTTGTATTTGAACCTATGTATTTCGCGTGCGAGCTACGAGCGCTAACCACTGCGCCACGAGTGTCTTGAAATAAGAAGCGAGAAAACTCCAATTTGAAATTCATCGAGGTGTTGAGTTGCATGCTCAAGTCAGTCAGCCGACATCACTGATGGTACCTATTAGAGAGGGTCTAATATAAAAGAGAAGCGGATTCAACACAAACTGCCTTGGCAACCTATACCTAGGGGATTTCTAGCAACACTGTCAATGCAATCAAGATAGGCGCTGCTCGATTGGCTCTGGTTTTGACAGTTCGTTTGACTCACAACCAGCCAGACCCCTCCCCTCTTATACTAGACCCTCTCTAGTATCTAAAGTTACGTAAGAACCGGAGTGATTTAAGATAGAAGCGTAACTGTGCTTGTAAACAATAAATACGATCGCTAATTCCTCGCAAATAAAATCTTACAGTTCCAACCTAAAACGACAAACAGGTAAGGAAATTAATATCAGCTGGTAGTGATACATTTTGTTTGCGAGTGTGAACTTTTATTCACGAGAAATGTGCGATTTATTTTTTTGTTTACAATAACAGATGCGTCCTTTTCAAAAACAACTTAGGATATACCTGTCACGATCAAAACATCGGATCTTATATTTTTCAGTAAGCATCTGTGATTCCAACATAAAATGGATTTTTCAAAGAAAATAAAAAAAAACGGCCTTTTTTATTACCGTCGTAAAAAGATTCTTGAGAGATGGACCAAGGAAAACCGATTATTTCAGTCAGGTAAGTTAACTCTAGGTTAAATCTTGAAAAGGATAACTATATCCATTGTTTTTATAGAGCTTTGCAACATCAACCAACAACCATCGTCTACTGTGAAGGAGATAACTCCATCGGAAGGTAGGGATGTGGATGAAATTATAGACACTGAATGTACCGGTACACAGGAACCTGATCCCTATGAAAATTTCAACAAAAATGAACCCACAACGAACATTGCAGAGGTCGATTTAGCTATCTCTGGGCTAAATGGTGACCTCCTATCTACAGACGAACTTGATTCAATGAGTCTTGAAGAGAGCATCCGCTTTTGGGCTTTAAAAACAAATCAATCCCATCAATCAATCAATTTGATTATGGACATCATACGGAAAAAGACGGATGGGAAGCAATTGCCACGTTCCGCTCGATCATTGCTGAAAACTGCACGAAATGCTTCATCAAATATCGTAGACATTGGAGGTGGTCAATATTGGTATTATGGGATTAAAAAATGCCTTGCAGATTTTTTTCGGTAAGTAAAATTAAATGTTCGTTATTATTTTGATTATTATGATAATTTCATTATTATTTATTATTTTTTCCAGCAACATTGATCACCCCATTACCATTTCAATCAACGTGAACATCGATGGAATTCCTATTTACAAAAGCAGCAAAGCTCAGTTTTGGCCAATACTATTCAACATATTTGAACACCCGGAAGTTAAGCCAATGACCATTGCCATATTCCTTGGAACTTCAAAACCTGAAAGCCTGGACGAATTTTTGCGACCATTTGTTAACGAGCTAAAATATGTGTTAAACCATGGAGTTATTTTGAATGGTCACAAAATTAGTATTCGAATGAGATGCTTCATATGTGATTCACCTGCACGTGCCTTCATAAAAGGTATATCAGAAGTTATCATTTCATTATGGTCATGTCTAATAAAAATGTTTAACATTTTTTAGGAGTATATGGCTTTAATTCAAAAAACGGATGCCTAAAGTGCGTATGTGAAGGCGAATATTCCTATGAATCTCGCACTGTAATATTTACATCATTAAATTGCGCCAAACGAACTGACCAAGAGTTCCGAATGAATTCCTATAGTCGTCATCAAAAAACTGCAACGCCTCTGATTGATATCCCTAATCTGGATTTAATTCAAAACATTATCGTGGCTGATAGACTTCATCTCATTGATTTGGGCGTAATGAAACGATTATTGATTGGATGGAGGGATGGCAGCCTTGGATTCGCAGCTAAATTATCGTCTCTACAAATTAATGACATGTCTGCCATGCTTTGTAATATTCAGCTTCCATCTGAAATTCATCGCAAGTTCAGAGGCTTGGACTATCTTGCCCACTGGAAAGGAACTGAATTTAATAATTTCTTGCATTATGCCAGCATAGTTGTGTTAAAAAAACATCTTTCCTCGGAGGCTTATCAACATTTCCTTTTATTTTATTGCTCCATAACGATGCTCTCATCAGATTTATACAAATCAAACTGGCACGTAGCTAGAAAAATGTTGGAAAAGTTTATAATTGATTTCATGACGATCTACGGGCAACAGTATATCACGAGTAACATTCATAACCTTCAACATATTGTAGATGAGGTAGAGGCGTTCGGCTCATTAAGTACGATGGCAGCATATCCCTTTGAAAATGGTTTACAACGGCTGAAGCATTTGATACGCAGTGGATCTAAGACTTTGGAACAAGTAATAAATCGACTATCGGAATTAAATTCACATGATTATTACAAGACACATCAATCTTCAAAAAAATATCCTTCTATTACCATCTGCGGAGAATCTGTCCGCGCTGAATTAGAGGAATGGTTCGTTCTAAGCACGTCTCACAGGAATGCTTGGTTTCTGACTAAAACCAATCAAGTAGTACGGTTTGTCAACGCAATTCAAACTCCAACCCTAATTATTTACGGCAAAGTTGTGATAAGAAACAGAATTTTTTTTCAAGACCCTTTTACCTCATCTGTGTTACACATATTCTGTGGTAATATCAATAATTTGTCCGCGAATGAGTTCCTTTTTAGTTATGACGAAATCAAGTGCAAGTTAGTTGCAGTTCAAAGTGGCGATGAATTTGTATTTATACCTCTCCTACACACTCTAAAATAGAACAGATTGAACAAGTTTTGTTAACAATAAATCATATGTCATTTTTTTACTGTGTTTCATTGAATATTAAAATATTGAGCAAAAATCAGTACAGCATATCAGTATGAAATCAGCGTATTCCATTCAAATCGGAATTTCAATCAGATACGTCGGATATGTTGTCGTCTGATAAGTCATATTCTTCTAAAACGATGCTTTCATACGAAGAAACGTCCTTGGTGGAGGACATGTCGCTTGATGATACTGAGTCCATATCCTTTTCAGTGGAAGGTGCTTCATCGATAAATGTTGATGGTTCATGGGGTTCGGAGTTTTCTGTGGTCATGTGTTGGTGAACTTGAATTTCATTCGTATCTTGGATACAGTTCGCTTGAAGAGTATCATCTGAGTTTTGGTTGGCAGCTTGTCCTTTCATGTTATCCACGGTTTGTTCATCGCTCCTGTAGTCTGCTTTTCCTCGTTTAGTGTTCCTTTTTTTGACAACATGGCGTGAACTCCGACGTATTCCAGCAGATTGTAATCTTTTAGTAGCATTTTTCAACTTTTTCTTAAAAAAATTGGCCAATTTGTGCTGTGTGACAATTTCCGTTTCATCAGTTCCAATGTCCACAAAAACCTTCAGAAATCTTCGATGAATCATTACTGCAATTTTAGGACCCTTACGACTTGAGCCAGTCCAAGTGCACTGCACCTGGAACTCTTTGGTCATTATCAAATCCAGTAAACAAATCATACGGTCATCAGCACAATCGCCACTTACGTTCACGCGAAGCCATTTCATCTACAATTAGTAAAATTGAAAAAATTAAACTAGGATAATAGAACGACCAATGCAAATACTTACCAGATTTGATCTATATGACTCATTTTCAAGGCTTTTCTCAAAATCTTCAAATTTTCGGTAATCATTAATAGGTTCCAAGTTAAACGATAGGCCTGCTTCTGCTGATCCATCTTGACCATTACGACATCTTATGGCATCCATAATAAACTCCATTTGCGTTGACTGGTGGGCCAATCTTTTTTCCAGAGATGAAATTCGAACATCAATTATGGCGTCGGATTTTCGTTGCATGTCAATGAGCTGTTTCAAATAGTCCACACATTGTTCAATAGAGTTTTCAGATGCCGATTGCGGATTGCCAGGTTCAGGAAAATCTCTGTTGTTCTGATCAAATTCAAAGTAGGGCTGATTGAAATTAGGTGTCACTGGTACTAGTATTGGCTGAAGAGGCGTTGTTGGATCAGCTGTAGCGGTCATGTTAGGTTGTGATGCGGAATATTGATCTTGATTATGGCTTGTCGGTTTTGAAAGGTGGGATGCAGGAGTTGTTACGTTCGCAAAAAGCACTTTTTTGGACGTATTCTTCGGGCAGGATTGAAATCGTGGAGGAGACCCAGCTGTTTTCATTATAGGCGCATTTTGATTATTAGATAGTGGTGCATTTGTAGAGTTGGGTGGAACATCGTGGAATGGTGTGATTGTGATTTGTGGAGATGGCTCAACTGAGGGCAAATTCAGCATACTTTGAAAGTTTGCCGGCGCTGTTTTGTTATTTTTTTTTCTTTTCCGAGGGACCATGCTGACATCCGAAGAAGAGCAACCTGACATCTCATCGATTACCAGAGCAGCTTGAGCATATGATGGCATGTTTTTGCGTTTAATTCGGCATTTAAATTTTAACCAGGATTTTCCTGGTGTAGAATTTTCATCACGTAGCAATGTCGCCTGTTCGGTACTGGACTTGACGTTTGGCCACAACAAAATATCTCCTTGAATGGATTTATCCAGCCATTTTTCGGGAACAGCCGAGAGTTCCTTTCTCCCTCCTGCGCTGAGAGTTTGAACGATGGCAAATGGCATACCTATTAGGAAAGAGCAACTAATATTATTGCCAATTTTTTTACAATGAATTCTTTTATAAAGAAAGAGAGAACTACTTCTCTCTTTCTTTATGCAGGTATTCCACTAAGACGCCCACGTTAATCAGGAATCAACTCCATGTTACCTTTTGATTACTTAGCAATATGAAACGAAAACTTTTGCAGTGATTTGCTGGATCCGGTTCGACTTGTAAAGTTTATTTTTCATGAAACCTTTGGTGACATTCACTTTGTTTTCATGGTAACCAGTGTTGCTAGGTAATTTAAAGAAAGGTCTGGAAAATTAAAAACGAATAATCTCGTGTTTTGTGAAGAAAAAGAAAGATAAACATAGAACAGTTATAATAAGGGATCGTTAATCAATTATGTCACACTTTTAGGGGGGAGTGGGGGGGGGGGTTGGAAACTGTGACGAGTCATACAAAAACAGTTAAGATTCATACAAAAAATGTGACAAACGGGGGAAGGGGAGTTGAAAATGGGCCAAATTTGCGTGACATAATTAATGGAGTTTCCCTAATATCAATCGTCAACAATGAATTTAAAAATGGAAATTGACATTTTGTTGATGCATGACCAAGCAAATATTTTTAACAATAGAAAAATTAGTTTATTTGCAAACAAGGAAATTCTGTTTTCTATCAAGCGATGACGGCAGTAACAATACGCGATATTTTCAGTGTCATTTTAATCATAATACAAATTGTTTGCTATGAATCTACTACGGTATGCTTTTAAAAAATAAAAAATAAATGAAATCTAATGCCATTTACTATTTACTGATGACAAGAATTTAACAATCATTTAGATAAATCTGGTAATATGGCATCCCTGATGGTAACAAGCCCTGAACACTTCAACAGTAGCTGAAACCACAGCCTATTTTTATATATTTCAGATGCCGTAGCGGTTCGTGCTGAAGCTTTCACGCAGGAGGACTGGGTTCAATTCTTCAAGCAGCTCTAATAATATAACATGATCATAAATAATACACTAAATTTACAAAAACATTCATAAATAGTGCAACATATAAGTATGAGAAGATAAGAATATGAGAATTTGATCTGTGCAATAGAGGGCACATTTTTTTTCCAAAAAGTGCCGCACAAGTTCCGCCAGAAGCTGCTTAGAATGCTATGCGATGATGAAACGGGAACTTTCAAGTTCATATAACGACTTAAAAATGAAGCTGCTTAGAATGCTATATATCGACTTCAACCTAGCTGCTTAAGCCATAAAAGGCCATGTTATCCGAACTTTTGGTTACTTGGGAAAAGTCGAGTAAGGAAAATGTTGGTTTTGAGATTTTTAAAGTTAGTAGAATGTTTGCGACTGACTTTCCATGAATAAATAAAACTTTAAAAATTTGATGATGTTTTCGATTATTTACAGCTGTATTTTGAGATAAAAATTTATGATTTTCGCTTGATGTGCTGGTCATACTTACTTATTACGGTATCGTATACTTAATGGCCTTAACAACTTCTATCAGTCTATCATTAAGCTGGAGTTTGGTTTAATCCTTAAACCTTTTTTTTTTTTTTTTGTAAGGCAAGAATAACAGTCACAGTTGAACAAAATAGTTTCTAATAAGATCAAATTTGTTGGCCATCATATCCACCTTCACGATACACACACTTTTTCAACCGGCTTTCCCAAACACTACAACACTACACAGAAAAAAATCCTGTATTTTAACTATCGCGTAAAATCTCCCCTCGTTGAATTTTGAGCTATAGTTGAAATAAACAACGAAATCATTTACAAGCTTGCATTCAATATTGCTTATTTATGTGATATTGCGCTTAAATTTACAAGAAATATCGTGTAAATTTACGCCAACTTTATGTGCGCTCTATATCGCAGAAATTTTAATGAATTTTTCAAACGGTGTAGGGGAAATAAACAGGGCAGAGCTAATATTCAATATATATGACTAAGGCAATCAATTCCATCCCGTTCTCTTGTCGAACGCCCACTTCTCCCGGCCTATTGTGTGTTTTCCCATCCAACCCCCAGGGCACTCGCTGAGATGCATACAAAACCATGATGACAGTCGCACATTCAATCCAAAAAAAGGAATGATCCAAAACCGAGGGGTGGGAACCTCGTGAGCACACAGCATGAGAGCAGTATAATATTAAGTTCAAGAATTCTTATTACTGCTTTTGTCATTGAAACCGAGGCGAAAGAGGCACTCGACAAACGTAGAGTGTAAAAATTGCAAATATCCGCCATATTTATTTCAAACAAAGCCGAAAGTCCCCTCCTAGAGCAGCACAAGTATCATTTGGCCACCGGATTCAATCGGAGACGGATATTGCTTGCTTTACCGCTGCAGTGCAATTCCTGGACCGCCATATATAGATTCGCTTCACTCCTCATCTGTTTTCGCCGTCAGGAGGGTTGCTGGGAGAGGGAAATAAGAGGATAAGAAAAAAATGATAAAGAGGGAAATGTAATGTCTGAACCGTCATTGTTCACAGTAGGTGACATTTCATAAAGCCTGAAGTGTATGATAAACAATTGAAACGTACGATTAATTTTTTCGTCCATGCTTTTGGGTTCTCCGCGTCATGATAGGAATGACGAAGCTAGAAATCTTTTGTTTGCTTCCCGATGACTCCTCCCTTTGCTAATTGTACCGGCTTTAGGGCTGAATTCACATTTTGGGAGTGACAGAATTGCTGTAATTATTTCCGCAAAGAAGAGAATGCTTTATAAAACATTGATTACAAAAGCAATTAGTACTGGGGCAAGAAGGTCGCCGTAACGATAATGCGTTGATATGCTCCATACCGTTAATATTTAGAGTGCACCGAATTGTAAGTGTATAACATTGACTTCGTGTATCATCAATGAATTTAAAATCATAGCACATCCCAAGTTGATTTTATGATTTGTTCTAAGTGGCATGTTATATATGCCTTTTAAAATGCTACGGGGCAAGAGTGCCACCCTTATGGGGCTTTTTCTATGTGCTAAACATGTTTGTATAATTTTATATGTAATCTATCGTGTCATAGCTTCTCTTCTGGATAGTACTGTCCTACAAGACGATATTGATACCATGCTGGTATGATGTGGCGATAACGGCATGTGGGTTAATGGTAAAATTCATATTGAATTATTCATTTCAATCCCAGCAGTACAAAAGCACAACTATATTGCAGCGAAACAATTCTTTTCTTTTTCAAGTTAGTCTACAGGGAGTTCATTGTAATAATTTGCTGGCAACCGTTCACCCTTTTGCTACCTACACGGTTCACAGGAGAATAATGTTGTACCATTGAATTGCGCCATAATTTCCGATACACTTAGAGCACAACACAACAATATCTCATGCTTTCCAGCGCCATTTCATAGAGTATCTCAAATCCGAGGTGCCACCGTTGTCAAAAATCTCGTACTTCTCCGATGGTGCGGTATCGCAATATAAAAACCGATTTAATATTATAAACCTGGTTTTCCACGAACGCGATTTTGGGGTGGCCGCAGAGTGGCACTACTTTGCTACGGCACAGGGCAAAGGACCAAGTGATGGATTGGGAGGAACTTTGAAGAGATTAGCAACGCGAGCTCGTTTACAGAGAGCCACAATTCAGACGCCAAAGGAGCTCTATGACTGGCAATGAAGAATTGCAATCTAAACGTTAGATTTGTGCCGTCTGAGATCTGTTCCGAAGACAAACGAATACTGTCACCGTTTAGCATCAGCTGCATCTATTCCCGGTAATCGTTCAATGTATGCAGTAACTCCTTCTGGTGTTGGTACAATTATTATCCAAACTGCTTCTGGTGCCACAACTTGTTCAGCTTTTAGAGTTGTAGCAACGAAACCTGCAAAGCAAGTGGATTCGAATAATGATGAGAAGAAATCATCACAAAGTGCTAGCCTATAGAAGAAAAATAACGAATTGAAATTTCTGTTTTACATTGTTTTAATAAAATGTAAGAAATAAATGTATCAGTGTTTGATACAGTATTTTATGTATTGGAAAGTCTTTATTCGTGTTTGGACATGAGAGACCAATTAATAGATGTTAAGTAAAGGGTGATACGGTCAAAATTTGGTCAAGGGAAAACGCGTGTAAATCGGTGAAATCGTTTATTTAAAAAATCAAATTAAATTTCTTTTTCAAGTTCAATTAGTATAAAATTCAGGAAAAATATTCAGTTAGGCTTCCGCTTTTCCAAATCCGAATTGCCGGGCCTTACGCTTGACCCCTGCCATCAGATTTTGTACAGCCACCTTGTCCACCTTCTTCGCCGCAGAAAGCCAGTTTGCCTTGAACTGCTGCTCGCCCTTAGCAGTTTTTTTGGTCTTCTTTAGGTTCCGCTTGACAATAGCCCAGTATTTCTCAATTGGGCGGAGCTCTGGCGTGTTGGGAGGGTTCTTGTCCTTGGGAACCACCTGCACGTTGTTGGCGGCGTACCACTCCATGGCCTTTTTACCGTAATGGCAAGATGCCAAATCCGGCCAAAACAGTACGGAACAACCGTGTTTCTTCAGGAAAGACAGCAGACGTTTATTCAAACACTCTTTCACGTAAATTTCTTGGTTGACAGTCCCGGAAGCTATGAAAATGCTGCTTTTCAAGCCACAGGTACAGATGGCTTGCCAAACCAGATATTTCTTTGCGAACTTTGACAGTTTCGTGTGCTTGAAAACATCTGCTACCTTTCCCCTTCCTTTTGCCGTATAAAACTCCTGTCCCGGAAGCTGCTTGTAGTCGGCTTTGACGTAGGTTTCGTCGTCCATTACCACGCAGTCAAACTTCGTCAGCATCGTCGTGTACAGCCTCCGGGATCGCGCTTTGGCCGTCGTATTTTGTTTATCATCGCGATTTGGAGTCACTACCTTCTTGTAAGTCGATAGTCCGGCTCGTTTTTTGGCTCGATGCACGGTTGTAGACGATACACCCAGCTTATTTGCGGCATCTCGGAGGGAGAGGTTAGGGTTTCGCTTGAAACTACCGGCAACTCTCTTTGTCGTCTCAGCGGCTTCCGGTTTTCGATTTCCCCCCGATCCAGACTTCCTGGCTGTCGACAAACGTTCCCCAAACACTTTAATTACATTTGTAACGGTTGATTTGGCAACTTTTAGCGATTTTACCAACTTTGCGTGCGAGTAGCTCGGATTTTTGCGATGCGCGAGCAAAATTTTGATACGCTGCTCTTCTTGCTTGAACGGCATTTTGACAACTGAAGAGTAAATTCCAAAATCAAAATAGGAGCAACATTCTATACACACACACCTTCAAAATGAGGGGTGTTCAGGTTTTTTAAATGCAAAATTGAAAGAAATACGTCAAGTTGATATTGACCAAATTTTGACCGTATCACCCTTTACTCTTCAACGTATCTGTACGATAATGTAATTCGTTAAGATTATTACTAGTGTAAAGTTTTCAGTCACTAAATAATATTTACAACATTGTATAAAAACTGTTCTTGGTTTTATCATTCATATTTATTCCATCAAATATTATTTAACACAGTAAGTCATTAGAATGAATCTTATAAAAAGGAAACGGTGATAACAAAATAACCCTAATAATTTATGACTTGGGTTCATTCAAAATGCAATATCTCAGGAACTACGCAATTTAATTTATATCGCATAAATTTTTCTTATGCATAAAAAGATGGAGAACACGATGGTGTCCTTAAAATGAAAATTAAACGACATGTATTATGAGAAAACTGCGCCCCTTGATTGAGGAGTGCTCCGATCAGCATAGAACATTGGATTTTTAGAATTTGAACTTAAATGAACATTCCCTGGCTATAAATATAAATACGCAATACATACAAATTATTACAAAGAAATCAAAAATAACATCAAGCAATTATCTAGAAACACATAAATTTCAGAAAATATTCAGCAGTTTTATTTGAAACTAGTTTAGTAGTTTTTTGATATTTTCTTCGATTCCATAATCTCAAGATTTCCCGGAAAATTTTAACAAAGCTGGAAAGCTGAAAACCGCCAGGAAATAGAACCTTCATTTATGTACATCCCATCTGAAGCTTCGCTTGGCTTAACATCCCAACAGGAACTATACACCTACTTTTTCTATGAGCACTTTCACAATTGTTACCGGCCGGTAATTTGATTACAGTGATATAAGCACGACATATAATGCCGGAGGCTCAAGGTTTGATTTCAGGACCGGTTGAAAAATGCCTTCACTTTCCTGGACCCAGAACCTTAAATTGACATCAATTCAGCGCTGCTGATGTTAATAAGTCTTGAACCAGCGCTTCTACAGCTGAGAAACCTTTAATCAGCATTAAACAGTGCTCATAAAATCTGGAAATAAAGAAGCCCTAGCATTTTGATGTCTTCTAAAACGGTTCTTTTTTTTTCCTTGATTTGTTTTCGGTCGATCTTATTTTCCGTGCTGAGCACCAATGCTATCGACGCCAGGGAGGCAGCTCCCTCACTTGAACCCTACCTATCGACCCATCAACTCATGAAACGGTGGACGAAGTTATAGAGTACAAACTGAAGTACCCCCTTATAAAGCGTTTTTTGACCATAGCTTTTTTGTTTGAATTTTACCATTTTTTAATGTTGAACAAAGTTGTATGTGCTTTTAAAATGCACATTTTTACAGAAAGAAGCAAATCAAAATCTCTTCGTTTTAAGGGCTTACGGCCTTTTATATTTTATATTTATATTTGGACAAAGTTCCTTAAAATTACTTCCACTACAATATTCTATAGATTTTCATTAATTTTAACAACACATAAAAAAGTTTTTTTTTATCAGAGTGTATACCCCCTTAAACGAAAATGTTCACTACTCAAATAGAGTACTCAAAAAATCAGAAACATTCTCGAAGACATCAAAATGCTACATTCAATACAAGAGTCAGTAAAGTAGCATTCCTTGCAGGAATGCCCAATGTACAAGCAGCACTCTGATAAAGTGCAGCGTCCAATCTCTGGGAGTGTCCAGCAGTCATGTGCACAAATGCTGAAGACTGCAGATGCAAAAATTAGAATCATATCTAAAGTAATGGACTGTTTCGTGGTCCCTTCTTGCATCAATCATATCTTTCGATGGATAATTCATCGAAAGAGATCGACGATATGATCACTGTGCTAAAGTGGACCTGCCGTAGGCTAGTGCCTACACTAGACTCGTTCAAATTTTTACTTCACAATTGATTGTGATATATTTGCTTTCTGTGAAACATGGCTTTCTTCCGATAAAAAAACTCACCGTCCACGATTTTAACATTATACGCCTGCCTGGATAGAGACGATTCGTATGGAGGAGTGCTTGTAGGAATCAAAAAGTACAACCCTTTCTAGAAAATTTCCCTTCCAGGTCGTCGCTTGTCAAATAACTGTAAAGAACAAAGATCTTTGTTTCGTTTCTGGGTGCTCTCTATTTTTTATTCGAGACCTAACACCACTGCGACCAGTAATTTGATCCATTGTAGTATATCTCGTGTCCTTAGTTTAGTGCCTGTCGTATTACTCCATCACCACAGACAAACAGACATAACACATTAAATACTTCTCACTGTAAAACATCGTCGCTAAAACATTACCGCCATCTGTTGAGTGCACTGTGGTGGGCACTACGCTGAACAGATGGCGGTAGTATGTAAACGTCAAACGCAAGGGAATTGACTATGCGTGCCACATGTGGCGGTACTACCAACTACGATACTTTTAAATTTTCCGGTCAATGCTTGTTCGATCAACACCTTGCGAGAGTTATGCCTGTTTGTCTGTGCCATCACTATTGAGAAATGATGAAGTATTCGATTTTTTTACAGTGTCATTCTTCCATATATAACAAGGATCCGACTCTAATTGAAAGGTCCCGCTATTTATACCCTTCGGAGTGTTGAAACACCCTCCAAAGGCGCGCTCCTTTGTCAGTCAAAATTGGATTCCTTAGCAACAAAATTAAGGAATGACACCGGTAATGACCATGCATCAGAAACCTAGTCGTAACCCCTTCAAACTAGGGAACAACGAATAGAAGATTAGGAATCACATAGATGAAGACTAACCAACTCATTTTTTCCTTGTTTCAAGATCATCCTCGGTGGACAAAGCCGAGTATTGTCACTATCAACAAGGCATAAAAAGTAACAAGGACTAAGATGTTGGATTACTAGTTTGAAGTAGTCAGGACTAGAAATCGGTGGCTCTCTATTAGAATACTAATCAAATGCGAAGTGATGAACACAGTTAGAATTGTAAATTTTAAAGAAATTCTTGGGCTGAACCACTACCACCACTACATATTGTCGGATATGTGTCTTTTATCGGTCATAAATTATACCTTCATCGTTCGTTCATTCGTTTATGTGATACTGCATTCGAGTGCCGTGAATTTCATCCGGTGTGTTGTGTTTTCGTGGTGCAGTATTATAGTGAAAGTGAATCATTTTGAACATTGTTTACAAACACTTTCCTACACGGTAACCACAAAATACCTAATAATGACTACAAATACTTACTGCTTGTTTTTGTAGTTGTAATTACTCATAAATGGGTAAAGGTATTCCCGTTTCCATCGAAAATGCTTAATTTTTAGTCATTATTGGGGATTTTGCGGCTACCGTGTAAGCAAACCCCACGCGATTTTTTTTTTTCGAAGCGCCATCTACCAGCAATATTTTGAAGCTTGCGACCTTTTGTTGAGCTCGTTGTGGAACTGCTGTAACCATTTTGGCGCATTGCTATCGCCTGGATCTACCGTTGAATTGCGCTTTCGCCGTCTAGCTTACCTGCTCTGTGTTGCATACTACTCTAGGCGCATTACATTTAACCGTGTAGTACCGCTGCTATGGCAATCGCATCAAATCCTGAAGGCCGGCGCATAATAGATACGTTTTCAGGTTTTTGACAGTTAGCCCAGTGCATGCAGCTGTCAAAAAACTCGAAAACGTATGCATTGTGCCCTGGCCTTCAATCCTGAAAATGACTTCTACTTGCCACTCCTGCATCACTGATGTCGCTGACGATTCCATTTTATGCAGCGACTCAAATGCGTCAATATCACTTCAGTTGTTAACGATGACTCGAAATTGTTTGTGGGATGTGCAGGTCGTATACCAAATTAATGGATGACATTCGTTTCCGCAATTCAATTCGAGGCACTTATGAGGCTGGGCAAGAACATGTCCTTAGTGATCATAATGAGATCGTTCAAAAAATTAAGTCGGAAATCATAAATGAGCTCAAAAGTGAACTTCGTCTGTACTTGACCCCTTTGATCAATTCCAGTGCACTTACACCAAAATCATCAACCCGTACTTCGAATACCACTGCTGAACGCCGTCAAATCCTGTGGAACTGGAAGCTCAATATCTCCATCTATCGGCAGTTTCGCTGTACCACCTCCCAGGCATAAGTGTTGGCTCCTCGGTTGGCTCTACCTTTCGCGTATTTCTCGTGATGTCACAGTGGAGCAAGTACGTGAACTGGTGATGCAGAGGTTAGGAACAAATGACGTTGAGACATTCAGACTAGTCGCCAACGGTAAGGATGTCAGTAATCTGTCGTCGTTGAAACTTGGTATGAGTCCTAACCTAAAATCAAAGGCTCTTTTGACGTCAACGAGTCCAAAGGGAATACTATCAACAATCAATACGAAACTAACGATTTTAAATTGGCTCACCACTTTAGTAGCCTATTGGTCCCAAGCAAACGATTAACGTACCCTATTCTAGTTGAAATTCTATTACTACACTATGTTTGTTTTGATTCGCTATGAAAGTTTGACAGATAACATCAGGGGTGTGTGGATTCATGCAGAACATGCAGGGGTGAGTGAAATAGCTTGGGACTGATTGGGACCGTTGTTCTGGTACTGAGTGAGCCAAAAATAATAATGATTTTCTTCGGGACCCAGTGGTATTAGAGTTACCTCAATGATACTATTCAATGAGTTCAAGGATAACAGGACCGGTACAAAATTTTGGAACCCTTCTTGAACGCCAAATGCATATTTATCCCCCAGCACTGAGTCACCCAATCAATTTATTTATTTATTTGTCGTCAATCAATGTAGATCGTTTTATATTTTTTACTAATTGGGTTCTTTAGGGGTATTGAGGTAAATGCATATTCGTAATCTGCATTAAAAATGGAACCCAAACCCAAAATTTCATCAATTTTGGTACACTGGAACTATTTTAAATAAGTACGATTACATTTGCAAAAATCACCTTATTAGCGCCCCTCGGTGTCGCTTTGTATGGGAGTGAGCTGTCAGTTTGTCAGTTTAGTGTCAAACAGTGAAGTTATTATTTTGCTTTAAATCTTGATTTAAAAATCGAGATTAAAGTGCGTGGGTTTGAAAAAAATATCGCTGTGCTCAGACAACGAAGCTTTTTCAGATGATATATAAAAACCGATATATTTTTCAAAATTAAAGAACCCAATTGTTACAATTTTACTTCAAGTATTTGCATAACATTTATAATTTATTAGTGATGCCTAGCTAACCTCGTGAAGAAAGTTTTTTAAGCGTACTTTTATTCATTGTTATTAGATTAGATTAGATAGATTCACAGTATGTATTATAAGACACTTTTCCATTGAATGGGCTATTGGCATATTCTATTATTTGATTGTTGATGCAAACAAATTTCTATTACACAGTGAGTGAGTGGGAGCATAAAAATTAATATTTTTCAAAATTTCTGGGCTGTTAACTCTTTGCGAAATCACATCGTTTATAAAAGCAATCATTGCGAACTCTCTTCGCTTTTTGTGCTCATCTAAATTAATTAGCATACAACGCGATTCATAAGGTGGAAGTGGAAAACACGTCCAACCCAACTTTCTTAGAGCAAATAACAAGAACTGCTTTTGAACTGATTCAATGCGGTTTACATGTGTATCATGATATGGAGCCCAAACTATGCTAAATTATCTAGATGAGGCCTCATATATGCTACGTAAAGTGTTTTGATTGTGAGGGGATCATTGAAGTGCAAACTAAATCTTTTAATGAACCCGAGAATGTTGCTTGCTTTGTAGATTTGGAGTCGAGGATAACACCTAAGTCTCTGACTTGATAGGATCTTTGGATTGTTTTCTGGCCAAGAATAATTGGGACGTGTATTACAGCGTGCTTTCTTGTGAACGATATAGAATTGCATTTATTAACATTTAGTTCTCGGGGCGACCCCGGCGTAGTGGTTAACATCCATACCTCTCACGCCAAAGTCACGAGTTCAAATCTCACCCCGGACAAGTCACGAATGACCCAAGAGTGTTAAAGTGACTATAATAATTAAAAAAAAAAACATTTAGTTCTAACAAATTTTTCTTACACCATGTGTCAAGAGGTCAATTTCATGTCAAAATGAAGAAACATGAAGAAATTTCGAAATATGTTCTGTATCGTTAACAAATAAAATAAACAGTAATGGACCAAGATGTAAACCTTGTGGCACACCAGATGTTACATTAACTATGGTGGACAGTTTTCCTTCAAATCTTACCTTTGATTTCCTTTACCAATTGAGTTTAAACAATCTGACACAAAATGTATCAAGTTGGTAGCTATAGATCGTCCGAATCACCCGAATCACCAAGAGAACGCCATGACTGGTTTTTCTCATCAGCCACAGTTAGTCAACTGAACAGTGGGATGCACCGAAGTTGGCCTCATGGAAGCCCATGTACCTCCCACTGCAGTCGAGCCATTCCAGCCACCGTTAAGCAGTCGTCCTAGCCCTGCGTGCGGGAGTAGTGCAGGTGTTTTTCATCTCGACAGCATAGGCAAGTCAACTTCTGTTATCAATTCAATGACTCCTGATCCTCCTGATACCCTAATTAATTCAAACAAAAAAGTTAGATTTTTGATTTAAATGATAATAGGAACCACCCTAGAATTCATAAAAATGAGGGCCTAACTATAAGAAGCAACTTTGTAGAAGAAACTTTTAGTCTAAAGATTCAATTTCAGGCTCAAAACATATCATTCCAACTAAATCTGCATTCTGGACCACTGTACATTGGTGGTCCAATTGAGTATGGTGGACCACATTGGCCATTCACGAACATGTTCCGGATACCACCCGGGAGCAAAACAATTTTTATTTTATTGTGGGAAGGTAAGTTAATAAGAATGGTCATATCTCTCGATATATGGATGAATCAAGGTTTTTATTCTTGATTATAGCTAAGAAAAATCAATGTCACTTCATACTTGATCTGGAAAAACATCATTTCAGTTTCAATCAAAGTCATTTCGCAATAAAGAAGGATGACGCTTTTACCCCGTCAAAAGTGGTCCGTCTCACTTCAGGTTTACATTTATCACAATATCGTATATTTTTACATGTTTCATTCATTTTTACATACCTTTATCTACAGACACAGAAGCAGTACAGCCTACTGAAAGAAACAGGTACCAACAAACGTCAGAAAACATCGTTTGTTTATCAAAAAGTTTTATATTTGTTGATTTCAAAGACCGTGAAAGCCCCACCGAACGAGAAGTTTGCTTTTATTTATTGTTTTGAAGCTTCAAAAGTTCGGGGCTACAAGGTGTTTCAGAATAATAAAAACATGTTGTCAATCTTTTCTGTATTGAGTATTGGTAAGAATCTTGAGGATTTCATATAGAACTGGCTGTGGTCCCCCTTACCCCGCCGAGCGTTCTTACCCCGTTTTCCCCTATTACTCCATCACTTTTGAGAAATGATGAAGTATTCGATTTTTTTTTATAAAATGTTACAGATTGCATTTATCGTAAACAGAGGCGTAACTACCATGTTGGGTTGGAGGGGGCCATGTCCCTAGCTGACAAGACATAAACCATCGCTAGTATGGGTAGGGAGATTACTTACAATATTTTTGCTTCTAACATCAGCAAGCTGCCTATTGGCGCGAACCTTATATAAACGTCATTGGATGACATAGACTTCTTGCCGCGAGATCTCACTAACACAATTCTGCTAGTCTAACAGAGTAAAAACGATTTTGTTTATTTTTTTTAACCACAAAATCAACTGTCAAAGTGTCTGATCCGACAGCGGGTTTTTTTTACTCACTAATACCAACGGTGTCAGAGAAGTCTATGAAGAGTGAAGTTGCAGTAACGGTATGCCAATTTAAAAAGTTAGTTACTGCACCAAGCGTCATCAAGGCATAACGTTTCTACACTAAAGGGAATCAACGAAACAATAAATAAAAGATGAGAACCAATTATCAACTATGAATATGCAATATATTAAGCAATTTTAAATCACAGCCAAATTTATTCTGAATAATCTGGAAAATAAATTGCTCCGGTATTTATTTCTGCAATTTTCTGGGGGGGGGCTAACCCAAATCCTGGGGGGCCAGCCCATCCCCCCCAGGCCCCCCTCTATTTACGCCAATGATCGTAAGGATCCGACTATAATTGAGGGGGTTATAAGGAAAGGGGTGTGAGCGACTTCATCGACTTTCTCTTTCGTTAATAATTCAGCTGCAAACACATTCCTTGATTCGTGTGCCATTCTTGATGCTAGATGAGAACCTCTTTTATCAAACTATGTGGCAGAAATAGGGCAAAATCTGTTTATAAAGCTGTGACTATCAAAAGAGAAAGTCGATGAAGAGAATCGATCAAAGTCACTTACATCCCTCTTCTTCTAACCCCCTCAAGGACCCGCAATTTATACCCTTTTTTTCTTTTTTTTTTCCTTTGGTTTGTTTTTTCCGTCGATCTTGTTTCCGTGCTGAGCACCAATGCTACCGACGTGCCAGGAAGGCAGCTCCCACACCTGGACCCTACCTATCGACCCATCAACTCATGAACCGGGGACCAACGGCTTTACTTCCCATCCGAAGGAAGGCGTGATCAGAGATGTTATGCCTCAACTATTTATACCCTTCGGAGTGTTGAAACACTCTCCAAAAACGCACCCCTTTGTCAGTCAAAATTGGATTCCTTTGCAACAAAATTAAGAAATGACACCGATAATGACCAATTGATACCATTTACCAAGGTTTTTGCCAAAATATTTAGAGGCAGAATAAAATATAAAACAAAAAATTACATGCATCATTCTCACTGCAAACTGAACAATCTCAAGCAATAACTACATGCTCAAAGCAATTGATTTGATTTCAATGGCAAGACGTTTTTTCTAGTTTTCAAAGCAGATTGTGCGGATTTTAAACGGTACACCCTTTATGTCGGTATGATACTATATTGTAAAAAATTGAACTTTGTTACATTCAAAATGGTAAGTCTTTATCGTTGTCTTTATCTTTACTGGGATGAGCAAAAACAAATTCTGAGAAATTATTTTCAACGCAGAAGTCTACTTTGATGATAAATGCGCAATACATTGAGGAAAATCCTTACGATTATCGTAAGTATGCCTAGAAAGTATAGAAAATAAATATGCTTGCGCTACCGAAATTACGCTTACTTGAACGACATGGAAGGGGCTATTTTGCATAGAGACGGAAAGCTGAATATTTGGTCTTATATAATTCACGATGCATTATTACCCATCCCTGTTCATGCAATAAATTACTATCCACATGATTTGTAAAAGTGTTTTTCATCGCAATTGCTGCACGAAACGAACCGTCAAAAGTAAAACTCTTCTTCTGCAGGCTTGTAAAATTAATTTGAACTTTCCCTAGAGACATTCATTTCACATAACGCGTCTGTTTCCCTCCATTTTCTTCGCACCCTATTTTTACAACTACAGCCAATATCAAGTGTTAGAAAGATGGCAGTAATTAAAACTTCAATCACCATCCCAAGTTTGATTAATCATCCAAAAATTACAACAATTTTTAAAAAGGGTAACGGGTTGGAATGGAGGCCGACGTTAAATCATGAAAGAGCTCACTTCTTAGAAGAATCAATCGTTGTTGGTAGGATTTACCAGCACCACCCCTAGACGAGTATAAATTTGCTCAAATTTAGAAACCTTTTTTATGTTCTTGCATTTCAAGCATTTATTTCCCTGTAGTACGAACGCAGTCTCTATGTACGATTATGTTGTGAGCGTGTGGCATATCGCATTAATACCGTAATTGAGCGTCCTGCGTAAAAGTGGATTTCTTTTGTGGAGGATACGTCAATCATCTTTCATCACACTGCAGCTTGAAGAACCTCTCCCTTCTTTATAAGTTTGATTAAAATAATCAGCTTGTGCTAATGTATAATGCCTTCGCTTCTATTGCTAAGTCGGTACTCATCCGAATGGTTCAATATCGAGTAAAAAAGTGTGTAAGCTTTTCTCACTAACTCGACGCGTCGATTGATATTTTGCCGCTATTTACGAGCATGAAGGGTAGTTGTTAAGATGTGAAAACATACACAACCCGGATTAATGTCTCACTAGAGCCCACGAACTTTGCCAACATCAACTCTTTGAGTGTCGGCGCTTTGTGATATGATACGGGTCAGGTACCTCTATACGGTCATCCGGGCAAGAATTTATGGACAATTGATGGTGAAATTCTACTGTGAGCAGATGTTTGCTGATTATTTTTTTCTGCGAAAGACATGCTTTTTCTAAGAGAGGCCTTAGCCTAGTCGGTAAATGTGAGACTTGCAAGCAAGATCACGCTGACCGAGGAGGGATCGATTGGAAATGAACAGTTCGGATTGAAAATGATCACGCAATATACAAATGCAAAAAAAAAGTATAAATTTGGGTCCAGTCAGCATCCAGAAGTAAAATAAAGGGTAGAGCAAGCAAAAAGTAGTCACAAAATTAAGTGTAGACAAATAATGTTTATAAACTAACCATCGGTTTTGTATCATTCTTGCAGCTTACTCTCGCATGAAACCTTAATATTGTTGAGTTCACTCTATTCTTTTCCAAATACGAATTCACGGACTTAAAGGTTGACCCCTTCCATTAAGTTTCGTACAACCTGATTGTATTTTGACTAAAAAAACATATAGT